>NC_140079.1:19517852-20193900 GCF_964194135.1 Talpa europaea
ATGAAATTAAAGCAATGGTGACAAGGGGAAAGACATGCCGTCCAAGCATCTTAGGCTTTCCAATTTGGGATGAGGTCTCAAATATATCTTAAATACTTGAATATTAATGAAAAGTCTAACTTCTCAAGGAACATGGAGCTGCCCAGGCTTAGACATTTAACTAGTGTTCAAGTAAACAAATTAACAGGGGCTGGCATAGGGGAGGGAGCTGTTTCCGGTCTCTGTCCTTTTTTTTCCCCAAGGACAATGAAGTAATCTCCTGAGGATGCTCAGAAAATCTGATAGAGTTTGAGGAAACAGTTTGGAATAGCAGTTTGGAAATTCCCTGTAACAGTCTGTTTTCCCTTGTGAACTGCTTAAGAACTGGCATCTTCTTAAACACATTTTTTTAAAAGATTTATTTATTTATTTATACAAGAACCGGGGTACAGGCCAGATTTGCGGGAGGGTGAGAGGATCCACCAGAGACAAAGCGGGGAACAGAACAGGCAGACTGACGAAATACACTGCTGAGGGGAGCAGCGGGCGAGACAGGCGCGCCGTGTGGGCCCCCAGCCGGTTAGCTGGGATCGAACCGGCGCTGCAGAGGCTGAGGCTAGCTTCATAGTGTGGTTCTTAACCCCTTGCACCACCAGGGAGGCCCACCTTCTTAAACATTTTTGGTGGAAGACCAAGCAGCGAGTCTTAGGAAGCTGCGGAGGCGGCACAATCCCAGAGCCCAGCTCAGATGCATGGACTCCCAACCAGTACCTAAAAGGCTCACACTCAGGTACCAAGCACTGGGCCCTTACTTAGGGCAGTTCAAAAGTCCTGCTCCTTTAGGGGGCGGGGCTAGGAAGGTGTAGCCCGCCCCTGTCCATCAACTGACCAATCGCCGCCGCAAAGGGGCCGGGCTTTCCCCCTCGTCTCGGCCCCTCCCCTTGGGAGGTAAATGTTGGGCGCCGTTCGAACAGACCAATGACTGCTAGACGTTCCCTGAGGTTGGGCTTCAGCGATTGGTCGGAATTCATCGTCCCTCCCACCCTGTTACGCTTTTTGCCCTACCCCTTCGCGCACAAGATGGCGGCGCCCAGCGGAGTGGAGGCCGCGCCTGCCGTTTGCTGCGGCTGACTATATTTCCGACTGCCCCTTTGGGCGCAAAGCCCCTCGAGCCCGGAGGACGGGGGCCGGGCGGGGACAGGGGCATCTGCAAAGCTGGACCGCGAGCCCGCGCCCAGCCTGCGCTGCCCCCACCCGGCCCGGCCCGGCCCGAACCCATCCGTTCCGGGTCTGTTCTGGGTCTGACCCACTGCCTGGCTGTGGTGCGCTGCCACCTGGTCGCCAAAGCTGAGGTCTCTCCATCCCGCGCTCACCTCCACTTCAGAGATGTTTGACCTTCCTCCTAAACAGCTCGCCTTGAAAACCGGGACTCTTGGACGGGTACCTGGCCCGTTTTATCTCCACTGAGACTGTAATTCCTTCTAACGCTCTTCTTCCTCAGATTCTTGATTCTCCCAGGGTCAGAGACTGTTCACTTCCATTCCAGATTAATCCCCGACCTCCCAAGATATCGACAACCTTGACACACCTGTTAACCCAGAGCTAGACTTCTTTTGGACTAACCTCCTTAGCGCTATCATGGAGGCTGTATATCTGGTAGTGAATGGGGTCGGCCTGGTGCTGGACGTGCTGACGGTGGTGTTGGATCTCAACTTCCTGCTGGTGTCCTCTCTGCTGGCTTCCGTGGCCTGGCTCTTGGCCTTCATCTACAACCTGCCACACACAGTACTGACTAGTCTTCTGCACTTGGGCCGTGGAGTCCTGCTTTCACTGTTGGCCTTGATCGAAGCCTTGGTCCGGTTCACCTTTGGGGGATTGCAAGCCTTGTGTACCCTGCTATACAGCTGCTGCTCTGGCCTGGAGATCCTAAAGCTCCTGGGACACTTGGCCTCTCATGGGGCTCTGCGGAGCCGGGAGATACTGCACCGGGGAGTCTTCAATGTGGTCTCCAGTGGCCATGCTTTGCTGCGCCAGGCTTGTGACATTTGTGCCATTGCCATGAGTCTGGTGGCCTACGTGGTCAACAGCCTGGTCAACATCTTTCTCATTGGCACTCAGAACCTCTTCTCCCTGGTGCTGGCCCTGTGGGATGCAGTGATGGGGCCACTGTGGAGAATGACGGATGTGGTGGCTGCCTTTGTAGCCCACATTTCCAGCAGTGCTGTAGCCATGGCCATCCTCCTGTGGACCCCCTGCCAACTGGCACTGGAGCTCCTGGCCTCAGCTGCCCGCCTTCTAGCCAGCTTTGTGCTTGTCAATCTTACTGGCGTGGTGCTGCTGGCTTGTGTGCTGGTAGTGATAATGTCTGTGTCACACCCGGATCTCACCCTGAGGCTGGGCACCCGGGCACTTGGTCAGCTTTATGCTGGGCCATCCTACCATCGGCTCCGAGAGGATGTTGTGCGACTTTCTCGTCTAGCACTGGACTTGGAGGCCTGGCGGAGAGTCTGGAGCCGCAGCCTGCAGCTGGCAAGCTGGCAGAACTGGGGAGGGCCACCTGGGGCTCCCCAGGGTGTTCCTAGGAGGATGCCTTCTGCCAGGACCTGGCGACAGGACACTCCTCCAGAGGCGGTGCCAGGACTGGAGACAGGGGAGGAGATCAGGATGGCTAGAGCAACATCTTCCCGGGGTCGGGAGAGTTTAAATGAGGAGGAGCCTACCCCTGGACAAGACCCATGGAAGTTGCTGAAGGAGCAAGAGGAGCGGAAAAAGTGCGTCATCTGCCAGGACCAGAGCAAGACGGTGCTGCTTTTGCCCTGTAGGCACCTATGCCTGTGCCAGGCCTGCACTGAAATCCTGATGCGCCACCCCATCTACCACCGCAACTGCCCACTCTGCCGCCGGGGCATCCTGCAGACGCTCAATGTCTACCTCTGAAGAGTCCCTTCCTGCTTGCCCAGCCCTCCATGCTCCCCATATCTGCCTGTGCTAGGACAGCATTAACACCTGATCTGCAAGTCCTGGACTGAATCCCTTCCTGCCCCATGACTGTCAGGCCAAGCCTCCAAGCCATACATCCAGGACATTGAGATGGGATACTCGGGAAGAATATTGACCTGAGTGGGGGCAAGGAAGCAGCTTCTCCTTACCCACTGGAGCCCTGTGATGCCGAGGGTGGTGAGTGTGTCACTATGCAAGGCCCTGAGACTGTTCACTGTGGACTCTTCTCCAACCTGCCAGGGCCCACCCAGATGCCAGCCTCTGGGGCACCCCCTCTCTGCTTCTAGGCTTTTTTTTTTGGTATTTTCAGGTCCTCTGCCTGATCCCTTCTCACTTCCTCCCCAGCTTTTGCAGCCACCACACATCAGTGTCATTTGGGTGTTTTGGCAACCAACTCAAGGGCCTTAGGATGATCTTGAATCTTTGTTTTTAGGGGAGCCCCTGTGCCCTGGTAGACTTGGGGGGGTAGTATCTCTCAGGTGCCCTTAGAACTACCACTCTGCTTGATCTGATGAGCCTCTCTCCCAACCTGATCCAAGAGTTGGGATCAAGAGTTTACCCCTTGGGGTGTGGGCGTTGGGGGATGTGTGTGTGTGTGTGCGCGTGCACACGCTCGACTTTGGGACCATGTACCCTCTGGCTCTCCAGTTTCACTGGGAACCTCAGGAGGGATAACCAGATTTTTACTCATACCCCTTTTATCCCCCACATCACAGAAAAAAAATAGCATTCCCCTTCTGTTTGTCCCTCCAGCATTGGGGAGGGCAGACTGTGCACATTTCACTAGGGTCCAAACACAGAAGGGACCAGGACCTGGGGGCAAGCAGCTCCCTAAGGGGTCAGTCTGGCCCAGTTTCCAGTGAATAAAGTTCCCTTCACAGCTCTGACAGCCTGTGTGTGCATCCTGGCAAAGGGGAGCAGTTGGTTAGGGAACTGATGCTGCGGCAGGGTTCTTAGTCCAGCCGGGGTCATAGTGGGGGTAGAGGAAGATAGGGTGGGAGTCCTGTGCCTGGGGGAGAGCCACTCCAGGTGTGGCAGGATTACCTTTCACCCCCACCTATTTGTAGCCTCTTACATGGCTTTTAGAAAGCCCTCCCTGTTTTTTCAGTTTTTGCCATAATTAAGCCCTAGTGGAGAGAGGACTGTGAACTTTCTTACCTCTGAGTCAGCCTTCCCAGCTTTTCCTTTGGTGTCACTCTTCCCAGGAGGGAACTTGGGGTTCCTGCTGCCTGGGGTCCAGTCTAATCCTCTGATCCCTGGAGGAGTGGCGCTTGTCTGTTTCTTGGTGTAGAATAGTGCTGTGATGGGCTGGAATGTGGCTGCAGATCCTCCCGGTGAAGAGCCAAATACTGAAGCCCAGGATACCTCAGGCCTGTCTCTAGCTCATTACCTGGCCCCATTGGTCATATCTGTGCTCAACCGTGACCAGGATAGATGGGGACACTCCCCCATAATTGTATGTTAAATCTAGAAGCCAAATGCCTGGTATTGCCTGGGGGTGGGAGGCTGCGGGGAATAAGAGGGAAAAGGGGTAAGTCTGGAAGAAATTGGAGAGAGATTCCTGCACTTTGTCTTGGGAGGCTGAGCTGATTATGGGATTGGCGGGCTCTGGTTTATTAGTCACTGGGGTGGGAGTAATCAGAGGAGGGGAGCCTTGAAGGGACTTTGTGGCTAGCCTCAGACTTGGTGGCTCAGCCCACCCGTTCTATGCCCAGCATAGTGGGGGAGGAGTTCCCTCACATGCAAGTAGGAGTGGGGAGGCCAAAAGGGAACGTTTCTTTCCTTCCCCCAACCCTGGAGAGGGAGCTGAGCAAGGGGAGGCTTGTCTCCTTCCAGTCTATTTAATGTGAGGATAAACATCTTTATGAGTGAAAATAAACTTCCTGAGCTGGAGCAAAGGACCGCTTTTCTCCACCCCCATCTGAATTCCACTGGCAAACCTCAATACCATTCCTCCCCTTCTTTTGTTATTTTTTTTAAAAAATTTTATTTATTTATGCATACAAGAGCTGGGGTACAGGCCAGAGGTGTGGGGGGTGAGAGGATTCACCAGAGACAAAGTGGGGAACAGAACAGGCAGACTGACAGAAATACACTGCTGAGAGGAGCAGCTGGGAGAGCCAGGAGAGGTCTGCTGTGCCATGTGGGTTGCATGTGAGTTCCTGGCTTGCATGTGAGTTCCCGGCCTGCCTGCATGCGGGTTTCCGGCTGGGGATTGAACTCATGCTGCAAAGGCTGCGGATTGCTTCACAGTGCGGTGCTTAACCCCTTGCGTCACCAGGAAGGCCCCCCATTCCTCCCCTTCTATACCCCAATAGTCAGGTGCCCTAGCTAGGCGGTCATTGCAGCATTCCGGAGCTGGTGCGCCCCCTGGTGGTCATCTAAGAACCGACTTCTTTAGACGCCCAAGACACTACACTCCTCTGGCATGGGGAACAGAAACAGCTTTGTGGTCATCGAGGGACCAGGCAAGCAGCCAGGACAGTCATGAATGAGAATCCTGGGCTCCCTTTTGTGGATAAGGTCAGAGGTTTGTGTGGTGAAGGTACCTGCCATCCAGTTCATATGACATCTATGAGTTAGAAAAAGATATTCCTTCCTCTGGGTAGCCGGAGCCTTAGGCCAGAAGGGCACCCTTTTTAGCCAGGTGTTGCTGTTCACAACCTACATAACTTAGGTGGCAGCTCTGTGGAGCACTGTCATTCACCTTGGTCTACTCCTTAGCTCCAACCAGCCCAAGATCCTCTCTGCCTCTTCCCCCATCCTTATCCCCTCTCCCTAACTCTCAAGGTATCCCCAGCATTAGAAGAAAGGCTGAATCCAGTAGCAGGGTTTTCAGATTTATTGAATGATCTCTGAGAAAGGACCTAGGAACAGAAGGAACAAAGGGGGACCCAGAGAAGAAGACAGGAAAAAAGCACCCTGCTTTGGGATCCTGGACTGGGGTAACTGGGATTCCCACAGCTGCCAGCACAGTGCGCTCCTTTGGTCCTGGGCAGAAATCCAGCTCCTGCCCCGCTGCCAACCCCATTCTCAGCCTCTGTCCTGTTCCCTGGAACAGCAGGATGGAGAGGCCCCACCCTACCCTGTAGTGATTCACAACATTCCAGGGGAGCCAGCCCTCCCAGATAATGTTACTGTCAATATCATGCCCTTCTCCCCTACGGGTGAGAGTAGAGCTCACTTTACAGTGTGTGTCAAGCAAAGACAGGGGAGTTATGCCAATCAGAATATACCAGAAATCCAGAGAATGTGCTATCTGTCTTGATGCTAGCATAAATGCCAATGTAATCACCCACGCCGACCTGTACCCACACCTGGTCCTCTGGCTCCAACCTCACCATGGCACCCCCAGAGAGCGAGGTTGGCTTGGGCCACCCCCCAAAAAACTGAAAGAAAGAGGCAATGGACTGGCCATTCTTGACCAGATCAAACTGCAGGCTGGCCCGGTATACCGTGGCATGGACCGCGAAGTAGTAGACCCCGGGCACTTGGCATGTGAACTTGCCGGTGGCGGCATCATAATGTCCCTGCTCATTCACCAGCACGCGGTCGAAGGGTAGGGGCGCATCCGACTGCGGAGGCACCCGGCTCTCGGAGCGCTTGGCACTGAAGGCAGAGCGTGGGGGTACCGAGCATTCTCCAGCAGGCCCAATTGCCCCCACTGGTCCCGCCTCTCCGCGTGGCCCGGGTTCCCCACGGGGGCCTGGGAGTCCTGCAGGGGGGCAAGGAGAGCAGTTAGGGTGAATGTAATGGCAGGTCCCGGGTCCTCCTGCAGCAGAGTGGGAGGGTGGCGAGGGCAAGGACCCTCCCCCAGCCTCTCTGACGCGCCCAGCCGCCACTGCCTTGGTTGGTGCCTTCCTCTGCACCAGCGTCACCCCTTCGGGTCCCGCACATCTGCCTGGGCGGTCAAAGAGGGTTCCAGCTGTTCTGCCTCCCGAGACTGTCTTCTCTCCCCAGTTTCCAGAGCCCAGCGGAACCGGAGGGGAGGGAGTGGCGCCCCCTGGTGAGCACCCGGAGCCCGCGGGCGCAAGGGCACTGCAGAGCCAGTGCAGGGGCGGTGCTCCCTCCGACGTCCCTGCGGTGGCCGTCAAGGTGCCTTCTTACCCGGCCTCCCGCCCTCGCCTTTCTCGCCCGGAGACCCGGGTGCGCCGTCGCGGCCGTCGCGGCCGTCGCGGCCAGGCAGGCCCTGGCTGCCGTGGTGGCCCGGAGTGCCCGGAAGGCCGGGGTGCCCGGGACACAGGCTGGGGATCTTGTTGTCATCCAGCGGGGGTGAGCCGGCTGCCAGGCCCAGGAGCAGCAGGGTGAGGAGCCGCCTCATAGCGCTGGCACCCGCAGCGTGGGCGACGGGCTTCTCTGTCAGCCTGCGGGCCGGGCAGGAGAGGAGTCGGAACCCGGAATCCTGTTCCTTGCCTGTTCCCCACCCAGGGCAGCCACGTTGGTCTCCACCCCCCTGCCATGCCCCCTGCCATGCCCCAGGCTGCCCAGCCGTGGGGTGTCGAGGAAGGTGGGGCTCCCAGACCCCAGGACCCGGACAGCACAGCACGGCAGGAAGGGAGAGGCGGGTCCCTCCCCTCCCCCCGCCGCTGGTGGTGCCCAATATTTCCCGCAGTCACCTCCCGGCTGGCTTGCTCCCTTAGACTCACCACCCTTCTGGATTCCTCTGCTCCCTCCTGCCGAGTGCCGGCTGCTCTGGACCCTCCGGTTGGCTGCTGCTGCCACTGCCACTGCGCTGCTCCTCAGCTCCGCACCCCCTGCCCTCGCCCCTCCCCTGGTCCAGCCTCGCTCTCTGCCGGCTCCGCTCTGCTCCTCCCAGACTCCCAAAAGGAAACCAGTTGTTCGGGGGCCAAGAGCTCGGGGCCGGGAAATAGCAGGGAAATAACTCGTGGTGTCGGCCGGCGGCTGGCCAAAGTCTGGGGAGGGCAAGGAGGGGGAGAGAGACTTGAGCTGGGAGCCGGCCTGGAGAGGCAGGACTGGGAGCTGAGGCTCGGCGCACTGCTGCTCCTGGGAGAGCTGCCGCTGGGAGGCACCCAGGACGAGACTCATGCAGGGGAAACGAGCCCAGAAGAGAGGGTGAAAAGTTCTAGTGGCAGAGAGACAGCTGGATCCCCAAGGTTTAGACAGGGCCTGCACAATATCAGGCACTTAATAGATTTTTGTGGAATAAATGAAATCAGAAAGGGTTGGGGATGGAAGAGACCTGAAGAAGATCAAGAGGCAGAAGGCAGAAAATAGGAAATCCGGGTCAGACTTGGGTGGGAAGTCTGTAGACTGTCAATGGCACAGTGGAGCCTGACCAGCCCTGTGGCAGCTAAGAGCAGAGGAGCAGGGAAGGGGCTGCGTGGGGTGGTGGGTGGGGTGGGAGAGTTCCATTAGTGCTTGAGGACTTCTCTAGGAGGCCCAGAGAGGGTGGGCACAGCTGGGTGCTGCCCCCTCCTCTGTTCCCCTTCCTGCCCACCCTGACAGGCCAAGGAGGATGGGAGACAAAGGGCAGAGGTGACTTCAGGGTCAGGGCTGGGTGCAAGCCTCCAGACCAGCCGCCTCAGGCAGCCTGTTGCAGTTGAAAAGCCAGGGGGTGCCCAGTAGGGCCAGGTCAGACTGGCAATGCTGCTCTGCCTCCTGGCAGACTGAGCGACAAGGGGGGAGAACACTGCCGATCGGGGTGCATTGGGGCATCAGCAGCCCACAAAGGAGCCTCCGGAAATTCTGGTAGCAGGGCAGACTTCTCAGACTCTGTGGAAGGAGGAGATCAGCCCTTCAGGCACCCCTCCTGATCCCACTCCTTTTTGGGGGCCCCTCCTTTTCTCTCCACAGAGCACCTTGTAACCTCTGAGGACCTCCACCACTTCCTCCTGGCTGGCTATGCCCACCCAGATGTTAGGGAAGGCTGTGGTGTTGTAGCTCAGGCCGATGCACATCTCCACCTGGATGGGCTCGCAGGCCAGCTCTGCGGGGAACGGGGAGAGGGTCAGGTCACTTTCCAATGCTCCTGGACTGTGTGACCTGGGGCAAGTCACCTTACGGCTCTATGTGGGTGGCTCTATGTGGGTGGGGGGCTAATGGGGGGTGAGTGGGAATAACATGGAGTGATGCTTCCCATGTGTCATCCTCCAGGACCTGCTCCTGGCCTCATTGGCTAGTCCTGGGCATCATGTGGCACCTCTTTGATCTTCTCAGGGAGCATGGACTCCAGCACTGGCAGTGACTCTGGGCCATCTGGAGGAAACTCCCCTGCGGTCACCTCCGTCTTGGAGGTGGGTGTGGCGAGGGGCTCTCTATGTCAGCAAAGCTGGACTGGCTCTTGAAGCCCCACCCATGATCCTGGATATCCATTTCCCTTGGGGGTGACACTAAGTACCACCGCCATTTCCAGGTATGAGTCCCTCCAGGACTCCCCTCAGGGAGGACAGGGATGGGGGTCCTGATGAAGTGTGCCAGAAGGGTTGCAATGAATGGGCATGCAGCCTGCTCAGCCAGCCAGGCCCTGCCGGGTGACCTGGGGCAGGCTTCTCACCTGGGGGTAGGAACAAGGGGCTGCTGCAGTTGTCATCACTGCTACTTGCACAATCTCTCCATGTGTCACACATCCACTGCAGACTCTGACACCCACTGTCCTGGCAGGAGAACACTCCGGGCCCACAGGGGTCTATAGGCATGGAGTGGGGGGTGGGGTGGGCATGGCAGTGGCAGTGCCCTTGGACACACTTGGACCCCCCATTGCCTTCACATTGCTGACCAGGGTCCAGAGTCCCGCTTGAATTTCCTGGAGGCACCTCTATGACCCACACCCGCTCGCCCGGGGGAACCTACTCTCTGTGACATTGAGGGCCCGATAGGTGGCTGAGAAGCCCCCGCTGCTGATGCCATGATTGGTCCTAAAAAGCACAGCCAGGTGGGGTCTCCAGGAGATGAGGCGGTGGGGCGGCTGTGCTCCACAGAACCTGTTCGAAGCAGAGAGCAGTCCTCAAGCCTCACTCTTGGCTGGGTGATCTGGGTGATGCCAAGGGGTTGGGCGGCCTAGTCACTGATTCATGGAACTTATGGTCTGGTGAGGAGGACACGTCTTCTGCAAAATATTACACAAACTGAACTCGAGCCACTCGAGACGGGAAAAGTCAGGGAGGGTTGGTGGGGCAAGGGAAATACAGTCTGCAGGGTGGGAAGCACTGGGGTGGGAGAGGTAAGAAAGGGTCCCCTTACTCCCAGAGGAGGGTTGCGTAAGGAACAGAGGCTCTGAGGTGGGAAGGACAGTCTTTTTCAGGACAGGGAAAAAACCTTGATTTGGAAGAGCAGGAGAAAACAAAGCGAGGGACTGAGTTGGGCTAATGTAGAGGAAGCTTTGGCCAGGCTGTGGAGGAGGGACTTCACCCGGTGCCCCTGTCCTGGCTCTGCCGTACCTGCCCAGGAGGATCAGGGCCCCGGAGCTGCTGGTCTCGTACACCTCCACATAGTCAAACTTGCACTCATCCTGGGCTTCCAGGCTGAAGTTGTGGAACTGCAGTTCCAGGCCGTATCCATCAGGCACTGAGATATGCCAGGTGCACAGCTGGTGAGGGCAGGGGGGTGACAGATGGAGTAGTTCATGGCTTCCTTCTCTTCTCCCAACCTGGGCATCCAGGCTGAGCCCCCTGCTAGGCAGGGAGGGGAGGCCCAGCTGGCTCCCATCAGCCATGGTTCTTGAGATAGGAAAGGCTTTAACTTGTCAGATTGAATAGATAACTTCACCCAGTAAGGAAACAGCTGGGTGCTTGATAATGTCACCTGCCTACCAGCTCCACCTCTGACTTCCCCACCTGGAGGCAATGTTTACCAGGCTGTTTGCGATCACACAGACCCTGGGGCTCAGGTGCTCCTCTCAAGGAGCGCTCTCTTACCTGTTGGTGAGGGTACTGCTGCAGGTATCTGGGGGCAGAGAAAGTGCCCTGGAGCCCAGTCAGATTCCCCCCACAACCTGTAGAGGGAGGACCAGGATGATGGCTCATGAGTTTGCCAGGATTTGTGCCTTCACCGGCAAGGCCGGCAGTGACTGCAGAGAAGAGTTCTGGCTGTTTCCCCTGAGTAGATTGATTATCAGCCAGAAGAATGTCCGGGCAGCTTTGGAGCTGGGGAGTCCAGCCGGAACCTGGACAAGATGCCTGAAGACAGTTCCCTCCCTTCCTGTGCCCGAGGAGCCCGTACCCGAGATCTTGGCGCTGCAGTTGGTCTCGTCACTGCCATCAGCACAGTTGGCAAAACCATCGCACACTGATTCAGGTAACAGACACACGAGCTGGTCACAGGGAAACTCATCGTGGGCACAGCTCCCTGGGGGTGGCATCTGTGTTCAGAAACCCCTAGTCTCCACGCTTACTGCCAGTGCTGGGAGTGGTCGGAGGGGAGGGAAATGGATGTTGATATGTTGCTGGGGAAGCGGTAGGAAAACACTCACCATGTCCAGGAGCCACAGCCTGGTACCAGGCATGAAAACCAAATCCCTCCACACTGCTGTCAGAGACGAAGGCCACCCGGAGGTGGCTGGCATTGGTGTTGAGTGTGGGGGGAGGCACCCTCCCACATACTCTGTAAGAAGCCGAATTGGGGGTGATGGAGGCTCAGAGGTTGAGGTCAGCCAGAGCCAAGCTGCCTGAACCTGTAGTCCTCAAGCCCTGATCTGGTAACCATGTGGTCAAAAAAGTTCCTTCTGTTTCCCAGGGAGCTCTGACCATCCTAGCATCTGCACGTCCATCTTTGTAGTATTTACTCATGAGAAAGATAGGTAGGCGGTCCATTTAATGGATTTGGAAACCAAGGTGAGAGGGAAATGACCTTCTCAAGGTCACATAGCAAGGTGGTGGCAAAGCTGGGCCCAGAGGCCAAGATTCCTTTCCTCCTAATCAAGCCTTTCCCACTACAGCTCCCTGGTTCTGCCCTCCAGACAGGGGTTCAGGACAGGGGTCAGAGGCACCCACCTGAGGAGGGGGCCTTCAGGCTCGGGGGAGATTTCCAAGCGATCGAAAAGACAGGAGGCGACACTCTCTATGTTGAGAGCGTCAATTTTGAGCTGAATGGCTTGGTCTGTGGCCACCTCAATATGCCAAATGCAATGGGCGTTGGGTGGATAAGGGTCTGGGTAGTTGGGGCTGCTGAAGAAGCCCCCGGGACCAGGAAGGAGGCCCCCACAGGCTGCAGAGAAGGAGGTTAGTTGAGAGGTCAAAAGGAGAGACACCTTTTATTTCCCAAGGTGTGTCTTTGTGGGCCACCCCTGACACCCCTGACCTTCCCCAGGAAGGTCTACCCCAGTACTCACTGGGCTGGGGTGTGGGGCTCATGCCTGCCTCCTGCTGCCCTTTAGGAATCCCAGTTGCCTGAGAGGTGGTGGTGGTTGTGGTGTCAGGGGTGGGCATGGTGCCAGTGGTGGTGAGGGTTTGGCTGGGCAGTAGATGAGAGGAGGCCCCAGATGAAGGTGTAGCCTGCAATTCTGGAGGCAGGAAGATGGGAGTGTGGACTTTAGAGGAGCTAGATCCCTGGGGGACAAAGGGCTCATAGGGTCTCATTATAAAGACTTCTCCCCAGCAGGGCTGGGACTTACGGGCCAGGATGATGACGACCAACAGCCCAAGCAGCAGGAGCAGCAGGGCAGCCAGCAGCAGGACACATAGCCAGGAGAAGCGGCAGTCTGTCCGCAGTCTTCTGGGACGCTGGCCTGCAGGCAGACCTGGTGGGATTTTGAGAGCCCCTTCCCTGCAACCCCAGCCTTCAGCTCTTTGTTCTACCCCCAAAATTTCCCTAAGATTGTTACCATGCCAGGGAGCTCTGGATCCACAGCTGTCCTCCTCCTGGAAGGTTGACGGGGGACAATGTAGCCCTGATTCAGGCTCAAAGGCGGGATTGCAGAACTCGGTCTGAAGGGAGAGACCTGAGGGCATGGACTGGCAGGGTGTCCACTGGGCACCGCCAGTCCCAGGCAGGCAGCTGGGTGTCTGAGAGGGGTCCCCTGGGGCCCTTACCTTGCTCAGCTCTGCCGCCTCCACACAGAGGATGCTATTTGAGTGATCCTTCATGGCTTAAGGCTCCGCATGGCTTTCGGGCTTTGCTGCCACAGCCCAAGACCCCCAGGAGCCCACTCTGATCCCAAACTCTCTATTCAAGGGGCAGCCTCTGTTCCCCTAGAAAGACAGCTGCCAGATTAGACTAGCTCTGGGGCTGCTCCTTTGCGGACTGGTTAAGCTACTGCTCCGCCTCTGGGTGGGGGAAGGGATGGCCAGAAGGAATTCGAAAAGGCATGAAATGGTCACTTAATCTAACTCAGCTGAGGATGCTGAGGTCCAGCCCCTGGCACAGGGCAGCAATCCTTAAAGGCACAGGAAGTGGTTGAAAACCTCCCTAGGAGAAATTTAGGTGCTGTGTGTGTATGTGAGGGTTGGGAGAGGTTTGCCAGGGGAGTTGGTCACCCCCTTTCCTTACCTTATCCAGCTATTGAGTGAGCTCCTGAAGGGTGCTGGAAGGAGGGAGGGGAGATCAAAGGGGCTGCTTTGCTGATGTGAGCATGCTTTAGAAGCTGGTATAAGTTTCAGCGGCTTCCAGGCCTAGGAGTCCTAAGGTCCCTGAACTAACTGGCCCCTGCTGGTGCCCCTGCTGGTGCCCCCTAGCCCAAGCCTGGGACTTTGGGACTTCCCTTTTAAGGCCCCTGGGTGACCAGAATACTTCTTATAAGTGAGTGTAGGAAAAGCATTGTGTATATGGGTTGCTTATGCTGTGCTGATGTGAGTGGGGGAGCTTGAGGGGTGGGCTGCCTATTCCTGGGAACCCTCAGCCCATAGGAGAAAGGATGGAGGAGAAGGAGAGGTGACCTTGGCCTTGGACAGGCTGGGTGACGGCCGGCCCTGTGTATTCGGCCTGTGGTACCATCTGCTTTTGCCTCATAGGAAACCTTCACTCTGCAAACTAGATCACTTCGTGCCTCTTGCTCCACTAGTGAATGTGGAAAATCCCAGCCTGGCCCAGTTGTCCTCAAGGAGAAAGAAAAGGGATAGTTAATCTGTTTTGTGTTAGCCATTCTCAGGGCGGGTGGTGGGGAGGTAGCATAATCTCTCTGGCCAGCATTTATAGCGCGTCTGCTGTGTATTAGGCCCTGGGCGAGAGGTCTTACATGCAGTCTCTGTCCTTTCAATTACTCGATGAGGTAGCATACACATTTTACAAATAATAGCACTAAGGCTCAGAGAGGTTAAGCTGCTTCCTCAAGGTCACATAGCTGGTCAGATACACAGACAGGAGTTGAACCCAGCACAGGGTAAATTCAGAAGGTGTGTTTTGTATGACATATCTCTTTCATTCTACACTGGGTTGAGACAGACAGGGGGACAAAGTGAGGAAGCCAGAGGAAACAGACACATTCTGTGATGCTAAGGCAGCTTTCCTGGCACTTGGGAGATCCCCATCCACAGATTCTTCCCCATTCTCACCCTTGGGGGCCCTGGGATGATTTTGCTGGGAGCAAGTCTTTTCTAGGATCCTCAAATGTGAACAGCTTTTAGAGGGATCGAAAGTACTTCATAATAACACTGAGATGTACTTGTCTTTCCCCTTCCTTTGTGAGTGCACAGGGCAGTTTTCCAGAGGCTGTGTGATGTCTTCTCATATATTAATAGATCAAATGCAGGTGATGAGAATCCAGCTGTCTTCTATTAAGTTAGGTGCTGATAAGATTTACAAATGTGCAAAATAATGCTTCCTTTTTCAGTAATTTTTTTTTGAAAGTATAGTTTAAAAAGTTATTTTTGTTTTCATGTAAAGGTTTATTATTATTTGAACATTTACTATTTAAAATTTAATAGGAAAATATTTAAATTCCTTGCAGTTCTAATTTTAACATGGTAAATATTGATAGATATAGCCCATATAAACAAAAGTTCCTTGGGGTTTCTCAGTAATAAGGGATCCTTTGAAAACTGCTGGTGTAGGGGACAGACATGAAGACAAGTCACTGGGTTATGAGGCCAGAGATCAAATGCTGGGTAAGCAGAAGTTGCAGTGATTGCCTCTGATGGGGGTTACATGGGGAGACTTAGAAGAGGTGACTTTTATCTAAAGTTTGAGAGATGAAAAAAATTTTAATAGGTAGAACTTGGGGGTTGGGTAGGGAATTCTAGAAAGGAGGGGAAGGCTTAGCACTGTAGGCCCAGGGAACTGGGGCTGTAACCCACTAGAACAGGGACTGCCTTAGTCAGAGCTGGGTTTAAGGACAATCCCTATTTGTGGGAAGACTGGAGAGGAGGCAGGGGAGGCTGGGAGAACAGGAAGCTTCTCTCTGACTTGTGTTGCTGTTGGCTTCTCTTGACTGTGCCCTGGAAGCTTCATGAACATTTTCCCCAGGAAAGGAGGGAAGGCCCTCTTGGAGTGGCCGGGCTGGAGGGAGAGGAGTGAGTGAGATGACAACAAGAATGAAAGAGAGTGTAGACCCCTTAACTCACTATCACAGACCTGGGAGGCAAGGTCAGGCGGGAATTTTTGTTCCCATTCTCCAGATGTGAGTGTGGCTGCCATTTAAACAGGTGGCAAGGAGCAGGGCTGCCTTTCAGAGCTGTTCTGGTTTTCAACTTTTGTCCTTTTTCCCTTCCTTTCTTTTACATTTTCCAAGTTCTTTCTATAAACCTTAGAATAAAAAGGCGGGCAGAGGGTTTGAGAGCCAAGACACCAGATGGGGCCTTTGCTGGAGTCCAGATGTGGAGAGGAAGGGGCCTGGCTGCTGAAGCCTCGGGGAGTTTCAGGCCTGAGGGAGCCCTAGGCTGCTTGTGTTTGTCTCCACTGCTTCTTGGACTTGCTTTTTTTCCCTTTCCACAGGCCCCAGGGCTTTGGCCTTCTTGCCTCTCCTTCACACAAAGGTCTCCCCACTCGCTCTGCCTGTAGTGAACATGATCTCTCCCACCCCCTTACACTTCCCCCTTCTCTTGCTACTGCAGTGCTGTTTACTTGGCCTTTCCTGCCATTACTGTGGATCAAACCAACAAGTCACCATATGACCTCTGATCTTATGCTGGTGGTCTCTAGCCACCTGGAAGCTTCACTGGACTTGTGCTTTTATTCCTGAAAGCACACATCCCTGGGACTATCCCCATGCTGACCCCTTTCCTGGACTTCTGTGCAAGGAAGGAAAAGCCAGTATGAGGTTGGCTACAGCCTCACCCTTTCTTCCTGCCAGTTCCCTAGCTGGACCAGCTCTTCATTGTGCCTGAGACATGCTGTGGCCACCCCACCTCTGTGGTCCAGACTTGCTCTCTTATCTGGAACGTCTCCTTTGCCTGTCTCCCAGGGCCTAGACTCTTTAATTTTCTCCCTGATCTGTCAAGTGTACTACTTCCTCCTCTCTTTGTTCACCGCAACTCCTAGCATTGACCCTCACCCCCAGGTTCCTGGGTCTTCCCTAGCCTCTAGGAGCCTGAAGAACTACAGGGTAATCTTAGGTGCCTGTATTGACCTGGAGAGCACTGAAGAATGGGTGCCCTCCTGCTGTCTCCACGAGACAGGTCCCGCCACATGTCAGGAATCAGAAAAGCAACTCCTTGGATTTGGGATGTCCAGTGACTCAGCCTTACTAGTTGTGCTTGTTTTGGGCAATGCTATCCATGCTCTGCATTCCTAAGCCTTTATGTTGTTTGGGGAAAATGGCAGAAGCATCCTGAGAGGCTGGGGAACTGAATACCTGTGGTTATCACCCTCTAAGAGAATCCTAAGGGAATAGGATGAGGTGGGGGGAATTGACTTGTTTACTACCTGCTGCACAGAAGACACAGCTCTGAGTAGGTATTGCTATGCTTAGATGACAGAGGTGGGAACTGAGGCTCAGATTTGCTTGGACTATAAATGCTAGTCTCCGTCACCTTCTGCCTCCTGCCCAACACTGAAGGATGGGGACCCTGAGAAGTCCCCAGCCCAGACCTGCCAGGACCCAGGTAGGAGCTAGGTCATGCTGGGTTTGCTCTTGGGGGTGTGTGCATGTAGAAAGTCAGGGAGACCTCTTGTTCAGGATTAGAAAATTTGCTGCAGCAAGCCCTGCAAAATGTTGCATGTTCTTCAACCAAAAGGTGCAGTACTCAGATGGAGAGAGATCAGGATGGGGAGTCAGGAAACCTGGGTTCCATCCTGCCTCTGCCACTGACAAAATGGTAGACTTGAGCAAGCCTTCTCGAGTACTCGTTTCCTCACTGGCAAAATGAGAATGTGGGTAAGGGGACCTCTATGCTTCTAACTCTAAAGCTTCATGGACAGAATATGCATTTTCTGAGCACTGGTCACTTAAAAATTACATGAAATTATAATTTGCTGCATATATTTGTATCAGTATACATAAAAATATATGTAAATTTATTTATAAACTGGAGACCAGACATATGTAAGTTCCCTTGGTATTAGGTATTTAGAGAAAAAGTGACTTAGAATGAGAACACCTGAGCTGAGGCCTTCAAGACCCTCTAGTCCAACCTCCAAATCGCAGATGAGGCCGTAAGGTCCAGAAAAAGGGAGGTTCTTGTTCAAGGTCACAGGAGAACAGTTGCAGTGGGAGCACCTCCCCCAAGGAGAGGCCTGCTGGAATGTAAGTGAAGAATGCGGGAAGCAATCCCAGTTGCTAGGAGGCAAAGCTGAGGGATAAAGAAACATGGGGACAGATTGTGTTTGGGATCTGTGTAGCACCATGACCTGTTGTCATGGGGATAGGAAAGCACCACAGGTTAAGTACTGTGGGGAGAACTCAGGGCCTGGTGGAGTGGGCTGAGCCCTGCCTCGATGTTACTGTAGCACATCTCCTTCCCAGGGGGGAGGAGAATGCACAGGGTGACTTGTACCTCCAGTGAAAAACTAGTCAAGGAGAAGTATAGTTCCCCAAATGTGAGTAATAGCAACTCATTTATTTGGGGCTCCCCCATCCACTTTGACATAAGCCTAGTGTTCCCTTTTTTTTTTTTTTAAAAAAGATTATGCATACAAGAACTGGGGTACAGGCCAGAGGTGTGTGTGTGTGGGGGGGGTGGTGAGATGAGTCACCAGAGACAGAGTGGGGAACAGAACAGGCAGACTCACTGAAATAAACTGCTGAGGGGAGCAGCGGGCGAGATAGGAGAGGTCTGCTGTGCCATGTGGATAGCTCCCTGGCTGGCCAGGAATCAAACTTGTGCTGCAGTGGCTGCGGACAGCTTCATAGTGCTGACACTTAACCCCTTGCTCCACCAGGGAGGCCCTGTGTTCCCATTTTGAAGGCAATCTTGTTCACCAGTAATTTAGAGAAAATCTAGCATTAAGATCTTATCCCGGGTCAGGCCACTCCTAGGACAGGTCAGTGAGAAATCTGGGGTCCTCACCCTTTCCCACTCTTGGGAAATGGGCAGGAAAAAAATGCCCCCACAACTGCCTCACCCCCTGAGGCAAATCTGACTGCAGGCACTGATGTCAGGGAAGGGATGGGATACACAGCCTTGGCCTTTTAGAGCCTGGGGCAGGGATGGCAGGTGGGAAAAAATCCCAATAAAATACTCTAAGCTCAGCTGGTACACACTTTGCCTTCCCCAGTTCTAAGATCAACAGCAAATAATGGAAAATCTGTACAATACTAAAAATACAAACATAAAACTAAAGGGACATTCTTTAAAGGGTTAGATCTGTTGAAGTCTTGAAAAAAAGCTCTTCAGACAACAAAGCCTTTAATGTAAAGGCCAATTCTAGGGACCAGGTGAGATTTCATTTCAAGGACCACACCTGGATCCCTCACACCCAGGCACATGCTGCTCGAAGAGCAAACCGCTACCTCCAGCCTCCGCTGGGGGCCTGTGCCAGCTTGTCATAGGTCTGTAGAGGCCCAGGTGTCAGCAGAGAACCACAGCTCCTAGGTCAGCAATTAAAAAGCAGACAGTCTAGGGGCCTCCCCGGTGGCGCAGCAGTTGAACGCTGGGTTGCGAAGCTGCCTGCCGGTTCGATCCCCCGCTGCTCCCCGGCCACCAGAGGAGGGTCCCACATGGCGCGCAGACC
Organism: Talpa europaea; assembly: GCF_964194135.1. Lineage (NCBI taxonomy): Eukaryota > Metazoa > Chordata > Mammalia > Eulipotyphla > Talpidae > Talpa > Talpa europaea. The sequence goes on from NC_140079.1 coordinate 19,536,831, forward strand.
TCTCCTGCCGCCCGCTGCTCCCCTCAGCAGTGTACTTCGGTCCTTCTGTCTGCTCTGCTCCCCGCTCTGGCTCTGATGAATTCTCTCACCCTCCCGCGCTTCTGACTGTACCCAGTGCTTGTATGAATAAAAAAAAAAAAAAAAAAAAGCAGACAGTCCTTTTAAAGGTCTATTAGATAAGCTGACCTTAGGTGTCAAGTCAGAGATATGGTTCTAGAACCATTTTCCTCAGGACATGGATGCTGATATATTTACAAATGGTGATATGACACCTCATCCCTCAGTGCTTCAACCCCCAAATCAGGTGCATATAAATGTGTGGCAAAATACTAATAATCGGTGAATGCAGATGAAAAATGTTCAAAATGTGTACCATTTGTTTTACAGAAAGATTTTAACTCAAAATTGTGTAACTTCTCTCTGAACTTGGAATTGAGAGTCTGGTTGAAGCAAATATGTGATTAATATATTATGATTAATGTATGTCAGGAGCTCTTTCTGGGTTCAAATCCCTCCCAAATCAAGATTCCATCACTTATTTCTCAAAGCTATTATTTATTCTGTACAAGGTTCTGCTGTACATTAGCCATTCTTCTGCTCTTGCTTACACAGTAAACAAGTGTACACCGGCCCTTTGGCTCAGGTTCACAGGTCTCCCCTGGAGAAGGGTGTCAGGCCAGTTAGACTTGGGTGTCTTTCTCTGATGCCTCTTCCTGGGAGCACTTGGAAAGCTCCAGGCTCGAGGGGCACAGCCAGGCCAGCTTTGTGGGTGCTGAAGAGTTCCATGCCTCGTGTTGAACAGCTTTACTCTCTGGGACAGCAGAGATTTGTCTGACCCCTTAGGACAATGTCAAGCTCCTGGGAAAGAATCATACAACTGAGGCAAAATGTCCTCAAACACCCAGGCTTCTGCTCCCAGGCAGCACTGAAGACCAATGCCCAGAGGAGCCGAGGGGCGGCATGGGCATCCCTGAGAAACTCGGTCCAAAGGGCCTACATGTCTAGGAGGCTCTGAGAAGGGGGTATGGGGCCAGGCAGGGAGAACAAGCTTGTTAAGGGGAAATAAATTAAAGGTGAGAAGCTCTAGGGGTGAGGGGCTTGTGCTATCCTTCAAACAGCTGGGGAGTAGACTGGGGTGGGTAGAGGAAGTGGGCAGAAGAACTCGATACACTATCATAAGAAATCTCCTTTGACCTACTCTCCTCTTCACCTCACTGCAATGCAAACAAGCCAGAGGCTCAGGGCATGACCCTCTCTTCCCCAGCCGGTTTGAACATGACACTGGGGAAAAGGGAAGAGGCTGAGGGACATTTCAGGGAGGGGCAGTTACCCCATGGTCCCCAAATGCTATAAGGCACAATTCTTGGAGGCAACTAGATTCCATCCAACACACTAAAAAAAACCAAAAACAAAAAAACTTGTTATATCCCGGGTCTACTGTGGCTGTGCTTGGGGCCTGGCCAACACCCACCTAGCACCACTGGGGGCTAGCATTGGAAAAGTTGTCTTTGAAGAATTGAAAGAAAAAAAAAAAAAAAGGAAGGAAAATACCAGCACAATGTCCCAGCTGTGAAGAGGTGTGAAGGAGAGCATCTCCAGTCTGAAAACTTAAGTTAATGGTAATTAAAAAAAAAGTTGGGCTTTTGAAAACCAAAAACAGCTTTTTTCAAAGATGTCCCCTCATCTGTCCCCCTGGAGTTAGCAGCGTTAAGAGGGCTCTTGGCTCATGGGTGTTTTCTTGCTTCTGGACCAGTGAGCAGGGTCCAGGTGAAGATGGGGTGCCTGGCGCAGGCACCAATGCTTTCAGGCAGCGATCCTCCCAGCAGGCTCCAGAGGGCGCTGTCTTCTCAGGAGGAGCAGGGGGCTGGAGCCCGCAGCAAGTGGATGAGGATCTTCTCCCCACAGACCGGGGTTGTTTATTACACACAGGAAGAAACCACAAGCTTAAATGCAAACAAGAGACACTGAGGGGCTCTGGGCTGGCTCCGGTCTCCATCTCCGTGTCCTGTCGATCTTCCTTGCCAGGCGTGGCTCAGGAGCACCTGGCTCCCCACTCTGGCCCCGACCAGGCTGCAGCAACTTCGGCTCAGCAGCGTTAGTTTATTTTATTTTTCTCTTATTTGTCAGGTGTTTGTTTTTGGGTTTTTTTTTTTTTTTGTCTTTTTAAAAAAACTTAGGGTGTGAGGCCACCACAGGGTAGAGAGAAGAAAGGGATGTAGCTCCTCGTTGCTACATGCGGGAGGGTGGACTAGCCAATTCATAGAAGAGCAAATAGGCGTCGCTGGTGCGCACTTGGCTGGAGGACATGGGTGTGACGCTGTGGAGAGAGCAGGGAAAAGTCAGAGCCCTGGTCATGGGGAGGCCATCGGACACAGCAGAGTAGCTGAGGGAGTGTGATGGCCTGTCTCTACCTCTCTACTGGACACCCAAGGCCAATCTCTTCTGTAGTCTTCTAAAGATTCTTCAAATGGGCAGCAGACTTATGTGTTACATGGCTTTTGGTTCTGACCTTTTCTGTCCAGCCATGACAGATGGGCGAGAACAGGAGACAGCCCTGAGACCCGTCTCACCTGGAGTCATTGAAAGTGTGCCATTCGCCTGTCACTGGGCTTCGGCAGTAGGCTGTATAATGGCCGCCCATGGTGGTTCCGGAGTGATTGGACACAGCATACAGGTTGTAAACAGCATGGTCTGAGGAGGATACAAAGGTTAAGCCCCCAAGGCCTTTCTTGCCCCCACGTTTCCTCCACCTCTTTGCCTCCCATCTGTAGCTTAGACACTCGTGCTGTGTTTCTTCCCTTCTTGCTGAAAAATACTCACTGGTGTTTTCTGAGGCAAATTCTCTCAAGTCCAGGTCTCTTAGTGGGAAATTCACAAATGTTGTGAGCTTGCTGGTTCGTATCCTGGATTCTGAGAACCGTTTCAGATCTGGTAGTAATGTGAGTCAAGGGCAGACAGGGCAGCAAGAATGGTGTCAAAATAAAGGAGACCGAGCCTAAAAGGCCCCTGTACTTCTCAGGAAGCAGAAAAGCAAAGGAATAATGGCTTTGCGGTTTTCTTTTTCCTACTCTGCGCCCCCCCCACCCCCCTTTTTGGCCCCTTGTCATCAATCACTTTCTAAAGGCAAGTCCCTGCCCTGATGATCTGAAGGATACGGAGCACCAAGATCTTTGGGAACCTCTGGATGGAGAACTTCTTTATACATCGTTTTCTGGCTCTGCAGCGACAGCACGTCTGAAAGACAGGACAAACAGAACTAGAAAGGACTCGGGGGAGAAGTCAACGGGCTGAATCAGTAAGTAGTAGGTGGCATCACTGGAGACGGCGGCATTCCAGGGAGGTCCTGGGCATGTGCTCCTGTATGGAAGTGGAGACTTACTGGCTTCTCATCGCCATCAAGCACATCCTCTTTGGTGAAGAGCCTCATGCAGTCCATTAAAGTCACCTCAGGATAACCTCGCTGGGAGAGAAAAAGGTAAAGGTGAGAGGTGACTGACACCAAAGAATAAGTGTGGACATTTCAAAAGTGGGGCAACAGGGGTGCATACCTTCGCAATGGGCAGTGAGAGGTCCCAGAAGGGATCAAAGACTGTAGAGCAGTAACCACAATCAGTACACGTCAGGGAGCTCTTTAACTGCCCAACGAAGAGATCTGGGGAAAGGATGGCCACGTGATACTCAAGCACAGGAAGTGAGCACATGGTCTCCCTTCTCACTGCTCCTGCCTCAATTTGTAGGACTTTGGGCTGAAAGAAGGATCCCTGGGAGACTATTTCTTCTGGTTTTTCATATGTTCTCAGGCAAAAACTATTACCTGAGAAAGCAGGCCTTCCCGCCATTCATCCTCTTACCTCCGATCCTACTGTCTTCCCGTTCTAGGTATTTTCTCCACATCTGTCGCCCTTTCTCATCATCACTGAGATCCAGAGAAAAGAAGGCAAATGGGTCAGAGCCTAAACCATAATTTAAGGGTCTATCAATCTAAATTCTTTATATTCAAAATTCTCTCCAAACCATGACCCCCAAAGTAGCAGGTAAAAACTCAAGTTCACAACGTTTTGCTTTCCCACAGCAGTCTCCTCTTACTTACGGAAGGTGATCGAGATTCTCAGGATTGGGCTTAGGCCTCATTGTGACCCGGTTGACCTCGTTGTGGAGTCCATCCAGAAGAAAGCGAAGAAATTCCTGAGCATCCTGCTGACTGGGTCCAAAGAGGAGACAGTGAGCACTAAGTCTGTCCCAAGAACCTGCTCTTGCTGCCACCCACCTGGTGAGGACCTGTCTGCAAAGCCCTTACTTATAGCCGACGAAACGCGGTGCATATCTCTGGATCTGGGTCTTGAACTCAGATGGGCTCACCACATCATTGGGGGATGAAGTCCATATGGTCTGGATTAGTTTTGCAAACTCTATTGCAAGGAAGGTGTAGGGAGGGGGTGTGGAGGACAGATGAGACACTTTTTTTTAAGAAACTGAAACTACAATCCCAACAGAAAAGAGCCGAGAAACAAACATGTAAAACACAATTAGTACATTCCAGCAACAGGGCGTGGAAAATGGTCCAGAGGGAAGGCAGGACCAAGTCCAAGCAGGAGTTCCTCACCTTCCATAAGGGCCGTGTGTGCATTGCTACTGTGGCTGAGATCCCGTATATAGAGCCTTTGAAGGCAATAATCTCTCAATTCCCGGGTGTTGCTCAGGCACTGCAGAATAGAGTTCATGAAGCACTGCAAAAGACAACCCAGACAATCAGGCAGGGAAGAGAGACGTCTGTCTGGCATCTCTGCTTAGTACCAAAGGCCCTCTAGTTTATCTACCCCAGAAATGAATCTTCCTATAGCCTCAAGTTCCTCTTTTTAAGTGAAAGGATGAAGTCAGGCAAATTCCCACTGCTGGTACAAGTGACGTAACTGGTTATTTATTATAGAGGTGGACAGAGTGGGTGGGAATGGATGGATGTCTTTGAGGAGAAGGATCCAGGAAAGTAGCTAGGCTGACAGTTAAAAGGGCAACTCCCCTGCTTGGGGTAGGGGTGAGGTATAGCCCAGTAATTCTGTAAAATACCAGCCAGGAAAGGCAGGTACCAACTGGCCTACAGGGTAGGAGTCAGCTGGAGCCTGGAGGGGCTCTGGTTACATTATCCCAGTCAGGATAGTAGGGATTGGCCCCAGGAAAGAAATGGGCTGGGAAGAACTCACCGTGTTCCCAAGGTTTCGAAGACCGGCCAGACCCTGGGCGCTCTTAGAATTCTGTAAGCAAAGAACATGTGGGATCAAAGGCTCACACAGGAGGCTGGGCCTGTGCCAGGCTCTCCACAACTTTCTGCCAGTTGGAGCCATAAGCATCAGGTCACACAGACTCTTTATTCTCTCTTCAGCTTTAGTCTATGTACATTGTAGGAGAGAGGACTGAGGAATGCCTGTTATTCTCAATATAACAAAAACATTCTTCAGGGCTTTGCTTTCTTTTATTGATTATGGATTTTCCTCCTTACCTTTACATTACTCTTCATTCTCTACTATACTTGAGACTGGAATTAGAGATTAGAATTAGAGACTAGGGGCCTCCCTGGTGGCGTAAGGGGTTAAGCGCAGCACTATGAGGCAATCCGCAGCCTCTGCAGCATGAGTTCGATCCCCCACATGGCGCAGCAGACCTCTCCTGTCTCACCCGCTGCTCCCCTCGGCAATGTATTTCAGTCAATCTGCCTGTTATGTTCTCTACTCTGTCTCTGGTGGATCCCCTCACCCCCTGCATCTCTGGCCTGTACCCCAGCTCTTGTATGCATAAATAAATAAATCTTTTTTAAAAAAAAAAAGAATTAGAGACTAGGAATTCACTTGGAATTCCTTGGAAATATGTGGAAACTTATTTGACCTCTGTTACAGGAATTTTCAGCTCGCAATCCAGGAACTATCTCAAATGACCTATATATTGGTCCCCCCAGATGCCTAATATATGAAGCAGCTGCCATAATAGGCACTTCAAGGAGGTCTTGAAAGGTTCATCAAAAAGTTAACCGATATCTGCTCCTGGGAAAAAGCCTGCCATTCTGAATTGCCAGAGACAGGTGGAATTCCTTCCTGCTGAGCTCAGCTCCTGAGGACTGATTAAAGCCTGGGAGAATCCTCCCTGCCTGGCTCAGGTTTCAACATCCTGACTGGCCACTGGCTGGGAATCCTTGTGATGGCAGATTACAGCCAAGGAGAGGTAAGCACCTGGCTGAGGGTGCCACTCTTGCTCTTGTCTATATTGTGGAGGTTGGTGAGGGGGTTGGAGAGAACAGGTGCTCGGTGAGGATTCAGTGCTTTGTCCTCGTCTGTTGGCTAATCCCAGCCCTGCCTCCAAGGAGTCTGGAAACCTTCGGGCTCAAAGGGTTAAAGAGATAGTGTGCAGATAAGCCTGCCACCACCCCCCTCTCAGGGAGGGAGCCTGGAGCAGGCAACTCTGGAGCAACACTGGCTGGGGCATGCGTGGGGCCAGCTCAACCCTGATCAGAACAGGAGCCTGAAATAACTCAGCTAAAATTACTCATGCCGTGTGCTGACAGCCTCCCAGGCTGTCAGCAGCTCAAAGCCCAAGAGGTTGTCAGCTTAAGGGGGTGGGGTGGGGAGAGGCAGGCTGAAGAAGGGCTTTTCTCAGGAATTGCCTTGCCAATCTCACAGGTAAGAGGATCTCTTCTTGCCAGCTATCAGGTCTGACACTAACTGGAGGGGAAGGAATATACATCCAGAAGAGGGACCAGGTTTCAACGTGCAGATAGAGAGAAAACCCTATTGGTAGCAGATAGGGTATAAGCATCCTTGAAGAACTCTGCCTGGACTGGCTGTAGGTGGCTCCAAAGACACATTCAAACCTCACCTTTTTGACAGTCTAACCTTGGCATTCCAGTAAGTGAGGAACAGAGGTAATTCCCTGGACAAAGACCCTATGAGCATTTTCAGGTAGCCCTGGAGAAGGATACACTTGGGGGTCCAACAAAATCACTGTGGAAGTTTCCATGTTGCCCATTCTGAACTAAACGTTACAGCCTGCCCACAACAGAATACCCGCTCCCCACAATACCCGCTCTCACACCTATTTTTGGCAGTGCTTTATTAGTTCTTACCCCCTGTGCCTCAAACATCTGTCTAAACAGGCTAGAGAAGCAAAGAATTCTATCATTAGTGACCGTGTCAAGGCACCAAAGTGGGCCTCAGCTGAGAAAGCAGTCACTCAGCACAAGCGGGGGTGGGAAAATGAAAAAACTGGAGGCATCTCTCTACTAAGGCACTCCTGTGGTGTTGACCCAGAGAGGGTCAAAAACATGTGCTCATCCAGGGCTAACCCATCTACTGGCCTGGGAAGTGGGGAGATGGGAGAGGTTCCTTTAAGGCACTGCTAAGACCCCTCTGTTAGGTGATTTTTTTTTTTTTAAGGGGGGGCCTGATGCCTTTGTCTAAGATTTCTTGAGTTCAAAACCACTTGCCAATTTCTAAGCACTTTGCGGAGATGGTTGGATAACGAGTCAGGGGTGGTAGTGGAGGGGAGAGCAGAACTGTTCTCTGCCCAGCCAGATATTCTTCTGCCATGAATAGGAAATCAGGAGCTCCAGGGAAAGTCAGCACTTTCCATTCCAGAGAGGAACAAAACGTCCCAGGAGTGACCTTTCTTACAGGCAAAACAATCCTACCTCAGGGCAGACAGGGAGCAATTTGAACAGAAGTTGGGAGAGACCCTGCACAGCCAGCCTCTCACCAGCAGAGAAGGAAATGACTCTAGTGTGTATGCTGGAACTCAGGTGCAAAGAGTTCAGAATTTAGATCAAGAACTTCCTTAAAATTAGCCATTAGCAAATCTAATTTTTGACTAAGTAGCAAGCAATTGTTCTGCAAAGTAGACTGCCACCACCACAGACAACATTCACCTTCCAGCGAAGGAGCAGGGCCTCAGGAAGAGCATGCTCTGGGTTAATGAGGGCACATCAGGGTCCCTGGACCTGATCAGAAAGGCTGATTGGGGTCTGTGTCTTCACACTGAAGATCCCAGTAAAGGGCTTTCCTGCTTACTTCACCTGTGCCATGAGGGTCAGCCATGAGTGGTGGCTGCAGCCAAGAAGCCTGGTGTGGCTCTGGCACGGGGCAGTGCACGCACTGCCAACATGGGAGCTGGTGCTGTTACATAAGAGCTGTCAAGCTCCGGCCCCTTCTCCCTTCCCCAAGGGGGCAGTGCCCAAGCTTTATCGCCAGCAAAATTTCTCTGGGGTGGATACTTCATTTGAGGGGCCCAGCGCCCACTTAGAACTGGGGAGGGCTGGAGAGAAAAGGGAAGTTGACCTTTATCACCCTTCTGCAACTCCTCTGCCCTTCACAGGGTCGAAGCGCCCCTATGACCACCCCTTTGGAAGAGCACCCTTTGGGCTCAGCGAGGGGGAGGCAGCCCCTTTCGGACCAGCCTTTCTTGCTCGGTTTTGGCCTTGGAGGAGTCACAGCCGCAGAGTCCGGCGTGCTGCCGTGCCCTAGCGCGAGAACTAGTCAAGGTTACGCTTTCCTGCACCTGTCCTGATAGGTGCCAGGAATTCAGAGCCACCTGGTGCCGGGGTCACAGGGAGGGAGGGCGGAGAAGATCTGGGGGACTCGGGGACTGGGACCTCAACCAGGGAGGGGCCGCGCGTAAGCGTGAGGTCACCTGGGGAGGGGGCATTCCTTGCCGGGAGACCCTGGGCAGGGAGGGTGGGGGCTGGGCAGAATGCGGCCCCCATCCCCGCCCCTGGCGACGGCGCGCGGCCGGGGTGGGTGGCAGCGGGCGTCCCGGGGAGGAGGCGGCACCCCAGGCCCTCGGTGTGGGGGGTCCCGGAACAGGGCCCCGCGTACCTTGGCTTTGTTGAGCAGGAGCCCCACGAAGGTGGAGAGCAGCAGGGAAGGGGAGAGCGGGGAGCGCGGCCGCAGCTCCTTGGCGAGGGCGGGAAAGGGGGCGGCGGGGGGCTCCTCGGGCAGGGTCACGGTGTAGGAGGTGCGCATGCTGGGGGCGGGCGGCGGGCTCGGCCCCAAGCCCAACGTCGGCAAGCGGGGCGCGGGGGAGCACCGCGAGGGCCCACTCCCCGGACGCCCAGGCCGGCGAGGCCGCCAGGCGACAGCGTCCGCGGCGCCCGGCGGTAACCGATTCGGAGGGCCGGCCGCGCGAGCCTCCGCCTCAACCTCCCCGGCGCACGCCGCCAACCGCCCCGGCGCCCGGCTCCGGCGCTCCCGCCGACTGGCAGCCCCGCGGGGGCCTCGGGCCCCGCGACGTCAGCGACGGGGCGGGGCCTCCACACGGCCCCGCCCCCGCCCGCCCCGCCCCGCCCCGCCCCCGGCGCCGGCACGCGGACCCGAGCGAGCCCCCGCCCCCCGCCCCCCGCCCCCCGCCCGCCCCGCCCCGCCCCGCCCCGCCCCGCCCCCGGCGCCGGCACGCGGACCCGAGCGAGCCCCCGCCCCCCGCCCCCCGCCCCCCGCCAGGCCCGCGGGCGGCGCGGCCCTGCGGTCCCCGCGGAGGGCGGCGCGGGAACGCGGAACCCCGGCCCGACCTCGGGGTGCGGACTCAGAAATTGTCCGCGAGGCCCGCAGAGGACACGTCCTCGTCAGCGGGGGCCCCGGGCGCCTCCCCCACGCGGGACGCAGTTCCTCACTCGGGGCCCGAAGAGCATTTCGGGGACCCGGGGAAAGTTCCCTTTCCTGCTCTCCTCAGGGAAAAGTGCACCTTCGCACGAACACATTCTGCGCGGCCCGCAGGGCGCGCTCCGGCCCTCTGGGGGCCCAAAGTCCACGCAGCCCGCGAGGCTGAGGAGAGAACCCGCCGCCCCGGGACGCGCCCCGCCGCCCGCCGCTGCGCTGGGCGCCTGGTCAGGAGCGGCCGCGCTTCTGTTTGATGAGGTACAATAGGTCCCCGTCCTGTTTTGACCACAAGGAGGAACCTTTTCTGACCTCTTCTACCCAACTCCATCTCTCACAGACTCTTACATTTTGATTTGTTTCGGGGAGGTGAGGAGGAAATAACACCAGGGTTGGAGAAATGGGGGCTCAGCTGGTTGGGGGGGGGCTTGTGCTCCCCTGACCCTGCTGCCAGCAGTGCTTGCAGCTCTGAGGTCTTTGCCTTTTATTTCGGATGCTCCACCCCCCCTCACCTATCAGGGACCCACACAGAATCTGCCTAGAGAAAGTGTCTTGTTTGGAGCCTGCAGGCTATTTTTAGCCAGTATTTTTAGCTTTTAAAAATACTCAGAGGCAGCAGCGTGTGCTGTTACTCATCTGTGGCCTCCTTCTGTTCTTCTTGGCGTGCTCATCCCCACATGTACACGCGCACTGCACACACGACCACAGCCACTTGGGGATGCGTCGGGGACACATGCACGGCTGTACCCTCGGCCACCCACAAACAGCAATTTTGTGCTATTGAGAGCAAAGCACAGATCTTGCCCCGGTGCGTTCCGCCAGTGCTGCTGGGTGACTGGGGCGGGGAGAGGCAGCGCCTCCCGCTTGGTGACAAGCGAGGGCGTCCTGGTTGGGAGGGGTATCTCCACAGTCGCTGTCTTCCCCCAGTGATGTAACCTGGACAAACTACAACCACCCCCTTTTCCCACACTTCCTTCTTTCTCGTCACACCCTTTCCAATAGGTCCTTCCTGTCCGGAAGCTGCACCTGTATTGGATCTCATCACTCCTCTGCCCTGAAACACTGAGAACACCTGAATCTTGCATCCAATCAGGAAGCAGGGACCCCTCAGGGGCAGGGACCCCTGAGGCTCTCTGACCATAGGTTCCTTCCATTGTCATCACCCACCTTCTCTGAAACCCGTGCCAGCCAGCCAGCCTACTCATATTTCTCTGCTTCAGCACTTGCCTTCTTCCACTTAAACAAAACTGCCAATGGTTAAGTACTTATTAAGTGCCAGGCACTGGCTAAGTGCTGCATACACATATATTATCCACTTAACTCCCATAATGGCACAATGATGTAGTAACTCTTACCTCTGTTTTATAGGGAAAGGACCTTAAGCCCTGAAGGCCTTACGCCCTGAGAGGTCAGATAACTTGTTGGGACCACAAAGCAAGTCACATGTGTCCCGCTGAGAGTGCTAGGACAGCGTGGGGACGTGAACCCAGGACGGCCTTGCAGCAAAACCCAGGCCTTTAACAAGTACTAGGAAATTCTGGAATGCCGTTCCCACGCTCTACCAATTACCTGCTATCAACTGTGCTCAAAACTTGCATTTTCCACAAAGCCTTCGCTAATTAAGTCCACCCAGCTCCAAACACCCCATTACTGCATACTCTCAGCCCCCAGTTTACACTGTATTAATTTATCTTAATATATTTATCTTTGTTTTATAATTGTCTGGAAGGATTCTTAGGTGCTGTGTGGTATGTGTTGATTGGACCGTCACACTGAAACCTTCAGGGAAGGGTTGTGAGTTCTCTTAGTGGGTGCTTAGTAAGCGGTGAGCTCATCTCCATTGGGGGCCAAACCAGACTCTGCACTGAGCCCCAGAAGGTGGAGCGAGTCTGGTTTTGCATATGGAATCAATGTGTTTTGGAGTAGAGGTCCAGTGGGTGCTCACTTGCTACTACAGTATGCGGCCTGTCTCCCCAAGACTTGGGCCAGCCACATGGGCTTCCCAACCCAGGACAGCATGGTGTTCTGCCAGCCCGCGCTCTCCCTTTTTCCTGGAATGCAGGTCAGGGCCACCGCTAGCAGTAGGGAGGCCCAGATAGGAAAGCTCCTGTATGGGTGCTCTTTGAGAAGTCTGGGGTAAGGGGATGGAATTCACGCAGGGGTGACATCTTGTCCAGCAGGTCAGACAGCTGCAAGACACAACTGGCAGAGAGAACTGTGGCTCATTTCTCAACCAGCCAAGCCCTTGTGAGACCCTTTCTCCTCAGTGCCATTTCTTAAGTGGGATGGGTCAAGGAGGTTGTCATCTAGGATCTGAATCTGGCTGTGGCTCTGTGACCCTACCTGAGGCACACAGCTAACCTGAGCAGGCCCATTCCTGTGGCCTGCGCCTGCCATTCCTCAGAGCCTGCACTCCCCTGTAGGATACGTAATTTTCTTCACCTCAAATCCTTCCTGGTATGGATGGAGTATAAATAAATTAAAGTCAGGATTAACTCTGCAAGAGCAGGGACTGAGTCTCCTGCTTCCTTGGCGTTAAGGGGAAGCAGGGTACAGGGTTTGGAAACAGCCCAGGCCCAGGCCCAAGCCCAGGCGAGTGCCTCAAGGCTAGTTGCTTGGCTGTTACCTTCATGAACAGACAGACTGGTGGCCTGACTTGCGGATGGCAGGAGTCTGCGATAGAAGGGCAGAGCTTCAGAGTCCTTGTCAGCATCAGGGCTTTGGGCTCACAAATGCTCTTGGGGAGGGCAGGTCAGTGCATCCTAGTGTAGGAAGCTCACTGGGACCCCAACAGGCCAGAAGCTAAGGCCTCCTTTGAGCCCGAGGGCAGTCTGACCTGAATCAGCTGGATTCCAGAGGCCCACACACTTCCCTCTCTTGCTTATTCTTGTCCAGGGCACCAGTTTTTATGTATGCATTGAGGTGAGAGGGTGCAGGGGGCCATGTGTGCCATGCTGGGCCCTGAACATGATGTTCATTTCTGCAGCCGATGGTCAGTGAAGCGGCTCCCCCACAGGCAGGGAACATTTTGCCAGGCTTGGATTAACTTCTGCATTACTGAGCCCCACCCCAGCACCACATTAACTCATTAAGACATCCTGGAGTGGGGGTGGCGGAGGAGGCAGGGAGAATGGGACTGGGCACTGATTGAGAAACTAAGCATGAGTGAGGGCAGCACCAAAGCCACCTGCCAGGTAGGTCTCAGCCCACAGCTGGTCTCCAGGGGATGGACTCATCCGTGTCTTGCTGACTAACCGCAAACCACAAACCAACAGTACTTTCTTCTCTGAAGCTAGTACTGGTGCTGGCCCTGGGCCCCTCTGGCTGGAGGTCTCTGAGTTGACCATCCCATGCTGTCAGCACAGACTCAAACCCTCAGGAAGCCCAACCTGCTGAGAGTAACTGAGTGGGTGCAGGTAGGCCTCAGGGTCTCAGGCTGCCAAGCTGGACCAACAAGACAGCAGGGATGCAGTTCAGCGAGACTGAGTAAACAGCAGGCAAGGGACCAGAGAAGAAGGTCACACCACCACTCACTCAGGAGTTCTAGGGCAGCTCTTGCCATCCTCAACTTTTTTTCTTTGAAGTAAATGCCTCCTCCCACCCCTTCGTCCCCTCCCTCAGCTCACTGTAGGGCAACAGTCCAGTCCAAAGTCCCACCCAAGAGGAAAATCACATGACCTTGGCTTATATAATCTCCCTGTCACTGAACAGCTGGAACCCAGGGCTTGGGGAGATGAGTCAGCAGCCCCAATGGCAAATAGGACTCAGGTACTCTAGGTTCCCAGATCTTCTGCTTCTAGAAACAGGTCCCAGAGATGAGGGCAAGGGTGTGGAAGAGTCGTATGTGGGGAGGATTGGCTCTGAGCCTCAGTCCCTCGCTCCGCATGTGAGTAGCAGGTGCCCAGCCTGGTGACTGCATTCTGCAAGGCCCTGGGCCAACCCCAGCTCTTCTTGGGGACAGGAGAGGGTGGCCTGGGCAGGGCAGGGCAGGGCAGGCTGAGGGCAGGGCTGAAACTGGTGGGCAGAATGCCAGGCTGGGGAGGGAGCAGCTGGAGGGGGTGGAGTGGAGGAGGATTAGGATGGATTGTAGGGTTAAAGCGCAGCCCTGGCAGGGCTCAGTGGGAACAGCTTGTCCTCCCATAGACCCAGGGAATAGGAGAGGCGGGGTGGAGGGGGGACATGACTGGGTTGGGTATTTGGGCTTCTGGCTCTCTGCAGGGCCAACCCACCTGGGTTGGCTTGGCATCCCCACTGGAGGTAGTGAAAGCTTTATTTTTATTTTAAAATCAGTTCGGAACCATCGTGTCCCTCATCTCCAATCTGTCTCTATTTTAAACAGAAGGTGGAGCCTTGCTCTGCCCTCATTTGAGCTGCACCTGCATGAACTGGCATTTTGTTGGTGCTTTTGCACTCATGGAAGGGGGTATTCAAAGTACCTCACATGCACCAGTTCTTTACTCAAGCTCAGCTGATCTACAATATTCCAAGTTCATGTTTGCTGTTACTGATAAGGAGGGGAATGATTCTGGTTAGAATTATTCTACTCCCTGTTTTTGACCTCCCTTTATGAATGCCAGCTGTTGTTTAAGTCAGCTACCCTGAGAGCCCCCAGGGCCAGGGCTGCCCCAAGGGGACCCAGAAGCTTCAGATTACCCTGGACACAGCCACAGGATGTACTTTCTCATCTTTGTTCCTCCCAAAGGTGGTACCCTCCCTGCTTCTTTAGCTACCAGATACTCCTTTTCTATCCTCTCCTTTCCCCTCTACAGTTTAAGCCAGGTCTTCCATAGCATTTTACTGCTGTCAGATTCCTCCACATCCGTTATTTGCTTTGAGCCTTATGATGCCCCTATGAAACGGGCAGGGCAGGCATGGCCATCCCTTTTTACAGATGAGGATACAGCTGTGAGGTGTTCAAGGTTAAGAGGCAGCCCATCTCAGTCCTGGATGACCTTTCCCTTTCCCACCACCTAGCACACTTAGACACACCCAGGGCTGCCTTCTATTGCAGTGACTTAAGAACTTATTTTCCCAAGTTAATCATGCATGCAGGGACCATGGTTCGCACATGTCTTGCTTCCCAAAGTACTGATAGGGTACTGGAAGGGTGTGTGGAGGACTAACATTTATTGAACACCTACTGTGTGCCAGGCACTTTTACACACAGCCTCTTATTCCTCATGATAACCCATGATCACTCTAATTTTACAGAGGACACAGGTTCAGAAGTTAAGGAACACCTTTGAGGGCATGCTGCTAAGTAAGTCAAATGCCTTAAGTGAATGCATGGGAAGGTAAGATCCCCCAGTTCCCAAAGAGAGATCTGAAGGGAACCTGGAGCTGGTTTTAGAAAGAAGTGGTCCTGGCCCCATGAGCAGGGTTGCTCCCATCTCAACAAGGTAGTGTCAGCTCTAGGAGGTGAGGGTGAGAGATGTGAGGAGATTGAGGGTGATGAGACTGACCCAGTAGAGGCCTTCCCTGGTTGGCAGGATCTTCCTGAGCACAAGCTTGATCGTAGGGGTAACTGAACAACTTAAGAGTGTTGGGGATTGTTTCTGAATGGGAAGGAGGGATGTTAGGGCTGCTGAATTTACTCCAGGGCAAACTGCCACCCTCTGATGTCCTCTCTTAAAACTCCCCTCTCACTGACCCTTGGGTGGGGGTAGAGGGCAGCTGACTCCAGGGAGGTTTGGGATATGCCTGTGTGGGAAGGAGACTGAGTCCCAGTAAAGGAGGAGACTCTGCTCTCTCCTGATTGGAGCCAGGGTGGGGGGGGCAATCTGCAATTTAATCTGTAGAGAGGAGGTTTTTCAAATCTAAGTGTGCTTAAAGATAACATGAAGAGCTTGTGAAAATGGTAGATTCCTAGGCAGTATGCTTAGAAAGTCTGATTCAGTGGATCTGGGTAGAGCCTTGGTCCCTGAATTGTTGAGTTCTGCAAGTGATTCTGATGATAGCAGCCCATGACCCCACTTTGAGGAACACTGCATATCATAATGAATCTTCTCAGCAGAGTGGGGAGTCCTAGGAGACCTCTAGGCTCCAAGCCCTGCCACTGAAAGCTGCTCTCTAATAGCCCCCAAGATGAAAAACACCTGACATGTCCAAGTCAATGACTCTCCAATCCAAGTACATGTCCCTGCAAGAGCACATATTCTCTCCCAGGCCAGCTCTGTCATCTCCCACTCCTCTTTGATACTAGACCTCTTATGTAGCCAATGCTGCCTTGTCAGGATCTGAATGTTCTGGGAGGCACCAACTTTTGTATCTTCCATAGCATTTCACAGATAGCCCAGAAAGACCGAGACACTTTAAGTAATGTTATCAAAGTTGTCCTCGCAAGACCTTCAGTTAGATAAGCTTCTATAAACCAGAACCCCACCCATATCCTGCATCCTTGCTCTATTTGTCTGGACAAGCCCCCTAAGCAGCACTTCTTGCTGTGGCAGAGCCATTGTTTCCAAAAGGCACATGATCTATGAGTAAGGAAGATTATATAGGGTAATAAAGGAGACATAACACCCAACTCTAGAACATACGCTTGCCTGTCCATCTGTCTCTGTGTCCATCCATCCATTAATCTATCATTCTTTTACCCATCTACCCACTCATCCACCCACCAAACCACCCATCCACCCACCCACCCATCAGAATGTCATATCCATCCATCCATCCATCCATCCATCCATCCATCCATCCAGCCAGCCAGCCATCCAGCCAGCCATTTAATCAGCAGGTCTGCTGAGCTCTGTGCTGTCTTAGACACAAGGTGAAGGGTCTATGTATGATTTTGTCCCCATCACCTGAGCACTTGACACCTAGTGCGTACACTAATAACTACTGAAATGTAGCCATGTCCCCAGAGAGGTGTGTTCACGGATTCAAAACAGCTCTTGCTCAGTCTCCAACAAAGCCTCTTCCCTCATTCCAGCCCAGGCAGAGCTTAAATATGAAGATATTGAGTTCAAAGCCCCAGCCTAAAATTTCTCTACCATTTTCTCCAAAGACACAATTACTGCCCTCCAGACACCCTGTCCTCAGCCAATTAGAGCCAATCAGAGGAGACACTGATGTCCTCTTCCCCTGATATCTTAGGCCCAGGTATTAAGCTGGGTCTCTGAACTAGGAGCAAAAGCCTGAACAGAAAGAGGGATGAAGCCACATCAGAGGCCTCTCTTACCACAGGGAACACTGGTGGTCTGGGGGCCTCAGCAGCCAGTCCAGGATGGGGTAGGGCCTGCAGGGGACACTGGTGTGTTGGGTGGAAAAGGACAGGGTAAGAGTTGCAGTGTATGAGGGGGTAGTTGAGCATTTCCGGGAGCACTGCTGGACCATCGTTGAGGGTACAGGTCCTGAAGTGGTTTTCCTAGGGAGAGCGGGAGAGCCCTTAGCCATGTACCAAACCACATGCCAAGCCACAAGGCCACCAGGCCTGCCGAGATGATGTCCCTTGTCTCCACTAGGACTGCAAGAGAAGCTGCCGTGGAGGTTTGGGAAGTAAACTTCTGCCTCTGATCACCTCAATCTGGCTCTTCTATATCAGGGTCTGCCTCCCCAGCCCATCACCCAGTCCCCAGGGGGCAAACTCACCATGGTGTCTCGCCCTGGGGAGCTGGAGCGGCTGGGCCCAGGGGCCTGGCCCTTGCCCTTCTCCCACAGAGTGTAACGGCCACTGGGTCGATAGGTGGGACTGAGGATTTCAGGGACTCGTGAGGGAGGGGCTTGGGTGGGCACCTGAGGTGCGCTGCCTTTGCGACCATAGTTCTCCAGGTAGTCGGCCAGGTACTCGGAGCGGCTGGCTGCCTGGTAGAGCCCTTGCAGGGCACACAGCTCCTTGCGAGTGCGGGCCAGCATGGGGATGCGGCCCAGGTTCCCCGGGTCTATCCGGTAGCTATCTGAGGTCCGGAGGCTGGAGAAATCCCGGGCTAGGTCTGATTGACTGTTCGACTTCTTCTGGGTCAGGGTTACCACCTGGTCGCGGGCACTCATGGGCAGGTAGCTGGGGGAGTTGCTGGTCACTCCATAAGGGAATCCACTGCCCCCGCTGAGTCCATTCCCTGAAGGCCGCTCAGTGCCCCGAGTCTGGCTCTCTGCCCGCCTACCACCCCCGTTGATGTCAGGTCTCAGCAGGGGGCGGCCCCTGTCATAGTCCAGGATTGAGGAAGGGCCATAGGTACGGGGACGGGTGAGGAAGCTGGTCGGGGGGCCTGGCTTGAAACCAAGCTTCTCCTTCTCCAGGAAGGAGGCAGCCAGGTTGGCCCCGTAGGAAGAGGGAGTGTAGGTGCCATAGCCTGATTTGGCGTAAGGGGCATCTGTGTAGCGGGCCGATTCTGTGTAGCGCTTCAGGGTGGAGGAGAGCTGGGACATCCTTCAGGGCAGCACTCAGTGGGGACTGGGAGCCTCATGGGCTGAAAGACAAGGAAAGCAGTTGTCAAAGGGCCTTGCCAGGCGCCAGGCTCCCACTGTACCTGCTCTCTATACCCAGCTGGCCAAACCTGAGATTGCAGTCAGGGATCACAGGATCCATTTCCAGCCAGAGGCTGGCCCATTGTTGAGAAAAACACCTCTGCCTGTATATCCAGACATGTACATGTGCATCTGTACCAGGCTGGCACATACCGGTCCAGTGACACCTCACGAGAGCACGAGAGATGGCCTGGCCTTTATAAAGCATCAGGGCAATCAGTTTCATCTCTGCAGCCCCCAAGCCACGTGTCATTATATTCCAACCCAAATCCTCTCTACTACCTCTCAGCCTCTGCAGAAACTCCTGAGTTGGGGAGACACCATGGCCCTTACCCTATGAACTGAAAATGCTGGACATTTCAAGAGCTAAGACCTCTTAGCCGATAAGTCAGCAAATCTGACTTATGGGCCAACCAGGAGTCTTTTTAGAATTACATACTGTCTGACCCGAAATGACTCAAGGTCCATTTGGTCAGCTCCCTGGTGAGGAAAAAGAGTCTCATAGGGAAGGTCAGTGTGAGTGAGCATGTCAGCAGTGGACTT
Source organism: Talpa europaea (assembly GCF_964194135.1). NCBI lineage: Eukaryota > Metazoa > Chordata > Mammalia > Eulipotyphla > Talpidae > Talpa > Talpa europaea. The sequence continues at coordinate 19,555,466 of NC_140079.1, forward strand.
GACTTGTCTCCAGACCCCATCCCAGAGTTCTTCCCTGGAAATTCATCATAGATAGCCTTTTGTTCTAAGTGGAATCAGGGCCCTGCGGCCCTACCACCATCCATTTCCAAACAGCTCAGAGTGCTGACTTGTGCAAAGGGGGCCCCCTTGAGGCCAAAATCTTGCACTGCAGGAATCTCCCCCTGGGCACCCCTACTCCTTAGAGCTGGGGTGCATCTTATGAGGGTGGCACAGAATCTCTGAATTGAGGAGTGGGGACTACAGGGTCATTCATTAGAATGTCTCTACTGTACAGAGAAGAAAAGTAATGCTGGTTTGCCTAAGACCATACACTAGTGGGATGGCTCACAGACTAGACTGGAATCCAGCCCCTTTCTTTGAGGACCATGATGGGGTGGGGGTGGGGTGTCCCTGGGGTTGTGTGCATGTGTGTGGGGAAGAACCAACCAGGACTCTCAGTAGTGTTTGCAGGGGCTGGTTTTGACTCTCTCTCTGACTGACTAGCTGGGTTTTTTGGCACTAGTCTCCAAGCCCCAACTTCTCTCCCTGTAAAAGGAGTATAATCATTATCATCATGGTCCCTACCTCACAGGCTTGTTGCGAGGAATAAATGAGATAATAACATGTGAAAGCCTCAACAATGACAGTTGTTATTATCTCTGTCCCAGCCCCTGCCAGGCAGCCTGGCTCCTCCCTTTGTAGGCCTATAATAATGTCAGGACTGGCTGTCTCCTGGCCTGGCCAGCCTCTGACCTCAGCCCCAGGCGCCTGTCTTCCCTCCACAGCCGCCAGTGAGATGAGCAGATGAGCGGGTAGTGGGCACAATCTAGCCCACAGCCTGCCCTCGGCCAGTAGTCCACCCCATTTGGGCAGAGAAGAGCTGGTGCCAAACCCCAAATTCAAAGGGCATGGCAGGGAAAGTCAGTGCAGGCAAGGCTTGGGATAGGAGCAGGGATGAGAGCAGGTGGCAACTTCTGGATACACCCCAGAATAGGACTCTTTGACCCTGCCAGTCATCTCCAGCAGTTTCAGTTTGGAAAGCAAAAGGACTGGTTCAAATTTACTGTTTGTCTCCCCCCACCCCCGCCACCTCCCCTCACCCAGGAGCCCTGGCCTGGGACCCTACACCCTTCATGTATTTTCTTTTGGCGGCTGTGCTCCCACCTCCAGCACAACTTTCACCCCTTTTTAGGAAAAGGTAGCTGGAGGAAGGCCTCAAGTAGGTGAGGGGGAAACTATAAGCTTTCCTCCTATTTGCTCCATTTTCTGGGGTGCAGAGGAGGAAGAGAAGAAAAGCTGAGGGAGGCCAGGGGGATGGCCAGACAGAGGCACAGGGTGGGGGATGGGGGCATGGGACAAGTCCTGCTCTATTTCACTTTGGAGAGCTCCATCAATAATTCAAAGTCAAAGAGACTACAGGTCTCAGGAGCTGGGCTCTGGGACACAGGGCAGCCAATCAGATACATGCACCCCCCTCCTAGGGCATGAGCACATGCCTCCTCCCCAGGCCTCTCCCTCCCCCTTTCCCACACTGAAGCTCCCAGGGAATTGGTATTCTGCAGGCAGTGCCCCAAGCTCGTGACCTCTCCTAGCCCTGCTGATGACGCAGAAGTGCTGGGGCCAAACAAGGTACAGCAGACAGGACAGGGACAGACAGCCTCTGGGACTGACCACAAGGAGCCTGGGGTGGGTGGGGAGGGAGGCTGGGGGCTGGAGGTGGAGCCACACCTTCTGGCTCACAGAATCTCAGGAAGGTTCCTAAATTCCCCCTTCCAATCTGGCAGACCTCCCCTCCCTGCAGCAGCCCTGGGGTGTCATGCCATCACTAACAACCCCCTGGAAGCTGCCTCTTAGCGCTGACAGCTGACTTAACAGTTCCTATGTCTGGGGAGAGGCCCTACTGGGCTGAGGCTTTGAGCATGCCTCTCCCCTCCCCCATCCTTTTCACTCTTTTGAAAAGTCCCAGCACCTTCCAGGTGAGCAGACAGCTTGGGTTGGCGTCCCTTGGTATTACCTGACCAGGCTGTTCCTAGAGACTACAGAATGCACCACAGGCAGGAGCGCGGCTGGGGCCCTGACCGTGGCCTTGCTGCGTAAGACAGGGACAGGACGGGCACTCACATGGCTGCGAGTCTCCCTGTTGCCACAGGAACCGTTGGAACTGAATGGCCCTTTCATGGGGCAGTAGGAGGCAAGCCCATTGGCTGTGTTCCCCGCCCTCTCCCTGTCCAGTCTGGGGCCCCTGTTGCCTGGGCTGTCTTTGCTGTTTACCGTGAACTGGCAAGTACAGGCATGTGGCTCCGGGCGGAGCCTCCCCAGGTGTCTGCCACCTTTCTACCTTAGACACAGGGGCAGTTCACCTGCCCAGCTCCTCCTCCTTGCCATCTTCACGGAGTGCCTGATTCTCCCCTGTCACACAGAGTTCCCCAGGGCTTAGCTCACGCCCCAGTCTGGGGAGATGCAGCTATGTTCCTCTGCACCTGGCCACTCAGCTTCCTGAAAGGACATTCGAGCACTGGGGCCATCATCTTCTCAGCATCCTTAACTCCAACACTCAGCTGCCTCTTCCAGGTGCCCAGTGCTCCAGCATGTTTTCATGTGGAGGGTTCCCAAAAGCCAGTGCAGTCTGAAGCTTTAATTATTTTGGAAGAATTACTGACATCATTTGAAAGTTTTTCATGTTTATATTAAATAGGCATTAAAATAAGTTTATTCAAATCTAACAGAATAAGCAGACAAGAAGCATAAATAATGAAACATTCCAATGAAGTGTTTAGCATTCATATTTCTGAAGTTATTAAAGCTTCGCATTGTACTGAGACTTCTGGGACATGGTATATTAACTCACTTAATCCACGCAATGGCCCCAAGCAGCAGGTGCTGTTGTTATGACCATTTGCGGATGAGGACACCAGGGCTAGCAGCAGTGATGGGGATTTCCCAACATCATGCTGGAAGCAGTGGCAGAGCTTGACAGGGACCTGGGCTCTGTCCACTGACAGTCACCCTGAAGCCCAGACCCCCACTTTACACTTGCCTGGCCCTTCCTTGAGCTGGTGCAGTGTGGGAACCTGTGGTGCGGGGTGAGGGGAACCAGGTGCCATCCAGGCAACAACATGGCAAGTTTCCACTGCAGGCGGGAGAATGAAAGTGAAGCCAGGCGCAACCTGAGCCCCTAGTACTATACTGATGGGTGGGTAGATGGTCCAGGCGGCCTCCATTTCACCCACAGTGCCAAGCTTCTTCATGTCCCCAGGCACCAACATCTAAATCCACCAGAGTCCTTGGCCCAAGGCCTGGTCTGGATATGCCCCCAGCTTCCTTCCCTGGCCACAGCTCAGCCCACTCCCCAGGGTACCCAGCTCCCATGAGTAAGGGGTTAAAATGAACCCAGTCCCTCTGGGGCAGACAACCCCCTTGCGTCAGTCAGTGTCATTTCCTGTTGCTCACGTGAGGGCTCCCTAACCTGCCAGGCCAGGGAAGCAACTTGCTCCCCAGGAATCCTAGGCACTCCTGGCCCCCAGGGTAGGGGATGGGTAATGCCCCACATCTCACCATATGAGTGGCCCCTCTCTGCCTAGATCTGCTCTGCTTTCTGGAGTGAAGGCAGCCAGCTTCTGTGGCCTGGCCACTGCCTGGATAGAAAGCCCCTCACTGGGGTTCAGAGGCACACCTCAACAGAGTTCAGTTCCTCCCTACAGCCCAGGAGTCCAGCACAGTTGAGTGGGGAGTCCCAGCTAGTCCCGCCAGGTGCTTGGGAACCTCCACAGTGGTGATCTCAGAGCTTCCCAAAGCCACTGGCTAACAACATTGGAATGAGGCACTGCCGACATGCTGACCTTGAAGGGTAAAGTGGGCTGAGAGCATCTTGTCTCCTTTCCGCAACCATCTCTCACCCTCACTCTTAACTGCTTGTGTGCAAGTGTCAACTCCTGGGACAAGGGATATGCTGGCAGGTGTGGGGGATGCAGGTAGAGTGAAGACTGGGGAAGGGGATGTGTGTGCTTGTATGGTCCAGGATCACCTCTCTGACCCTGGGAGTCTCAGCCTACCCCCTGTCCTCCAGTCTATCATTAGCGACTCTATCTCTCAGAGGCTGGCAGCCAGCAACCCACCCAATCGTGCCTAATGATTTTTAGTGCCGGTGGGCTTGCATGCCTTGGCAAGGGGTCAGCAAAGGGAATTTGGGCTCATCTCTATCTCTCTTGCTCCCAGAAGTTGCCCAAATACTGGGAGAGAGGGACAGAGAGGTAAAATAGAGATTGGAGATGAGCATGAGAATCCTTACTGGTCGGTGGGCCCAGGGCAGTGTCCTTATAGGGTGCTTTGTGATGGTTGGGAGAGGGTGGGTGTCTCTATATTTCCAAGAAAAGGCAAAGAACTAGACCCCTAGGCAATACTGGTATACTTAAAAACGCTTTTTGAACCACACTCTCCTGGTTTCTCTTCCCCAGGGCCTGTCCCAGTTTCCCCCCACTCTCCTCTAGGGCTCCATTTTCTCTCTGTCCTGGGTCTCCAAGCTTTTGGTTTTGCCCATAATACCCACCAGGCCCTGTGGTCAGCCCCTCACATGCTCCCCCAGACAGACAGTCCCAGGCTCTCTGGGCAGTGGCCTCGTGAAGCTCAGATAGTAAAGGGGCAGCTACTGACCTGTGTCCAGGGGCACTGGATGGGATTTGGGGGCTTCTTCCCCAGCAGGGCAGGGCGCACAGTAGAGAGCCCAGAGGCTGGAGTCTGACTTGGGGCCCGGTAATCCGGAGCTCAGGTTACGCTCTGATATATATAGTATCTTATCTGACCTCACAGAGATGGCTAGCTCAACTCACTTGCATTCCAAACCCGGGGAGATTTAAAGGGGCAGTGGCAAGCCCTCCCTCCGGGGCCTGTCCCGATGGGCCAGTGCCAGGCAAGGAGATCCCATGAGAACACTTTGAAGGGGGTATTTTGGAGTGGAACAGAAGGGGCATTCAAGGGGAAACAATATGAAAGAGGGTTAAGGGAGGGGGTGGAACCGAGGGAAAAGTCTGGAGAAGGAGGTGAGAACCCCAGAAGAAGCCTCAGTGCTAGTTCAACTCCTTTACTTTTGGAATGGACCTAGAGGTGAAAGGCAGCTTGCTCAAGGGCACACAGAGCGGGAGGCAGATAGTCCCAGCTCTCAGGTTTTCAATCCAAACTCTTATAATGGACTTCTAGACCCGAGCTTGTATTCCAGTTCTTTCTATTTATTGGCTCACAGACACTGGACAAGATTCACTGCCTGACCCTTATTTAACCTGTATAACAGGAGTAAATTATAAAATAATACCATATCTTATGGTTATGAGGATTAAATGAAATGATACTTGTAAATTTCCTGGCACATAGTAAATGTTCAATAAATGATAACTATTATCTTATTGAATACTTCCACTTATTATAATTAATGGTGGTATTTACAGTAGCACCTCCCAGGTCAACCTTCCAAGGAAAGAAAGGGCCTCTAGGCTACCCCTCCAGAGTGCTCACGCCAGAGTAAACAGCCCATGGTTTTCTGAGCTGGTCCATGTCCCATCACCAACAAGGGCAAATGAGTTTGGCCATATTCCCGGTGACCAGCCCACCCAGCAGAGAAGGGCTAGGCCCATCTGTGCTCCCCTTCACCTAAAAATATAGCAAGTACAGCTTCCCCCAGGCTACTAGGAAAAAGTCCAGCCCCTCTGGGCTGGTTCCACTCTACCTGTAGGAATGCTCAGGATTGCCAGGCTGCAGAGCAGGGCTGGGCAGGGGCACAGGATTCTTAACCTCTTGGGCCTTGGTGCTCTCTTCTGCTTCCCGTCTGTCTCTCCTGTGTCTTGATGGCTCTCCCAGAGGACTGGGAGGACCCATGGCAGGGCCTCCACCCTGTCTCAGGCTACTGACTCAGCGCGGGTCCTGTGATGCACTTCAGAGGACGCCCTTGTCCCCGGCCTCCATTCCAGTCCTCATTCCGACTCTACTTTGGCATGCATCTACAGCATCAAAAGAGTGGGGGATGCCCCACCCCCAGCCCAACCAACTCTTCTTTCCTCCACTTTTGGGGGTCTGACTTGGAGGGAAGCCTTGGTGCTAGTCCAACTTCTTTAGTTTTGGAATAGACCTGGAGGTGAAAGGCAGCTTGCTCAAGGGCACACAGAGAGGAGGAGGCAGATGGGACCAACTTTCAGGTTTTCAGTCCAAACTCTTATAATGGACGTCTAGACCTGGGCTTGTATTCCAGTTCTCTCTCTTTTATTGACTGGGGAGATGAGCATCACCACAATCTCCAACTAGTCCCACTCTAAGAGCAGCCAGGTCAGTTCACTCTCAGAGGACGGCTAGAACGGGTTGGGAGGGCTTCCCTGGGCTGTTAGGTCCAAGTTACTTTGCTTCTGAGCACCCATTCCTACTACTGGTTTTGGGATTGGTGAGAATTTCAAAGATGCCTCTTTCCGGGTTTGGGATTGGTGGGAAAATCTTTTCCACTTAACTGCTGCCCTCCCCCGCCCTCCATCTCATTTGGCAAACTGACCAAAGACAACCTCCCTCCCGCCCCCCCCCCCTACTTTCAGAGGAGGGAATCAGTGAGGTGCACGCACACATGGGCAGGGGGTTGTCAGTGTCCAGGCATCACTCTCAGGTCCAATGCAACACAAGGCACAGCGACCCCGGACCTGCCGAAGCTGCATTTCCTTAGAACACACTGATCAGCGCACAGATGGCTCCTCCTGGCACCCTGGGCTGTCAGCTGGCAGGCCCCCTCACACAACTGGCATCCACAGCTGGCGCTCCTCGGCGCAGCTGGCCCTCGTCCTATATTTCCAGTGTCCATTCTGCCCAGGCTGACGTTGACACCTCACTTTCTGATCCTCAAACCACACTGACCTCCGTATCCCCCGCTCCTGTCTCCGACAGGTGGCACGTACCTGCCTCTTCTCCGAGGATGGACGAGTGGAGCCGGGCACGAGCATGGAGCTGCGGGTGAGTCCGGGCTGGTACTGGCGCGGCGCAGCGAGCAGCAGCTGACGCAGAGGGCTCTCTGGCCTCGGCTCCTGCCCGCCTCTCCCCCACCTCCGCCGGGGGCCCAGAAAGGACCTCCCCGGGAAATCGGCGCCACCCAGCGGGCAGCCGCCTCATTGCGCCCGGGCCTGCGAGGCCACACCCCGCGTCTCGCGTCACTGAGACGCGTCATGGTCATTGGCTTGTTCTTATTGTGGCGTCATTAGAGCCCCGCCCGGCGAGGGTCTCCCAGGCGACGGATGTACACAGAGAACCACGTGGAGGAAAAGCACGCGAGTTTTAGGGGGCGGAGCAGGAAAAGAAGTAGACCGGCCTGGGACCCGACGGGGCAGCTGGAAGGTATTGGGAAAGAGGAGGGGCCATCGGGAGAGGGTCTAGAATTCGAGCCCCGAGGCATATATGTCAACGTTCAGTTTTCAGAGAAGGCCAGTGCACCGACTCCTTCCCACCCGGCATCTCTTCTCTAGAAGACACTCTACTCTTTTACTCCCGTGAGGGCGGTGATTGGTGTTCATTTCTTGAGTGGGATAAACGGCACTGAGTCAGTGGAAGGAATTCCGTTTTCTTTCAAGAAAAAAGCTTAACAAAAACTCGAAGTTTTGCCTCTTCCCATTCTGTGTGTCATCGTTTCCTACCCAGCTAAGGCGATTGGTGCCAAGGCAAATTCAGGTTTTCGGTTTCACTTGGCCCATCAATGTTTCCTAGTGTCCTTGGTGCTTTTTCCCATCCTCCACAGCTGCTGTTTCTGCCCATCACGATTCAAGTTCCTCCTTGACTTTCATTTCCCAGAGAAACACAAGGGGGTTATTTAAGTTTCTGCCTACAAAACATAACTGTATCCATTCGTACCTCTGCTCTCTGAGCAGTGAAAGAGGTGGCCCTCTTCTTGTACACAACCAACACCTTCTGGAATTGCAAATCTTTATGTGCCCATTGGGCCTTGATTCCACCACATATTATACATGCTTATTGAATAAGCCACGCGCTGGAGATACAGCAGTGAACAAAACAGGCAAAATCCTGGCCCTACATTCTAGTTGAAACAGGACACTAGCAAATAAGTAAAGTAGATAATATGTTAGATGCAGTAAGAGCCCTGGAGGCAAGTAAAGGAGGGAGGAGATATGGTGTATGTGTCACCAGAGATGCCTCAATGAGAAGGTATCATCTGAGTGACCTGGAGGAAGCAAGGTAATGAGCCATCGGCTATCCGGGAAAGAATGTTCTAGGCAGAGGGAACAGTAAATAGTAAATGTAAACAGTAAGTGTATATGCCCCTGAGGTGGGAGCATACTTGCTGTTTTTGAAGAGTAAGAAGGTCAGTGTGGGTGGAGTGAGATGAGGTCAAATAATTAAGGGATGGATCATACCTTGTAGGACCTTAAAGCCATTTTGCTGACTTTGGTTTTCCCTGTGAGCTGGGGGGAGCCAGAGCAAGAGGTCAGTGCAATCATTTCATAAGAGATGTCAGTGGATCCATTCATGTGGCAGCAGGAGAGGTGACAGAAGTGGTTGCGTTCTAGGTGTATTTTGAATGTGAGCCAATGGGCTTTTCCAGTGGGTTAAGTATTATGAGAAAAAGGGAGGGATTTTTTACCTGAACTGAGAAGGTGTATTGGTGGAGGGAGCAGAGTTTTTGTGTGTGTGGAGGCCCGACGGAAGTAGGAAGATCAGGAGCTCAGTGTAACATGTATCAAGTTTGAGATGCCTATTAGGCATGTCCAGATGCCAAGAAAGCAGTTGGATGTACAAGTTTGGCAAGGTCTGGGCTGGAGATAGAAAACTGAGAGTCTCCAGCATATGGGTGTTATTTAAAGCTATGTGATTAGAAGAGCTTACCAGGAGAGCAGGTAGGGATAGCAAAGATGTGCCAGGGTTGAATACTGGAGCTCTCTAACATTAAGTGACTTTAGAGTAGGAACCATCGAAGAAGCTGAGGAATGAGCAGTGAAGTAGAGAATCAAAAACCTGGGAGATGGTGTACTGGCAGCCAAGAGAAGGAAACCTGTCAATGAGAAAAGATCATATTGTGTCAAATGCTGCCTATAGGTGAAGATAAATGTGAGAAGTATTTAGAAGCTTGTTGGTGACCTTGACAAGAATGGTTTTGGTGCAGTGTAGGATTGCAAGTCAGATGTGGATGGGTTCAAGAAAGAATGGGAGGGGAGGATGGAAAATTCTTTGATATATGAAGGAGAGAGATTGTGGGGGAGGAAACAGGAGAAATGAAGTAAATTTTTTTAAGTGGTTAAAATATGTTGGTATGCTGATGAGAAAGAGCCAGGGGAGAATGAAAATTGATGATAATGGTGGTGAGAGTGGGGAGATTAGCTGGAGCTGTGACCTTGGTGATGTGAAATGGTATTTAGTACAGAAGTGAGGGCCTGACTTTGGTTAGGGGCACAGAGGGTTCATTCAAAATTGAGAGGAGGCAGATTCTGGCAGGTGGATGGGTGTGGGGGAAGCTAGTGAGTAAGGAAGCAAGGTCAGCTGAGGGTGAGGATGAAGGAAAAAGGGTTGGAAATTTAGAGGAGGAGTTAGAAGCTAGTGATCTATTGGAATCATCTGGAGAGTCTGTTAAAACCCTACCCAGAGTTTTGGATCCAGCAGGTATGGGGTGGGCTTGAGAATTTGTATTTTTTTTTAGATTTATTTATTTATGCATACAAGAACTGGGGTACAGGCCAGAGGTGTGGGGGGTGAGAGGATTCACCAGAAACAGAGTGGGAACAGAACAGGCAGATGTACTGAAATGCACTGCTGAGGGGAGCAGCGGGCGAGTCAGGAGAGGTCTGCTGCGCCATGTGGGTAGCTCCCTGGCCAGGGATCGAACTCATGCTGCAGTGGCTGCAGATAGCTTCATAGGTAGCTCCCTTTGCCACCAGAGAGGCCTGAGAATTTGTATTTCTAACAAGTTTCTTGTTGGTGCTGCAGCTGCTGGTCTGGGGACAGTCTCTTGAAAACCACTGTGCCAGAGAGAGGGAGGGTGACTGGATTCTGGATTGATCAAGGCTCCATTTGAAGTTAGGAATCATGGAAACATCTCCATTAGTGTTCTTTCTCATCATGTTCACAGTCACTGTCACAGGTTAGAAGTCCTGCATCTTTAAGACTTTCATTTTCTGCTGACTTTTCCTTTGACATGTATTACTCTACAAATCTGTCCACTTGAAAACATGAAAATCTCTAGTTTAGGTTCCGGCTGTCTCCTCTTCCCAGGTCTCCTGCATTTAGTATCTCGCATTTCCCCACCTCCTCCTCTACGCAGCACCAGCAGGTCCTCTACTTCTCCGATGTCAGGAACCCTCCCTCACCTGTCCTTACGGATCTCCTCTCTAACTCCCAGGGGCCTTTTCACTTATATTCAGTTACTCAGCCCCCTGCACATCTAGTACCAGCGGTTTCTGTCCTGAAATCCTCTCCTCCTAGATTTTGTGACACAAGGCTATTTTGGTTTTCTTCCTGCAGCTCCTCCTGGTCCTGTGGTTTATAGCAGGCTGTTGTTATATGTGCAGATTGTAGATTTCCAGAGATAACTTAGGATTCTTCTGTGAAGTCTGAAACACTATTTCTTCATATATTACAGAAATGGGATTTAATAGACTAATATGCATGAAAAGCTTCTGGTGGTGCTGGCTTGTAGTGAATCCCTAAGCTCACTCTGCTCTGTTCCTCATCCCTTAGCTACACCTTGTTTGCCTGATGATGCCCCGATCTGTATTTCAGGCAGACCTCATGCCTGAGCACACTATAGATACCCAGGTGCCTCCGTGGAATCCCATCAGCCTTTCAACCTCAGCATGTCCAGACTCATCGTGTTCCGCTGAATTCCCCCCTCCTCTATCCCTTACATTTATGAATAGCACCATCATCTCTTCAGTTGCCTAGCCAGAAATTTGCTAGTTTCTAGCTTTGCCTCCATTATTTTTTACAATTATGTTTACTACACTGTAGTTTAGTCTACAAATTCAGATATGTGGGAAATGTGGCAGGCCTTTTCTGTAGCATAACTGTGTTTCTGTTTGGAGCCAGTCCCCATTCTGCTGGTGTGGCAGAAATGTAGTTTCAGTCAGCTGATGGCTAGCCCCTCCCTTCTCCAGGGACTCCTACCTCCTAGGGGAGCATCTCATCTATTGGTATATTCACCAAAGCACTGGAGGAAGCGGCCCTCGTTTTTCAGTGGCCACCCAAGTGCCCCTTGAAAAGTGTCCTGACTGCTTCCTACTTGCTTGGCCTCTTTAGGCCTGGTGTTTCCCTGCCACCTTTAGGTCACTCCTGGACAGGTTGTGGTCACTCTGCAGCTTCCAACCGTGAGTAGCTAGACCTGTGTGGTGCTGTCCAAGGTTCCAGCTACTGCGGGTGGGTTACACTCAGCTGTCATTTCCTCTTTTCTTGGGCCTTGTCTCTTTCCTGAAACTCTAACCAGGAGGTAGGGGTGTGTCCCCACTGCTATCAGATCTCTTCATGTTCACAGTCACGGTCACAGGTTAGAAGTCCTGCATCTTTAAGACTTTCATTTTGATGTCTCTCCATGCTCAGGTCCCTGAGAACAGAACCCACCAATATCTGTGTTTTTTTTTTTAATGTCTCTCCATGCTCAGGTTTTGATGTCTCTCCATGCTCAGGTCCCTGAGAACAGAACCCACCAATATCTGTGTTTTTTTTTTTAAACGGGGAAAGGGAAGATTTAATACTTAAGGGTAAGCTCAAAATCAACAATATGCACTTGTGAGTCATAACAATAGTAATAGTGTTCAAATGACATCTAGGCAACAGAGTGAGCTACAAAATATAAATCCCACATATACATGTGGACAAAGAAGTGAACAAATCATCTTCTTTATGTCTATTTCACCCAGATATACTTTCCTTGTGGGTCAATTATTTTAAAAACCTATTAAATAATGTGCCTGAAGACATTTTATGAGATTACTTATAAAATTCAAAAGTTAGCAAATGGCACTTCATTTTTATTCCTCAAAAATAAAGTTATGGAATTACAGATTCAGATCCTATCCTAGTCAGAGAGCCACATCATATTATGGAAAGCACAGAGGAAGGAATATCTGGCTCTACTTTGGTTTCTTTTTTCGAGGTCACACTGCATTACAGCACTGTACTTGCCTCAGAGGTGTTGAGTCCCACCTCTCCATAACATGCTTTCCTTCTAGCTCTTGTCTGCGGGCGGTGCTACTGGTAAGATCAACTGGAGGCTGGCTTGACCCAAGAGCTTTACTCCAGGTTGGGCGCCCTTTCTGCTTTTTTAAGGGCCTCAGCAATTGAAATTCAGAAGCCACAAGTGGCTTTGCATTCCCCCTCCATGGTCTCCCATTCCCCCCATCATAATCTTCAGACCAGCTTTTGGGGAGCCTTTTATAAAAGGGGACTACCTCAGGTTGGAGCCTGTGATTTGTCATACTTTATAAAGAGAAATAGGAAAGGAAAGGCCATCATTTACAAGTTGCAAGCAGTTTTCAGTCCCCCAAGGGGTGAGACTTCGATTCACCTTGGGAGTCGACTGATTCTTTGCTTTGAGAAAATCACTAAAAAGACTTACTTCCCTGATGTTGAGCAAGGATCCACTGTTGACCTGAGAGCAATGTTAAGTCTGGTGGAATGGGAATTGTCTTCTCACCTAATTGCTTGTTAGAGGGCAGTGGGGAGAAAGGCATTTGTTTGCTCCAAATTTTGGGTGTGCTGTGAACCCTGTTCTTGGTTCTTGGCCCAGCGGGTGCTTACAGGAGCTGAGCAGTGGGGCAAAGTGGCCCGGGGAGGACAAGGGTGGGAACTTGGCCTCATCAGAGGGAGGGAGGTAAGAGGCCTCGGTGGGCTATGGATGTCTGCAGGCTGATCGTCACCCCAGGACTGGCTGACACAGGCATTTCTGAGTTGGCCTGTGTTAGGGACATGTGAGTGGCTTGTGGATGATGGCATGTCTATGCTCCTCAGAGGGAAGTGGATTTTTATTGTCAGTTGTGCTGAGACAGGGCATGAAGAATGTGGGAGATGGGCGACTTAGATTAGGGGTGAGGAGGAACTTTCCTATCTGTGGACCTCATGACACTCTCTTCTGGGCTGTGAAGTGTTGCTTTATTTAGCACCTTCCTGGCCGCTGAAGGGCAGCTGCTTCTCACCTCAAGCAGGGCTGAGAGCTGTTCCTATTAAGGGCCCCTTGTTTTGCCTCCTTTGCGCGTGTTAGCCTCTGCTGAAAACTCTGTTTTATGAGGGCAGTGGTTCCTGTCCATGGTCTCACCCAGCTCTGTTTAAACCTAAAACTTTTCACTTCCATTCTCACGGAAAGTTCTATGTGGCTGATTGTAGGGGCCGGAAGGCCACAGTGCAGGTTTTCTATGATCAGCAGACCGGGTAAAGGAGGAGTCAGAGTCCTCAGTGGCTTTTGCAGGTCTTTCATTTAGATTTTTCAGGCATATGGCAGGCAGGGGTGCTGGGGAACCGGGAGGCTGGCAGTCCTCCCAGCCCCCAGCAAATCCTCATTCTATCTGGGCTCTCAGGCATTCTCTTGGCTTCCGTTCGTTCTTGGCTTCTACTGGTGTCCCCATGACGCCACCCTTATAAACTGTCTCTCACCCGAGGTGTACCCACTTCAGGTGCCCGCCATCAGGCATGCATTCAGGACCACGGGGTTCCCTTATCTATCCTAATGGCGGGAGGGCAGAAAAGCCTGATACTTTTTTACCTTACCCTACACTGGTGTAACTGAACAGAACAGAAAATTTAACTTATTTAAATGTAATTGATGTAAATTTAAATCTAAATATCCACCCTTGGCCACTGGTTACCATATTGGACAAGTCAGGTCTGGATGGCAGGAAACTATAAAGCTGGAAAGTCCCAAAGCCTGAGCCTAGAGCTGTGCTGATGGCTGTCATCATCAGAGGACGCAGATGCCAAGAGGCTGAGTTACCCCAGGTGAGGGGTGGAGTTGCCCCAGAAGGCCCCACAGCAGGAGGGCACAGTGGCTTCCCTGTGTCAGGACTCAGCTGTCATCCCACAGCTGCCCACACTGGGAGCACAGGCAGTGGTACCCAGCAACAGCCCCAAAATGTAAACCCACTGTCCCTCAGTGACTGTATCACGTCCATGCTCCCTGTCTATCTCAGTCCCCAGAAATCCAGAGTCCAGGTAGTCTGTTATCAGATTATCTGATTCTGTTAACAGATAATCTGTTAGCAGGAGAGACATGTCTCTCCTGTTGCATCTCCTCACCTGAGCCAGGTACTCCCCACCCTTCAGACCCCCATATGCTGGACACTGCTCTAAGATGGGGCTCTGCCTAGTCCTCAACCTCTCCTACCAAGTTTCTCTCGATTTCCTGTCTTAAATGAAACTTGCTGACCCCTGAAGCCCCTTAAATGGAGCTTGCTTTTACTCCTCCCCCCACACATATCAGGGTCAAGAGGCGGGATTCTGTTTTCCTTGGGATGCCAGAACAAATTGCCACAACTAGCTTGAAAAGCAAATTTGTTTTCCCACACTTCTGGAGGACAGAAATTAAAAATCAAGGTAAAAATCGTCAGGGCCATGCTCCCTCAGAAGCCTTGAGGGGAAGATTCTTCAAGGCTCTGCCAGCTTTTGGTAGCCCCTGATGTTCCTTGGCTTGTGGCTGCATCACCTCGTTTCAGTCTTTATTTTCCTTCTGTGTCTCCTGTTTCTGTGTCCAAATTTTCCTGGTCTTATGACGACACCAGTCTTTGGATTAGGGCCTCACCCTAATAATGACTTCATCTTAACTTGATTCACCTACAAAGACCTATTTCCAAATAAAGTCACATTCACAGCTAGCAGGGGTTAGGACTTGAACTTGTCTTTCCGGGCCTATCTTTTTGGGGCTATAATTCAATCCACAATGGGTGGGATAAATGCCCTTTCTTTCTCCATCCTTCTAGCATCCCTCCTGCCACCTTTCCTTGGTGCTGTGTTCTGCTGGTTCAACTCACTTCCTCTTTCCCCTTACAACAACTGGCTCATTGTCTTCCTTCACACCCCTTCTCCTTCATTATTCTTGATGATTCCAACAGCCATGTGGATGATCACTCCCAGCCCTCTGGCCTATCAGCTTTTGAATGTCTTCA
Organism: Talpa europaea; assembly: GCF_964194135.1. Classification (NCBI taxonomy): domain Eukaryota; kingdom Metazoa; phylum Chordata; class Mammalia; order Eulipotyphla; family Talpidae; genus Talpa; species Talpa europaea. The sequence continues at coordinate 19,570,573 of NC_140079.1, forward strand.
CCTCTTCTTTCTCACTATGTGGAGCCTGCTCTCTGCTCCGAGACCAGACCCCTCCTGCTTCAAATCTCTCAGGCATCCTCTCTGGTTTCTCTTCTGCTGATAGCCAGAGAAAGTGCTCTGCTTCTAAGGGCTTACGTGACCAGATTAGGTCTTCCAAATTTAAGGTCTTTCTGGGCAATCATTGTTTTTAAGACCCACTGTGCCATGTAACATATCCCAATCAGGAGGTGATAGCTCATCTCATTCACATATTCCAGGGATTAGGGGTATAGAATTTTGGGTGGCTACTTTTGAATTCTGCTACTATTTCCACTTTCTGATATGATGATTTTGTTTGCATCTACTTTTTTCAAGTAAATTTTTTTCTTTTTCTTTCTTTCTTTTTAAGATTTATTTTATTTAAGCATACAAGATCTGGGGTATAGGCCAGAGGTATGGGGGGTGGTAAGAGGATTCACCAGAGACAGAGTGGGGAACATAGCAGGCAGACTGACTAAAATACACTGCTGAGGGGAACAGCAGGAGAGACAGGAGAGGTCTGCTGCGCCATCTGGGTAGCTCCCTGGCTATGGATCGAACTTGTGCTGCTCTGGCTGGCGATAGCTTGATAGTGCTGAGACTTAACCCCTTGTGCCACCAGGGAGGCCCCTCAAGTAGATTTTTTTCTAACCTCCCCCCACTTCCTTTCTAGTTCTCACCTTCTCTTTCAGCTGATGACCTTGCTGCTTGTGCAGAAACCCCTGTACTTCGTGCCTTATGGTTCACAAACCACCCACTTCCTCATCCATCGTCTTTGCCTTTATCCCCAGTCTAGACCCTTTCCTTCCTTACCTTTCCAAAGACTCTGCTTCTTTTCTTTCTCCTCCCTCTTCTTCATCAATCTTGTCTCCAAGAATATTCACAGTCAACATACAACCAAGCTCTAGTATCTCCCCTCTTAAAAATAAACAACTCTCCGTGGCTCCACCTCCCACACTCATCACAGCCAGCCTTCCTGAAAAAAGAGTCTACACTTTCCTATACGCTCTCATCCACCCACTGTGATCTGGCTTCTGTTGCTACTACTCCATTGAGCTGCTTTTGTTAAAGTCACTATTCTGGTTATCCTTTGCTGCCTACCAAACTATTCCAAAATTTAGTAGCTTTACCCAGTTAATTAATGTGTCTCATGCGTGTGTGGTTGACAGATTAGCTGGAAATTCTCACTTGTGGTTTATTTCTTAAGCGGTTACTGTCCACAGCATCTGGGCCTGGAGTCATCTGAAGGCTCAGCTGAGCTGAAGGGCCAAGATGGGGCACTAACATGGCTGGTGGTTGATGGTGCCTGTTGGGTAGGAGTTTAGCTGGGACTGGTGACTGGGGTGCCTACAGGTGGCCACTTGAGTGACTTGGCTTCTTGGAATGTCAGCTGGCTCCAGGAGGGAGTGTCCCAGGAACGAGCATTCTGGGAGAAACGTCAAGGCTTCCTTTGGCCTCGCCTTGGAAGTCATGCACTTGGCTTCTATCATAAACTATTACTCATTAGCAAGATTCATGGCCATAGCAGGTTCGAGGGGAAGGGACTACACAGGGGCATAATTGAGTTAGGGAACCATCTTTGGAGACCAGCTACTATAGTCACCCACCACTTGGTCCTCATCTTACCTGACTTCTTAACATCTGTTGATCTAGTTGATCACTTTTTTTCAAAACTTTTCCTGCTCGGACTCCACAGGCCCCTGGATTTCCTCTGTCCTCACTGACTGCTCTTTAATCTCCTTTGCCTCCTCCTAAAAAAAAAAAAAAAAAAAAAAGCACCTTTGGTCTCCCCAGTGCGCAGCAGTTGAGCGCTGGGTTGCAAAGCTGCCCGCGGCCTCTGCAGCATTGGTTCGATCCCCGGCTGCTCCCCGGCCACCAGAGGAGGGTCCCACATGGCGCACAGACCTCTCCTGCCGCCCGCTGCTCCCCTCAGCAGTGTACTTCGATCCTTCTGCCTGCTCTGCTCCCTGCTCTGGCTCTGGTGAATTCTCTCACCCTCCTGCGCTTCTGACAGTACCCAGTGCTTGTATAAATAAAAAATAAATCTTTAAAAAAAAAACCAAAACAAAACAGAAAAAAAGCACCTTGAAATATTAGACTACCTCAGAATCTAGGCCTGGGCTCAGTGATTTCTTTTTCTTTTTCTTTTTTTTTGAGGACAGAAAAGCAGATTTATTGAAATACACTGTGTGCTAAGAGAAGCATCAGGCAAGACAGGAGAGGTGCTCAATGATTTCTTTATAGTGTCTTCCTGTATGGTATTATTTATCTCATGGTCTGTATCTACAGTCCAAATGTTGATATCTACCAGATTTTTTCTCTAACCCTGACCTCTCACCTCTGCTCAGGATATCCAGCTATCCTCTTGATACTTCCATTTGGATGTCTAACAGATATTGAATGTATAAGATATGCACCCCTCACCCCATTACTCCCCCAGCCCTTTCTATCTCATCGCCCATTCAGTGTTCTGAAACCCAAGGGTCATCCAGGATTCCTTCTCCCTTCCTTTCAACACCAATTCCCTCTTTCTGAGCCAAAGAGAAAGTCCTTTGTGCCTTTTTGGGGGGATGGGTGGATATCAGTGTGTTTCTTTAAATATATTTTTGTTGTTTGGGAGACACTTTATAGAGATAAGAAGTGTTACTAAGTTTATAATGTAAAAGCAATCTGTTACCCATCCTAAATACTCATTGCCCAAAGCAACCACTCTCTACTCTTTTAGCTAGTTTTTCTGCTCTTTAGTTATATATTTTAAAAATTCTCATATATCTATTTCTTGATTTTTAATTTTTAAGTTTTCTCTGTTGACTTTCAACTATGCAAAATGCTCTCTTATATGCCCATTGCCTTCCCACCCAACTCATACATTTGTCCTTCTCCCACCTTCCAGTAGAGCTTTTCACACCTTTTACTTAAAATAATTATATAGCGTTCATATTAGTAAGGCCCTATAAATATTATTCACAACTAAACTATGTAAGGTGCTATGATTAAAATTCTCATTTTCCTCCCTCTGGAGTTATACTTGGTTGTTGTGAATGAAAAATAAAAACTTAAAAAATATAACTATAGATTTATAAAATGTTTCAAAGACGGTATAAAGAGCTCCTGTTTTCCTTTTACCCAGTTTCCCTTAGTGGTAAAATATCTTAATACCTACACTCAGCTATAGGTATCGATAAAACCCCCAAACCTAACTCAGATTTCATCTGTGCACTCGGCTTTCACTCTCAAAATATTTCAAAGTCACCACTTCTCTCTGTTTTTGCCACTATATTTGTCCAAGCTGCATTATCTCTTAGGACTGCTATGATAACCTCCTGCTTTCTTGCTTCTACTCTTAACTCTTTTCCAATTTATTTCCTATAGAGCCGCAAGAGGGATCTTCTGAAAACATTATTAGATAAAATCTTTGAACTCTTCCCCATGACCTCCAAAGCCATGGGGGGCCTGCTCACACCTACTCTTCAGTGACATCTTGTGCCCCTGCCTGCTTGTGCACCCTGACTGTGCCCTTCCCAAGAAGGGTACTTCCCAAGTGGTACTTCCCAAGAAGTACTGTGGTACTTCTTGTGGCTCTTTAAGTGCCTGACTTTTGCTCATTTTGTCTCAGCTCAAAAGCCCCGGCACCCCAGACTCTCCCTGATCATCCCACCTAAAGTTCTGTCATTTTCTCTTATCACCTCCTACATACAAATGACCCCAATCTGTAATGATCCAATATATTTACTGGTTTACTTGCTTAATGTCCATCTTCTACATGCAAGTTTTATGGGGTAGGAACTTCTCTGTTCTCATTACTCCACGCAGGTGACCACACCTGCATGGAATGTGCACATCTGAGTGGACATCTGAGCGAATATTGACTGGCACCCTTCTTTAGGGGCCCTGATGGTGACCTGTGTGCTGAGAGCTCTTGTATCTATCAGCAGCTGGGAGGCACCCAGAAGAGGCAGCTGTCCTCAGACTGAGCCCACAGTGGCTTCCACTTCCTCCTCCCACATTTTTTAGGATATTGAAGAAATAAAATACAATTTCTTCCCTTGTAATCAGCTTACAGGATAGTAGAGCCTATTTTCTGTGCTAATGCCTATGCGTAACTCCTCCTTTGGGAAGTCCTTTAGGCTGGCAGAGGGGCCTACATACATCTGTTTCCATGGTACCTTATTGGGATATAATTTACTTTGGATGAAATTCACCCATCTTAAGTGTACAGTTTGATGATTTTGACAAATGTGTGCCCTCATGTAAACACTCCAAACAGTTCCCTTGTGCTTTGGCTGCTTAAAAAAACAAAGTTATGGTAAAATGCTTCTAGCATAAAATTCACCATCTCAATAATCTTTAAGTGTGCAGTTCAGTGGCATGAAGTACATTCACGGTTGTGCTACCATCACCACTGTCCAGTCACAGGACTCTTGCAAAACTGAGGCTCTGTACACACTCAGCTATAACTCTTCCCCTTCCCTCCTCCATCCCTTGTCCACCACCATTCTGCATGCTGTCTCTATAAATCTGACTTTTGGCTTCTTTTTTTTTAAAATTATGGTAAGAAACACATTATAAAATATACCATCTTAACCATTTTTAAATGTACAATTTAGTTGTATTAAATAATGACTTCTTAAGGTATGCTGAGGTTTAGCTATAAATGCAGACATTCCAAGTAACAGTAGCTCAAGTAAGGTTAGTCCACGGCTGCTGTGACGACTCTACCATCACTGGGAATCCAGGCTGTTATTTATGCTTTGTCAGTTGTAACACACATCTTCCATCTCATAGCCCAGAATGGCTGCACCAGTTCCAGCCATCAATGCCATCTTCCAACCAGCATGAAGGCAAAAGGGGGAGAAAGACATGTTCCCTTTAAGAACACGTCATAGAAAGTACATATATTATTTTGTGCTTTTGTTTCATTGGACAGAACTTAGCCACATAAATGAATCTTGCTGCAAAGGAGCTGGCAAATTCATTCTTTGTTCTGGACTACATGTCCCCATTCTAATTTGTGGATCATATTGCTGGGAACTCCCAGCAGTGTCTGCCACAGCTTCCCTGCCTCATAGCATTGATCAGTGCACTGAAATTCCTTGCTTCTTACTGGACTGTGGACCCTTCATCCAGGGGCTGTGTCTTTCACCTTTTAGCATAGAGTGGGTAAAAATAATGATTCCAGCCAAGCCATCTTATTTTAAAAATTATACAAGTGAAGCACTGAAGGGCAGAGTGACTACTGTCCTCTAGTTGAGACTCTCACCTTATTCAGGAACCTGCTTTACTGCAGTCTGGGTTGGGGGCGGGGAAGGGAGCCTCCACTGACCACACCTGCTGCCAGACACCCCCCCCCCCCCACCTCTGCTGCTGGGTAGCTCCAGCCATTAATGATACCTCTGGTCATGGAGCCAAACTTGGCCTCCATGGAACTTGCCCTCTACATTACATCCCACGTCTGTACCTTCCCTGCCCCCACATCTTCCTTTTGTCAGGCAGTGATGCCTCCCCAGAGTCTTCTCAGGACACCATCCTCTCTGAGGTGTTGGGGGACAATTGGAGTCTGGGTCTCCTGAGGCCAACATTCCCTCCTTTGTCCTGAGTGTTCATGGGTTGAGCAGGAGAAAGTTGATGACCCCTGCACTTTGCCAGGACTCTTCTCCAGCCCCAGCATTTCCTCAGTGGCCTGTGAGGAATAGTTCACTCTTGACCTGGGATTTGCTTCTTTTACAAGTGAAGACAAATGTGCCCTCCACAACACAAAAGCTGCACGCACAGGGTGTGGCGCCAGGCTGCGGAGGCTGGAGGTTGCTTTCCACAGGTTCTTGGATGCTGTGGAGATTTATTGGTGTTCTCGTGCTGACCCCCTTGCCATTCCCTAGATTTTGGGAGACACACTGTACCTTGTGCATATAGTCCTCTGATTCTGTGGATGACCTATTCAGAAACAGGGGTATGGGAAGGGGGTTGCTACTGAGCAAGAATTCTACATCCTAAGGTAGGGAGTAAGATGGTTGAGCTGAACATGAAGAGAGGTCTGGAGCAGGGAGGAGCTGATGGGTTGGGGTGTGAGGCATGTGGGCAGTGCAGGCCCTTGCCCTAGTGACCTAGCCAGGCCACTATGATGTACTGCAGCCTCCATAAGACCCTCCCACCAGGCCAGAGAGGGACAGGTGCTGTCATTGCCTGCTTTGGAAGCCTACAGCTCCAGCCCTCAGCATTCCTTTCTGGGCTGGCCTGATAGTCCTGAATTTAAGTCATAGGGGTATTTCTAGTCTGTTCTCCTTTCCTGCCTTTCTGTTGTCCCTGGTCCTCTCCCAGCCTCTGACTTCCTAAGCTAATGCCACTCTGGGCTTCAGGTGCTCCTCCCCAAGCGTGGTTACAGAAGTGGACACCACCACCTCCCCAGGATCCTTGGAGAGTGTAGCTACTAAAGTCTTCAAGGAATGAAATCAGGGTATGACAAAGGCTTCCTAGGAGGCAGCACTTGTGTGCCTGTCTTATGCTGTTCCTGCAGTTGAATCTTCACATTTGGCTTCCCAATTCCTTCCAGAAAGACCTTCAGGCTTTAACTCTTTCTGTCCTGAGGGTGGCATTTGAGCTGCCTTCCCCAATAAAGGCTCTTGCCATTTTCATGGCACGGTACTGGCCGCTCTGAGCCAGGCAGAACAAGAGGGCCTATGTCTCTAGGTCCCTACTTCTGGAGAGCCCAGACTAATCCACATGGGATGGGCAGGCCACATGGATGGTGACACAGGTAGCTACCCTGTCCCTTTGGGCTTCTCCTTCCCTCTTTGGGCATAGTCTCTATAGGGGCCACCACAGGCCTCAAGGAAGGTATCCGGAAGATTGGGAACAAGTGGCGTGAATTTAAATCCCGGGCCTTTAAGCAAATGCTCAGAAATAATCACCCCAGCCAGCAATAAATACCAAATGAGTGAGCCTCCTCCCCCAAATTCCCTGGCAAAGCAGGGAAGGCTGGCTTGGGGCTACTTCACTCTGCCAGCAATGGAAGCCCAGAACCACTCTGGGATCCTGTTCTAGGCCCCAATGCCAGGCTTGTCCACGTTGTACTCACTGATTTTTAGGGGATGGGCATCAGGGACCTCACCCTACCTTCCAGTCCTTTATGTCCAGTCCTTTATATAGTCACTGGATTTGAGAAGAAATGCTTGCACTCTGGCTCCTGGGTTCTCTCCGTGCTGTCTGACATTTTTATTTTGAACTGGAGGGAGTTCAGAGGCCCCCCACCCCTCTATAGCAGGTGCAAGCTGAGGGGGTATTTCTGAGAACAGCCAGATCTAAGAAAAAGCAGATTCCTATACCTCAGGGCTTATTAGCATATTCAGGAGCAAGGGCAGGTGGCTCTCCCCATACGATGGAGGTGAGTCAGCAGAGATGGACCACTCATTTATTTGGGCAAACATGTCTGTGTCAGAGTCATTCTGAGCCCAGCATGCAGTGGCACACCCTAGGGGGCAGACAGGGCTGAGGGAGGTGGGGGAGAGGGAGATGTGGCAGGTCGGACCTCCTGGATTCCCTGCTAAGGGAGGGAGACAGGCCTGGGGACAGAGACGGAGGAGCAAAGCAGAGACATACAGAAAGACAGATACCAGAGGCTGATTTTATTGTGCAGTTTTCTTTTTCCTTGATGAGATGCCATAAGCTGTGTGGCACTACACGCGGTCACGGGATGGGGCAGAGCCGCTGGGTGGGGAGCTGGGTATTGGGAAAAGCCATCTCCCGAGGCAGGCCCCACAACATGTCTTACTCTGTGGCCTGCCCCCGGACCCCCAGGTCCTTGAGAAGGCAGGTCTGTGGGGTAGAGGACCTCTACCCTCTGAGGGCTCAGGCACCAGCTGTTTGGGGCTGGCAGGGAAGGGTCTCTCCTCAAAACACTTTGGCCAAACTCTGAGACTCTGGGGCTCCACCCAGCCTGACTTACTGCCTCCAGTGAGTTCCCAAGGCTCTTAGAAGCTCTGGACAGCCTGGGTGGGGTGGGAGCTTGTCTTCCTCTGCCCTCTTCTCAACTGCTGGTTGAGCTAGTGCTGCATAGTAGGCTCCCGTGTTCAGCTTCCTCTGATAGGGAGGGGTGCTGACCCCCACTTCTAGCCCCTCTCCAGTCTTCCATTAGCACTAGACTCTGTTTTCACTGGACTGGGCCCCTGGCCCAAGGCCCCCAGGGGACTCCTGCAGTGGTAAGGGGACAGACAGCTTTTGGCTGGGGCTGAGAATGATCCAGAGACGCTTAGTTCCCTCCTCACACGGTGGCCACAAATGCTTCATGGGACCCTTACATCTGGGTCTTCAGCACCATCCCGCCTGCTGAGGGATGTGCTGTGCCCAAACACCTCCACCCCTCTCTTCATCTAGGTCTCTCCTTTATCTGGCCCGAGTGGGCAAGGATGACCCCCAGGACTGGTACCCCTTCACTGTACTATCCCTCCCATGCCCTCACTCTCCATCAGGTCCCTGACCCTGGAGTTTTCACAAACTCCCAAAGAAAGGAAGGATAACCCTTAAATAAACCACATAGAAGCAGCTCTGGAACAGAGTATAAAAAGACAGCCAGTGGCGTGCGGAGAAGGTGTGAGGTGGCGGTGGGTTGGCTGTGGGGGAGTGGTGGATAATGGCATGCAATGCAGGGCCCCCATGTCTCCCAGGGGTGTGAAGGATTGAAGGAGGGGATCAACTGACTCAGAGAAGTAGGATCTCTGGACTGAGCCGTGTGGCTTCCTGTGTCCTCCATGGGCCCAGCCCGTCACAGGGAGATGAAATCCATGGCATGCAGAAGGGGCAAGGAGAGCAGGAGCAGCAGCAGCCACGAGGTGTTCTGGGCCAGCAGGCTTACGCCCTTACACTTGACCAGTTTGTCTGAGGAAAGAGAACGGAGGTAGAGTAAGAATGAAGAGGGACCAGGACTCAGGCAGGCATAGGCCCAGAGCAAGGGGGCATTTCCCCTGGGGAGTCTGGTGCCATGATGTCTTAGCTGGAACCTTATCCAATAAAACCAACCATCACCCTCATTTACAGGTGGCTGAGCCCTTGAACAAACACCTATGATATCTTTACTAAGCATCAGCATGAGAAAACTGGGCGAGGCAGCTAGTGCCATGCTTGTCTTCTGGGGTGGGGGAGGGGTGAGGAGGGTTGGGGACACCAAGTGCTTTGCCCACCCTCATGGTGCATCATGCTCTACCTCTCTGCCCATCAGTTGTCCCCTTAGCTCTTCCCTGAGAAGAGGCAGTGGTTCCCAGGGCACCCAGCTACAGCCGGGGGAAGGGGAGAGGGAGTATGGTGTAAGGGGCCCAGTCCAAGGGTCTGCCTGCTGCTCTGTTTAGCTTGTTCCTCCCCAGCCTGCCTCTCCCAGCCCACGGGGCCTTGTTGGGGGCTGGCCTTACCTCTGTACACTGAGACACTCCTGTTGGAGATGCTGAGAGGCTGGCCAGAGAGGTGGAGTTCGCATGTGTAGACCCCCTCATCCTTGTTGGTGAAGCCATTCAAGTAGAGGACCTTGAGGTTGTGCTGGCTGGTGAAGTTAGTTCGGGAGCGGTATGCATGCTCGGGCACCCCAATTGTGCCAAAGAGCACGTGCTTCTTTGTCTCCCGGGTCATGCTGAACTCGAATAGGATGGGCAAGGTGGTTGCATTTTCATGGCGGCAGTCCAGACGAAGGCTTTGGTTCACCAGGCAGGCCGTCAGGCTGGTCACCTTCTGCCCACAGGCCACCTGCAAAACTGGCACCAGCCATGCCCCCTCCAAGTTGGGGGTCTTGCAGGAAAGGGGAATTCCCACCGACATTACCACTAGAAAAGGGCCTGGCCAGGGAGAGCACCAGGGCCGGCCCTCTGAGCTCCTCTCCCCACCCCAGAGTTCCCCAAGAGTCAGTTCAACTTCAGCAGGCCCCAACCTCCCTCCCCGTCTGCTCTCATCCTAGGTCCCACCAAGTGTTCCAGGGCAGGGGATCCTCGGGAGTTGATGCAGGTTCTGGATTCTATTGAAGATTCCAATTCAGTTGTATGGGGCAGGCTTAGTGAAATGTTCCTAAAACCCACCTCAGGCAGGCAGAAGACCCACCACATGGATTAGCTGATTTAGGGATGAGGGAGGATCCTGTGCCTCCACCGTCTCCACCCTCTGAAGTTGTAAGGGAGAAGCTAACCAGGGTGTCTGGAATCCCAGCCCTGCCCCTTGCCCAGTACCTGTGAGCAGGAGAACGATGCCAATCGTGGGGTTCATGGTGTCCAGTGCTCAGTCCAGGATCTAGGGTAGGAACAGGGTTTACAAATCAGCCAAGAGATGGGCCACATGTGCCCACACTTATTGCCAGAGCTAGGGCCCCTGGTGGAAATGCCATAATGGCATGGGGGGGATCCAAGCCCCTGTCTTTACCCTTCATCCCTTTTTCCCCCTTACTTTTTGACCACCTTTATCCAATTTGCCCATCCTCCACCTCTGGCAACCACTAATCTGTTCTCTATGTGTTCAGTTTGTTTTCTAGATGCCACACATAAGTGAGATTGTACAGTATTTTCTTTCTCTGACTTATTTCACTTAACATAATGCTCTCAAATTTTAGCCACATTGTTGCAAATGGCAGGATTTCCTTTTTTATTGCTGAATAATATTCCACTACAAATACAGTCACATGTTACTTGATGACTTTTTGGCAGGGGACTAAAATGTTGGTCCCAATAGTCTATACCATATGGCCAATGTGGGTGGTAGGCTGTGCCATCTAGGTTTATGTAAGTACGCTCTCTGATGTTCATACAATGTCAAAACCATCTAATGGTACATTTCTCAGAATGTTTCATTGCTGTTAAGGAACATCACTGGGGTGTATCACACACATACACACACCTCAAATCTACTTCACTCATTTAGCCATTGATGGACATTTAGGTTGTTTCCATGTCTTGCTATTGCAAACAGTCCCTACTTCTCAGTGAATATGACACCACCACTTGGTTCTTACCCCCTTAGGGAAAGCAAGAGGAAGGGAGAACACACTTTATGGCATGTATCTGTGCTTGGCGACTGAACACTTTCTAGTCTTGTGACTTTGAATCAGTGATTTTTTTCTTTACCCTTTCCTTTTCCCTTCAGGAAGGGAGGGAATTCTGTTTTTCTAATTGTGGTAAACTAAAATTCTGTCCTGAGAACTAAAACTGGGAACTAAAACTCCCTATTCAGAGACTTCCTGTTTTTTTTTTGTTGTTGTTGTTCAGAAGAAAACTTGCCCCAAACAATTCTTGGCATATCACAGAGACCCCCAAGATATTGAGGGAATGAATGAATCTCTGAGCTCTAAATACCCATAAGGTTGCAGTGGGGATTAAGGAAAAAGCCACCTGATACTGTGGTTACTCCCTCTTCTTAGGTGACTCTGTGTGTGGTGAGGGGTGATGTCTGGTATGTGTGTGACTGAGGGATTTAGTTGGCACACAGCTAAGGGTGTTCCTGGATGTTTGTGATAGGAAGTGATAGTGATCTCCAATTTCATATGCTCTGTTTGCACAGGAACCAAGGATGCTTCCTCTGTTCCGGGACTTGGAGTTTTCCGGCCCAGCATCAGTAGCCTCCTATCTAGGCAATGTATTTTGCCTTTTTTGGTGGTTGTTTTTTTTTAGCCTCTGCTGGTCCAACATGATGGCGAGGCAACACGGAGCAGTTCCCCTAGCCTGTCCTGGTCAGTGTTGCTTGCCAGGGAGAGGCCGCCAGAGGGGTGTGTACCCAAGTGTGTCCAGGATCCCCAGCACTTAGCACTGCGGCAGGGTGAGACTGGAGCCCTTGGGAGCCTGAGGCTACAGTCATATCTCCTCTGTCCCTAGCTGAGAGGTACTGGGAGGTGCTGTTGGGGGAAGAAGTGGTGTCATGTGGCTTTGATTCCCAGACAGATGCTGAGTTATGGAGGAGGGTGCCAGGTTGTGGAAACGGCAGCTGTAGCTCCAAAGGGAAGAAATGGGGCTGAGGCTAGAGAGGGAGGTAGAGGCCAGGGGAGGGGGCGGGAAAGCAGCTGGGCAGGCGAGTCTGTCTGGGTTTCCACTACCTTGGGTCTCCTTCCTGCGCCCAGAACCCAGAGAAGCTTTGCCCTTCCTCCCTTTCCAGCAGCCGTTAGTGAGCCCCACCCTTATTCTATTTCCACATTTCAATCTTAGTCCTGCCCCGTTGAGGTCCCCTTCCCCCTCTCCCATCCTTTTCCAGTTCTCCCCTCCCCCGTATGCCCGCCTAGTTCCCAGTCCCCGCCCGCGGCACTGCGGTTTCCCTCTCCGAGGGCGCACGGCTGGCAGCCGCGAGGTCGCAGGCCAGAGTGATTCCCTGCAGCCTGCTGCCCTCCCTTCTCTCGGGTCCCCGCCACCCCCCACCATTTCACCGCTCCGCTTTTGCTAGCTGGGTTTGGGGGTGGCTGTAGGCAGAGAACATAACCCATGGCTGTCCTTGGTGCCCTTCCCCCCGGTTCCCCACCAGCACTCCGGCCCAGACAACGGTCCTCCAGCGGGCGAAAGTGGGGGAGCGCCTCTCCCAAAAAAGCTAGGATCGGCGTTGCCCTTGGCTTGCAGCACTTGCATCTGACTCTCGCCCTTGCCTGGGAAGCAGACCCCTCCCCACTGCGTGGCCCAGTCCGGATCTTTCCCAGGACGCCCCCACCATTGCCCTTGGGATGGGAGGGCTTGCAAGGGCGCCGGGGGCTGTCCCTGCGCCCGAGTCTCACCCCGGCTCCAGCACCCAGCACCCACCTGGACTCCGGTCCTCTCTGGTTGCAGCTTCCTTCGGATGACTGCCGCCTCCAGATGCTGCATCCAGCCTGGTGCCCGCAGTTTTCACCAGGGGTTGGGGGAGGGCGGGGGGAAGACGAATGGGGAGGGGCCCAGGGGCTCAGCCAATCAGAGGCTCAAGGGGGAGCTCGGCAAGGAGCGCAGAGGGAGCAGGCGGCGGTCGGTATTGGTTTGGGAGAGTGGCCCGCTGCCCCCCAAGGGGAACCTCACCCAGTAGCTAGCACGTGAGGCCTGGGACTGAGAGTTCAGACCCCTGGGATGAGGGTGGGGCAGCTCGGGGAACACTAACTTCCTCCCTGAGCCCAGCTGTGATTGCTTGGGTTTAAGACTTTAACCCTTTCTTTTGACCTAGTCATCTGAAGTCAGTGGGGAGACCAAGGAGTAGAGGACAGAGGCAGCCACTGCCCCCTTGGAGTATCCAGGCTTCCTTGCTTCCTCTTCAGCTGGAGCCCAGCTCCCCCGGAGCCTTCAGTGAGAGGGTTTGGAGTTGGCGTATTCCAGGCTTTCTCCAAAGGAAGGTGGTGGGGTGTTTTTCCTTGTTGGAGCTGTCCTTCAACAGCGAAGCAGCTGGGCGCGCCTCTTTGTCTACCATAGAACACCCAGACCTTCAGGAGTTTCTGCTTTGGGGCCTTCAGCTCCTGGGCTGGCACACCTCTGCAGGGCAGACTACTGGAGGGTTCTATTTCATGTACCCTTTCTGCTCACCCCCCAACCCCAGTCCCTCAGTACTGTCTGGTCCCCTGATCTTCAGGCCAGGGAAAGGAGTGCTGCCCTCTACCAAGCACTGTACTGGGCATAGTACCACGTCTGCTGGGCTTGGCCATCCCTTGCCCCATCCCATTCAGGAGCTGCCCAGTTGGCCTGGGGGTGGAACCCCAAGTCCTCAGTGCTTAGCCACTCCGGTGCTCTGTCCCAGCCCAGTGGGAGGGAAAATTTTGGAACCGTGGGATTGGGGAGGAGATGGGAATAACTAGAAGGGAATAGCAGAGACTAAGCATTTAGTCCCCTGGGTACCTGTCCTGGCCCCATCAATTTGATGTCATCAGAACCCCATGGTCTTTTTTTTTTTTTTGAGTTGACAACATTCAGTTGATCTCTTTATTAGAAGACATTCTTTTTTTAATTTATTTTATTTTATATAATTCTTACATCTTTTTTCATCTTTGCACAATGTATGCATTTTCATTTTGGTTATATTCCCCCCATACAATTGCACCTCCCCCCTTATTTTGACTCTAGTCCTTCCTTTCCCAGTCTCCCCACCCCACCCGCCCCCCTCACCCCCCTGTAGTGTGTCTCTGGTTTATAGTTGCTTGTTGATTTTGATTTTTACTTTGTATTGATTAGTCTTTTTCTTGGTCTCTTATTTAGGTTTTCTAAATTCCTGCTATGAGTGAGACCATCCGGTATTTTTCTTTTTCTTTCTGACTTATTTCGCTGAGCATGATCCCTTCTAGCTCCATCCAGGTTGCTGCAAATTGCATGTGTTTATCTTTTTTGAATGCTGAGTAATATTCCGTGGTGTATATGTACCACATCTTCTTGATCCAGTCATCTATTTTTGGGCATTTGGGCTGTTTCCAAAGCTTAGCTATTGTAAACAGTGCTGCTATAAACATAGGGGTGCAGGTGCTCTTTGGAGTTGATGTTTCTGTGTCCTTTGGGTAAATACCTAGGAGTGGAATTGCTGGATCATATGGAAGCTCTATGTTTAGTAATTCAAGAAATCTCCACACAGCTCTCCATAGTGGTTGGACCAGTTTGCACTCCCACCAGGAGTGCAGGAGAGTTCCTTTTTCTCCACATCCTTGCCAACATTTGTTGTTGCTAGTTTTTTTAATATGTGCCATTCTCACTGGTGTAAGATGGTATCTCATGGTAGTTTTGATTTGCATTTCCCTGATTACAAGTGATGTTGAACATTTTTTCATATGCCTGTTGGCCATTTGCATTTCTTCTTCAGAGAAGTTTCTTTTTAGCTCTTCTGCCCATTTTTTGACTGGGTTATTTTCTTTGTTTTTGTTGAGTCTCATCAGCTCTTTGTACATTTTTGTGATCAGTCCTTTATCATTAGAGTTGTGTGCAAAAATGTTCTCCCAGTCAGTGGGAGAACCCCATGGTCTTTTAAAGTCAGTGCTGAGGACATGTCACTTCTACCCACAGGTGAGGTGAATGATTTGAACAAAGGTTTGCTTGATTGATCTGCATTCTTGTGGCCTCTTTGTGAATTCTGGCTGGGACTTCCTGTGGGCTGGCCTCCCTGCTGTCATCTGCCTGCCCATTCTCCTATTTCTTCATCGAAGTCAGCCCTGGCACCTTTACTGCAGTTTCCATTACTGTCTTGTCACTGTTGGAAGCCACCCCTGGGCTGGCAAGTGGAAGATTCTCCCTCCTCTCTCTGCCTTGGAGATTAGGTGGCCTCCCAACACTGAAGTGAGGAACTTTCTAAGTGGAACGAGACCCAAGAGTGGTCGCGTCCAGGACCATTAATTCTGGTAACAACAGAAGCTTCTGAGCACTTAGGAAAAATGTAGCTGCGCTGTCCACCTAGGATCTCCCTGCTCTAGCAGTTGAGCTGCCTGAGTCAGCACTTTTCACAGTGCCCTCCCCGCTTCCCCTCCCCAGGGCCTGGGACTGTTTGGTCAGACCATCCCTTTTCATACACCAGGTAACCTGGCTTCTCAATGTCCATAGGGTAATTTTTAAGGCTCTGATGTCCTGGCTGCTGACTTCTGCCATCTCTTCATCTTTCCCATTTATCTCCTGCTGCGTTTCAGCCATGCTTGCTCCTCCTAGTCTCTCCATGCAGTGTGCTCCTTCCTGCCAAATGGCTTCTGATTCTCTGCTCAGGGATCTTTCCTTTCAGAACATTTGCTTGTCTTCAGTCCTAACCCTTCTTCTCCTTCACTCTCTCTTCTCTCTGTCACATACTTAGGCACACAGAAAGGGATAGAGATGATTCTTCTTTTTTTTGCAGTACATGGGGTTTCCAGAGGGCTCTTAACTACAGAGGATACCTGAACTCTGGGAGAGATCCTAGAACCTCTGCTTCCCCCTCAGTCTCTGTGTGCAGCTGCATGGAAAGCATCACTGTGCTATTTTATAAGGTTAAAAGGACCTGGCCTATTTTCTGGGTCCCCAAGCACCTTACCTCAGGAAGGGAGGGGCGTGTGGACTCTGGAGCGTGCGGCACTGGAGTGTCTGTTAAAACAAGGTCTCTGGCTGGCTGGAGGTAGTGGCTCAAATGAGCCGATGTGGGGCCTGAGCTGGAACATGGGGTGACTAGGGGGAGATTTAAAAATTCCCATTTACTGATGGGACCAATCAGAGTGCTGACAGCACGAAGGGTTTCAAGGAATCCTCCCATCATCTCCACTTGCTCGAAAGAAACTCTAAAATGCATATTCCTATGGGACAACAAGCTGGTCATGCTTCAGAATCACTCATTTCACCTTGTGGTTTTAAGAGAACCACAGAGGTGGCAGAAGCTAGCCATCATTTTAGAGCTGGAAACTGAGGCCTAAGGATGATAATGAGTTGTCAAAGGACTGGCTGCATCCCAGATCTGTCTCCATGTGTAGTGCTCTCCACTGCCCCCAGAGTGGATCTTCAGATTACTTCAAGGCAGTCTGCACCGATCCATGGGGAAATAAGACAAGGACTATATGGGAGACTCTGAACATAGCTGTCAGACAGCTACCCTGCTCTGACCACCTCTTCACTTGGAAGAATTGCATAGGGCAAGGTATGAAGCAAGGGCAGGAGCTTCCTTTACTCTCCAGGTGTATCAGTCTCCTCAAATTGCCATGTGTTCACCAACCTGGATGCTGTGCTCCTGATTTTTATGGAGATGTCATTACTTAGGCATGATTGATTAGATCATGGGCAATAGAAATCAATCTCCAGCCTCTTTCCCTCCCCTGGAGGTCAGGGGGTAGTACTGGAAGGTGTAACCCTCTAATCACATGGCTGGTTTCCCTGACACCCAGCCCACATCCTTAGGTACTTCCAAAGTCACTTCATTCATGGAACAAAAGCCGCCTTTATCTCTCTCAACACTTAAGAAATTCCAAGGATTTGGGGACCTGTGAAACAAATCTGTGGATGATGACGAAATATACATGAGGAATCACAATAATGTACCATTATAAGGACAGTTGGTTGGCTAGTTGAAATTATCAACAGAAGCTGATATGTGGGAAAGTAAAGTTGTTACGAGGCCACTGAGGCTATTAAAAACAAGACAACAGACTCCAAAATGGGGTTACTTAGACTAAGCCCTATGTCCTTAAGCAAGACTTAATTACATGTTTGGCCTCCCACCCCCCCCCCCAATAGAATTTTAGGCCAATCAGCAGCCACCTGTGAGCACTGGGGAGATCGTCTGCCTGATAGGCCTCTGTCATCCTCTAAAGGAAAGTGGGCTTGCTACAACAACTTCACCACATGCTAGTATAACATTCTTGCTGTTTTTAAACATCTTTCATTTTGTTCAGCTCTATAGAATTCTCCTATCTGCTAGGTTGGAGGATACCCAATGCATGAATCATTGAGTAAAACCAATAAAATCTTTAAAATTTACTCAATTAAACTTTGTTTTTTATTTTAATAAGCGCCCCTCCCAATTTTATCAGCTACCAAAACTTCACACACTATTGGCTCTCATTTTGGGCTTATTGAGACCTTATGCCATGTATCTACCTGTCCTTACTTGGGAAGGTCTATGCTTTCGGTCTAAGGCTATACCTTTCTGCCTTTGTGACATTGTGGTGGTAGATGGTCTGTGAGTTTTTAATGTCCTTACTTGGCAAACAAAATTGGTAACCTTTCGTCTGTCCTTAAACTTCTTTGGAAATGTGACTAATCTAAGAAATTCAAAACTCTTGGTATCACTGTTCTATACTCTGCTGCTTCTCCTGTTTTCTAATTGAGGTGAGCTCTGAGAGTGAGGTCACTCCCTAAAAAACTGCATGTTTGTTTGGAGAGCATGACATAATATAAAACTTACCTCAGAATGGGGGCAGAGAGCAAGAGGAGAAAGCACCAGTGGAGATATAGTTTCAACATTTATTTTTAAAACTTTATTCATGGATGTTTAATCAAATAAAAGACATTATTGTCATAGGCACAAGAGCAGAGACTGGGAGTACAAAGATCAATAGAACACAGTCTTTGCCTTTAAAGGCTGGTCTAACAGGGGAGCAAATGACATATAATTAGAAAGCTGTAGGATAAGTACATAGTTAGACATGTATAGAGAGTATTGTGGAGTCCAAAGGGGGAGCAAATAATGATCTCGTCTGTCAGAGAACTTCTTGGAGGAGGTTAAGCATGAATCCAGCCTTTAAAGAATGGGAGTTGCCCAAGTATGGTAGACTATATTAATATTATAATAAATTGCATTTATATTACATTAGTGGCCTTCACTGAGTTATACAGCTTATTATTCATGCCCTGGTATGATTCTCTTCCACACTGATTCTGGACTTGGCCCCATGGCTTGCTTTAGCCAGCTTGCCATCAGCAAATGTGATACAACAGAAGCTTGATGATGTTTGTGTGTTGGGTCTTGCCTTTTTGGAATGTTGCCACCAAGTGAGGAGGTTTGAGCTACCCATGTGGAGAACTGAAGTGTCCCAGTTACATCAACCACCATTTGGGATCAGTCACCTCCCAGCTGGCCTTGTGATCACCAGAACATGTATAATTCTAAGTGACACCACATAGAATGGAATGGATTATTCCAGACAAGCCTACTATTGTGATTCTATTGCCTGGATACAAATGCTTTGCTATACCTTTATCATGAAGTGAAGCCTAGCCCTTTTAAGCTTCAGTGGCTTTGTAACTGCAGCAAACAACAGCTTATGGCAGAAAAGATCTTTTATAAGCATTTGACTTCAGGACACCCAGAGACCCCAAACTGTTAAGGAGTGAATATGCTGAAAGAGAGTCTGATCATCCACATACACAAAAGCAAAGAAATCAGATACTTAGTGTGAAAAATATTTAATAGAATTAGTGTGGAGAAGGAGAGAGAGTTCAAATAATAGATTCCCAATAAAATCCCAAAAATAACCTATCCCCTCATGGGCAAATGCCCAAACAGGCTCAACCTGAA
Source organism: Talpa europaea (assembly GCF_964194135.1). Taxonomy (NCBI): domain Eukaryota; kingdom Metazoa; phylum Chordata; class Mammalia; order Eulipotyphla; family Talpidae; genus Talpa; species Talpa europaea. Next base: position 19,589,485 of record NC_140079.1, read on the forward strand.
GTGGGGCAGCTGGAGCCAGAAAGTTTGCCACAAATCTAAGATACCTTCTGGTGGAGAACCACAAGAAAGGGATTGGGCAGGTCCCAGATTGCTGAGAGAAAAGAAGATACCTGAAATTCAAAATGTACCACATAATCCACCATGATGGCAAGATAAGGGCTGCCACTGTCTCTGCCAAAAGTGTGAAAGTCCCAGGAGCAGCTTCTCGTGTGTCTCTTCCACATCTCTTCCCTCCATGTGTTTCCTCTTCCTCCATCCCATATATCCACACCTTTCTTCTTCCCAGGAACTAAGTCAGGTTCATGGTCTGCTGGTACTTGTGCACTAAGGTACTTGGGTGGAAGTGCGGGCAGGGAAAAGGGTGCCCATTCACTGTGATGTTCTTCCCCTTTCATGGAGATGCATATGTAATAGTTTGAATATAGGTCTTAAAGGCTCTGTAGCTTTTACTACGCTTTGAATGGAACACTCACTCTTAGAGCTGCCATTGCAGATTCTGACTGCAGTAAGGCTACCATAAGGAAGCTGCTAACATGGAAAGACATTCTGTAGCACTTTGGTAGGCAGTCCCAGGTGAACTTAACCTTCAGAGTTATCTTAGCTAGGCTCCAGACATTTCATATTCCTCATTTACTAAAGGAAGCTTCCAGAGTCCCAACCGCAAGGTGCTAGAATCGTTCCCCTATCTGTGTGAGATGTTGAAATATGGATGATGACCAAATATATATGAGAAATATATTTTGGTTATCTGAATGGGGCCAGAGAAATTGTGGGACAGAGACAAGTCTGACTCCCAATTCCTGGAATTCATCCATGAGCTTAATAAAATGGTGGTTGTTTTTGACATCTGCTTTGTAACAACAGATGCTTGATACATTGACTTTGGGCTGGGTGGTGGGTGAAAGCTTTGGAAGCAGCAGGGAGTCTGTTGTGTAGGCTGGAGGAACTATGAAGGAATTGTTAGGGACGCTAGAAGAGTAGTGAAGTGACTGCCTGGAGGCTGTACCTCTGTTAAACAGAGAAGAAACAATTAGCTATAATGTTGCTTGTGGTAACTCAAAAGATAGATTATGAGTCTAGAGAATTTGTGGTTTTGGCTTCGGAGATCTAGAGATAAAATGTTGCAAGTTTATATGGGTGCTTTCAGCTGACAGGATAAGGTATTAGGAGAGTTGGCCTAAATAAGGGTCTGTCTAGATTAGAAAAGAAAATAATTCTGATTCCAGTCTCTCCAGCAGGCAACAGACTCTAAAATTAAGAACCAGTCTAAAGTAAAGATTAAATCAAGGGTGTGTCGGGCCTCCCCGGTGGCGCAGCGGTTGAGCGCTGGGTTGCGAAGCTGCCTGCGGCCTCTGCGGCGCCGGTTCGATCCCCGGCTGCTCCCCGGCCACCAGAGGAGGATCCCACATGGTGCGCAGACCTCTCCTGCCACCCGCTGCTCCCCTCAGCAGTGTACTTCGGTCCTTCTGCCTGCTCTGCTCCCCGCTCTGGCTCTGGTGAATTCTCTCACCCTCCCGCGCTTCTGACTGTACCCAGTGCATGTATACACAAAACAAACAAACAAATATAATAAATAAAAACATGCCTCTATTAAAAAAAAAAATCAAGGGTGTGTCTATGGAACTTTGTTAAGACCCAGGATCACTTAAGGTAGTGCCTAGTCGAGCTTCTGAGTTAAACAAAAGCGTTTCTAAGAATATTACCAATGTTGTCCGATAGTTGAGTTAGTCTTCTTGAAATTCATTATGCATGTGGTGTTTGGTGCATGAAGTGAACCTAATAATAATCATAGAGAACCCATACGAGTTTATGAAGTATTACATTGGCAAAATATAAAAAAAGGGACTGAAACAGTTTAGAATGAAAACAGACCTCCAGAACCACAACTTTTTTAATTAATTAATTAATTTATTTATTTATACAAGCACTGGGTACAGTCAGAAGCTCAGGAGGGTGAGAGAATTCACCAGAGCCAGAGCGGGGAGCAGAGCAGGCAGAAGGACCGAAGCACACTGCTGAGGGGAGCAGCGGGCGGCAGGAGAGGTCTGCGCGCCATGTGGGACCCTCCTCCGGTGGCCGGGGAGCAGCCAGGGATCGAACCGGCGCTGCAGAGGCCACAAGCAGCTTCGCAACCCAGCGCTCAACTGCTGTGCCACCGGGGAGGCCCAGAACCACAACTTTTTAGGGGCAGCAAGTTGTTCTACACTCACAGGGGCCTTTTCCTATGGGAAAAAAGACCTCTGAGAGGGCAGAACCAAGAGCCTGGAGGGTATAACCAGAAGTCAAGGAGAACTGGGCTCTACACAGATAAAATTCCCTGCCTCCAGAGTGGGGACCTGCAAACAATGCTTGGCTGGATTTCAGAATTGCTTTGAATCAGTGAATGCTACATGCCTATTTCTCTTCCTTCTAATGGGAGCATTTATTGAGCTTATTCTGTTCTGCTTCTCTATTGTATGCTAGGCATCTGGAGGGCAGAAACGTTTTTCTTTTTAGTTCACAGGTTGCTGGGTTGAGAGGAGTCACATCTGAGGAATTGTACCCAATGAGACTCAAATACTCCCAGGCCAGCATTATGATGAGTTCATGGACGTTGAGCCTGGAGTCAGGATTGGATTCTGCATTAGGTGTTTTGGGAAGGCTGTATGTCATTAGGGAGAGAGGGCAGACTGTGGTTGTCACTCTATTAATAGCCCCATCCCCCCAAGTTATGCCTCTTCCACATTGATTCTTTTGCCGATGGGGCTTCAGCAAATGAGATGCAAGCAGAGTCATAAATGCTTACCCACTGGGGTTTGCTTTTTGGAATCTGACCCTGTGAGGAAGCCTGAGCTGGCCATGTGGAGAGACCTGAACTGAAATGTCCCAGATGTCAGCCCCGCCCAATTGCCAGACACTGAGTGAGTCCTTTAGGATCACCCAGTCCCCAGCCCATCTGTCATGGGCATGAATGAGCCCAGTCACCTCCATATGGAGCACGGATGAGCTGTCCCAGGTGATCCCTGACCACACTGCTGACTCATGGAATTGTTGCCTTTAATTACTACTTGGGCTGTTTTATTACACAGCAATAGATAACAAATGGCATGAGGAAAAACACAAAGTAAGGCAAGTGGACGTGGGAAAAATCCACATCTAGCTTGGGCTTATTGAAGGCAGGGAGTCTTCAGAGGGGGTAGAAGAAATGGGGAAGAACCAGTGGGGGAATTCCTGTCTGTTTGGATAGGATTATGGGAATCATCCAATGTCTACAGAAGGCCTAATGGTGAGATAGATCTATTCTTTAGAAAGACCACTCTGGGGGCAGTGTGGGAATGAACAGAGGGTCACGTGGACCCTTTCCTGCCTGGTGGTTCCCTATCCTTATAGTATGTTCAAGTGGAGGTGAGGTGGCAAAGGCAGCTTCTGGGGGACAGGGTGGGGTGATAGACATTTCCTCAAGGTCAGGGTCCAGGTCTGGCTTCTTTAATTCTCTCACTCCAGCACCCGCAGATCCTGACACAAAGTCAATTCTCAGTAAAAAGAAATAAAAATCAGGCATTGTAGGTGCTGCCTAGGAGGCAAAAAACAGGGAGTTTAAAGGAGGGTTTTGGGAAAAGCAGTGGTTGTTTTCTGGATGAAGAAGGGGATTCCCACTAGTGGGCATTTCCCAAGCAAAGGCATGGAGGCAGGAAGTGTGTCTGGAGAACTCACATCTTCAGTTTCCATGTGGTTTCTGCAAGGAGAGGGAGGAGGGGTGGTGCCTGTGACATGGCCAAGAGAGAGAAGGAACCAGATCACAGAAGACTGGACTTACAGGCCAATGAGTTTAAACTTTACCCAGAAGGCAATGGGGAGCTGTGGAAAGCTCTATGCAGAAGAGAAGTGTGATGAGACTTGCAATTTGGAGAAAGGAGTGGAGCTGGGGCAGTGGTGTGCAATTGGACACAGAACACCCGGGAGCACAGCAGTTCAGCTGAGGGGATGAGCCCCTGAAAGGGCACAGCAGCGGAGGGCAATAGAAGTGTTGGGACAAGGAGAGAGACCCAGGGCACAGAATTCACAGCACATGGGCTAGATGTGTTTGGTGAGGTGTTGTAAGAATTCCCCCATTTCTGGTGTGGCTGCTCTGAGGGATGAGAAGAGAGGAGGCAGCTTTGGGGCAAAAGACCATGAGTTCAGTGTTGGCCAGGTTGAGCTTGAGTTTCCTGGGGGACATGCATGTACAGGGGTCCAGGCTGGAGTCTGGGAGTGAAGTCTGGGCAAAGGGAAGATACCCGGTAGGTTTTGGCGAGTAGGTGGTGACGAGCACCCGGGGAGAAAGCAGAGCCCAGGACAGGACAACAGGGAGCACCGATATTTGGGAGAGAAGCGGCAGCACAGAGAGTGAGCAGGGGCACTGGGGACAGGAGTACCACGAGAGGGCCACGCCACAGAAGTGGGCACCTTGAGGGTGGAAGTGGTCAGTGGAGTCAAGTAAGGACTAACATGTATCCATTAGATTTGGCAATGAGGGAGTCAACTGGTGCGGTTGGTGGGAGATGAGGCCTGAGCTCATTGTTTAAAGGTCCAGGTATTCTTAGCATTTTGGTGTGACAATGGACACATCAGGAGGCAAAAGGTAGTTTGTTATATTCACAGATCCCGGAAGGAGGGGGCACACTACCCGTGGGTGTGTGGGGGGGGACACATTGGGAAGCGCTGTGGTGGGTGAGGAGGAAGAGGGGAGATTGAGGGCAAGCGCCTTCATGCAAGACAAGCAGGTTCAGGATTGGCTAGTTTGAATCATTTCAGAGGGCTGTGGGCATAGGGGTTGCCTCCAGTTGGCTGCTCTCTGGCTCTGGGAGCACTAGGGCAGGGGGCTAGTGGCCTGCAGTGTGACAGCCAGAGAGGAGACCGGTAGGGTACGCGAACTCTCAGATCAGGTTGGTTCATTAAAGTGGGTTGGCTGGCTGCCATTTGAAAGGTGCCCTTGGGGGTGAGCTGTTTTCTATTGCTAGGAATTGGTTAACTTGGGAGGGGCAGTCACCCCAGCTGTCAAAGCATCACAATACAGAAAGTGAAAGACCTGGTCAATATAGTCGTGGGTTGGGGAGGAATATGACAAGAGGAAAGAGAAGATTGAAGATTTGAAACCAAGGAACCTTGTGAGGGGCTGCTCGTGGCAACTTCCTATGGGTGCTAGGAGGTGGGGAGGTGGGTTGCTTGCTTCCAAAGCACAGGGTAGTTGGGAGAGGGCTAGTCGTCCTGTTAAGGCCAGGACCTACCTGCTGGTAAGATCATGCTCACGCCTGTCCTCTCGGCAGCAGCCCCTGGCAGAGATGTTCAGAGGCCTGGACTGTCGGCTGCTTGGGTTTTCAGTCTCAGCCTCAGGGTTTTGGCTTGGCTGAGCTCAGCTCTTCTCAGTCTGCACAAGGGAGGGCCAGAAAGGGATGTCTGAGGGGTGAGAATATGGCCCCCTTGAGTCCTGGTTCAGTCTCTCCGGAAAATGAATTAGTCTTTTGGCAGATACAGCTGTGCCTTGGAATAAACAAGACTCATCCTTGTGGAATGTAAGCAGAGTTAGTTAGCATTTTTTAAGATTGTCCTTTTGGAGTAAAAGTACAGGCCACCTCCACTTTCCAGTCAGGACCCACCTTGGGCAAAGCTGCTAGGTCAGCAAGCTGCTGCCTCCTGATTCACACCCCAACTCCTTCTGAAGAGGCTGACAACGCCCCAACATCCCTGCCAGCTGGCTTCAGCCAATAGAACTGCAGCTTGCAAATGCAGCATCCTGCAGCTACTGGGGTCAGGCAGCTCCGAAGTGAGGGGAAATTCAACTCAGATGGGGGAGAGGAAAAAATCGGAAATACTTTCTTTATATTGGAACCATTTCTGCTGCTCATTGGCAGAGAGGAAAGGGGTAGAATGTTGATGGCCCTTCTTTTTCCAAACTGCGTTGTGTGGGAAAGCTTGTGTTTCATATTCTCTAAGAGCACAGGGCGAGGTTCAGGCATCCTTGTGTGTATGTGTGTATGTGTGTGTGTGTGTATGAGAGAGAGAACACCCACAGGGGTACACCCCCAAACCTCAGGCATATCTCTGTAACTTTCCAGGAGCTGTTGGAGGAATGCGCAGACCTGGAGGAAGTGACTCTGAGCACAAATCTTTCTCAGCTAAAATCCGGGGAGTTAGTGTCTGTCTTGTCTGTCTGTTCTCTCTCTCTCTCTCTCTCTCTCTCTCTCTCTCTCTCTCTCTCTCTCTCTCTCTCTCTCTCTCTCTCTCGATGTGATGTGGGAGTAATGATTCTTCTCATCCTGCTTCCTATATCGTCAGGAACTATAGTGTTCAGGGAAAGGACATGTGATTTGGAGAGTGTCTGTGTCCAAACTCTGGCTCTCTTTTCCTGGCAATATGACTTGGGCAAATAATTTACACTTCATTTTCCTCATCTGTAAAATGGGGATACTAGTATCTATGATACAGGATTGTAAGAATTATATTAATATTTTCAAAGCACAAGAATAGTGTCTGACACACAGTAAGGGTAGTAATGAGTAATCTTCCATTCTGTGAAATACCACTGAAGAAAACTTTAACTCAGGACCCCAGAATTGATAAAATTGGCCATATTCTTTTTTACCCAGTGTCTCCTTATTGCTGTCAAATAAGTACTAGGTACTTCCCTCCCCCCACCATCTCTTTTACCCTTTTGATCCTTCTCCTTCCCCTCTTCCTCCTAACCTCAGATACCTCAGTTGGGTCAGAAGTCAATGTCTGCTCGCTTATAATTATTTCGTTCTAGCTGCTCAACGCTTTATTTCCTCGTATTTATCCTCTTTATGAACTGGTCCAATATTTATCTTTCTGGCATATTTGAGCTTAGATAATCCCCTTGGGTTCTTTCCACTTTGCTGTAAATGGCAGCATTTCATCTTTCCTCCTAGCTGAAGAGTATCCATGTGTGTTTATACATCTTCTTTATCCAGGCCTCTACCACCGGGCACTTAGGTTGCTTCTATACCTTGGCTATTGTAAATAATGCCATGATAAACATTGTAGACCATATCATTTTTTTGAGTTGATTTTGTGTTCTTTGGATAGATATACAAAAGTGGAATTGCTTGATCATATGGCATTTCCATCTGTAGTTTTTTAAAGGTAAGTCCAGAGTGCTTTCCAATATGACTGTGCCAATTTATGTTCCCACCAACATTGTGTTAACCTCAGAATTGTACTCTGTGCATCCTCTCCAACACTTGTGAGAAGTCTTTTTGATATATGCCATTCTTATAGTTGTGAGATATTTCATTGTGATTTTGATTTGCATTTCCCTTATTGGAAGTCATGATGAAAATTTTTTCACGTATCTGTTGGCCTACATATCTTCTTTGGAAAATTGTCTGTTTAGATTTGCTGCTCATTTATTAAATTAGGTGGCAATTTTGATTTTACTGGGTGAGTTCTTTATATACTGTGGCTATTAACCCCTTGTTGGTTGTATGATTTGTGAATATCTTCTCTCACTCAGTAGGATGTCTTTTTAATGTGGTAATATTTTCTTTCACTGCTTTTTAATTCGAGGTAGTCCCAGTTGTTTTTTTAAATTAATAGCAGGAAATCTTTAATGAAGGTTATTAATCTATAGCTTTAATTGGGTCTGTTAATGAAAACTTTAATGCACATTTGTTAATTGGATTTCAGACTATAGCCAGTTAAAGCACAGCACAGCAGGCTTAAAAGTTTAAATTCCACCAAAGACTTTAGGAGAACCACATGGAGGGCTCCTGCTCAAAAACATTTATTTCCCCCTTTCCACCTTTAATCTTTTAGAGTGTTCTTTTAGAGCAGGGTCAGGGATTGGGGATAGCCTAGAATTCAGCAAAGCATTTCTCATTGGCTCAAATTCCAATTTATTTCACTTTCACAGTCATACAAAGTTTAGATTAAAGAGTATGAGTACCCATTCATCAATACCACCTGATGTCTAGGGCTTAGAACCTTCTATAGCAACATATTTAACAAAATTAGTATTTATAGTTTGTATTATCAGATTCAGTATAAGGCTTCATCCAAAAGTTTTTCTGTCATGCATTTCTGGACCATGCAAATGTGTTCTGAGTATTGTTCATGCACAACAGTTGCAGGATAGTTGAGAATTAAAGACTCAAGAGTACTAAATAGGGCCTCCCCGGTGGCTCAGTGGTTGAGCGCTGGGTTGTGAAGCTGCCCACAGCCTCTGCAGCTCCCCGGCCACCAGAGGAGGCCCACATGGCGTGCAGACCTCTCCTGCCGCCCGCTGCTCCCCTCAGCAGTGTACTTCGGTCCTTCTGCCTGCTCTGCTCCCTGCTCTGGCTCTGGTGAATTCTCTCACCCTCCCGTGCTTCTGACTGTACCCAGTGCTTGTATAAATAAATAAATAAATCTTAAAAAAAAAAAGAGTACTAAATAGCCTAGTCCATTACAACCCCTCGAGGTCTACTTTGACTCACTCCACTAACCTAGTCAAGATCAAGTCATAGTCCATCTTCAACCCTAGATTTGAACGAACTAAAACTAACACACATTTCCCCACAGACTTATTATATTTTTTAAAAGGGGGGGTTTGAGGAGGAAAAGCACAAGGCAGAGAGATCTGGAATACAAAATACATCTGTAAGCTGTTCATTATTTTATAACCTTGTAAAGTAGTACAAACAATGCCGCCCATGAAACAACACAATAAAGGTTGAAAGATTGAGGTGGTCGCTTAGGTGGGGCTATAGAGTTCAGTCTCTGGAATTGGGAATTTAGGTTGCAGTCTTTGTTTTTTGATGGCTCATTGGTGTGGGCACAGTCCAGGCTTTTAATCAGGTTTGAACAGAAGAATGACCACTGGCCCAGGAGCAAGTAGCTGAAGTGCTTGGTTTCACTGGCACGTAACGACCATGCAGTGCCAGGTGGGACTGTGCTTCTTGTCAAGCTCCTCCTTAATGTGGGCTGCGGCTGCTTGTCTATGTTGTATTTCCTAACACTCGAGGAGAACTCGAGATCGGGCCCTGTTGCATCTCTTCTCACCCTCCACCTCACCTTGCGCCATCTTCTGCACCACTGTTACACTTGGTATCTCTTTCTTGATTCTGGGATATTTCAGCCTTTCCCACCTTGAATTTATTCTTTGCTTGTCTAGAGAAGTGGCTCTCCACTGGGATTGTTCTTCCTCCATTTGTCCACTTCCCAGGGACATTTGGCCATGTTGGGAGACATCTGGGGTTGTTACAACTAGGGCAGCAATAGGGGCTACTGGCATCTAGTGGGCAGAGGCCAGGAATGCTGCTAAATGTCCTACAATGCACAGGATAATCCCCACAGCAAAGAATTATTTGTCCCAAAATGTCAACACTTAATAAACCCTGGTCTAACCTTAATAAACCTCTATAGCTTCACATAATGCACTAGTTTTCCTGCTACAGGTGATGACTGAAATATTGCCTTCCCAGACAGGTTTCTTGAGAGTTAACCTTGTCTTTCTTGAGAGTTAACCTTAAGCCCCATCCAAGCTGTTGCCACCATTTTCCTAATTGCTAGCATTTTTGCTTTATTTTCTTCTTTTTCTGGGTTTCTTTATTTGCATCTTGTGTCTTTAAAATTCATTCTAATAAATTGTCTTTAAAAATTCATCCTAAAACATATATGTTTGGGGCTACTGTGATTGGGATCTAGTTTTAAGTTACATTTGCTAACCTATTGGTGCTTAACATTTTAAATAGGTAGTAGTGTTTGAGAAACACCTTTTTTGAATTGGAAAGACCTTGCCAATCAATGTTGAGGGAATTAAATGTTTGTGAAATGTTATCTAGATCTGTGCTGTATAACATAATTGTCACTAACCACATGTGGCTATTCAAATACATTTAAGTTTAAGCTAGTTAAAATTACGTGCAATTACAAATTCAGTTCCTCAGTCACATACATTCCTCAGTCCCCATACATTTCAAGTGCTCAGTAGCCAGTTGTGGCCAATGGCTACTATGCTGGGCATTGACGATATAGAACATTTCCATCATTGCAGGAATTTCTATTGGACTGCTTTCTAGAATTTGGTCCCATGTAAAATAAAGTATACATATTACACCCATGTTCATATAGATACAGATTGTACAGGTTTTCTGGATTTTTAAGAATTAATTCTTTTTATAGAATGTAATTTAATTTTATAGGTTGTATTAAATTATTAAATGGTTAAAGTTTCTACCTTTGGAGAAATCTCACCTCGCTACATTTTAAAAACTATTGCTTCCCTAAAAACCAGTTTATATAAAAAGTTTCTATTTCCCCCAGGAAAAGCAACACAGATTCACAATTTTTCATGATGGGGAATCTGATTTCATAAACTAATTCCACAGGAGTGCAAGAGGGAGAGTTCTGGAGAAGTAAGAACACACCATCTTATTTCCTTAAATGCACACCCAAGCCACCTGCACTTAAGTATGTCTACTCAGAAAACAAGGTGAAAGTGACACTTCCAGAAGTGAAGGTTGCTAATCATTATGGGAGTGGGGCATGCCCATTTATTAGGACGTTCCTGAGATTTCCCAATCATAAACTGGCTCCTTAGCAGGTGGCAGATAGGCCCCAGCCTACTGAGTAGCATGGCCTCATTAGGGATGAGGATGCTGCAAACTTCAGAAGCTTTGGTGGGCTACCAGGGAGAGGGTCTGGGTTTTGTTTGTGCCACTGGAGGCTAAGGTATTTCAGAAAGCCCCTTACATTTTTGTGTTTCTGGTGTTGGGGGCCAGTGAGAGGAAGATGAGGGCAGGCTGCCCCTCAATGACTCTTCTGACTGCATTTTTGGTTGTTTCTTAATGTGCCCCATTGAAATTTAAGGGCAGGAATAGGGTGAAGTGACTGAAGCACTTGTTTGGGCTACAGCATTTAAGAGGATGCCCAAAAAACCAGTAACCAATAATTAAATCTTATTTAATGACATTAAATAATATTTATTTTTTAAAAGATTTGCTTATTGATTTGATGCATACAAGAACTGGGGTACAGGCCAGAGGTGTGGAGGGTGAGAGGATTCACCAGAGACAGGGTGGGGAACAGAACAGGCAGACTGACTGAAATACACTGCTGAAGGGAGCAGCAGGCAAGTCAGGAGAGGTCTGCTGCGCCATGTGGGGTACTCTCTGGCTGGAAATCAAACTCGTGTGCTGCAGTGACTGCGGATAGCTTCATAGGTTGTCTTAACCCCTTGCGCCACCAGGGAGGCCCCAGCATTAAAGAATATTTCAATGGCAATATTAAAAAGCAAAATGAATACCAAAACCCCATGAACAAAATATCAATATTTGAAATGAAGACAGTCTCTAACCCTACTCTTGTATGATTTGTCTCCCTTGTATCACCTTCATCTTGGCCCTCACACCGGATGAAAGCTGTCATCACCATCTTCAATGCAGCAGGAATAATTTCTTTTTTTTTCTCTTTTTTTTAAATTTTATTTTTATATTCCCCAAACAATTGCAACCCCTTTATTTTGACCCCAGTCCCTCCCCCCCCACCCCCCACCCATCGTAAAGTGTCTCTGGTTCATAGTTGTTTGTTGATTATGATTTTCACTTTCTTATATTCATTTTCCTGGTCCCTTATTTAAGTTTTCTAGATTCCTGCTATGAGTGAGACCATCCGGTATTTTTCTTTTTCTTTTTGGCTTATTTCACTGAGCATGATCCCTTCCAGCGCCATCCATGTTGCTGCAAATTGCATGTGTTTATCTTTTTTGAATGCTGAGTAATATTCCATGGTGTATATGTACCACATCTTGATCCAGTCATCTATTTTTGGGCATTTGGGTTGATTCCAAAGCTTAGCTATTGTAAACAGTGCTGCTATAAACATAGGGGTGCAGGTGCTCTTTGGAGTTGATGTTTCTGTGTCCTTTGGGTAAATAGCTAGGAGTGGAATTGCTGGATCCTATGGAAGCTCTATGTTTAGTAGGTCAAGAAATCTCCACACAGCTCTCCATAGTGGTTGGACCAGTTTGCACTCCCACCAGCAGTGCAGGAGAGTTCCTTTTTCTCCACACCCTTGCCAACATTTGCTGTTGCTAGTTTTTTTAATATGTGCCATTCTCACTGGCGTTAGATGGTATCTCATGGTAGTTTTGATTTGCATTTCCCTGATTACAAGTAATGTTGAACATTTTTTCATATGCCTGTTGGCCATTTGCATTTCTTCTTCAGAGAAGTTTCTTTTTAGCTCTTCTGCCCATTTTTTGGCAGGATTATTTTCTTTGTTTTTGTTGAGTCTCATCAGCTCTTTGCAGATTTTTGTGATCAGTCCTTTATCATTAGTGTTGTGTGCAAAAATGTTCTCCCAGTTGGTGGAGTTTCTCTTAGTTTTTGTTATTGTCTCTTTTGCTGTGCAGAAGCTCTTTAATTTGATGTAGTCCCAGCTGTTGATCTTTGCCTTCACTATCACTGCTTTGGGTGATGTGTCTGTAAAGATGTCTTTGATATGCATATCCCGTAGTGTTTCGCCTATATTTCCTTCTATGTATTTTATGGTTTCAGGTCTTATGTCTAGTTCTTTAATCCATTTTGAGTTGGTTTTTGTGTATGGTGTGAGGTAGTAGTCAAGCTTCATTCTTTTGCATGTAGTGACCCAGTTTTCCCAGCACCATTTATTGAACAAACTTTCTTTGCTCCAATGCATATTCTTTGCTCCTTTGTCAAATATTAGCTGACCATAAATCTGTGGGTTTATTTCTGGATTTTCTATTCAATTCCATTGGTCTGTGTGTCTGTTCTTGTTCCAATACCATGCAGTTTTGATGATTATGGCTTTGTAGTATAGTTTGAAATCTGGGAGTATGATGCCTCCACTCCCTTCTTTTTTTTTTTCAGGAGAGCTTTGGCTATTCGGGGTTTTTGGTGATTCCATATGAATTTCATCAATATTTGTTCTATTTCTTTGAAGAATAATATTGAAATTTTTATTGGAATAGCATTGAATTGGTATATTGCTTTTGGTAGGATGGCCATTTTAATAATGTTTATTCTTCTAATCCATGAGCAGGGGATGTCTTTCCATTTCTTTGTATCTTCTTCTATTTCTTTTAACAGTGTTTTATAGTTTTCTTTGTAAAGGTCCTTTACCTCTTTTGTTAGATTTATTCCCAAGTATTTGATTTTTTTTGTTTTGATAATAAAGGGGATGGTTTTTTTCATTTCTTCTTCTTCAGATTTATTGTTTGTGTATAGGAAGGCTACTGACTTTTGCATGTTGATTTTGTATCCCAGCAGGAATAATTTCCTTTTTAAAAAAGTATAAAACGAAACTTCCTTTAATTGGAGAATAAAATACACAGAGGACAAGACACACATCACTCGTATATAGTTTGCTGAATTGTCACAAATTCACACACAAGGGCAACCAAAGGCTAGGCCAAGAAACCAAGTTGACCAGTTTTCCCCTTGCAGTCACTATCAGCACTTCAAGGTGAGACTCATACCTAGCCTGATTCCTTCTGTTTTAAAAAACACTGAGGTAAAATTCACACTATAGGAAATTAACCATTTAAGTGTACAGTTCAGTATGTTTCATATACCCACAATGCTGTGCAGCTACCACCTCTATTAAATCCCAAAATGTTTTCATCTCCCCCAAGGGAACTTTGTCCCCATTAAGAAGTCTTTCCTATTCCCTGTCCCCAGCCCCTGGCAACTATCAGTTTGGTTTCTAGCTTTAAAACTACCTATTCTGGATATTTCATATAAATGGACCCATGTAATATGTGATCTTTTGTTTCTGACTTCTTTCACTTATAATCTTTTCAAGGTTTATCTATGTTGCAGCTTGTATCAACACTTCATTCCTTTTTTATGGGTGAATAATATCCCATCATATACATGTATATGGGGATACATTCTGAGAAATGTGTCATTAGGTGATTTAGTCATTGTGTGACCACCATAGTATGTAATTATACAAACCTAGAAGGTATCGCCTACTACACACCAGGCTGTGTGATGCAGCCTGTTGGGATGACTGTAATGGATGTGATATGACTGACCAATAGGTTTTTAAATGATGCATGATTATATACCACATTTCATTTATCCACTGATAGAAATTTGAGTTGTTTCTGGGCCATATGATAATTTTATGTTTAACTTTTTGGAACTGTTAAACTTTTTCACAGAGACTGCACCCTTTTACATTTCTTTTTTTTTTTTTTTTTGTGGGACCCTCGCCGGTGGCCAGGGATCGAACTGGCGCTGCAGAGGCTGCGGGCAGCCTCGCAACCCAGCGCTCATCCGCTGCGCCACCAGGGGAGGCCCATCCTTTTACATATCTATCCACAGTGTTCAAGGGTTCCAGATTCTCTCCATCCTCACTGACACTTATTTTCCATTTTTGTTTTTGTTTTTAAGTAGAGCCATGCATCCTAGTGGGGATCAAGCTATATTTTATTCCGGTTTTAATTTGCATTTCACTAATGAAAATTAAATATCACTAGTGACACTGAGCATCTTTTAAAAAATGTGTTTATTGGCCCTTTGCACATCTTTGTTGGAGAAGTGTCTAAGTTCTTTGCTTATTTTAAAATTGGGTTGTTTGTCTTTTTGTTGTGGAATTATAAAAGTTCTTTATATATTCTGGATGCTACATATTTTTAAGAAATATGACTTGCAATTATTTTCTCCTGTTTTATAGGTTATCTTTTCACCTTCTTGATAATGCCATTTAATGCATAGAGTTTTAAATTTAGATGAATTCATATTTATCTGTTTTTTTCTCTGGTTGCATGTACTTTTGGTATCATAGCTAATAATCGATTGCCAAGTCCAGGGCGCATTAATTTTCTTCTAAAAGTTTTATAGTTTAAGCCATTATATTTAGGTTGTCAAACTGTAGTGAATTAATTTTTTTTTAAATATTTATTTATTTATTTATACAAGCACTAGTTACAGTCAGAAGCGCAGGAGGGTGAGAGAATTCACCAGAGCCAGAGCAGGGAACAGAACAGGCAGAGTGACGAAGTACACTGCTGAGGGGAGCAGCGGGCGGCAGGAGAGGTCTGCAAGCCATGTGGGACCCTCGCCAGCGACCGGGGATCGAACTGGCGCTGCAGAGGCTGTGGGCAGCTTCGCAGCCCAGCGCTCAACCGCTGCACCACCGGGGAGGCCCTATATCAAATTAATTTTTAATATGATATGACATAGGAGTCCAACTTTATTCTTTTGCATGTGGATATCTAGCTCTCCCAGAACCACGTGTTGATGAGAATAATTATTCCCCATTGAATAGTCTTGACATCCTTGTTGGAAATCAATGGGATGTAGATGTATTGGTTTATTTTTGGACTCTTGTTTGTATTCTGTTGTCTATGTTTGTCCTTATGCCAGCACCACACTGTTTTGATTATTGTAGCTTTGCATAAGTCTTGAAATTGAGAAATATTACTCTCCTAGGTTGACTTTTATGACCATGGATTATTTTTTGCTGAGTTTAATGTAAAACTAAGCAATTGCTGTAAATGGAATCATAATATGTATTCTTTTGTGTCTGTTTTCTTCTGCGTAATATTATTTTTGTGTCACTTTTCTTAAGTTAACAAAGAAACTTTAAATGGCATGTAAATGATTTTAAAGGTCCGAAAGAATGAGAACATTCAAATAAAAAGCAGCACTCTCACAGTTTAATTCTCCACCTCGCTTCCTCAGAGATAAATGATGTTGCCAGTTTCTTGAGCGTTTATGGAGAGAAATTTTAGGCATAAACAGCTCTTTGTGTACATCACGGCCTCCTTCCCCTGTTCCCCTTCCCTGAGAGAGTAGCAGATGCTATGTATAGAAGGGTATGGATGCTTCATTCGTTTTACTTTGTAATTATTTCTTGAGTAGTATGATACCAGCTTGCTTCTTTGCCTTGAATTTGCTCTTCAGAGTGATCTTGTCCA
Source organism: Talpa europaea (assembly GCF_964194135.1). Lineage (NCBI taxonomy): Eukaryota > Metazoa > Chordata > Mammalia > Eulipotyphla > Talpidae > Talpa > Talpa europaea. Next base: position 19,605,389 of record NC_140079.1, read on the forward strand.
TGGCCTTGGCTTGATTCTCAGGACTCCACTGGCCTTCTCTTCTCCGTTCTGGTCTCTGGAGTGGATGTCTATTTCTTCCATTCTGAAATCAGCCTTGGATTTTAGGTTCTTCAGTGTTGCTTTCTATAGTGTTTTTTATTTGGAAGCATAATCTGGTAAGGTTTTGGCTGAATGTGTGGATGGGAATTTTCAATGATTCCTCTGAATTTGGTGTGGCTATGTCTACCTTGTGTAGCTCCAGTCCTGTTTAGAGAGGCATCCCCAGGGCATGTTGGAAGAGAGCCCTGGCAACCATCCTGGACTGCAGCTAGCTAGAGTGATCTTTTAAAAATGCAAATCTCACTAGTCCTATGCCCTACCAAAGATCCTTAGACAGCTGCCCAATGCTTAAGCACTCCCAACTTTATAGCAGCAACTCCTGGGGCTTGCAAATTCATGTGTGCCTCAAACACTGTCATTTTGGCTTTTATTTAGCATGAAAAACATGGGATGTGAGTAATTTATGTAGAGGTCATTATATCACAAAAATGTGATAGTTACACTAGGGAATACTCAGAATGTTTTGACATTATAAAGGGACGATGGAATGCTATTCAGTGATAAAAAGAAATGTGCTCTCAAGTCATGAGGAGTCGTGGAGGAGATTACATGCTTATTACTACGTGAAAGAAGCCAAGCTAAAAGGCAACACAGCTTGTCTTTCTCCTTCTCCTCTGCCTGTGAAATTCTACACAGGCCATTCTTCGGGCTCAGCATAAATGTCCTGTTGCTGTGAAGCCTTGCTGGGCGCATCTTGTGTGGTCATGATGCTTTCATCTCCTGCACTTAGAGCAGCATTCATGGCAGGTACAGCTGTGCTTCGGGATCTACTTTGACTAAAGTAGACTTTGACTTATGCTTCTTTCTTTGACTTATGCTTCTTTCTCCTCAGCTTGACTGTTCTTTTATTTAAAGGATGTTCTTTTATTTAAAGATCTGGAATGGTGGCGGGTGTGATGGTTAATGTTATGTTTCAATTTGACTGTTTGACTGGACCACAGGATGGCCAGATAGCTGAACATGATTTCTGGGTGTCTGTGAGGGTGTGTCTGGAAGGGAATCGGGATAGGTGGAGTAAAGCAAAATGGCCCTCCGAAAAGTGGGTAGACATCATCCAGCTGGTGTAAACAGAACAAAAGGGTGAAAATTGAATTCTCTCTGTGCTTGACTGTTGAGCTGGACATGGATCTTTTCTTGCCCTTGCTCAGTTCTCAGACCTTCAGATCTGAACTGGCATTTACACCTTTGGCTCTCTGGCCTTCAACACCATCAGCTTACCTGGTCTCCAGCTTACAGTAAGCAGGTGTTGGGACTTCTCAGTTTCCACAATGACATGAGTCAATACATTATAATAATCTATCTATCTATCTATCTATCTATCTATCTATCTATCTATCTATCATCTCTCCTATTTTTTATGTTTCTCTGGAGAACCCTGACTAAGACAGAAATTGGTACCAGAAGTTGATGCTGTTGTAATAAATACTTTAAAATGTACAAGTGACTTGGGAATGGGATAATGGGTCCAGGCTAGAACACTTTAAATTTAGTGCATGCTAGATAAATTCCTATATTTTTGTGAAGCAACTTTTCTGGTGAGGATTCAGAAAGAGAAGAGAGCTAGAGAGAAGGCTTCTGTCTTCTTAGATAATACTTAAATAATCATTAAAAAATAATGTTGATGGAAATATGGACGGTAAAGGGCATGCTGAGGAAATCTCAGTCAGGAATGAAGAACAAGTTACTGGAGAAAAGGCAATCCTTGCTATAAAGTGGCAAAGAATTTGGCTGAATTATGTTTTTTTTTTTTTTAATAGAGGCATGTTTATTTTTATTTATTTATTTATTTGTGGGGTTTTTTTTTTGTTTGTTTGTTTGTTTGTTTATACATGCACTGGGTACAGTCAGAAGCCCAGGAGGGTGAGAGAATTCACCAGAGCCAGAGCAGGGAGCAGAGCAGGCAGAAGGACCGAAGTACACTGCTGAGGGGAGCAGCGGGCGGCAGGAGAGGTCTGCGCGCCATGTGGGACCCTCCTCCGGTGGCCGGGGAGCAGCCGGGAATCGAACCGGCACTGCAGAGGCCGCAGGCAGCTTCGCAACCCAGCGCTCAACCGCTGCGCCACCGGGGAGGCCCTGAATTATGTTTTGTTCTAGTATCTTGTGGAAGGTAGAACTTGTGAACAATGAGATTGGATAGTTAGCAGAGACGGTTTCTAAGCCGAGTGTTAAAGGAATGGTTTGTTTCCTCCTGACTGCTTGTAGTGAAAGGCAAGATGAGAGAAATGAATTGCAGATGAAATTGCTAAATAAAAAAGAACCAAAACTTAAAAGATTTGGAGAGTTCTCAGCCTGTCTGTATTGGAGAGAGAGAGAGAGAGAGGAGAGAGAGAGAGAGAGAAAGAAAGAAAGTATGTAGGGAAGAAGACACTAAGGGTGTGCTAGACTTCTGATAAGGAGATCAATGTGGGTGGGAACCATGGACTTAATCAGCCATCTGAAAAGAAGCCAGGAATAGAGATAAGATTACAGCAGCAGAAACACTGTCAGCTTGGAAAAAGGAACAGCAGACAGAAACTATCAATAGAAAGGGGTGAAGGAACATGTGCTCTCCTTCAAGAAAAGGGAAGGACCTGGAGGTGATTCAGAACTCACTAGGGCCACTGCCTAGGTTTCAACAGGGTGGAAGCACTGGGGGTACAACAGGACCTCAGCCTAGGCAGCACCCCACTAAGCTGTGAGGGTGATGTTGCCGCCCCAATGGCTGTGGAAGACAGAGTATCCAGCCAGGGAGGATTGTTCTCAAGCCATAAGATCTCAGGAAATTTGCCCTGCTGGGTTTGGACTGTCTTGAGAAGCTGTCACCCCTTCTTTCCCATTCCCTGTTGGAATGGGAGTGTCTGTCCACCAACGTATTTAGGAAGTACATCATCTGCTGGGTTCTCGGGGCCACAGCTGGAGGGCACCTTGTCTCAGCATGAGTAGACCTCGAGTTTCATCCACATCTGACTTAGATGAGATTTAGGTGAGACTCTGGACTTTCAAGTTGATACTGGAATGAGTTAAGACTTTGTGGAGGGGAGCGCTGTGGGGCTGGAATGAGTGCATTTTGCATGGGATGGGAGTGTAACAGGGTGGTCCCCAGGAAAGGAGAAGGTTCCCTGCCCCACCCAAGGGAGGGTGGAGCTGAGGAGGAAGAGGGGAAGCTGCAGAAGAGACTGAGGAAGGAAGGAAGCAGGATGGAGCTAGGAGACCTGGAGGAGGCGCATGGAGCCTAGAGACACGTGAAGAAACCGCTTGTCTTTTGGTCGTGGACTGGGTGACACAGATGTGGGTGAGACCCGTGGGGAGGTGACCATGGCAGCTTTTATCTTGATGTTGATTTTGCTCTTTTCCTTCCGGGCTTGTCCGGTTGTTTGTGACCCTTTTCTGTGGGTCCCCACTGGAAGATGCTTTAGACTTGTGGCAGGCCTTGGGGCCTTGCTCTGGGCCAATCCCATTTGGATGGACTTTTACCCACGAGGGGATGGGTAAATTTGGGTGCTTGATTTAGAAACTAGACTCTTTGCCTTACCTGTATTGTTTCCTAGTTTTATTAAAGTTCCTTTTCATTAAAGTCTCCTATGTTTTGTGTTGATGCGGCGGATGGCAGAACCCATTTAGAATAGGCAGGTTTGCGGGGTTTTGGGCTGCCCCTCTCCCTGTCCTATAACAGATTGACATGAATTTGGGAGGGCCAGTGGCAGAATAATCATGTGTCCCTCCAAATTCATATGTTGAAATCTAATTCCGCCCTCTGATGTTATTAGGAGGTGTGGGGTCTTGGGTGTGTGTGTGTGTGTGATTAAGTCATGAAGATGTGTTTTAGGCCCAGACCCAAAAGAGTGAGTCCTTTGCTCTCTAGGGAAAGAACTCACCAGAGAGGACAAGGTGTTGTTGAAACCGGGCAAGGCTTTATTAGAGACTCATGCATGAGTGAACCAGCGCCAGAAAGGAGAATTTAGCCTGCCTCCTTGAAGGGAGTTAGCAGGAGGTATTTAAAGGCAGCATCATAGCTTGTTCTGGGTGGGGCGGCTCCGGGGCATGTGCAGATGAGTTACCTTGCCACTGCGCAGGGGGCTCTAGGCCTTCTCCCTCCAGGAAACTGTGAGATAATCACTAGTCAGGATCTAAGGCTTTTTGTCTCACGTGGTGCCTCATGGCTGGTGTGGTGGCCCAGTTGTTTGGAACGAGCTCTTCAGTCCATGATTCAGTCCACCTGTTCAAACAGGACTTGGGGTGCAGCTCATCCTACTGGCTCTCGATTTCTTCTAGTGAGGTTGTCTCAGGTGGAGCCCTCTTAGTGCCCTTCTAATGGGAGACTAGGGGCTGACTCAGACTCTTTCCACATGAGGATACAGCAAGATGCAGAAACACCACTGAGCTATTGCCCTGCTTTAAGAGACAGAGGCCTGGGCAGTCTTGGTTTGCCACCTGCCCCTGGAGCATGCCAGAGGTCAGGAAAACCCCAGAGCTGTGGCTCCTGCAGGATTGTCCTCTATTTAATCTAGTAGCTTCCTTCTCCAGCACCTGGCATGCTCTCAAGAAGTCGGGTCGGGGCAGAGGTGGGAGGACTCCTGGGGTTTACGCCACTGCAACTTGTATGTCTTCCCGGGACCAGAGAACAAATGCCCCGTTTCCTCCAGCGCTCTCTGTTGTCCTCTTTTCTCCTCCAGCAACCCCGGGCCTTGTGACCTGGGCAAGGTCCTCTCTCTGGCCTCCTGTCACACTCTGTGAAATGGGCTGATGTCTGGCCACGGGCCTTGATGTTAGCATGCTGCGGAGCTGGGTCTGATCTGGAGCCACCCTCCAGTCCTCTGCCACGCTGGGTGCTCAGCGTGGGGATATAAACCACCTGCCGGGGATATTTTCAGACACAGCTGCAGTTGAATAAATCATGACCAGGAAGAGGACGGCACTGCGATGAAGGCCTGGAGCCAGCTCCCAAGAGGGCGGGGGTGGCCCTGCTGCTCCTGTGGGCCCTCTCTGCCCACGCTGCTCTGCTTGCTCATGACTGCTGGCTCTAAGCCCCACCGTGCTCCTCCCCTTGGGCCAGCCCCTCCTTCCCAGGTGTTCCCACCTCCCCCCCGCTCTGACAACTCCGTGTTTCTTCTTGCTTGTGTGTCTTGAGCCAATGCCCAACTAATTCACCCACTTGAAAAATAATACCAGTTGGGTCCCTTCCTGAGGTGCAGTGGAGTGTAGAATAGAGGGGTGAATAGACGTGGTTTTCACTACTGTTTGTTCATTCTGCCCTGGGGCATGCAGGCAAGAGCGTGTATGTGTGGCGGGAGAGGAGCCAGCTGGGCGCTGGGAGGGAAGAGAGAAGGGCGCATCCTGAGGGGCTCAAGATGGAGGAGGTGCTGGCATCCGCATTTCCCAGCGCTGCTCCTTTTGTCCCCCATGCCTTTCCTCCACACTGTCATGCATCAGGGCCTCTCAGGCACCCCAGCATTATACAGATGTACAAGAAATAATGACTTTAAAAATTCCTCTAAGACAGCTTAATTTAGACTCCAAGCCCCACTCCTGCTGGGGTGGCGGGAAGTGTGTCTTTGTCCTCTCTGAGCTCACCACCCAAGACAGTGCAGCTTGAGGGGAGCCGAGGCCCCGGAGGCACTCATGGCTTCTCCCTCCTCCCTCTGTTCCCAGGCCTCTTGGGGGTCAGGCTCAGGATGGGAGTTCCAAACAAGAGACACTGTCCTGGTATAGCTATGATTTCGTTTATATGACATTTTGCAAGTGGCAGCACTAGAGACAGAACAGATACCTATTGCCTGGGTTTCCCCGGGAAGGAGACTGTCTCCGCTGCATGTGTCTCTTCAGAATTTATAGAATATTATATCCAAAAAGGGTGAATGTAAATTATACCTTACTAACCCTCATTAAAAAAAAATAGACTCTTCATCAAAGATAAGGCAGTCCATTCATGTCCACTGCACCATTTTTCCACAACAGCCCAAAGGTCGGACTAACCCAAGTGTCTGCCCAGGGGAACAGGTCCGGAAGTGCAGGTGGAGGTGAGAGGTTCAGGACTTGATGAAAAGTGAGAGGGTTCTGGTGGCCTGAGATGGTGTGGGTGCCAGCTGGGAATTGGGGGTGCTTAGTGGAGCTGAGGCTTCTCTGAGACTGGCCTTCTGCTTCCTTCCTTCCATGGTTACAGTGACCTTGGGAAAACCAGCGATTGATAAACCATGAGACTTGTACCTTCTGGAAGGGGTCTGGGGACCCACATCGGGTCACTCACTTTTCTTCTCTACCACTAGAGGTGACAGTAGCCACTGAGAAGGTAAACACATCATTTCTTAATCTGCACAAGTACCCTACAACTTACTGTCCTTTGGAGAGGAAACTGGGACTGTGCTAGGAAAATTGGATTTCCAGTTCCCTGCCTCTAACCCCCAGTATTAGATTCTGTGATGAAAGCTAAATTGGATCGACGGATGCCAGAGACAGGCGGGAGCCAATGGTGGCGAGAGGGAGCTGCTAATCAAGCTGTATAGTTTCAGTTATCACAATGAATACATTCTAGAAAGTGCTGTACAAAATCACATAACCAACAATACTATTTTCTATCCTTAAGCAAATGTAAGAGGGTAGATCTCCTGTTGCACATTCTTACCAGAATAAAACACAAATTTAAAAATTATGCAAAAAAAATAAAAGACTGAAAGGAAACATAGAAAGTGCTAACAATGATTACTCTAATTTGGGCCTATCCATGATTTAAAATATTTATACTTTTCAATGTTTTTTAATTTCAAACAAATGAGTGCCTTTATATTGGAAATTCTACACTAGTACCCCTCAACTAGTCTGAACTCCTTTAAATGCCTTTTCCTGCAGTTTGTAACCATTTTTCCAGGAGACCTGTCTGTGCCACTCACTGGGCCTGACTGCTGTCAGTCTGTCTTGGTCATCTTTTCACCCTCAGTACCTGTGCAGAGCAGAGGCTCGTGCACGTTTGCTGAGAAGGTGCTTGGTGACTTGCACTTGCACACATCGCTTGCAACCCAGAGAGTTCAGGCAGGTCGTCTGCAATCTGTTCCTTAGGGGACACTGTTTGAGGGAAGTGCCCCAGTGTAGAGGGGGTTTCTTTGTATTGCAAATGACAGAAAAACTTAACTGTCTGAACTTAGCATCAGCTACAAAGACAATTTGTCAAACCACATCACTTAATAACCCAAGGATGATGTCAACTTCAGGTGAGGCTAGACTCAGGGCTCGAATGACTTACTAGGGACTCAGGTTCTCTTCCCCTCACTCAGCACCCCTTCTTCAGCAAAGTAACAGGAGCTTCTGCATGTGGAAGTGACATCTCCACCTCTCCAACCCCAGCCTGCCCTCCCTTCCCTGAAGAGAGACAGGCAGCCAGAGGAACTGATGCATTTCCAGAACCTCCTTATGCATTTAATTGCTTAATGGAATAAATGGAAGGAGGAGTTGGCAAATCAACAAGAGACTTGCAACTGCCGTGAACTCAAAGCTCATCTTTCAAACAAACTGCCGGAATACAACTGGGGAGAAGAGGAATCTGCTCAATGATACAGCATCAGAGCTCTTTTGTTAATGCCCTGGATGTCTCTCTCAGTCAGGAGCTAAATGCTCACAGGAGCACCAGCGCCTTATCTAAAAGTCACTGATTTAAGGGCCCTTCCAGCTTGCAATTCCTCCTTAATATATTGCAAAGGCAATTTTTCTGTACTCTTAGACACCCCCTCACTCCCTGCCAGAAAGGTCAGAAGATGGGGGTGGGGCCCATAGAGATAGACTCAACCAGCAAATAGGGTTTTTGAAAGATGAGCTTTGAGTTCACGGCAGTTGCAAGTCTCTTGTTGATTTGCCAACTCCTCCTTCCATTTATTCCATTAAGCAATTAAATGAATAAGGAGGTTCTGGAAATGCATCAAATTGCTGCAGCAGCCTTCTCCTGGCAGGGGAAAGCTCAGCATCTCTGCTCCCAGAGTTCCTCTGGCTGCCTGTCTCTCTTCAGGGAAGGGAGGGCAGGCTGGGGTTGGAGAGGTGGACCTTGGGGTGGGGTGGGGGCTTGCCTTGGATGCTACAATCTTGAGCCCAGCAGGGGAAGGCTCAGGGATGTCACCTTTTCTTTCCTCCACATGCAGAAGCTCCTGTTACTTTCCTGCAGTGGGGATGGGCCTAAGCTACAGAGGTCAAAGCTGCTGTCTCAGCCGTGACTATGAGGTCATTGCTTGCCCAGGGCTTCATCAAAGCTCCTTACACCAGCGTCCATGTGAATGCCAGGTAACTGGGCCTACTGGTAGCCCTTTGTGATCAGAGCTTCCCAAGATGGGTGTTGAGTGGGTTCCAGGTGTTCTGAGGTCTGGGTGAAGCCCAGTGGAGCCCAGAGTAGCTCAGTTCCCAGGCTTCTCACCTCCATTACTGAGCAGATTTGTCTCTACCCCAGAGCACACCAAAATGTTATTTTCTATACATGTCCTGGTTGTACGTAAAGAGACAGTAGCTGAGTATCTGATTCCAGGAGGCTGGCCTGGTAAGGATCAGGGCCAGGCACTGGGTTAGATCAGAGATGCTTAGGTTTCACTCTGTGAATCTCGATGAGGGGAGTGGAGCTTCTTTAAAATGCAGAGCCCCAGTTTCAATCCAGGAAGTCTGATTCTAAGAACTGGGGTGAAACTCTTTTCTGCCACTGCTGACTGGGAGACCCCAATTTGGGCAGATCCAACTTAGGTGCTTGTTCTATTGTTCTTTCTGCTGTTGCCGAGGCCATTTTTTTATATACCCAGGACCTATATTGGGCTCTGGGGCTGCCATATTAAAAGTGACATTTGAAAGATTACACGGTGATTACAACAAGGCAGTGTGGTGAGTGCCAACACCCAAGTCCAGCACCCTGCTAAGGTAGAAAGTGGGCTGGGACAGCTGAGGCAGACCTTGGATGCCATGCTGAGGAGTTTGGATTTTGCCTGGAGTGCAAGGAGGAAATAATGGACTGGTATGCTCAGCTTTCACTTGAGGGAGCTGTGGGAAATGCATGGGGCTGAAGCAGGCCCCCCAGACTCTGAATGCAGCTCTATTCAGGGTGGCTTTAAGACTTGGTTGCTCACCTTCTCTGAGCCTCTTTTCCACACAGGGAAAATGAGCATAGCAATAATATAGAGAGTCAGTGGAAGAGTACATGGGCTGGGATAGGAGAAACTGCCTGACATAGTGCCTGGCACCTAAGATCTCAAAAAAAAAAAAAAAAAAAAAAATCCCTTCCATTCCCAGCGATGTGATTGTGGCATCAGATGGTGGAGGACCAGGTGGGAGGCTGCCTTATCAGGTCTGAAAAAAGGTGTGGGAGGTGGATGGAGGACAGGGACTGTTGTGGGGAGAAGATCTGGTGCATCAGGCAATAAATGGAGGTCAGGCATCCTCGGCATGGAGGGATGGAGGGAGCAGGAGCGACGGGGAGAGGGTAGATTCAAGGTTATTCTGGGTGAGGGGTGGTGTGAGAAGAGAATAGTCTAGATAAAATTCTGGAAGGCAAGATATTTCAGGGGTTGGCCAAGCAGAGGAATCCAAAAAGTCAAAAAGGGCTGTTGGAGAAGCAGGAGGAAACCTAGAAGAAGCTCCATGAAAGTGATGGAGGGTGTGGCAATGGCCTGCGCTGCTGCACACACAGGGTGCAGGCCTTTGGCACGGGAAGGTCACAGCTCTCTCCAGGAGAGCAGGAGGGTCAGCAGGGGCTGGAGTAAGCTGAGGAGTCCACGCAGAGTTGAGAAGGATCGGAGTCCTAGCGAAGGCGCTCTTGAATGGAGCCATGTCAGGTTCTGCGCAGTAAAGGAGCCTTGCTCCAGGAGGGGCGTCTATGTGGGGGCCGGCTGAAGAGTCCTGACAGGTTTTGAAGAACCAGAGGCTTGTGCTGAACCTTGGAGGAGGGGAAGGAACCAAGCCAATGTGGGATTCTGCATTAGAGTAGGAGGGGAGAGTGGGAGGGATGTGGGGGTTGGGGGAGGAAGGCAGGAGAGTTGGTGTCAGGAGGAAACTTTCGGATAGAAGGGAGGAACAGGGAGTGGCTGAGTTGCAGAGAAAGGGCCTGACAGCAGGAAATGCCTGCCTTTGAGTGATGAGGGTGAGCAGGGGATGACCAAATCCGGCTGCCCCTGAGGGGCCTTGTCCCTGAAGGGCTTGAGGTGTAGCCTCGGTCTCCCTGAGCTGGAGGTCGGGGGTGTTGCTGCCATGGGAGCTGGTGAGGAGGCCCTGCCGTGCAGACTCGGGGGAGGGGTGGGGGGGTGGGGGGGCAGGGTGGGCACTGTATTGCTCAAATGGACACTTGTTGGAGGAACAATAAGGAACAAACTCTGAGCCCAAGAGTGTCATCCTGAGTGAACTCCACTCCCTGGCATTTTTGTGGACTCCACCTCCTCTCCTCGATGAAGAGATCTCAGGTGCCTGGGACTCTTAATCCCAGCCTGCCACCAATGTGATTTTCTGAATAGGGGTCTGCTGGGAACTAGGGGTGGAGTTAAGTGGCCGTGCTTGTTATATAATTGAAATAATGTGGACGCAGGCTTTTTCTTTTCTGGCTTTCATCTTGCACCCTGGTGTCTCAGCTCAGGTGGTGTTATTGGTAGTGTTACAGGGCAGGGTGAGGGGTGCCTCAGAACCCCCAACCTTCCTGCTCTAAATGGGTTCTGCCATCCGCTGCGTCAACACAAAACATATGACCTTTAAGGGGAAGGAAATTTAATACAATTAAGGAACAGTACAGAAAAGACAAAGAATCTAGTTTCTAAATCAAACACCCAAAGTTACCCGTCCCCTCATGGGTAAAAGTCCACCCAAATGGGACTGGCCCAGACCAAGGCCCCAAAGCCTGCCACAAGTCTAAAGCACCTTCTGGTGGGGACCCACAGAAAAGGGGCAGAAGGGGCCAGGCAAGTCTGGAGATCAAGATAAAGGCTGCCATTGTCAACCTTCCAACGGGTCTCTCACCATGTCTGTTTCAAGTGTCTCTTTCCATGTCCCCCAAGTCCCTCGTCCAAGTCTAAGACCAAGAAGCAAGTGCATCTTCTTCACATGTTTTTCTGCTCCATGTGCCTCCCGCAGGTCGTCTTGATCTCCTCTCATTTCTCCTTGCTGCTCAGCGCCACCCTTCCTTAGGGTGGGGCAGGGAACCTGGAATCTCAATTATTTCAAATAATAGTTTCCCAATAAAACCTCCCAAATTACATGTCCCCTTGTGGGCAAATGCCTGAAGAGGCTTGGTCCAAAGCAGGCTGCTGAGGCCTAAAAGCTTGTCACAAGTCTAAGTCACCTCTGGCAAGGAACTACAAGAAAGGGCAGATCCCAGAGAGTTGGGAAAGAAGGAGAGAGTCAAAATTCAAAATATAACACAGAATTTGCAATGAGGTCAAGAAAATGGCTGCCATTGTCTTTGCCAAGGACCAGGTATAGCCTGACCATGTGTCTCTCACCTCTCAGGTGTCTCTTCCAGGTGTGTCTATATGTTTCTCCTCCACGTGTCTCCTTCCATATGTCTCCAAGGCCCTGTCTCAGCAGTACCAGGGTGAAAGCTGAAGCAGGAGCAACGAGAGAGGTGGACCCACCTGTCTTGCTTGTTATCTAGGTCCACCTGGCCTTTCAGTAGCCAGTAGCTCAGTTCCCAGTAGCTCCCTCACTCATGGCATACTGGGAGTTATAGTCCAAGGTGGCTACATGTGAATGGGGGGCAAGGAAAGGGGTGCCACCCCTTTACTGAGGTGTAGCTATAACCCGCCCTCCCCCTGGCCCATCCTCTGGATATTAAGCCAGGGTGTCCATGTTGCAGTCACACCCATGACTCATCTGAATTTTGGAGCCCTTCATAACATGGTGGAGGAGGGGGCAGAAGCTTGGAGGAAAGATAGAATTAAAACCACATCCTCCCTGGGTAATGAGGTCTCCCTGTAGCCTCTTTTCTTTTTTTCCCACTCCAGGGCCCTGTTGCTCTGCCCTCTTTTCTTGCAGAGAAACACATATCTGCTTCCCTAGAGGAATCAGTGGGAAAACCAGCTCACATTCCATGTAGACCTGGTATATACTGGTACTGCAGAGGGAGCTGCGGGAGGAGAACATGTTCATTTGTGATCAGCTTGGGAGGACTGCAGCCTTGCTCTTTGGGCAGTGCAAATTGGGCACGACAGAGAAATGGGAGAATTTACCCAACAACAGGGAGCCTGGCAGGGCAGGGCTGCTGCCTTCCCCTCTGGGGGCCTGGGATGAAAGCAGGCCCCGAAGGAGTGACCTTTGGGAGCCTGGTGATGGGAAAGCCAGAGAGATCGTCTATATAGGGACTGACTAAGCTGGGATCAAATAAAATCCCAATTCTCCAGGCTTAGCAGTGTGGAAGGAAACTCCCACTTAAGAACCAAGATTGGATTCTGAGGTCTCCATTGTCCCCTGGGAATCCACTCCTCCTGGCTCTGTGGCCACTCTCCACTAAGCTGGAAGTGGGATCATCGCTTTGATTTCCCTAACCACAGCTGAGTCAAGACTGGGGTATTCAACAAATAATTGCTCAAGGTTCAGGAATGACAAATGGGAAATAAACACAGAGAGTAACATGAAACCAACCCGCAGTCCAGGTACAACCCACGTGCCAGGTACAAAGACAGCTTCTTCATCGGGAGGGTCTCCCCCACCTCTCAGGCTCTGTCCCTGGGTCCTGGCTTCCACTAGTGACAGGGATCACTTTTCTCCTCCTCTTTTGGTCCTGGGACATAGCTTAGTCTTGGGGCCTCCAAAGGACAATTTCCTTAGGTAGAATTGAGGAAGCCCACAGAAGTGAGGAACACAGGCAGTAGCAGCAAGACTGATTCCTGGCCCTTCTTCTGCTGTTTTTCTGGATTGGGGTGTTTTTTTGGACAGCAGCATTAGGCCCTCCACTAGGACAAGGTCCCCACCAATATCTTGGTGGGTGCTTTTTTCTTTTTGTGCTTTATTTTTCAAATTGTTCAGAAACCATAGTTATTAATCAGGGACCCCGGCAGAGACATCTGTTTGCTAGCCGTTACACCAGAGACTCAAGATACAGATGTGACAGAAAAACAACCCAAGCCATCCAAATGGAGCTGAATCCATTAAAGTATTGCTGTTTTTAATGACAAGTTTTAAAGCAAAATTTCCGGGCAAGTCCTTGATTGTGCTTCCTGCTTGGGGGTTGCCTGCTCTGAAAATCATGGTAAGGAGATGAGCCATGGAACTCAAGCCCACACCCTGCGCTGCTGGGAAGGGGAGAGGCCCAGTCCCTGCAGTGGAGTCTGAACCAGCTAATGGAGGACTGAGAGGTGGGTATTCTAGAACAAGGGTGTGGCTGCTTCCTTTGGGATTTTTGGAAGCCCGTGATCACTGGGGATTGTTGGGGTGGCGCTGCTGAGGGCCCAGTGGGTGATTGGGTCTGGCCTCTGGGTCTCCGTGACGCTGGGAGCAGGTGATGTGGCAGTGCTAGCTGGCTACCTATGTTCTCCTCGCCCACTTCTTGGCTTGGTCCTGTTTTTGTGAGGGTCTTAGTTATTTCTTCCAGTTGAGCTCCTGTACCCTGGGAGGCCTATTGGGCCTCAGCCCTGAGCTGCCCAGGTTCCCTTGTGGCACTTCTGTCCCACTGGAGGAGGCAAACAATCCAACAGTAAGAGCCAGTGCATTAAGATTCAATCCCCATCATCTTGTGCTAAGTGGGTTCCAAATAATCCATTACAGAATGAGAGATCGCATTCTCCTGAGGGTAATGAGAAGTGAGTTATCTGGGGGCGGGGGGCGTTGATAATGGGGGAGGCTAGGAAGATGGGAGCAGGGCAGATACGGGAAATTGAGGCACCTGCTATTCAATATTGGTATGAATCTAAGGCTGTTCTAAAATGTCAGTCTCTCTAAAAGAAAATCTGGTCTGGGAACATGGTTTCTTAGCATCAGCAGGAAAAGGAGGGATTACCTAGCCATGGCCACTTCCCTAAAAGCATTTCTGAATAAAATAATTTGAAAAACACATTAAGTAGCTTTGCTCTGCCTATGAAAATCCTGAGATCAGGCATTGCTTTCAGCTAAGCTCTGGGTAGTCCAGAACTTTAATAACAGATTTCTTATGTGGGGTAATTCTAAAACTCGAATTATTTTAAAAGTAAATGGTCATAAAATTGCATACAGTTAGAATACTGTGAAGTCATATATTTTAATTTGGAGACTTTTATTTTCCAAGTCAAAATAAGAAAAAACACTAAGTTATAGAAGAAATTATTTTTTCGGTCTCAAAAAGTAAATAAAGAGTGCAGCTCTACTATGCTAAAATTAGAGAGTTCAGAGTGGTCACAAGGCTGTCACTTCCTGGACATCTCGTGCCTGCCCTCCAAAGCGTGAATTTGAGCTTTCCCTCATTCAGGAACAGCAGAGGCGGGAGGCTGGAGTACAGGAGGAAACCCCTGTTCTCTGGAAACAGAGCCAGTGTTATTGCAGGGCTTTCTGTAATTCACTTTATTATAAATGCTGCTAGAGTCTGAGACAGAAAACCAGGGGTCCTGGGTGAAGAGATGACTAGAGAAGTCTCTCTGAGTCCCTGATGGTTTAGCAAGAGCCTGAAGGATGAGCACTAGCTCAAGGTGGGACTGACAGGTGGTGGCTGCCAGGCTGGGGCGGCTGGAGGGGTCCAACCCCTCTCCAGTCCCCTCTCATGAAACCCAGTATCTGCCTCTGGCCACTTCTCCTCCAGGGACCAACTGCATTGTTCTTGTCTATTTCCAGGCCCCTTTGTGCTCCTGCCTTTGACCCATCCGTAGCATTCCAACCTCCCTCTCTCGCCTCCACCCCAAGTAGATTCTATTACTACCCTTACTTACTGGGGGAGATTGAGACACAGGTTAGGTGACTCACCCAAGGCCCCTCAGAGTGTCCACTCCAGGCTCTGAACTGTGTTCTTAACCTATACCTAGCCCTGTATTCTTACTGGTCCCTCACTGGGCGGTGCCTTCCGTGGCACCTGTCCTCAGCCCTGACTGTGGTGCTCGCCCACCTGTCCATCCACCTGTTCTTTGTTGGCCACTGCTGGGACATCTGTAGGTGCCCAGGACCACTGGGATGGCGCTCAGTGAGGGCAGGGTTATCATTTCAAGATAACCCTGGATACAGCTTCAGTTACGGCTTTGTCTGACCTCAGGGTGGCAAAGGGTGCTTGTTGCTTGCGTGCTCGGAGATTGGGGTTTTGCGGGGTGCCTGGTGGCATGAAGGCAACTCCAGCAGTGGCCTTCATGCCACCTCTGCTGCTCTCTGCCGTTATCCTCTTCTCCACCAGCCAGACTGCTTGACCTGATTGGATTCCTACTTGCCTGTCAGTCAGTGAGGGTCACCTCCGGACTCTCACTTGGAGGCCACATCTCAGCCACTGACAGTTCCACACTTTAGAATTTGGATTGGGGTCCAGAGAGGAGAACTCCTAATCCTGGGGTTCAAGGAAGTCTTGCTAGAGGGAGTAATCTCTTAATTCACTGCTACACCTGGAAGACGGGAGTTAAGCAGGTGAAATGGGCCTGGGGAGGGGAAGGATGTGCCTGGTGAGGGAACAGCATGTGTGAAGGCCTAGATGTTAGGGAGGGGACCAGGCTCTGAGGTAGAAGCAAGGGCAATCCTGGGACTGGGATTTAGTGATGCCCGTTTATGGAAAGGCAGGGAAGTTAGTGGCATCTCCAGGCTCCACCCTTCAGTGCTCTGGGCTTTTTAGGGCAAATGACCGGGAAGGGTACTGAGGCTAGGAGTGGGAATGTGGAAGGAAGGGACAGGTTTGAGATATAGACATGGGGTGGAGAGAGAAAAAAGTCTCCAAGTTCGGGTATGGCTTCTCTGGGTGCCCCCACTCAAGCCTCCTACAGCTTCCAGTGAGCCTGGGGCTACATCTGCTGTCTCTAAGGAAGACAGCCTGACATTGACCAACTTGGGGAACCTTCACGCCCGCTGGTGGGTGGTGGCTGGAGCAGCACCTCCCCCTCGTGGTATGTTCTGCAAGTGCAGCCAGTGGATGTGCCCAGAGTTTAGAGCTGCCCTGGGCACCCGCCCACCTCTTTCTCATCAGCTTTTTCTAGTCCTTGGGTGCTCACTTGTTTTTGGCAGCTTGTAGTATATCACCAGTTGTGTGCTATCCAGAGAGCATCCCTTATGTGCTAACCCTCACTGCCTTGTGTCTCTGTCCTGCTGGCTTGGGATATCTCTCTGAGATCAGCACTTCCTATCTTGTTTTTCCAACAGTCTCTACCTGGTGTCATTCTGTCTCTGACTCACTCCCGGCCGCCCTCCACTGTCCTGGAGCTAGGGTCATGGCTGCTCTCCCTGCAATGTTGGTCTAATTCCTGAGAAAGAATGGGCTTTTCAACTTTTTCCAGGATGAGTCAGGAACTCCTGGAGGGATGAGGGCTCAAGACCCACCCAGTAGTGACCTCAGAGGATACCAGAGGTTATAGGAGCTTCGGGCAGGCCTGGGATTGTATTGAGAGATTTTTCCAAAATATGCTCACGGGACTAGCTGGGGCCAGCTGGGCCCAGCCACATTCCAGGGCCTGTCTAGGAACCCAGTTCACTGGTTGCTAGTGTGAAACTGTGCTCTGGTGCTGTTCTGGCTGCTGCCTATTTGCAGACTTTCTGTTGCTGCAGGGTCTTTGCACAAACTGTTTTTTCCTTCTTGGTCTAGTCTTCCCCCTGAGGCTGCACTTTGAAAACCACTTCCTCCAGGAAGTCTTCCCTGATTTACAGTGTCTGAGATTGGGCTTTCCACTGTGCCAAGGAGTACCTGCTACTCTGTTAATGTCATTAGTTCTACCTTCCTGACTTGTGTGTTGATTGCTGTATCATTAGTGTCTGACCCTTTCTGGCTCTCACTAAATACTTTGAAAGAACATTCTGGAGTCCCACTTGGCCCTACCAAGCGTCCTTCTCCTCGAAGTTTTCCCTTTCCTCTCTGTGCCACCCCCTGAGCAGCATGCTGTCCAGTATCATAACTGCTAGTCACATGTGACTAGTCACCTTCATATGAAGTAAAATTAAAAATTCATTTGCTCAGTCACACTGGTCACATTTCAAATGCTGCGAGTTATGTGGCTTGTGGCAAATGACCATATGGGACATATTGAATATCACAGATAGAAAAGAGCATCATGACAAAATTATTTTGGTCAGCAATGTCTAGAAAGGTCATTGGAAATTACTTTTTCCTCAGATTCTTTCACACCTTCAGAGGGACGATGGGACCATGACAGGTCCTCTCAGGACCCCTGGGGCCTGGCAAGTCAAGTGAGGTTTATGGAGGGATACAGGAGGATGGATGGATGATGGAATGGAGGGAGGGATGGAGGAAGAGAGAGAGGGAGGGGTGAATGGAGGAATGGAGGGAGGGATGGATGCAGGGTGGATGGATGGATGCAGGAGGAATGGGTGGATGGAGGCATGGAGGGAAGGATGGAGGGAGGCATGGATGGACGATGGGTTGCTCCATGGAGTCCTGGGGGACCAGGGAAGGTGGCACAGCTCTCACTGCGCAGGCCAGGAGAACTCTCACAGGTCTGTGGGGATTTGTTCCCTCTAGCTTCTGCAGGCAAATATGGAGCCTTTCCTTTGATGACCCTCCGTTTGGAAACTTGACCGTGTGGGTGGCCATCAGGGGACTTGGGACTGCTGGGACTTGGGGGTTCTACCACTGAGGTGATGGACTAAAGGGCCAGAATGGGGACCTTGTGTTTTGGGAAGAGCATCAAACTGTGCTATAAACTGAAGGCACCAAAGGTGACTGGCAGTGAATTAACTGTGGAGGGGCGGCGAAAGGGCCAGGAAGTCTAGGACAAAAGGAGAGTGGCAAAAATACAAATCAAGATAGAGGCTGCCATTGCCAGCTTCCCCACGCTTCTCTTCTAAGCATCTCTGCATGTTTCTCCTTCACGGGTCTCTTTCCAAGTTCCCCAAGTCCCTGGTGCAAGTCCAAAGTCAGAGAAGCAAGAGCTCTTCCTCTTTCTTTTTTTTTTTTTTTTAAGTTCCCCTGCCTTCCTTGTTATATACCTTCACCGTCACTGCTCATTCCCTGGAGCTAGTCTGGGACTGAGTGTAAGTGGTCCCGCCCCTAATAAAGGGAGGGAAAAGGAAATACTTGGGTAACCCCTGGTGTGTGGGTCATAGTAGTGGGGCTGTGTGACCCTGAGTGATGGGACTGGTCTCTCCCCTCGAGGGGAGCTCTGTTGAGAGTGAGTGGATAAGTTCTAAATGATGAGGGACTGCCTGGGGGCAAGAGAGAACGCTGTGATAATGCTCAGGAACTGACAGTGAACTTGCTGGCGGCATCTAGCCCAGGACCGCTTGGATAATGGATCTGAGACCTGAGGCCACTGCTTCAAACTGATGGTTCTCTGGAGCTGAGCCCAGGGATTAGGCAAGGGCCGGGGGACCCAGCTGAGGATCCCTGGCTCTCCAAGTCAGGGTGGGATAGGGTGAAGGTCTGGGCTTTGGACTTGGGGAGGCCAGTTCAGGTCCCAGCTGGGGCCTTGGCCTTGTCATTGTGGGCCCAAGTGTCCTCATCTGTGAAGAATGGGAACCCTAGTGCCTTGTGCCAGCTGTGAACTGGCACAGGGCTCTAAAGAGTTAGCTCCCCTCCTCGGGCCCCGCCTTTGGTTTCCTCTTTCCTGCTGCCACTGGCTCTTTGTCCCCAGATCACCCTGCCACTTTCCAGGCTGGGTAAGTGAAGACTGTGGGCCATGCCCCTCTGGCGTGGGAGACCCTGCTTGGGGCCTCCCCTCCCCTCCCCTGCCACATGTCCGTGAGTAACAAACAGGCTCACCTGGCTTGAGCTTCCATGTTCTGCCCACATGACTCCCATGTGACTCTGCTTGACCTGTGGCACCCAAGACTCTGGACCTGGGGGACAGGAGCAGCATCTTGGGTCTCCTAGCTCCTGGCTCGGTAGGGGTCACTTGAGAGTGTGGGTCCATGTGAGGAAACTCCTGTGGAGGAGCTGTGGGCCTGCCTGGTTGGAGAACTTCGGTGAAGTCTGCATGTGGGGGTGGCAAACCCGAACTCCCATCGGGTCACAATGTCCAGGAGAGGAGGTGGCATCAGTGAGCTGCCCTGATCCTCAGGTCCACTGTGAGCTGCTCTGCTGGAGTGTGTTGGCTTCTCTTAGCAGCACCACCATGTGGTCCTGAAATGAGTGTGGCACCATTCAGTGCACCCCTCATTTTAGAGAAGAGGAAACTTAAATGGAGGGCAAGGTGGCCCAAGGGGATGCTGGGAAGTTGGGGACAGGGGAGCAAAGAAGTCCCCAGGCTGGTGTTGATCTCCTTGTGCCCAGGTGTGTGTGCAGGTGTGTGCAGATGTGTGGGGGTGCATGGTCCTGGAGGGCACAGGACCCTATCAGGTAAGAGGACCCAGAGCCTCAGCAAGGAGCAGGGAGAGGTAGGAGGAGGGAGCCTGGACTAGGGCTCTGTGGTTCCCAGTCCACAGACCTGTACCTGGGGGCTTCAGCACCTGGGGAGGGGACTTAGCCTTTTGTGCCTTCTTATTGTTTGTTTGTGTTGCTAAAGCCATGAAGTAAAGATGGTAACAGTGTGGAGGAACCCACTGGTGGGGGGTGAGATCATACATGAGAGGTATTGAGAATAGTGCTGGGACGCAGCAAGTCCTCCTGTGTGGCTGATCCGTATTCTCCTCTCTACTCTCCTCTGCCTGAAGGTGGGGCCCAGCTCTGGCCTGGTCGCTGCCTCCAGAGGGCCATTGGCAGGACATAGAGTTGCCTGGATTGGGGGAGGGGCCCTGGCTCTGCAGGGTCGGGTGGGAGTGTGGGCACTGGGGTGATGGGGGCCTGGAGAAACAACAGTTCTTTCCTTTTTAAATGACAGAATCCTCTATGCTCCTTGTTCCAAGTTTGGAAAGCACAGAGGCATATAATCTCAGCAACAAAAGTCCCTTCTAAAAACCCTTCCACACCTTGGACCCTCTCAACTCCTTTTCTAAAGCCTGCTCTTCAAGATTAAACACTGCTGGCAGTCTAACTTGCATCCTTTCTGGGTCTCTACATATTTTAATAACAAGCAAAGGGCCTCCCCTGGTGGCGCAGGTGGTTGTGCGCAGTGCTGTGAAGCTGTCCTGAAGCTGTCCGCAGCCTCTGCAGTGCCGGTTCAATCCTGGCCGGCTGGCGAGGGTTCCACATGGTGCAGCAGACCTATCCTGTCGCGCCCACTGCTCCCCTCAGCAGTGTATTTTGTCAGTCTGCCTGTTCTGCTCCCCACTCTGTCTCTGCTGAATCCTTTTACCCTCCCATGCATCTGGCCTGTACCCCGGTTCTTGTATAAATAAATAAATAAATAAATAAATCTTTTAAAAAAATAACAAGCACACACACAAATACCACTTCTGTTTTAAAAATAATAAGGAAATGGCAATATTATACCTTGTTCAGCAACCTGACTTCCCACTTGGTGGGGAAGTGGGCTTCCCCCTCCTCCCCTCTGCTGCCAGCACTCCACACTGTGATTTTTCCATGCTGCGATTTATTCCACTGTCTCCCTAGTCTGGGCATTGGTGGGGGTGGGGTTTCCAGTGATTTGCAATCAACAACAATGGTGCCAGCACCCTTGCAGGTGCAGCCTGTGTCCTCCTGCAAGCTTCTGAAGCTAAATTTCCCCAAAGGGGTATGAGGGGAAGTGTGGGTGGGTCTTCAGGGGTTGCTGATGAGTATGTGTACCTGTGTGTTCAGGGACAGGAGAACTGGTGGAGGGGAGTGTGGGAGCAAGGGCCCATGACCCAGGTCCCCAACTCTCAAGGTTGCTAGGGCTGCCTGGGGTGGGGCCCCTAGCACACTGTTGCTTCTCTGCCCTCCTCACCTGGCCCTCAGCATCCACAGTCCTACTCCATGTCCCTGGTCCATTCATTTCCTCTCTCTCTCCTGGTCAACAGTGTGGTGCCTTCGCTCATCCTGGAAGGTCCCTTTGTGCTCCCAGCTGGTGACCTCACTTCTTGTCACTCTGAGAAAATAGAAGCCACCAGGAGAGAATGTCCTTAGCTACTCACCTGTCCACCTGCCTACATCAGGACCTGAATCTCCTGCATCTGTCCTGAGGCCGAGGTAACTCTTCTAACTTCTTTACAACCTGATTTTTAAGAAATAATTATTGAGATATAATTACACAACATCGAACTCACCTGTTTAAATTATACAATTCTGTGATTTGTAGCATCTTCCTCCACTGTGAAACAATCACTACTACCTAATTCCAGAACATCTTCATCACTCCACAATGAATTCCCACAGCCATTAGCAATCACTCCTCATTCTCCCTACCCACCTTGCCTCACCCTGGCAGCCACTAATCTGCTCTCTCTATGGAGAAATCTAGTCTCTAAAAATCCACCTATTCTGGACATTTTGTATAACTGGAATCATACAATATAAGGCCTTTGAGATCTGTCTTCCTTCACTTAGCATAACATTGTCAAAGTTCATCCATGTCATAGTATGGATGAGCACTTCATTCCTTTTTCATGGCCAAGTAATATTCCTTATATGGATATACCACTTTTCATTTACCCACTTTTTGGCTTTGGGTTTCCACTCTCTGGCTATTATGCACAATGTTACCATGAACCTCCATGTACACAATTTTGTATGGCCCTGTGTCTTTATTTCTCTTGGATACACTTAGGATTGGAATTGTTGGCTAGCTGGTAACTCCATGTTATAGTTCTTGAGGAATTTCCAAATTATTTTCTAAAGTCACTGCATCATTTTACATTCCCAACAGTACTGTATAAGAGTTTCAGTTTCTCTCTATCCTGAATACTTGTTACTGTCTTTTTGATCCTAGCCATCCTGATGGTGTTAAGTGGTATCTCACCCAAACAAACCACAGACCTCATCCCTTCCCAGCTGCTCTTGGACAGCACTGTCATAATTCCCCTATTTCTTCTTAAACAGACTTCCCCTCGGTACCCAACTGCCCCACATCAGCATATAAGCATCTTTAAAAAACAAAACAAAACAAAACAAAACAAAAAGCCAAACTTCCCTCTACTCTTTTCCTCCAGGTACCTTCCTATCTCGCTCCTCCCTTTATAGCTAAACTCTGCAAAAGAATCATCTCTCGGGATTTATTGATTGCAAGTATCAGTTTCTATTGTGCATTAAATTACTGTGCCGCTCGCTCTTTTAGTGTTTAGGGAAAATAAAAAGTGAAACTGTTTTTTTTAGCATCAAAAAAAGAGAATTGTCTCAACTTGTCCAATTTCTCTGTTCATTCTTGCTTACACTTGTTCCTATCAAGCTCCCCCACCCTCTTGCCATACCTGCTCTTCTCCAGGTCACTGGTGACCTTGGCATTGCCCTATCCAATTAAACTTTCTGAGCCCTGACGAAGCTCAGCAGCCTTTGACATGGCTGATCATCTGCCTCTTTCTCGACTTGGGTTCCAGAACACCAGTCTGGTTCCCTCTTCCACCGCTACCACCACCTCTTCTCCCCGCTCCTCACTCTGCTTTTCCTCAGCATCTTTCTGACCAAAATAAGTCTGGGGCTCCTGGTTCCCTTCATTTTTCTTCCCACCCTTTTGGACCTCATCAAGTCTCACAACTAAACACGACCCAAGCACTGCCAACCCCCAGGTTGTAGCTCTAGGCAGACCCTGTCCCCTGAGTGCCAGGCTCCTGTACTAATTGCCTCTTAATAGACAACTTTGACCCGACAAGTCCCAAATGGAGCTCTTGTTCTTCCCATGAATCCTGCCAATACTTCTCTGCAAGGGCAAAGCCATTCTTTATGTAGCTTGGGCCAAAACCCTGGGGTCAAGGATGCATCCTCTTTCCCTCACACCCCAGCAAAATCTGCCATGCCTCCCAACCCGCCTCTGCAGCCAGACCAGGGCCAAGGGACCATTCTCCTGCTAGGAGGTTGCAGGGGCCGCCTATCCAATATCCCTGTCCTTACCATCATGCCCTGTCTGTTCTAACACAGTGCCAGGGAGACCCCTTTATAACATAAGCTGGGTTATGTCTTTCTTTAGCTCAGAACCTCACAATAAAACCCCATTTCATGGAGTCAAAACCCTTGCAATGGCCTCTGAGGACCTGCAGGCTGGGGGCCACCACCCATCACTCTTGTTTCCCTCCACTTACCCCTCACTGGCCCTTTTCTGTTCCTCAGACACAGCAGGCATGGCTCAACCTGTGTACCTGCTGTTCCTGTCTGGAATGTCCTTGCTCAGAAATGCACAGGACTCTTTCCTCATCTCCTTTCTGACTACCCAAATGTTGCCACCTCAGTGAGGCCATGTCTGAATGCGCTGTCTGAACCCACAGCCTCCCAGCATTCTGCCTGCTTCCTGATTAATTTTTCTCTTAGGCGTTACCTCTAGCATAGCACCTATTTTTCCTGTTGGTCTGGTTTATTATTTGTTCCCCCAGTAGAAGGTAAGCACTTAAGGGGAGAACATTTAGTCTGTTTTGTTCACTAGCATATATTTAGTCCCCCAAAAATGCCTGTCATACAGTAGGTGCTGAGTAAATGTTGAATGAATGGATGGATGTTAGTCTTAAGTTCTTGCCGCTCTGTACCCCCCAACTGCTATGCCATATATATATATATATATATATATACACACACACACACACACACACACACACACACATATATATACACATAGCCAGCAGATGGCACTGTGACCACAGAAATGGCAGGCTCCCGGCCTCCAGTGTGTGTGTTTTTTTTTTTTAATTCTCGTAGAACTCCACCCCCATAGACGCTACTGCTTCAGAGAAAATAATGTGTGTGTGATAATGTTTGTGACTCCCAGGTCAGTCTACTGTTGGTTTCTTGTCTAGCAGTATTCCTGAGAACCCATGAATATTTGAGGGACTCATGATGGTTAACAACTCTGCCTCCCAGGCCTACTCCAGGCCCAGGTGATGAGGTATCTGGAATCAGGGAGCAAGCCTCTGATCCAGTCCTAGCTCCACCTGAGTGGATTTGGTTGGACCCTGGGGAATCTCTCAAGGCACTCTGGGAGATGGGTGGGGCTTCCCCACTGGCCTCCTTTCTTTTCTCAGCCATGCAACCTGTCCCTTAGTGCCAGGACAACCTTGAGCCCCTTTGTCCAGCTCTGACAGTTTAGCAGCATCATGGAAAGCCCTTCTCCTCAGGAGGTGAGGAAAGCTAAGACCCCTGGACCCTACGTTCCTGCTGCTTCTCAAGTTAGAACTGGAGGTATGAGCAAGGTCCTGGCTCACACTGGGGTTCTGTTCCTGGCTCTGCCACCTGCCACCTGGATGATGTTGGCCAAGTACTGATGCTCAGTTTCTTCATCTGTTCAATGGGGGAGATTTAGGGTTGTGAGTGTGGTTAGATGATTGCAGAATAGCTATCTGTTCTGGGGGAGAGTTCAGACTGGTGTCCTCTGTAAGTTCTCTTGAAGCAGATAGGGTGAGCATTTGCTGAACACTGCAGTCAGGCCAGGAGAAAGGCAGGTGGCTGCATATTCTCTCACTTTCTGGGGGCTGTGGAGGGCTTTGGAACATGACAGGGACCCAAAGACTTTTCTCCGATGTTCAAGGAGCAAAGAATTAATGGAAGAGACAGGACAAAGCCTACATGAAGAAAAGTTAAATAACAAATATGAGCAGGAGTACAAGAGATGTCAGCAGGCTGCACATGATGAATTACCCAGCTAGTGGGACAGACAGGAAACACGGCAAGTCTGGCACAGAGGAGCGCTGGGCTGTGTGTTCCAGGAAGGCCATAGTGGAGGCTATGGCTGGGTATGGGGCCTTTTTCTAGAAGCTGCCCCTGATGATGGGTCAGGCTGCGAAAGGACAGTGGGGGGGGTAAGGGGGGAGCGTGTGGTTTGCAGTGTTTTCTGCTGCCTGCCTAGTGGCCGCCCAGCTGAGGCCCCTTGAATGGGACATCTCTTGCCAATGATTATAAGGATGGCACTGTACTGCTGTCGTGGACAGAGCCTGCCAGGTCAGTGCCCTGAGCAAGGAGCACCAGATCCCATCCGGATGGGGTGTTCCTCCCTGGGGGTTGTCCTTTACAACTCTTCAGAGGCTGCAGCTCCTATAGGACCTAGGGGGAAGGGGGGGACATCATGAGGGACATTGTTACTCTTCCCAGGAATTCCTATAGGAGACTACATCTATGAAGAAAGCTACTTGCAGTGCAAGAGGAATGGAGCAGAGATGCCCTCCTGGGGAGGCCTCCTCTACCTCCTCCAGCATGCCTGGGGGCCTCTCCCCTTTGATGAAATCTCCCATGTTATGCCTATGGCAGTAGGGACCTGGGGCTGGTGGTCCTGAGGGGAGAAACCCTATAGCACCATCCATCCCGCCCCTCTGCTTTAGAACTTGTGGTTCTCCATCCCTGCCTACCTCCTGTGGAGAGATGCCCAGCCTGCATCCCACTTTCTATGCCAAATTTCCACCTGCTGACCTTCCTCCTTCCTTTCCCCTCTCCCTTATCAGTTCTTGCCTTCCCCAGGGAGAAACTGAGGCAGCAGGAAAGGACCTGGGAACCCCAGATGCTCCCCTCTCTGACCTTGGTGCTCCTCTGCCTGGCACAGTTCATTCCCTGTGCTTCTATGCACCATCTTGAGTGGCCATCTTGAGTGGCCCTGGAGGTGTGGGGCACAGGCTCTGGTTGGTCTTAGACAGTCCAGATGTCGCTCTCCCTGCTCATGTGCTCGCTTTGCCCAGCTGCCACCTGGCATGAGGACCTTTGTCTGATGGGACCCTCCTTTGGCTGGGGCAGTGGCTGGGAGGTGAGTCTGTTTACTCCATTGCTCCCCAACCCCCATGGCATGAAGTAGAGGATCACTTAGATTAATTAATCTGCTGCCCAGTCTGCTCCTCCAACCCATCTTTTATTCATGGACAAGCCACGTTCTCTGCTTTACTAGGATGGGGGCATCAATATTTCATCCTTGCTTCGCCTGCCAGCTCTCTGCTCCCTCCCTCCTTTGTACCACTGGCTCTAGGACCCAGAGGCCAAGTATGCTGGACTAGCCAGGCCTGCCCACCCTGCCAGTGCCTTGTTTAGATGAGCCAGGGCCCCCACCAGAAGCTTTTCTGAGTGAGTGGGCTAGAGAGGCTGCAGAAGCAGAGCACCAAGCCTGGAGGGAGCATCAGGGCTCAGGATTCCCAGGGGTAGAAGAAGTTAAGGGAGGTAGAATTGGAAGATGGAGGAGGTGGGAAAAGGGGGGTTGTAGGGGGTGGTGGGGGCAGTAGGGGTACTGTAGCCTGCACAGCCAGTCCTGTCCCTGCACTTGCTAGGCTGTTGTCAGGAGGGAGAGGAAGGCTATGCAGTGCCTGATACAGGTCTGGGCACATAGAAAGTGCTCATCCCCCCTCTCCCCCCCTTTAGACCTGTGTGTCTTATTCATTTTTTCCATTCCCAGTGTTTCAGCTGTTGAATGAGTGGCTGGTTGAAGGAAGAAAGTGATATTGTCATTTAGGGGCACAGGTGCACTTTCCACCCAGCATCCCTCCTCCTTCTCACCTCAGCTCCAGGTTCTCTGGACTTCCTCACCTGTGCCTGAGGCCCCGGGCTGATCTTCAGGTCTGGAAGGGCTCAAACAGGGATCCCGGCCATGGCTCTGACACCGGGGTCTGTGCAGGGTCTCCTGCAATGAACCCTCAATACACAAAGTCAAGGGTGATGCAGTGTGTGTGTGTGTGTGTGTGTGTGCGCGTGCGCGCGCGCGCCACATGCGCACATGTGCATGTATGTACATATGTATTTGGGGGGATTGTCGAGCTTTCATCTGATTCTCAGTGGGATCTATGATCTGCAAAATGTTATAAACCGTTACGTTCTAGACAGGTCAAATCTCTTTTTAATGTGGAAGGAAGAGACTTGACTCTGAGGTTATTTGACCAAGGAGCCATTTCTAAGGTGTGAGTGTGGGAATATGTGCGTTGATGGTGCACAGATGCAATGTGTATGTGACTGTGAGTGTGCATGTATGACTGTGTGTTTCTGTGTGGCAGCATTGGGTGGATGCTCGGGAGACACGAGTATGTTTCTCTCCTGCCCTGGAGGACTCTGGTCCCACTGGCTGACTGTGGCTGGGGTGGGAGTTAAGCCACTCCAGTGGCCTTGGAATAGGCCATGATCCTTGTTCAGGTGGGCAGTCGCCCTTTTTCTCTGTGCGGGCCTGTGGTCCTGGGCACTTGCTGGTCTGGTACCTGAGCCAGGGAGCTTGCTCTGTTCTGGACTTGTGCCAAATGCGCCGCATGCATGGTGGCCACAGGCTGGGCCCTGTGAGGCACCTCCCGCCACTCCTTTCCTGACCTGCAGGACATCTTGCTGCTAAACCCCCAAACACATCCAGACTCCCATCACTACTGGCATTTGCCACCTCCTGGTCTGTGACCCCTCTGCGGCCTCTTCTTGGCCTCTGGCTCCCTCCTGTGTCCCCCAAAGTCTGTACTCAGTTCAGCAGCCTTGGCCCCATGAACCCCACCTGGTCCCAGCTGCTCTAACCCCACACAGGGGTGTTCACATCAGGGGAGGGGTCAGGGCACTCCTGGCTCATTGCTCTCCCCCTCAAGCCTCTGTTGAAATGTCACCACCCTAACCCCTCAACCCTGTGCTTCATGGAGTCATCATTTAATACTGTAAATAAATGAATAAATGGATCCATGAACAAATGAATGAACTCCCCACCACATTACTCAGAGGTTGTGTAGGAGTCATGGGTGATATTTTTCCTCAGCTCTAAATGCTCCCAAATCTTTAGGTCATGTTGAAAAACTGAAATTCTTTCATTCTTTTAGTCGCTATACTTAGTAAGCACCTACTGTGTGCCAGGCAGCATGCCAGGGGCAGTTGAGACTCGTGAACAAAACAGGGAGCCTGGTTCCCAGTGCTGAGTGTTCATCTTGTGGTCCTGAGGGTCTCCTTACAGATGCGCTGCTGTTTCCCTTTCTGCTCTGCCTGCTTCCAAACCCTACTCCCCAACCCCCTGCGCCCAGAGCTAATTTTGTGTTTTTCTGAGCACTAGTACTTCCCCTCCCATCTCTCCTTGTTATTCTGCTCTTCCTCTCCTTGTGTCTTGATTGCTTCTAACAGAAAAGGGAAACTCATTACAAGGATGTGGAGTGTCTGGTGGCCACCCCAGGACTCTGGGCACTGCCGACCCAGGTCTTCTTTTGGTGACTGCAGTCTCCTTCCCACTGGCTGTCTCAGGCGCCTCACCTCCCTTTCCAGTGTCTGCCACCTCCTCCCTTCTTTTACTGCTGCTGGCAGCGGGGTGGGGGCTGCTTCTCACTCACAAGGCTGGAGATGAACTCCACCACTTTTTCTTTCTTTTTTTTTTTTTTTAAAGATTTATTTATTTATTTATATAAGCACTGGGTACAGTCAGAAGCGCGGGAGGGTGAGGGAATTCACCAGAGCCAGAGCAGGGAGCAGAGCAGGCAGACTGACGAAGTACACTGCTGAGGGGAGCAGCAGGCGCGGCAGGAGAGGTCTGCGCGCCATGTGGGACCCTCGCCTGGTAGCCGGGGATCAAACTGGCACTGCAGAGGCTGCGGGCAGCTTCGCAACCCAGCACTCAACTGCTGCGCCACCGGGGAGGCCCGAGCCCCACCACTTTTGCTGTGATGAAATAACCCACTTGTATGTTTAATGTTAGACTATTATATGCAGTCTTGAAAATGATTTCAAAATTTTTTGGCAGCAAGATGTCCATAAATTACTGCTCATATATGGGTGCATGTGTGTGCTTGTGTGCATGCATGTGTGCATTTGTGTATGCATGTGTGTGTGCATGCGTGTGTGTGGCTTTGACTAGAGGGACCAAGTGGAGTTGGAAGGTCCCCTGGAGATAGGCCTCTTAAATGGAGGACAGTCCCCTGCTGCCACTCCTCATGACAAGCCCCTCTTGAAGAGTCAGTGCAATTTACTCAGCCACGGCCTAGCAGTTGCTGGGCCAGAGGTACCTTCATCACCAGCCTGCCATCTCCTGACAAGGGCCCCTCTCAGGGCCCAACCTAACCAGTCTGGGGCATCACAGCTTATTCCCAAGTGATGTCTTTGACCCTTTTGTCCTGGACCTTCTGTGAGTCTCACTGTGTCTGGAGTGATTGATGAGTCTGAAATTTGGTGCCAGGGACAGGAATGTGACATCTGGGGGAGGGAGCAGGAGCGATTGGTCAGAGGCAGAGCCACTCAAGGGGAGATCAGGATATTGGGATGGGGTGGGTAGGAGGAACCAGGCAGAGGTGTTGGCTAAACACTGGGGGAGTTACAGGCCTGCCCTCAGCTCTACCTTGAACTCCTTCTCGCTGTATCAGCCTGAGCAACCCTGTGTAGACTATTAGGGGTGGGATGAGGGGTATTGTTACAGGGTAGCCCCAATATAAAACGTGTTGCTTAGCTGGGGTTCCCCACCCGCACGCTTAAAAGGGACTTAATACTCCACTACAGACACACACAAAAGGTTAATAAAAGGTTTATTTACAAGGGAAGGGGAAATGAGGAAATGTACAACTCAGGGAGAAAATAGGGAAATAAAGTCTTAAATGCATCCTATCCGATCCGCCGACCTGGAAACCCAATGGCACTTTGAGAGCTGGCCAAGAGCCGCAAGCTGGCAGAGAGGCAAAAAGGCACCCCCCAAGGCCCACATGTCTGGTTTTATACCAAACCTGGCTGCTTAACTCCACCCTCAGGTTCCAGCCACCTTCCCTTTGGTGGTGATCGGATTTGTCTTTCCTAGTGTCCTGATAGCTTTGGTCTGGAGTGGGGATGGAGTCCACAAAGCCTGCATGGAATTAGCTTAGGACATCCTTTCCCCTGACAGTATGACCAAGAAGGGAGGGGACTTTGACCTGAAGGTCAGAGGCAGAGGTGCCCTCATGCTCGCCCACACCCCCTTTATTCCCTGTCCTGTCCCCTACCCTCAACATACCCCCTGGTTTAGGAAGAGGAGCCTACAATGGGGAAACAGCTTCCTTGGTGTGGCTGCTAAAGCTGCAAGGTATGGCCGCCTAATGGGTTACCAGACTTTGAACCAGTTAAGTAACTTCTCTATGTCTAAGTTTTCCCTTCTGCCCAATGGAGATAATAACAGTACCTGTCTCATAGGGTTATTGGAAGGATTAAACGAGTTAATCCAATAAAGAATTCATCATAGTCATCAAACAAGTGTTAACTGCTATTATCATTTGAGGAGTTCTAGAAGGTTCTTACCACTCCTCTATCTTCCCCATACATGCGTAGCCTGAAATTCCCCCTCTACTTATTCCTTTGGATGGTAGTTCTTCCAATGTTTAAAAACGAACCAAACCCAAAACACAGAATAACACCTGACAACACAGCATGAGGCCTATGAACAGGGACTTGGGGCTTGGCTCCAGGCTTTGTTTGCTGTGTGACGTTGGGCAGTTCCATAGCCTTGCTGGGCTTTGATTCTTTCTCTTTAGATAACAACAGATGTACCTGTAAGTTTCTCGTAAAGACAAAATGAGATCAAGTATTCTGGACACTTGGCATGGGGTGAGAGGTCAAGAAATATGAGCCTGTGGTTCTATAAGGCACCTGCATGCATCATCACATCCTATTCTGGTCTCAGGTCTGAGGAGGCAGTTGGCCCTTTGCAGGTGAAGAGACTGAGAATGAAGTGACATTCCCAGTTGGACTGGATCTCAGTCCTCTTGGCTCAGGCTGGTGCTCTCCAGGGAGGCCTGATACAGGTGGTGTGAAGGGGTAATTAGGTGCTTTGCTCTTGACCTGAAGCTGGAGGGATGAGCCATAGAGAGTAAAAGAAGCCCAGAGGGGTGGTAGCAGCTGTGAGTGTGTGTGTGTGTGTGTGTGTGAGATGGGGGTGGGAGGTGGGGGGGGGACCAGGAGATAGAATGAAGTTCCTTCTTCTCAGCTTTGCCCCAGCCCAGCCCTGTTCTCTGAAATTGTGAGGGCCCCAACCCCCACCTGAAGCTCCTAGGGCCTAGCCTCTGGGCTTGGAGAGCCCTGGAATAAAGCTGTCTGCAGGACTGAAAGTGGGGTGCCTGCCCCCTATCCCCCGGGGTGTGGCCCTCTCTGATGCCTCCAGGCCTCAGGAAGGAGAGAAACTGGACCCAACCCAGGAACAGCTTTAGACATGATCTCATATTTTACTGAGATTGTGAAGGGGGAAAAAGACAAGTAAAAAATAACCCATCTGGACTGAACAGGGGAAAAAGCAATTTCCTTCTGAAATTTCTTTCTGATTCTTAAAAGATGCAATTTAGAAATGTCTTGATGGCTCTGACTGAGGTATAGGCCAGCCCACCTTCAAGACACTAGGGTGGGGGTTGGGAGAAATTTGGGGAGCAGTGGGCAAGAGCACCAAAGCCTAGCTGGGGTTCCACCTAGGCCTCAGGACAGGCCAGCGGTATGTGGTAAGGGGGATGGTGTAACAGGGAGAGCTGAAGATCAGGGGTGGCAGGGATTGACCAGAGAGAGGAAGAGGGTCTGATGGATGGAATGTACTGGAGGTTGGAGGTGGCCCAGCACCTAAGGGAGGTCCATGCTTTGGAGTCAGCATCTGAGGAGATATACTGGCTAGGTCCAAATCCAATTTGAAGGACAACAGATTCTAATGCCTTTTCTGGAAGGCCCTCTGGGTCCTGGGTAATCAGCTGGTAATTTGGAGGCTTTGTCAGAATTTGCAAGAATACCTGGGGACTCCTATGGGCTGGAAAAAGGGACAGGGGCCAGCCTAAACCTCAGGGTTCCTGTACTTGTTGTTTGCTAAGACTATTCTCCACCTTCCCCAGAAGACTTAGCCTGCTGCTTCTGTTTGCAGTGATGCAGCCTGGCATGGCTCTAAGGCGTCCAGCTTGGTGGGCAGGCTTTGGCTAGGGCAGAAAAGGAAACTGAGACTGGCACTGTAGGAAACTCCTGGGGCTTATCCTTTCCCTCTAACCCGATGCTCAGCCCATGTCCTCAAGCACCAACCTATCAATGAATCCATCAACCAACCCAGTCCACGAGCTTGCAGTCAAACCATCACCCCTACTAACAAATCCACCAACAAGACAACCTGTCGGCCAGTCAGTCTGCCAGCCAACCAGTTCACCAAGCAACCTATTTTACCATCTCACCAGCCCTCTAACTAGCCTATCAACCAAGTCACCAGCAACTCATTATCCCATTGTCCAATCTGGAGATAGAAACCACCCAGTACTATTAACAGGAAAGGTTTAATATAAAGAATTTTAACTCTAACAGGAGATGATTTACTAAGATGTCTACTTACTGTAACTGGAGATTGTATGCTTACTTTAAAGAAACACAGAAATGGTCGATCCGTGATCTCTGGAGCATCAGAGGAAGGAAAAAATACCAAAGTGCCTTGCCCCCAGAACCCCCAGGGGCTGACATTACCACCTTGTTTAGGGAAGGTACAGTGGGACCAATGGATGGCAGAAGTATTTGCCAGGGTGCCACACTGGTGGAACTCTCTGGGAAGCTGTATGCCATGGGGTGCCTAACTGCTGAAGCCTAGAAGGGAGGCTCTGTCCTCTAGTGGGGTTTCAAACCCCTTTCCCGACAAAGCTTAACAGAGAGTTAGCTGGTAAGGGAGAAACATTTAGAGTCCAGTCATGATCACAGTCCAGGCCATGAAGATCTGAAGCTGAGAGACAGGAGGTTCAAAACTGGCACCCATTCTCCCTCTACCCCACCAACCCAGCAACTCTCCAACAGATATACCAGTCCATCCACCCACCTACCAGTCAACCCAACTACCTAGTTTTCTTGGTGCCAGCCTGCCCTAGGCACTGTGCCCAGGGCTGTGAAGACACACACTCCACTGTGGAGCAGTCAAAGACCTTTTAGAGCAATTTATCCAGATTGGAAAGACATATGAAACTAGAGCATATGACCAGCTAAGGGTCTCCAGGCACCTGTCACGTGGGTGACAGCCCTTTAATGGACAAACAGTGGGCAGAGGCATGCTCTGAAGTTGTGGGAGTAATCCCCGCGGCCTGATGGCTCAGGTCGGCTTTGGAGTGGGGGAAGTTTTGGAGAATGAGCGGAATGGAACAAGGCAAGTGGAGACAATCTCTGGCATTGAGGCAGATTCAGGGACATAGAGGCTTCAGCGTGAAAGGACTCAGAGTGGTGGGGGCGCCCTTCATACCAGGTTGCACTGGCCGAGGGGTGAGTCTCCATCTCTGCCTGTTGATGGGGAGAACCATCATTACCCTGGGAGGAGATACTAATCATGTCACTGACTTCCTTTTTAAGTGATGGGCAGACTTTTTATGGAAGGGGGCTCTTTCCTTTTCCATCAAGAGATAAACTGGGATAAAAAGGAGCACCCTACCTCAGGCAGACATCAGGAAGAACTTCCAGTCCAGACCGGGGGAGCCTCAGGAATCTGATTCTCTGTAGTCCTGAAAGAAGAGACTGCTGTCCGTCTGGGCTGGCTGAAGTACTGACAGGCTCAGAGGCAGGGGAATATCCACCATGACCCTTCCTAACTGTGTGGGCAAAGGGTCCCCTGTGCTCCTCAGGCTCCTATCAGCCCAAGTGCCATTAAATGTCTTGGAATAAAAATCGGACTTCAGAATCAATTGAGGGAGAGAGGTTCTCCCAACATTCACCAGCGAAGGTAATTAAATTCCGATAGGAGAAGATGGAGCCCTGTGACGGGGCGGAGGGGGCAGCGTGCTGGCGCCGGGCTGCTGAGCAATGAAATCACGGGCGTGCGCAGCCCAAAGCTGGCAGCAGCACAAAGGAAATTGGAGCAGTCAAATATTTCCCTCCTCGTTGAGTTCCATTTACATGTTTATAATAGAGGTTCTTAGGCCCTAATGAGAAGGCTGCTCATTGCAGGGAAGAGGATGATTAAGGCTCTGCCAGACGAGATCAGGGACAGGAACAAAGGCCTGTTAATTACTACAGAGGGACAGGAGGAGAGCCAAGCTCCACTCACCACTCCCGGAGAGCCTCCCCAGACTGGTGTCTTCCTGTTCTCAAGGCTCATCTTGCCCCCAGCCTTGGTGACCTCTGATGTGTGGGTAGGATAGCTTCCCAGGGCTAGATTCAGGGCCTCAAGGGTGTCTCCACCCTTCCTTAAGGGATAATTTTAGGCTGCACCCACAGCACGTAGTAAAGATTTGTCCCCTGGACATAACCTAAGAGGGTGGCGGGGAGAAGGGATCAGAAGTCACAGCTCTTATCTGCTTGGTCATTTGCAGGAATCCCATGTCTGCAAGGAGGCTCACACAAGCTCCCTGACCCTAATCACCACAGGTAGAGGATTAGGCCTCTCATCCTAGCCTGAGGGACACCTAGGACCATGATATGCCTGTGGCCATCCAGTCCAGAGTTAGTAACCTGGTGATGCCGTCAGGTCTGCCAAGTTGATTTTTTAAGGCCATTTTAACAGAGAGTTCTTGCCAAGTTGATTTTTTAAGGCCATTTTAACAACCAGACTTCATGGTGTAGTGGAAAAGTATGGTCTTTGGCCCATTAAACTCAGGGTGATTCAGAGCTGTGTTCAAATAACACATCTGCTATTTGCTGCTAAGCCTCAGTCTCTGCATCTGTAGAGAAGGGGATGACCACACCTACTAACCACACTGGGTTGGTTTGATGACTCAGAGAGATAATGTAGTTAAAGTCTGGCATGTAGTAGGTGCTTGATGCGTGTTGGTGACCTCCCCTACTCTTTGAGGTAGGATTGGCAATCTGAGGCTGAAGATTTTGAAGGCCTTGCCTCTGACCTCCTGGGGCCTGGGGCTGTGTGTTTGCAGCATCTGGCATCCTCAGCAGGTCCTTGCTCCGTAGCTACTCTGGTACTGGAGTAGCTGGGCACATGCAGGGGGCCGGGTGATCTGGCCAGGGAGGGGAGGGGTGAAATACTGAGCACTGCTTGTGTGAATGTCCTCATCTGTGTCCCATCCTACCTCTTATAGCTCAGAAGTTGGGGACGATGAACGGCACAGACTCGGGGATCCCCTGGTATCCTGTGGGAAAGGGAATCAGAGGAATAAGAGTTCTGTCATGCAAAGTAGTGTAAATCTGACAGTCAAGAGCAGAATCAGAAAAACTTTGATTTTAGAAAAATCAAAGTTTAGAAAAATAATCATCCTGTGAAAGCCCAACCCAGAGGTTTGTTTCTCAGAATCTTGATTCTAGGGTCAGGAAATGTGGGCTCTAACATGAGAATGATTTTGTAGGAAAGGCAAAGGCCTAAGAGGAGAGACCCTATTCCCTAGAGGATAGGGTGCTCTCTTGGTCTCCTCAGGGGTTAGTCTCTGGCAAACAGCTCAGAGACTGATTTTGTGGAGCTAGGTGAAAAAAGCAGCTAGGAACTTCTCAGAGGCATTT
This sequence comes from Talpa europaea, assembly GCF_964194135.1. Taxonomy (NCBI): domain Eukaryota; kingdom Metazoa; phylum Chordata; class Mammalia; order Eulipotyphla; family Talpidae; genus Talpa; species Talpa europaea. The sequence continues at coordinate 19,640,790 of NC_140079.1, forward strand.
TTTGTTTACCAAGTCACTTTCCTAGGAGCTGTCCATTGTGCTGGCCTCAGGTTGTATATGCCACTGCCTGACTGGCCCCAGGAGCACCCCCACCCCTCCAGTTGGTTATCTTCTAGCCTGTCACCTACAAAGCCCACACACAACCATAGTGCTGACCCTTCCCATAAGTCCCAGAGCTTTCAGATATAACTCTAAGATGCATTTTTAGCTAAAGCCTTAGTGCTAATGGTAACCTACTCCCTACTCACAGCCTATATCCTAGAACTCATCTTAACCAGAATTCAGAACCAGAACCCAAATTTGTACACCAAACAAATCTGAAGCTCAGTCCTGACATTCATCTCCTCCTTAACATGATTCTTAAACACTACCCTCATTTCTAACTCAACTCTATTATTGGTCTGCCCTTTACCTTTCACCCACTCTCAGACTGAATCTGAACCTTAAAGATTTGGGTAAAGGCTGACTTCCCTTTTCCTCTTGATAAACATGGCTGAGCATCTGTGAGTTCAAGAAGAGAACTTGGCTAAGGCTGAGATGGAAGGATGGGATGGAATGGTCCTGGTAGGCTCGTCTGTACTTTGTCTTGGTCCACCATGGGCACTGGGGAAAGCTGAAAGGGAGAAGAGAACCCCATGGCTAATTCCTCCCAAGGAGCCTGCTCTTGTGCTCCACTTGGAGAGACCAGAGGGTGAGGTGGAGATTGGGATGAGGAGGAATGGTACCCAGGGGAAGGCATGTGACATTCCTGGGGATCCACAGTAAGGCCCATATGTCTGTCTTCTGACCCTCCAACCCTCTCTTCTTTCCTCACAGCCAGACTGCCTGGTGCCAGTCACAGCTGGCTGCTGCCTGCAACCTCCATCTCTTCCCTCCTCCATCCTTTGGTTCTTTGGCCCATAGCCAGAGGGATCTTTCTGAACTCCTTGTAAGGACTTTCCTCTACAAGAAGCTGGGTTTCTTCCTCTTTCCATCCAACTTTATTCCTTGGCTTACTGGCACTTGAATTGGGGTGAATATGGAATCTGTCTTCCAAACTGGGGTATTGCTGAAACTAAAGGAAGTTCTGTTAGTGATTGTGCAAAAGGCAGCTGGAGTGTACTGAATGCACACTGTGGCCCCACCCCTCCAGTCAGACCCCAGGGCTCCCCTCCACCACCCTTGAGACCCCACTTTCTTGAGGTCCCACCTAGGTAGATGGCTCAGACTCTCCTGCAGATTCCTGGGCCCGGAGGGCTCCCCAACATGAGAGGTAAGTGCCCGGCATAGGGGCAGGGAGCTGAGCCCCACACCAGCTGTCCACTCAGGGTGTGGAGACCTTGGCAGGGCACTGCTCCTCTCTAGCCCATCTCCTCGCAAAGTGGGTCTTCACTCCTGCTCTGCTCGTCCCAAGGAGATGGAGGAGATGACAGCGCTTGGCAAATGGCTGCATGGACAATGAGGCACATTGCAGTTACTGTCCCCTTTCCTGCCCAAATTTTTGCTCCAATGATTAAAATTTTTTTTTTAATTGTAAAATCCACATAACATAAAATGGCCTTCTCAATTATTTTTATGTTCTGCAGTGTTAATTATAAAGACATGATTGTGCAGCAGATCTCAAGAATGCTTACATCTCCTCAGCCTGAAACTCTATACCCATTATCCCTCACCCCTTTCCATTTTATACTCCCCCCAGACCCTCGCAACCACCATGCTACTTTTTGTTTCTATGAATTTCACTACTTTAGGGATGGTGTATATAAGGAATCCTAAGAGTTTTTGTCTTTTTGTAACTTATTTCACTTAGTATAACGTCCTTAAGGTCCATCCCTGTTGTAGCATGTGTTAGAATTTCTTTCCTTTTCAAAGTTGAACAATAGTCCATTCAACGGACACTTGGTTGTTTATGCTTTTTGGCTATCATGAATAATGCTGCTGTGAATGTGGGTGTGCAAATATCTCCTTGAGACCCTGCTTTCTGTTCTAGATCTATATCCAGATGGAAATGTGAGATCAGATGATAATTCTATTTTTAATTTTTAGAAGAAGCACCACACTGTTTCCTACAGTGTTTGTGCCATTCACATCCCTAATGGCAGCGGACAAGGGTTCCAATTTCTCCACATCCAACACTTGTTGATTTCTGTTTTTTTTTTTTTAATAGTAGCCATCCTAATAGGTGTGAGGTGCTATCTCATGTGGTTTTGATTTGCATTTGGTTCCAATTTATTTAGCCCCAAGTAAGCTTAATCCCCCTCCTCCATGGAGCCTTCATCCCCCTCCCCATCAGGTTATCCTGCTCTGCACCTTCCAAGATCCTCTGACTGGTCTTGCTGCAGGCACTTGATTGCCCCTCATATCAGACACAGACTGCCAGCACCCGCAGGAGAGGCAGTGCCTTTCTTCCCCACCAGCCTTTACACGGCCGTGGGCACCCTGGGGAGCACTGTTGACTGGCCACGGGGTCAATCTGTCTTTAGTTCAGTGGTTCTGAAACTTAACCGTGAATTAGTGAACTAGTTCGGCTTGCTCAATCCCAAGTTGCTGGGCTCCACCCGCAGTTTTTATTTCAATAAACCTGGACTAGGGCCTGAAAATTAGTATTTCTAACACATTTCTAGGTGATGCTGATGAAGTTGGTCCAGGGACCACACTTTGAGAACCACTGTTGTTCTCAGCAAAAGACTTGCCCGTTCTTTCGAGGAACCTTCAGTGGGGGTTATAGTGTTTGAGGAGGTGGGGTGGTGAGGGGACTGGCTGAGGGGAGATGGTTTCCTTGGAGTATAGCTGGGGTGGAGGGGCAGTACTGCAGACGTCTAGGAAGAGAGCTCCTCTTGCCTGGTGGCAGAAGCAGCCTCCTCTGTTTTTGGAGAATGTAAGTGTTGGATGTCCTCAGCTGGAGCTGCCACATCCAAGTTTAATCTGCTGTGGAGCAATTAGTGGGAGGGAGCCAAGGGGGGAGTGGGAGACAGAGAAGTGGTTGCATATTTCATGCTGTTCCAGGCTTTGAAGGTCCTGGGAAGGCAGGCTGGTGGCAGTGCTTGACAGCTTCATTGTAATGAGGGATGGGGAGATGCACCCTGCGGGGCCAATGCAGAACCTGGGGCTCATTGCCAGGTTGGAGGAACTTGGAGCAGGGAAGGCAGGAGAAGCACTAGGTGAGGAGGGGTGGGGGAAAGGGAGGGGAATGTGTGATGTGGGCCCTGTAGCTCATGCACTTTCTCCTCCAGGATATAGGGATGGTAAAATTCCTGGATGATTTTCAGCTGTACCCCATGGGATCTACTGCTGACTCCCAGGGTACGTCTAGAAAATTCCTCTCCATCCAAAAAGGTGTCTCAATAGCTGCAGAAGTTTCTGACAGAGTCAAACCCCAGTTTTCCTGAAACTGTCTTCAACTTGTTATAGGGCAACCCCGATATTAAACGGGTTCCTGGCTGTGGGTCCTCACCCGCGCGCTTTAAAGGGACTTATGAATACTCTACTACAGACACACACATAAGGGTTAATAAAAGGTTTATTTACAAGAGAAAAAGAAATAAGGAAAATGTACAACTCAGGGAGAAAATAGGGAAATAAAGTCTTTAATGCGTCCTACCCGATCCGACGACCTGGAAACCCAAAGTCACTCTCAGAGCTGACCGGACGCTCCGAGCTGGCTGAGAGCCCCAAAATGGAGAGCCCCCAAAGCCCATGTGTCTGCCTTTTGTATCCACCTGGCTGCTTAACCTCACCCTCAGGTCCCAGCCACCTTCCCTTTGGTGGTGATGGGATTTGGAGTTCCCAGTGTCTTTGGCTTTGACCTGGTGTGGGGGTGGAGTCCACAAAGCCTATATGGAAATAGCTTTGGGACATCCTTTTCCCCCTAACAAACTTGAGTTGACAATACCAGAAACTTTTGAATTGCAAGAGAATGGGGCTCCTTACTGTTTGGTCTCAGATTCATACCCTGCTCAGCCCTTCCTGCTCCAGCTCCCATCTCAACCTCCCAGCAGCAGAGATCAAGGCCATGTCTAATGAGCTTATAATTGAGGGCTTGGGAGGACTCTCTGAACCTTCTAAAATGGTTCTCCTTTTTCTCTTAGTCTTGGCCGCCTTGGCCCATCCTCAGCGCAGCCTTGATGTAAGAATTTAGCATCTGAGGGCCAGGGAGATGGGAGAGTAAAGGACACAGGGTTCATTAGGACCTTGGCTTGGGGACAATTTCTTGGACTGGGGCATGGGAGGTTAACATGGGGTCAGTGCCTCCTATTCTCAGGATGTAGACTCAAAGCACCCTCAGCACTCCTGAGTTGGCAGCATGGACACCACATCAGCCTCTGAGGAGTCACAGATCTATTTTGAATGGGTGATGGCAGCTTTCTTACAGATGCGACAATTGTCAGAGACAGGGAGGAGGATGAAGTGGAGTCACAGAGCCTCTGCTGAATTTCTGATCTGTCCCCACCCTGCCCTACTTCTAGGGCTCCATTTGTCCTTCCAAAGAACTTTTTGGCTATGGAATAGAACAGTCCTGGGGAGGTGGGAAGTGGTGATGGCGATGCAGCAGGGCACTTTCAATCACACTGACCTAGGCTCATCAACTCCTGCCTTTGCTTCCTGATTTATGGAGATGTGACCTTGGGCAAGTCACATGACCTCTCAGTCTCAATTTGCTCATCTTAGAAATGGGACTATATTTACATGCAGAGAGGCTGTGAGGTGATGACACATGGAAAACAGCGCAGGGTCTGGTCCCCTGCAAGCTCCAGCGAGGGGTATGTTCAGCATCCTGAAAGGGGTACCCCAAAGAAAATGGTCAGTGCCTCACATGCCGCAGGGTCCTTGCCTCCACCCAGACCAGGTGGAGCCATGGTTTGCCTTAAGCCCCCTCCCTCAGAGCCTGTTGGAGTGAGCATTCAATCCTGATTAGCTCCACCGGGCTCCCTCGTAACCTTTTCATTAGGAAATTATGTTTAATAGAAATTGTTCTGACACCTCTCAGCAGCGTTTCCCTGCAATTCATTACCACCTCGGGGGAGGGGGGCAGGCAGCTGAGCAGCTCTTAGGCCCAGCTCCATCAGGGGAGCCCCACCCCCTCCCTGGTCCAGCCATTGCCTGTGTGGGTGGTGGAAATGCAGGACAGAGGTGTTTTAGCTTGTTGTCCCTGCAGAAAGGCAGACCAGCTGCTGCAGCACATCTGGGTGGGACTGGCCTGCTCTTGGCACCCTCCCCTGGGCCTGATTTGGGACTACCCAGCTGCTGCCAATGATGTTTTTGTGTTGGCAGCGTCCCGATTTTGTTCTGTCCTGGCACTGCCCCCAGAAGGAGCACCCCAGCTGCTGCCAGGCAGGTGCTCTGCTGCTTCTTTCTGCCCACAAACCTTATCCTCCCTCCCCTCCCCTCTCTTCCAGGAAGCCTCCCTGGATGAATCCCCTCAGGTCTGCTCTCCTGTCATTTCCTCTCACCTCTGCAGCGGGTACTAAGGTGCTGAGGGATTTCCACCTGCTTCTTACCTGACTCAGAGAATCTGATCTGTACCCCCAGACTAGCTAGGACTGGGGGATACAGAGACTAAACAATTTTGGTCTCATCCATTAGAGACTCTCTGGATTCAGTTCTGATGACCCAGGCCTTCCAGAATCCTCCTGTGTCTCCTAACTCTAGACAGTTCTGTTCTCATGCTCAGTCTTGTGTGTGTGTGTGTGTGTGTGTGTGTGTATCCTGAAGAAAGGTCACACACCTTCTGATCCCTAGCTGGGAAGTTCTTCTCTGTGCCTCCCTTGCCCCTGCCCTGTGAGTTCCAGGTGCTAGGTTGCTGCTTTTTCTCCTCTTGGTGCCTTGGATTTTCTGCTCTGTGAATTGAACCAATCCCTCATCCTGTTCTCTCCTGAAGGAAAGTGGGCACGGGGAGCTTGAGGGTTGAAACAGTCCTTGCCTCATGGTGCCTGGAGAGCTGAGCAGCCAGTCTGGACGCCCCAGAGTTCTTTTCCTGACCTGTCAGCAGGTGAGACCCCTTGCCACTTCTCTACCCAGTATCTGAAATTAGCAGCAGCCTAATCTCTCTCTGCCATATCACTCAGTGGTGTAATTGTGCAGAAAAAAAAAGTATTAAAATGCAAAACACTCAGTTGTACTTCTTTATGTTAAATCCCTTCTTCGCTCTATCTCCTTTTTAATTTTACAAGGTTTTCTCTCTCTCCCCCTTTCATAAAAGGGAGAGCTGGGCATGCAGGGAATCATTTCAACTCCCCTATAAATCTCCAAAATGAATACTTAAATTTGAGGGAAAAATACATTCTTACACCTTTAATTTCCCTGCTATGAAGTGTAATGAAAAAGCCTGATTATTTTTAATTCTTCCCTTTAATAATTCAGCGGCAGAGTGATTTAAGACTAGGATTCATAATTACCTTTCCGCTTTCTTGGCAAATGGAGTTTTAATAGAAATGAGAGCTCTGGTGACTGAAATGGATTTCAACAGGTGGCTGAAGGGTCAGGCCTGGCACCAGTTGGCACAGGAGAGTTTCTGAGGTCCCTCTAGGGTATGGGGTCTGGGTGCCTGAGTCCAGATGGATGGAGGGAGAAAGGTGTTGCTTGTGCTCGCTGGGCGCTGTCTCTCATGAAGGCAGTGAAAAGTCAGTGTAGCTGTTGAATGGCCCGTTTATTAATTTTTCATTTTCTTTTGATTGAGGTGACACTGAGGTTTACAATACCGTAAGAGGCTTCAGGGTATAGTTTCTCACCTCAGAAACTTTGTTTATCACCCCCACACCCTCCACCAAGTGCTCAGTCACCACCCACCAACCAATCAGCAAATTTCACCCATTCCCTCCCTCCTGCCCCTCTGGTAACCACCATTCTGGGGTCAGAACCTAGGGGTTTGCTTGTTCATTGCTTTTTGCCCCTTTATATTCCACAAATGAGTGAAATCATCTGGTGTATGCCTTTCTCCTTCTGACTTATTTCACATAGCATAATCCCCTCAAGGTCTGTCCATGTTGTCACAAATGGCAAAATTTCACCCCCCCTCTTTTTTTCAAATGAATGATTCATTTATCCTAGAAGGGAGAAACTGGTGAAAAATGGCCATCAAGGACATCTTCTTGATTAGCGATAACCAACTAATAGCCTAGCGGTTAATGACAGGAACTTGCATTCATGGAGCAGATACTGTATGCCAGGCACAGCGCTTCAAAGATGTTCTTCTAATCCTCATCATTCTGCACATTGGGGAAACTGAGGCTCAGAGGGGCACTGATGAGCCAAAGTCAAAGTAAATGGAGGAGCTGGGATTTGACCTTACCCTGCATGGTCAGGGGCTGGGGTTTTAGAGAGACTCCTGGGAAGGACATGGAGCCAGGCAGAAGTCGGGAACCTGGCATCTTCTACTGGCTTCATGCTCTGAGTCTGAAGATACTAGGAAATTGCATATCTTCTCTGACCCTCAGTTTCCTTATCTGTAAGATGGGGATAATTAAAACTGACTTATCTAGTTCGGGAGGTGAAAATGAGACTCAAATGAAAAAAATGCATATAGGAAAGCTTTGTAAGTCCCCATTTACTCTACAGATATGAAATATAATTACCATTATCTGATAACAGATTACTTAAAACAGATCTATTTCTGCACTCTCTCCCTAAAGTCATTTTCCACCTGTCTATATGCTCAGCCTTCCTACAAAATCCGGCTCAGACTTTACTTCCTCTTCCAGGAAGGCGGCTGGATTGACCTCTCTTGGAACCCATTATTTTATGACAGTGGACCTTGGGGTCCATTATTTTATGACCCTTTTTTTTATTTGTTGCTTTTGCTTAATCGAGTCCTCATTTTCTTTAGAACACAGGTGTGTGAGTGTGCACATGAATGTGCACTCACAGCTTTTCTAGTGTTTCAAGACTCACTGTAGTTTTTTTACTTCTTTTGTAACCTCAAAAATCTGCCTTTGCATTTAGCCAATAGCACATTAATACAGTTGATTCACTGCCTGTATAGACAGAGATAGTGGAATCTACAGATAATACCCCACCATGAAATATACACAATAAGACACCTGTGTGCAAACCACACACACACACACACACACACACACACACTACCACCACACCTGCACCTGGCTCATCTGAGCTTGCCTCTATTGTGATGATGATCCAGTTGGGGACAATTGTACCCAACCCTTATTTTACAGTTTATCAAGTGCTTTCCCTACTGTTAAGAGAAGGATTCTCTCAATAGCCTCTTGCAGAGAGAGTTAGGTAGGGATCACTGCCCTTTTCCCAGTGCAGCAGAGGGGAGGGCCTGTCCAAGCTCCCTCTGTGTGATGTGGAGATACCAGGCCTTCAAGTATCTTAAGTCATGACTCCCTCCAAGATAGCAGTGGGGTGTCTGGCTGCAAAAGGGAGTTCTGGTCTGTGTGCCAGGGGAGAACCCTGGTTTTGGTCCTGGATCAACATCTGAAGAGGAGGTGGCTGGCCAGAGATGAGACTCAGGACCCCTGGAACCATGAGCCTTGGAGACATAACCTCTTTTGGGTCCAGCAGGGATTGAGATCTGACCCAGATTCCCCTCACCCATCTCTTTGAGACTCCCTGTGCCCCAGTCTCTTGGAGGACCCAGCGGTTGCGCTCTGGGGTTCCCATTCCCCCCACTCTGGCTTGTAGTAGCTTTGTCCCTGGGGCCTCAGGGGGCACAGAGTAGACTGGAGCTGGAGGGGTGGGTCATAAAGGCATTTGCTCAGACCTTCTGGGTTTAGCATTGCCCCTCCTCCCATTGATACTGCCTGGAATGAGAAGGCAGTAGAGGGGCCCTCAGAGACACTTGAGGCCTGATTGGGAATAAGTATCTGATAATGACTCCCATCAAATGTCAAGCTGCCGTGCTCTGCTCCTCCTGGGCTGATTGCTCCCCCTGGGTGGGTGGGGGGAAGCTGGCCCTGGATGTTTCTCCACCATGAAGATCCCATGCGGGGCTTTGCCTCCCAGGTGAGTTCTTCTGGGCTGTGGACAGCCTCCCTTCTCATTGTAGCCCTCCTGGGCCCTTACCTCTCCTGGACACTGCCACAGGATGGGCACGCAGATGCCACGGCTCTGTGACTATGATGTGGGACCTTTTATTAAGCCCCAATGTATTTGTTAGCTAGTGCTTTATAATGAACTACCCCAAAGGTCAGTGACTAAAAACAATTAGATTTGCAATTTCATGCAAGTCTGTGGTTATCTGGGAGGTTCTGCTCTTGGATGAAATCTCTCATGTACCTGTGGTCAGCTGTGGGTTAAGGAGGCTTGGGCCACAGGCAGGTTTAGTAGGCTTCAGATGGGACAACTTCCTTCTTCCAGGCTTGTTCGCATGTGCTGGCAGAGATCTAAGAGAGCAGGGAAGGTCATGAGGTCTAGCCTTTGTGGTCTAGCCTTGGAAACAGCATAATGTTGGTCAAAGTGAGTTACAGGGCAGCCCAGATTCAGTGGGGGCTGGGATGAGTGAGCATAGACTTTATTTCTTTTTGGGAGAAGCTGCAAAATCATCTTGCAAAGGATATAGAGGTGGGGGAGAATTTGGGACATTTTGCAATCAACTTACTATATCCAGTCTTTGAAGCCTCTAGTCTCCCCTTCTCCAAAGTCTGAGTGTGTGTCTTTGGCCTACTCGTTTCTTTTTCTTCTGCCTCAGTGTCCTCATTGGTGAAATGAAGTAGTTGGATTAAATTTGATGATTAGATTATATGATTAATTATTGGGAGCCTACTGTGTGCCAGACATTATGCACAGATTACTAAGATTTGTTGGGGTCTGCCAGGCTGGTGTGGGAGGAGGTCTGGTGGAGGAAAGAGGGGCAGGATGCCTGACAGAGTGGAAAGCGACTGGTTACAAGGAACTCACATCCTTCTCTGCCACCTTGGGGAAGTCATTTCCCCAACAGACTATGTTACCCCTTTGGTGAAACTGGGATGTCAAAGTATTTGGTAAGATACTGAATAAGATACTGCACCTCCTCTGTGGCGCAGTGGTTGAGCGCTGGGTCACGAAGCTGCCCGCAGCCTCTGCAACACCAGTTCGATCCCCGGCTGTGGGGCGAGGGTCCCACATGGCGAGCAGACCTCTCCTGCCGCCCGCTGCTCCCCTCAGCAGTGTACTTCGTCAGTCTGCCTGTTCTGCTCTCTGCTCTGGCTCTGGTGAATTCTCGCACCCTCCCGCGCCTCTGACTGTACCCAGTGCTTGTATAAATAAATAAATAAATCTTAAAAAAAAAAAAGATACTGAATAAGAAGATGTTTGTTAACATGCAGATGACGTGTGGTGCACAAGTCCATAGTGGGGGTCACAGACCCCCTTCCGGAGTTTGGCTCTGCTGTGAAATGTGTAGATTTTACTCAGTTCTGATAAAATGTGAGGTTGGTTTCTGTCCATTAAATAAGTCTCTCTCAGGCGGAAGAAACATGGCAGGATTTTCTGAGTTAGGCATGAAGCAGGGAAAATTCTAGAATGGGGCATATTATTTGTCCTCAGGTGGAAGAGGCCCAAGGACCTAAGTCGGTCTCTCTCAATGTGTGAGCAGATCCAGATCTCACTAGGTCCCTGATCACTTGTGTGCCAGGCGTGCCCTTAGATGTTACTGCATTTAATTTCCTCCTTGCTATAATTTTGTGGGAATGGTATTCTTTTCTTTCTTTTTTTTCCCCAAGATTTATTTATTTATGCATACAAGAGCTGGGGTACCGGCCAGAGATACAGGGGGTGAGAAGACTCACCAGAGGCAGAATGGGGAACAGAACAGGAAGACTGACTGAAATACACTGCTGAGGGGAGCAGTGGGCAAGACAGGAGAGGTTGGTCTTGCCATGTGGGTTGCTCCCTGGCCGGCCAGGGATCGAACCCATGCTGCAGAGACTGTGGATTGCTTTGTAGTGCGATGCTTAACCCCTTGCGCCACCAGGGAGGCCCGGAATGGTATTCTTTTCCTACTTACACACCAGGAGGCTGCGGCTATGGTTCAGAGAAGCAGAATGTCATCCACACGGTTAGTAGTCATGTATTTGGAATCTGTCTTATGTCGACTGGCTAGAAAGAGAATCATGTCAAACAGATTTGAGGTGGGGTCTGCTCTAGCACCACCACCTGTACTTTTCCACCCTTACTTTTCCAGTTGCCTTGTGCTGGGGGCTGTTGAGTTCTATACCTACTGGGAATAGACTGCTGAAGTGACCTCATAAGGCAGGGGGTAGGATTTAGGTTGGATGAAACAAGAGCTTCCTGACTATGGGGAGTTGTCATGGTCGTGGTCTTCACCATCATAACTATCGCTAGGATTCTTGAGGGTTTACTATGTGCAAGCAGTGTATTTAATCAGAAGCTTGTGAGGCTGCTACTCTTTAGGTGACTTGTCTGAGGTCACACAGAAAGTGAGAAGTTGGGGGTTTGCATCCAGATGTCCTAGCTCTGTCTGCAGTAGAACACTCCTAGCTAAGGAAAAGGGTTGGGTACTTTTAGCCTTGGGCTTCCTTGGGTCCACTCTCCCTCCCTTCTACCCCTCTCCCCTACTTTCTTGCCTAAGCAGGTGCAGCTGGGGCTGCGAAGTCTGCTCCAGGGGAGTAAAGCCGGGAGAGCAGGTGAAAGGTGGGTGTGGAGAGAGCATCTGTAGCCAGGCTTTCTCTTTTAGGGAGTGATGTATCACTCATACCCAAGGCCATTAGCTCTCTCAATGGATGCTGCTCTCTGCTTCATTGTTTATCATGCCCAAGGGTGTGAAATTGATTCCAGAAAGCTTGTCTATTTCTTCTGGCTCTTCCTGCAGAGAGGGTAGAGTGAGTATGTGCAGGTCTGACCAAGACCAGGAACACGCTTGGGTTGGCGACATAACCTATAGGGTGCATCTCTCCAGGGGCCTTACAATGCCATCTCATGTCCGAGGTCGGAGATCTCCCTAACTCTTCCCTGGGCAGTGGGGGCTGCAGGGCAAGGCTGACGTGGGACCAGTAGTTAGTTGGAAGGAGTAAATGGAAGACTTTCGGAGGTGATTAGGGAACTGGGCAGGCGTCAGGCAGCCCTATGATATTTTAGGGGGCACTCTGGGGAGGACTGTAGTGCTTGGAGCCTATGATGTAAACCTGCTGGCTAATTCTGGACATAGTATAGGTCATTATCACTGGGTACTGCTCAGTTCAGGCTCAGGCACGGTGGGTTTTTTGATGTCAATAGGGAGGAGTGACAATGATTGCTTAAGTGAGCGCTGATTCTGATCCGGGTTCTAAGCTAGATCTGAGGTTATAAAGATGAAAAAGGTGTATTTCCAAGTCTCAAGGATCTCCTGGTTGGGGGGGGTTGTGAGGGGGGAGGGGTAGTGAAGACTCACACTTCTGTTGACTGCTATAAGAAGCTTGAGCAAAGCACCTGGGTTTGGGGGTGCTCAGGGAAGGGGCTACCTGGGCTGGGTCTTCAGAATAGATAACCTTGCCAAGGGTACTCTTCTACATCAATCGGGGCAACAGGAAGCAATAGAAGCCATTCTGGAGGAAAACTGGGTGTCTCATCTAATCAGAGTGAGGGCTAGAGAACCAGAATTGAGGTTGAGCTTCCAGGCATGATTCTCCTGACTGCTGGGGAAACTGCAGTCTTTGCTGCTCTCCCACAGACACCAGGAACCTCTGCTGCCACTTCCTATTGAGTCATGTCCCACTTGGCAACTTAATCCTGTGGTCACTTTACCCCATAGTTGGGCTCCTCTACTTCCATCCTCACCAGCACAATAGATTCTGGGCATTGTCTCCATATTCAAATATCTCCCTTCTAAAGGCAAGTCTCCTATGAGTGAATCTGATGGTGGACCCTGAGTCACATGTCTGTGCCCTAGCTACAAAGGAAGCTGGGTAACCAAGTTTCTGGTTTCTGCCTCGGAAAGGGATGACTCTGGGGGTGGAAGGACCTGGAAACTCCCCAAGATGGCAAGGATGTTTCTGGGCAACAAAACCAAGCATCCACAGACATGGTAAAGTCTACTGCGAGGATGCTAAGTCCACAAGAACAGGAAATGTATGTTTTTCTTTGCAGTGAACCCTCTGCACCTGGCCTGTGCCTGGCACAAAATAAATAGTCAGTACGTACAGTCGGGTGAATGAATGCATGGCAGCAAAGAGATGAGGCTGAGGGTGGGCCTTGGCCAAGCTGTCCTGACATTCATGGCTATCACAGACAAGAGATAAGGCATCTGGACAGCTCTTTGTGCCTAAGTGGCCTACTCTTGCCAGAGTCTGCAATCTGGGTCTTTGGCCTGATTATCTCCTCTTTAGGGGATGGCAGTGGTCTGGTTCTTAGAATTAGACAGAAAGGAATTGACCTAGTTCAAGCAGGGAGAGTTGAAACAAACATGGTTAACGATGAAAACTTATTGATTTCCACAAGCTCTACACACTTCCTCAAGTGTTACTCCAGTGGATGTTGTCTACCCAGTGCCCAGCCTCTACTTCTTCAGCTCTCACCAAACCCTATTTTTTGTGTGCCTCAGGGAGAAGCTGGCCCCACCCCTAGCTCCTAGATGACATGACTGGTCTGAGATAATCCCCTTCTTGCCAGTAACTGGGCAGTCTGGGCCAATGAGATGTAATGAGAGTTTTCCTGTGGGGTGGGAGTCTCTGAGCAAGGTTCCCTCTGAATGTTGTCATGGGTGCATCTAAGACTCAACTGTCCCAGTTGCCTCATGGTTTAGTCCAAGGATGATGAATGATGGAGGATAAGAATAGAAAAACTGGAAAGGGGGCACCATGAATACACAGAAAAGAATCCCAGGTAATGGCCTAGGCTCTCACATTACACCGATCTACACCCAAATTCTGTCCTGCTTTCACATTTCCAGACCTAGTAAATTTCTGTGTGATCTGAACCACTTGGAGCTACTGGCTGTTCTCTCCTTTGCTCCTGAAAATCCCCTAAGAGCAGCACCCATTCTGGTTGCTGGTGTGAAGTAGTGGCCCAATAGCAGGACATGGGCAGACTGGCATCTGGGTAGTACTGGGGGGCTAAAAAAAACAGTCCCTCTCCTCACCCTTAAGAGCTGTCCCATTGACATACATGAGGCACCTGGGATGTGGCAAAGAAGGGCTCTCCTTTCAAGGCAGGACTGTGCCTAGGGGACCCTGTGTAAGACAAAAATACTCTAAGAAAAATGTCCAGAGATCACTTAGCATTTCAGAGCTGAAAGGCTTTATCAGGGGAGGTTTGAAACCCCACTCCACTTGGGACTCAGTTGGAAAGAGACCTTGGGCAGAGGGGGAGAGGCCTCCTGCCTCATTGTGCCTCCCCAGCAAACAAAGATGGAGGAGTGGCTTCCTGTCTGTATCCATGGCCGTATCCATGGCTTTTCCTTCAGGTTCTCTCAGGCAGAGTGGGCCCATCACAGGCTGGGACAGCAGCTGGTGGGGCAGTTGTCTCCAAATAACCACCCCCAGGGGCATGGGCCAGTCCCACATTAAAGAGAAGTAGAGGGCCCTGAGCTCTAGAGGACTCCAAAGGGCTCCATATTTCCCTGAGAGGGGGAGTTGGGCGGAACATAAATAAGACAATTTATTCTGAGAAACCATCTCCCCTATTTACATTTAAATTGAATAATTTAAAACACCTTTACCCATTTCCATAAATTATCCCCTGTTGGACGGGCAGTCCAACTGTGTGGAGGGGGTGCTGTCCTGGGGAAAGGCCTAATTACATTCCCTGCTACAAGGCTGGGGTGTGAGGGGAGGGGGAGTTGGGGAGGGGCGTGTGCCCGGAGGAGGGCAATGTGCCAGGAGGCAGATGCTGGTTTTAGAATTGGCAGGAAGAGGGAGACAGCTAATAAAGAAGGTGAGGTCCCTTTAACAGCTTTACAGCTGAGAGCTAGAGGGCCAAAAAAAAATCTCTCTTCTCTCAGGAGAGAAGTCAGTGGGACCACCCCCCTGCCTCCAGTCAAGGACACCACCCAAAGTTTCAGCTGGGTCAGCCCCCCCGTGTCTGATGTTTGCAGCTTCCGCAGACTCAGTCCCTGGCACAGAGGGAAGAAGAGAAAGAAAGCATAGAGCTTTCTGGAGATTAGTTAGTTATGGGTTTCCCCAAGCACCTGCGGTTTGCTGGGCTCCGTGCTGAGTGCTGGGGACTCCTGGTGAACCAGCCCTTACCCAGCCCTCAGGGCTCTGGAATGGGGGAGAACAACTTTCACACCTGGGCTGTGGGGGAAGGGGAGAGACAGCCCCAAGGAGATGGGGGAAAGGAGGGGAGCTGCCCCACTGGTCACTCTTCACAGGGGGTGGCTGGTGAGAGGATCCTAAATGGACGGGTAGATTAGGTTGGGGCTGAGAAGCATCTGATGTGAGGAAAGTCTCAAAAGTGAGAAGGCTTATGGTCTGGGCCCCCAGGAGACTAGGGTGACTTCAGGGGAGGGCGATGGGGTGTGATGGGCAGAGCTTCATCCCCTTGGGGCTGCTGCCTGGGCTTGCTGGCATGGCCACAGCTCTCTGAGACATTGCGTGGATGGAACCTGGGCATTTCCACCCTGTCACTGACTTCTTGTAGGCTCCTGAAGAAGAGGAGCCCTCCTAGTGTTAGCCCGATGGGCCTGGTTCTTGCTGCTCTCTGTCACTACCAAGAGCCAATAAGCAGAGCCAGGAATTGAATCTGTAAGCATTTTTATTTTTCAGCTCACTGACCAGTGATCTGAGAGAACGGTGGGTATAACATCCCGAAGGGACCATTTTGCCCTCTCACCTCTGGCTGGCCTTTTTTATAATAGGTTAGGCAAAGAGCGTCGTGAACAAGGAGCCCATCAGAACAGCCCGTCACAGCTGATGTTCCTGGTATTCATCACTTTCAGTCCCCAGAACTTATTATCAGCCTCCCTTTATCTTGACCTTCGTGCTTCCCGGACTGCTGATCCTGGTTAATTTCTGATGGCATCAATGTCTGGCACTCATTTTGGCATCTTTGGTGCAGGAATCTCAGTTTAGAGAGAGAGTTTTTGTTTAAAGAAAACAGATCATTAGTCACATAGTGTGTATGTGTGCAGGTTCCTGTACTAGGTATAGTGCCCTTCCCTTCCGCCCTTGCCCCCCATCACTAGTGCCCGAGTGCCTCATTTCCCTACCAAGGGCCCAGTGGAGCTAGTCACTTCTCAGGCTTCCTGATGCAGAGATCTGGTTCCTGGCACTGGCCCACTTGGTCTTTAAGGCTCTTGGGTCCTTCTGCCTGTAGGTATCTGGGCTACATCCTGCCTCCTCCCCCCGCCCGTCCACACCTCCCTCTGATACTTCCCAGAGATGGTGCCCTCCTCACCCTAGCATCTCTCCTCTTGACCAGGGAGTAGCGGCTCTGGGTGCAGAGTAGAGCCCCAAATGACTCACTGACCTCCCTGATTGAAGGTGAAATGGCTGGTGAACCTTGTGGAGCGGGGGTGATTTGGCTTGGCGACATGAAGTTTGGCCTTGGAGGGAGGCTGGTGACAAGCTCTTTAATGTTGTGACAACCCTGCAGTGCAGGCCTAAGGGCCTCTGCTTAGGAGATGAGAAAACAGGGCCCAAGCTGGGGCCACCAGGATTTGAACTTCAGAAAGCCTGCCTTGCTTCTCGCAGGCCAAGCTGTGCAGTTCCTGAGGACAGTGACAGCAGCACTACATGGGGGTCTGTGTGAGCAGATGGGGCATAAACCTCTCTGGGAAAACAGATTAAAGTGGCTGTGGTGGCGCTTGAAATCTGTGCAGTCCCTTTGCATGCTAATGGATGCTTATGGATGTGTTCCTTTGCCATCTTCACAAGCCCTCTGGGGGAGGAGGGGCAGATTCATTAGAGAAAAGTGCCAGCAGGTCAAGGCACACCTGGTCCCCTGCTCCTGCCTTATCAGAACCAAGGCTGTTAAAATAATCTCCTCTATTCCGTGAGTGAGCTTTCTCCAGCTGTGGCCTCTGAGCAATTTCTAAGCCCTCTCCCCCGCAGTCCCTGCAGATTCAGGTCCTTTGCTAGCCCTGTGACCTTGGGAAAGTCATTTGTCCTCTGAACCTGAGTCTCTTTAGGGTCCTATTGCTGATCTTAGAAGGTTGTGAGAATTAGTTAAGATTGTGTAGTGAATCATGAAGTGTAGAGCTGCGTACACAGCAGTTGCTCAATAAATGTCAATTACTTTTCTTTTGGAGGTTAGGACTGCTACCTGTTGATGAGGTTCTCCCAGCTATGCCTCTCTTTTCTTGAAAGTTCCAGGGAATGTTGCCTGGAAGGCCTTCCACAACCTGTTCCTCGTAACGACTGTCTCGATGCTCGGTGTCCCTGGGCAGTGAGTGTTCAGTTTGTAGGCGCCTGCGTGTGACTGGAGGTAGGGGCAGGCTTCATCCCCTCTTGTATGACCTTAGGTAACAGACCTAAGTCATTTCTGTCTCACTCCATTTGTTTTTCATTCTCATCTTTTGCTAAAAGAGGTAAAGTAATACCTGCCTTATAATGATATTGTGAGAATTAAATGAGAGACAACCTGGGTTAAGCACCTAGTGGGGTGTGGCACAGAGCAGTCACCCAGCACCACACTGCTACTTCTTGTGTGTGTGCTCTCTCCTGTGCATGTGAGTGTGTTGGTGGGGGCTGCTCCCTATCGGGTTGGTCCTCTGAGGCAGGGGTTGCTTTCATACTCTCCTGGGTCTGCTGGAGCCCCAAGCAGAGATAGCCCTCATGCTGGAAGGGCCAGGCTAATGGGGAAAAGTCCCCCACCCTCCACTTCCTAGGCTCTTAGGCCATTTCTCTCAAGGGCTTGGAAATTATGCTTTCACTAATGACAAAAGTGTTGCAGGTGTGGATGGGCTAAGAGTAGAGCAATTTGGGAGTGGTTTCCACCCCTCTGCTGAGGTTCTCCATTTGAGTTTAGGGTGTCCATGATGTACAGTATAAGGATCCCAATATCGCATATCCTTTATTTAATCAGCTTTTGAGCATCTACGATGTGCAAAGCGATCCTGAACTGCATCCTGGGCTGTTACATGGGTATTAGAGAGACTTCCAAGATGTCTGCCCAGATATGCTCTCCAGATATCATATCTGGGGTTTTATGCCAACCCAGCCCCAAGTATGGCCAGTTAGCCAGGTTACGTAGAGGAGCTAGCAAGGTGCAAAGGCTGGTGTCACAGGGGGCCACTACCATGGATGTCCTGGGTGATGGCTCAGACACAACTGGCTGTTGGATTTTTGAATGAGTTTTTAATTTTCTGAGGCTCAGGTTCCTTAAAAATGAGATTTAATGAGATGACCTCCAAGATCATGTAAACGATTTAAAGTTCTGAATTTCTAGATCTAACCTGAATCCGTCTTGCTGCACTGGAAGCCAACAGAGACGATATACTTGGTAATAAGTGAGCAACATTGGTTAAGTCCTGGGGGACTGTGTTTTTCAGTCTCTTATGATGAGAGAGCTTTGGTGGGATTGCATTCTAATTAAATATTTAATGGAATGAGTCTGCCTGTTAGAATCACTGCTACTACCTTGGGGATGGGTCTTCTTTGTGTTTTTATTTGCAGCTTTTCTGTAGATTGCAGGAGTGAGCCCAGCTGGAAATCTCCACCTAAGACCAGGAGGGATCTAGGGATCCAAATGGATTGTCCAAAGGACAAAGGAGGTTCAGGGCTCTGGGCTTGCCTTCCTACCCCACTTCCAGAGCCAACTATGGTATCCTAAGCTGGATTCAGGACGTGGGATCAGCCCCATGTTGGGGGCTGCTCTTTATTCTGTCTATTCTCTCAGAGCTGGGGAATGAGTATGTGCTTTTTTCTCTACGTTAATAAAACCCAAAATGAGTCTTCATTAAGGGCTCCATTAAGAAGCCACTGTTATTCTTGGCACTCATTAGTGTTGCTACTCATCACTAAATTGCCACGCTGGTGTGTTCCTGGGGCTGCACAGTGCCCCCTCCCAATGCTGGAGAGCCGCTCTTCAGCTAGACAGACTTGCTGAGTTCAGACATGGAAGAACTACTCCCTCACTAGTGCATCACAACTACTCCCCTGTCTATGGACATTTGCTTGTGAGACTCCCGGAGCCTGTTTAAGGATTTAGTAGATCGAAGTGGAAGTTCTTCCTCTTGTCTAACTGCCTTCTTAGGCTACAACCTAAGCCGATTTGCACCCTTCACTAGGATTATGAAGAATATCTTTCTAAAAACACTTAGCTTTCTCCTGCTGAGTTTAGGCCCCAGGCTAATTTTAATAAGTGTGAAACCCTGCCTCTTTTCTATATCCCACAGTAAGACCAATCCCTGGACAAAGAACTTGTGTTGGGTAAATACTTTGTACTTACCATGTAGGGTGCTATCTCTCAGGTTCAGCCCTTCTTTTCTAAATCTCCAACCCTTGTCTTTGCCCTTATTTTCTCCAAGCCCCCGGACACTTCCCAGGCTTTTATCCAGGACCCTTGCCTGACCCTCCCTGTCACTCCCTCTCCCCCCACCAAAGAATCAACTGACATAAATTGAGTGTCCCAAGTGTTGTGTTAGGTCCTTTTCTCATTTAGCCAGAATCACATTCTCAACAGATGGCATTACTGGTGCCATTTTGTAAATGAACTAAAACAACTGTGCATCAAAAGGCTCCAAGTCCTTGGTCTCACAAATAGTCAAAGGCAAGTGCATCATTGAACCCAGGTCTCTTGAATCCAAGGAGAAGGCACTGCCCTCTTTGCCAATCCTTCTTACCCCTTCAGGATCAAAGGTAATGACCAACTAACCTAAGAAAGAATCTGAGATCAGCTGTTAGTGGCTATTTGCTGATGAGACAAGAAAAAAACTGGATATTTTCTCCCCCACACAGGTCAGAGCTTTTATATTGAAGTGTGTGTTCCCTTCACTGTAATCCACTTGGGAAGTTTGATGTGTATTCTGATTGTATCTCTTTGCCAAAGCACTTTGGAAATCTGTGACAGATGGTTTGAATACTGGTGAATATTATCTTTTTTAGGGTGAACTGTATCTTTGGGAATACCCCAATGTCATTTAGATTCAAATCTGGAGAATAATGATAGGCACTGAAATAGGTAATTCTGCTTTGGGTCAAAAATCTTCTAAAGCATTTCTCAGTGAAGTACTGTGTAGACCCTCACTGTTCCACAGGTCCCTGCTTTTGAGAGATTTCTCAAATGTTTCAATATCTTGACATGAGAAACAAAGCTTGATTGACTCTTTGATGGCACAGAGAGGTGGGCACTGATGTTCAAAACCAAATGACACCTAGTCTCTCTTCATCTTTTGGAGCCACATTTTCAGACTGGAGACTTGGAGTTCCTCTGGTAGATACATTGGGCCCCTGTTTGCAGGTGAGTTGGGGGTATCATGATTCATCAATGACAATTTTCCTGCAGATGGTGTTGCGCAGTCTGACTTTATCTGGAAGACACAATATACAGAAATGCTCTCTCCTCTGTTCATCACAGGAGTGTGGTCTGACCTTTTATAAAACAAATTCTTATTTTTTTTAAAGATTTATTTATTTATTTAAACAAGCACTGGGTACAGTCAGAAGCATGGGAGGGTGAGAGAATTCACCAGAGCCAGAGCGGGGAACAGAGCAGGCAGGCTGATGAAATACACTGCTGAGGGGAGCAGCGGGCAGCAGAAGAAATCTCCGCGCCATGTGGGACCCTTGCCGGCAGCCGGGGATCGGCGCTGTAGAGGCTGCGGGCAGCTTCGCAGCCCAGCGCTCAACCGCTGTGCCACCAGGGGAGACCCCAAATTCTTATTTTCTTATGGGAGTCTCTTTCTTTGCCCTAGCCAAAAATCTTTAACCATCATTCTCACTGTTAATCATCTCTTTCAAGGAATGAATCTTATCTTTTCCACATTTTCCTTGGCCCCTGAAGAGGTGGTGGTGTTTGGGGAGGGGACTGGACAGTTGCTTCTGGAGATATCTTGGTTATCCTCTTTGCTTTCAACTTGAAGAGTGTCTGTCTCATCCCATTGCCTTTGACATGGTCTCACTTCCACACCCAGTGTCCCCTTTGTAAGATTTCCATGATCTTGGCTCTTTGCCTTGATATTCAGGTCAGGAATATTCACTCACTTTTTGAGGAACCAATGCCGCACACAGTCCATCAGGCTGAAGAAGAGATATGTGATGGGCTGATGTTGTGGGATTGCCGCTGTGAGCTGACCCCTGTCAGTCTCTCCTCCTCAGCTTTCAGAGGGAAACCCTCTGGTGAGGTGATGATCATAGGGAGTACATGTAATATAAAAGGAGCCCTTGGAGTTAGATGCCTTTGGTATTTTAGACAAGCTCAATGAAAACTTTGGAAAGTTACTCCATCTCTGTGAGCTATGGTTTTGTCCTATGTAGAGCGTGAAGAAGAGCTACATCCTGATTGTGGAGAGCAAATGAGATGAGTCACACGAAGAACTTGGCTCATGACTGGTGCATAACTAGTGCTCAAAAATGGAAGTCATGATTATGATTCCCAACATATCAGTGACGCCAGCTGGCTGTGATGTGGAACCGTTTTTTGGTCTTGTGAACTAATGACAGCGGAATGGGGGAAAGGGGATGGGAAAATGTGGGAGCTGTCCATGGTGCTGACAAGAAGTCAAGAAGCCATTTTGACCGAACAAAAATGTCAGTGATTACCAATTTTGTGTCAGGCACTCTTTAAAGCACTGGATTGTTCAGGTAAAAGGAAAGCCTTTTATCTCGACTTGCAGACAGTTGCATGTGTATATGGGTGAGAGTGTGTGTGACATGCCCTGTTGGTGAGCATGGGGCTGCCTCATGAGCATGTACATGGCTAGGGGTGTTGCTGTAATACAGCTCACCCTGGGTAAATTAGCTGGTAAGAAGGCCACAGCATGGCCATGAGGAGAGGATGGCCCCTCAGAACTTCCTGGAGAGACTGAAAGGTACACTGGCCCCCACCCTATCCCTCTCCTGGCCCACCAGAGCAGAGTAAATCTGAGGCCAGAGCTGAGCTGCTCGCCTGCTGGGCACTCCAAACTAATTTTCTGGTACATTATACACTTGGCCTTTTGAACAATCAATGGCCTTAAATGCTGTTTGGTTCCTGCAGCCAAATCCAAGAGAAATAAGACATAATCCATCTGGCTAATATGGCTGGAGCAGGGAGGGAAGGAGAGAGAAAGAGGGAGGCTAGAGCTGCCCTGGGGATCTCAGCTTGGCTCTGGGAGGGCCAGGGAACTGGTGGAACCTGCCAGCTTTTGAGAGAATGGGCCTTTAAGAGAAATTGATGCCTGGCTAATCACAGCCCTGTTTGTCTCAATACATCCTATCCAAAGAGCTGTCACTCCTCCTAAAGCTGAGCCCTAGTGGGGAAGGACTGGGGTATGACACAGGGGTCAGGGTTCAGAAGGAGGGTCCCAGCATTTGATGTAATGTCCTCTAATATTGAACAGAAGGATCTGATTTGGATCTCACCTGGGGTTAGATTTTGGGCATTATCCCCAAGAGTTCTGAAATTGCACCAGGCAGGGTAACACTGGGGGCCCAGATCTGGGGTCCCAGAACAGGCTTGCTGCTGGTTGGAGGAATCCACACCTGACTCAGGAGAGGAATGTGATCCCTGCAGGCTCTCACCTGGCTGAATGCAGACCCTGCCTGGCAGACCCAACTTAGGGAGATGCATGTAGAAGGAAGGGGCTGACTGGGTCTTTCCCTGAAGGTTACTCCACACAGAAAGAGGGAAAAGTATTAGCCTCCTTTAGCTCCTCTGCTCCCACCCTGTGAAACTTTTAAAAGAACAAACAGCAGACACCTCAGAAGTCCTTGCTGCTTTTGACAGCCCAGCTGGGAGAACTGTAGTCCAAAGACCCCCAAAGTCTTCTAGGTGGAGGACCATACCACTACCGGTCCAAGGGCTTAGGTCTTTCCCCTGGTGAATGGAATATCCAGGAAGTGGGAGAACCCTGCAATGTTAATCATGATGTAACAGCTTGGGGAGATGTGGGAGGAGGGCAGGAAAACATGTCTCCCCAAAGGGTTATTCAGGAGTGGCTTCCCATGTGGGTGGAGGGGAAGGAGGCAACAAGTGGCAGCTCCTTTGCCCTCCCCTGCACCTGGCTCTGGGGAGGGTGACCTACCCCAATTACTAACTGCCTGTGCCTAACTTGCTGCTGGCACCATACCTGAGACATAGGTGACACCCCAGTTCCTGGGGACAGCGGGCTGAGGAGAGTGGCCAGGTGAATAAGGGGCCAACCCACGTACAGGGCAAAGAAGCCACGGGTCAGGGGCAGGGGTAGGTGCCTCCACTATACAGAGGGGGACTCAAGATGGGCAGTTGGGGACTTCTTTGGAGGACAGTGAAGAGGAGGGAAACTGGACTCAGACTTGGCTTAGGCTGCTGGAGGCCTCCCTGCTCCCCCCAGCCAGGGACTGGGGGCTCCCCACCAAGACCTGGCTGCCCACCTAGCTTAGCCAGAGAACTGGCCCTGATTCCTTGGTCCAGGGCAACTCAGTTTTCAGCTGCTGTAGCAGTGACAGCCTAGGGTGGCAGCAGCACTATGATAAGGGTGGGGCCTATGCACTTCTCCGATGGGTAATTATGCTTCGAGCGTGTTCTATGGAGATGCAGGGCTTGTCTGACAAGGCACAGGCTTGTTCCTGCTGCTGAGGCAAGTGGGGAACTGAGCAGAGAGGCCAGGGGCTGAAGGTGATGTTGCTGCTTGGGGAACACATCATGGATAATGAGCTGCTGATCTCAAGGGACATATCTACTTGGGCACCCCGTCCCTGGCCAGGGGAAGGAAAACAAGGGGCTGGGCCAGGGAACCCCTCAAAATGGGAGCTGGAGATATCACACACTTATGATAACAGCTCTTATAATAAGTTAATAATCTCTGTATTTTTATATACCAGAGACACCTAATATTTACAGTGCTGTGTTTTTCAAAGCATTTTCACATTTCATTCTCACCGTAAACCTTTGATGTAGGGACACAGCTTTATTTCCATTTGAATGATGAGAAAGTGAGACCAGAAATGAAGGGGCTCAGTCAAGATCACAGAACAGAACAGGATGCACAGCCTGGTTTCTCGACTTGTTCAGGCTCCCAATCTCCAAGTTGGGCAGTCCTTCTGTTATAGGGGAGTCCCTAGCCCTGTGGCACCCAGAATTCTGTGTGTGAGGTCCCAGGTGGGGTTGAGGGGAGGGGTCCGCATTTGGATGCTCCTCCTGCATCAGGACAGGCCCCTCACCAGAGGTCGGGTGAGGCTGATTGCAAGGCAGGGGCATGCGTGAGATAGGCCAAGTTTCCACACAGACACGACGCCACTACTGTGCTGTTCTGAGAGGAGGCGGCGACACTGATTGCCATCTGCGTGCGTGGGTCTGGTTTTAAAGACTGCATGACAAGCAGCCCTTTCCACGTGGTGCACACGTGAAGATGGTGCCAATGAACCCTCTGCAGATTCTGCGGAGATTTCTGCCCTGGAAAACTGAGAGCTTGGAGAAGATGACAGGATCAGTCTATAGGAGCCTAGTAAATCCAGGAAGGCTTCCTGATGGAGGCGGTTCTGAGCAGAGTCTGGAGGGAAGTAAAGGACAGCCGTCCTCAGAAGGAAATGGAGGTGCTAGGGTGAAAGGATGAAAGGCTTGGAATGGTGAGCAGGTTAGCTTGAATGGCCTAGGTGTGGCTACACTTAGAGTGGGCGAGGGGACTGGCAGAGCTGATAGTTGAGATGGAAGGTCAGATGTGAATTTGAGAAGCTAGAATCAAAGCAGAGTCTGGAATGATTTGTAAGGCTTTGTGTACATGGGGCTAAATGAAGAAACTGAGGATGGGTGTGTGGGGTTGAGCACTGGACCTAACCAAGTTCCACAATGACTTGGAAGTCCAGACAGTGGTATGGAACCTAGAAGTCTCTGGATGGTCATGGGGCTTTAGGACCTTTGAGCACATTCTGACCTTGGCCCAGCAGCAGGTTGGGCTGGTGTGGAGAACTTGGCAGGATGGGACTCCCACAGCCCATTGCCCCACCCCATGGTGCTTTCCTCCCCCCAACTGGGACCCGGCCTTCCCTCTACAGGATGCCACTTTAGTGCTGGATTCTGCCTCAGGCTCCCAGAGAAATCTTGCTGCTCTGGGAAGATGCCCCGCTGCTCCTTCTGCTCTACTCTGGGGTGATGGATGACTGTGGAGAGGCGGGGAGCAGCCTGCCCTCCCCCAGTCTGGTTCAGATGGTTGGAGTGGTGGGCAGCAGAATCCTGGAGTAGCCAAAGAGGAATGGCAGCCTGTAGGCTGGGGAGATGGCCCTGATGCTCCAAAGGTGGTTCTAGACAGAGTGACTGGTCCCAGGGGCAGGAGAGGATTGTAGTTAGCTTTGTACTGTGTTCTTCTGAATAGGAATGAAGCAACACTTTACTGCATAATTTCTTGATTTCTCAAGGCCACCCTGGACCCATCATGACTAGGCAACCAGGTCCTGCTCTAGTCTTCAAGGGGAAACTGAGGCCCAGGGAAGTAGGAGTTGGCTTATCTTTGAAAGCATGGTATGTGAAAGTACCATGTGTGTCTCGCTGCAGAGTGTCTTCTCTCAACCAGCTCTCTCTGGGACCCAGTGGTGGACGGGTAGGAGGAGTTTCCTCCTCTGTCTCCCTCTCTGGCAGGTCTTCTGGGGAATTTTAAAGGGACAACTCCTCTTCTCAGGATTGGGGGTGGGGGGAACCCACGAGCTATAGGCACCTGTAAAACCAATTTAAAAATCAGTCTAGCCAACCAGCCCCCAAAGGAACCAAAGGGAGCTATAGAGTAACTCAAAAGCAGACACTAATGGAGGGGAAAAGAAATGTAGTTACATATTCATCAGCTTTTAAATATTCATGAGGATTGTAAAGCAGATTAATTTTCATGCCTCATTTCTCCCGTGGTTCCCGCTGTCCATATTTTACCGCAGCAGCAGAAGAAAAAGGAGCTATGGATCACTTGGCCACTGCCCTCACCATCACTTAAGGAGCAGCCTGATGTGTGTGCGCGTGCACGTGTATGGGCTGTGTGCACGTGCGCATGTTCACTTGAGGGGCGGGGGAGCAGTGGGGCTGAGCCCTGTGGAGGTGGAGGTATTTCTGTGCTGGGGGATAGGTCTCTTTAGCCAGGTCAGATCAGTGTGAGGACAAGTCAGGATGGTGTGAGGACAGCAGAAGGGAGGGCCCCGAGGTGTCTGAAAAAGAGGGAGTGGAGAGGACTCTGGGGACATGGAGTTAATTTCTGGCCTCCCCAGGGGGGAAAGAGAAAAGGACCTTCACCAGAGTCAGCAAGAGTTTCATCTACACTCCCCGAAACTAACTGTCCAAGACAAATGATTGAGTGAGGTGAGAGACTGGGGTGTGTGTGTGTGTGTGTGTGTGTGTGTGTATGTACAGAGGTGAGGGTGGAGGTGGGGGAGGGGAAGGCAGGAAGGTCACGGAGGAGAACATGTGAGGAAGAAGATACCAGGGCAGAGAGAAGAAAATGAAAGGGTGATTGGGCCTCATTTGTTTCAGGTGGGGCCTGGAATAAAAAGGCATAGGCTCAAAGCAATGAGGATGGAGGTAAGATCTTTGGAAGGACTTTTAGGTCCCAGGGTTCCTCTCTCTATGGGAGGTGAGAGAAATGCTCCCTTCCCCCACCAGCCACACCATCTGTGAGGCTCAGTGAAGAGAACCTGACATCAGTCCTGCACCAGGGATCACTTGGGAAGCACAGCCAACTAATGGTCTAGCCGGAGGGGCAAGCCAGAGTTCGAGGAGACTCTGTCACATGTAGGTGTCAAGGTGAGCTGTTCCTAGAGCCAAGGGTTGCTGATATCGTTGTCCAGAGTCAAGAATGCAAACCAGGGAGCCTGTGAAGTTGCACATGACAGACCCTTGGGGACAGAGTCCGAGGTGCAACTTCTTCATGGGGTCCCAGAGTGTGGCTCCTGGGCAGTGATGAGAGGTGACAGCCTTTGTGCTTTGGATCAGATTTCTTGGAAGACGAGGGATGAGCCTGATTTCCCACCCCCAAGCTCCTGCCCCCTTCTGTGGAGGCAGACTTTGGTCTGTGACGCAGAAAGGTCCAGGTACTCTCTGGTGCCCTTTGGGCGTCACTAGGTCAGACCCTCACTGTGGGTCCCTTCCCAGCTTCATTCCCTCCACACTGCCTTGAGTCTTTCCACTCAGTTCCTCAGTCGCATGTGCCATTGCCCCCTGGATGTCTCCACGCGATGTCTGGACCTCAAATGCCCACAATCAAGCTGACCGCCACCCACCCCACAGATCTATTTGGCCTGCAACCTTCCTTACGTCCATCAGTGGCGACTCCACTGCTGTCATCCTTCACTCTGCTCACTTTCAGTCCTCAACATAATATCCAGAATCTTGGGAATTCGCTGCTCACTCCCTCTGTGGCCACCCCCCAGGTCCAAGCTCACATCTTCTCTTGTCTCAATTTTTACAGAAACTGCTCTCCTGTGGCCCATGAGACTCTTCACGGACTGGCCCCTCCCCTTGTCTCCCTGCGTGTGTCTCTTTTTTGCACCAGACAACTACACTGCTCCTCCTGTTATTCCCTGAGCCTGCCAGGCCTGCTCCAAAGTCTTGGCTTCCTCCTTCCCTTCCTTCAGAACTTTGCTCAGTTTGCCTTCTCAGGGATGCCTTTCTGAACTCTCTAGGGGCCCTAAATGGGCAGCTTTTGGTAAGCATGTTACCAGGACTGGACCAAAGCTCAGCCTGGGGAGCAGGTTTGAGCTGAGCCTGGACAACACAGCCTGTCTAGCCTGCGCCTCCTTTTAGCTGTCTGGCATCCCTGCCATATAGCACATCCACCCCCTGCCAGCACCCCATGGTTTGGGAGCATCTGAGCAGCTCATTTCTTATCTCTTTTTGCCTTTTCTTACCCCCACTCTCTCCTCATCCCCTCTTTGAGGTATAATCTGATCAGCTCCTAAAAAAGGGCAGACCCTTTCCCTGGGCCGCTTCCCACGTTGCACCTGACCTTCAGAGTCACCTGGGGCAAGGTGGGCATGTGCAAATGCTAGAGCTGGGAGGTGGTGCAGGTGCACCGCCTTCAGACTTGTGTGGTGTAGATAAGGATGAGCTTGTTAGTGGAAACCACATCACAAAACCCGAGGCAGGTGGATCAAGAGGGAGGATCCCCAAGGTGGGAGCATGAGCGAGGTGGGTGGGAAGCCCAGACACAGCTCTGCAGTGACACGTGTCTCCCTTTATCTCCTACCTTCCTGAGCTGGCCACCTCTGCTGGCATGGCCTCTGCCTGTCACCCAGGCCAGATGTTCTTCCTCCTCCCTCTCACCAGGGTGGAGCGGTAGTGTCCTCATAGCTCTTGATCCCCCAGGGCAGGTGGAACCCCTTCTGGGAAACCTCAAGCCCTGCTTTAGAGTCAGTACTGCCTATAAGCCCAATCTGGGGAACTCTTAGGAGGTGCCATAGTGGGGTGGCCCCGAGTCCTGACTTAGGTGCCAGATGGAGCCGAATGTGAATTTCATCTCCACTATCTATGTGCTCCCAGCGAGTTACTTAACCTTTAGTCCTCACTTTCCTTATCTTATTTGTCAAATGGAGATAATTGCACTCCCTGCCTTCAAGCAGGGGCATGTTAAGCGCTAAGTAAGTGGCAGATATTATTATTATTATTGTTATATTGTTGTTGCTATTGACAGACTTGCTGAGAGGATAGTGTCCTCACCCCCACAGTCCTGTCCCGGCCCCCCTCTGCCTTCCTCTCCACACCAGCTGCTTTTACTATGCCCCAGCTTCTTGACCCTTGTTCTGGATCCTTGTCTGACAGCCCCTAGAGGGACTCTTCATGTCCTTAATTGCAATTCTCTTGCTCGGCATAGTCATCAGCACCTAATGTCCCATGTCATTGCTGTTTCTCTGCCTGCGGACACCTTGCTCCTGGGGGCTGCTCAGCCACCCAGGGCAACTCCATCTGGTCGGGAGCGGCCATGGTGAGGGGTAGGGAGACAGGAACAGGACCTTCCAGCAATGCCTTAATGACAGTTTGCTTACAAATAACTTAGTATTATAGGACAGAGGCTCCTCTGACTGTTGCTGGTTCTTTCTTCCACTTGGGATCCTCGTCTCTACCTCCTGGAAACCAGAGGTACCTCTGTGCTCACAAATCAGACCCCTGAACCCATGGAGAAACTGAGGCCCCTCCCACTTCTTTTCCTACCCCACCCCACTCTACCCCCCAACTTGGCTCTGATGCTCTTGTGGAGTTTTTAAGGTGGGATCCAATAAAAAGTCAGGACTGGGGGAGTGAGCTTGGGAGAAGGAAGACTTGGGGATGGAATCAGTGGGGTTTCTCCAGGTGCCTGAGTACAGGTTTCCCAGACTTGGATAACCACCCTGGAGCCCAAGAGGCTGGGCTGCCTCCTCAGCAGGCCCTGTGCCAGGGCTTCAGCCTTGGCGGACTGGCCTGCACCAGTCCTGGGGGGTTCCTGGAGGGCTGGGGCCATGCCCATTCTCCATGCCCATTCCCGGGTCCCAGGGCGGGACCCTTCTCCCCTGAGCTTGCATCCACGGTGGCCTCTCTTCTTGGGGAGGCTCATCCCCAGCCCCTAAAGAGCTTTCAGGGGCACAGGGAACAGCTTCCTCAGGAGTTCTGTCCAAGCCTGGCCTGAGGGTGGCTTTGGATATTCCCCAGTATGGGCTTATGGTAAGCAGGTAACAATGCCAGCTTGCCCAGTGGAGTCAGGACAATAACTTTTGTTTAAAGGGAGCCCAGAGCCTTGCATGTTTGAGAAGAGCTCAGAAAGAGGCTCTCTGGGGGAGGAGGAGCCCTCCCAGCTATGATCCTTGCCCCCCAATCTGTCTTCCTCCCCCTGGCCCTCCTCACCAGATTCCTCCACCACCACTCCCAGGCTCCAGGCATGTGTCTCTTTTACCTTGAGCCCAGGAAGAGACACAAACCCCTTGCTGGTTCCTCTCAGCATTGCTGGGATCTGCTGGCATTTTCACAAAGGACTTCCATAAATAATAAGGGAGAACAAAAGGGAAGTAATTACAGAAAATACAAACAGCATGAAAATAGTCAAGTTTCTAAAGTACAGGTTTCCCAGGCTTGGATAACCACC
Organism: Talpa europaea; assembly: GCF_964194135.1. Taxonomy (NCBI): domain Eukaryota; kingdom Metazoa; phylum Chordata; class Mammalia; order Eulipotyphla; family Talpidae; genus Talpa; species Talpa europaea. The sequence goes on from NC_140079.1 coordinate 19,670,785, forward strand.
CTGGAGCCCAAGAGGCTGGCCTGCCTCCCCAGCAGGCCCTGTGCCAGGGCTTCAGCCTTGGAGGACTGGCCTGCACCATACATCTTGGCTCCTGGGGGGCTGGGGCCACACCCATTCCCCCGTGCGCATCAGCTGTAGTTTCCCACTTGAGGATTTGCCTCAGCTATAGCTGGTCACCTGAACTGTAGTGTCTGCCATGCTGAAATCCTACCACTTGACTTCAGGCCTGGACTACCTCAGAGCACCTGCTGAGACAAGGGAGTCCCCATCTCTACTTCCCTACCCCAGGCTGTTCACTGCACACCCATTTCACTGCTGTGCAGACAGGTGCTAGAGTGACTCCATACGGCCCCTGTGCTATCCTGCTAACATACAGTGGTGGACACAGGCGGTCATTTGTTTGATGTGGCCGAACCCCCCGACTGAGGTAGATTGAACTAGAACAGGTCCCTGAGTCACACAGGGCCAATCAGAATTCTATCACTGTACTTTTGGAAATAGGACCTAGGAATAGTCTCTTCCTGCTGTCCTTTGATTATCATAAGTGGGCTTGGGTGCAGTGGGTGGCCATCTTGATTTCTGAGATCTGCCCAGCTATGCGAGGAGAAGCAGGAGGCGAGAGGGCACTGGAGCCAGCACTTCTTGCTTCTCTAGACAACATTCCAGAATGAGGCCTGACTGCATTCATGCCCTTGGCAAGAATGGCTCTCTTATGTCCTTTTAGTAAATGTCCCCTTTTATTTAAATGCAAATTTTGTGGGTTTCTATAACCCTGAATCTCAATAGATATCCTTACCCTATAATTGGAACAGACATACCAATGTAGCAGGGTCTGCAGAGAACCAAAGCTGAGTCCACACCAGTGTTCCTGTGAGAAACGAAGTCCCTTGGTCAAGAGTGAGCCAGGTGAGGGCTACCTGGGGTTGGGGAGCCTGGGAGCACATGTATAGGGCAGGACCAGCAATGGGAGACCCTGTAGAATATTGCTTGCCCCATATAAGCACCATGACTGGTCAGTAAATGGATCACCATTTTCCTTGTAGCATTCTGTCTCCTCCCTAATCCTCCCTTTCCACCCCCCCTCCCTGCCTCCAGGACTGTAATATGTGAATTAGGAAACTGAACCCTCAGTTGGGTGACTTCACCTCCTGGGTCTTGCTTCCCCACACCAAAAAATGGTAACCATAAGACATCTGTGCATTTCAGGGTTCCTCAAACTTTCCCCATTCCTTTCTCCTCCACTCGCTTCTGCTCAGCAAGCACCTCCTTGCAAGGCTTTCCCCTCTGAGGCCACTTAGTTCAGCACTTTCTGACCCTCCCTCTTCCTATATTCAGGACCATCATGCTTCCTGCGCTGGCTGTATGGCATCTTTGTATCTTACTTTCGGTTGGGACGCTCACTCAGATTCCCTCATCAGACTGAGATCCCCAAGGACAGGGATCCTGACCCTCTTCTTGTCCCTCCCCTTCCCTGTAGACCCATCTAGAGCAGGGCAGAACCCAGAGAGGGTGCTTGGAGATGGCCTGCCCTGCCAGTTTGCTCCCCAATCGACCTATCGAGGAAGTAGCAGAGCTTACTTCATTTCTAAGCCACAGTTATGGGTTCCCCCTTCCTCTCCAGAAAGCCAGCTCCTGCCAGGGGAGAGTACATTTCTATTTCTTCCCCATATGCCCACCCTCTTCACTCCTGTGCCCTTCTCTCTGCAGGGGAGGGAGCATCCCCCACCTGAGCCAGCCACTCCCCCCTTGCAGCTGGCTCCTTCCCTTCCTCTCCCACTCCCTGGCACGGACCAGAAACAACGTTCTCCCTCCCATCACTGCCTCCATGGCCGCCCCACCCCCCTCTCCCAGCCTTTCTGTTCCCATCCTGGCTTGTCTCCCCCAGGCAGCTGGGAGCAGGGCGCCTTCGATTTCTCTATTCAGTCTGAGGCGTAGCAATTTTCTGCTCTCCCGTAATTAGGGGAATTTTAAGCAAACTCCCCGACGGATGATTACAGCAGGTTCAATCCCAGCTCCTTTGATCAGGGAAGAATGAGGACGTTGTTGGAATATTCCTCGACCTGCTGGCCAGACAGGCTCAGAGGAGGACTTCTGACTCTTGGGCTCCCCCTGGAGGCCTCTGAACTTCTGTCTTGGCATCTGAGCATCCCAGGGCGATGGAGTCTCCCCAGTGGAAGCTTGCCTCCAAACCCTTGGTCACTAAGGGTACTCCAGATGTGGCTTCTCTGGCTTTGGGAAATACCCAGGCTCAAAGCGAGGCTTGGGACTGGTGACTTGGGTGGGAAGGGAAATTAAAGAGTCACTTGAGTTGTCACCCAGGACTGCTGTACTCTCTGGATGACAGAGTCCCACATGGATGGGGATTCCTGGAGGTGTGTAGCACCCGACTTGCATAATGTACTTGGTGGCTTGAGCCTGCCTCCAGGAAGCTGGAACCACTCTACTTTTCTAAAATGTCAGAGAAAGAGGTGCCTCTTGAGAGGTGAAAGCCTCTTTAAATTTAGTTCATTTCCTTAAATCTTTTGTGCCTACCAAAGGGAGGGAGAAGAACAGGAAGAGTGTGGCCTTTGGAGCAACGTGTCTGGAGAAAGAATTCTGGTTTGTCTATTTCCTGGCTGTGTGATGTTGGGTTAGTCAACGACTCTCTCTGAACTTAAATATTTCTCTTAAAGGGTTGTTTTGAGAATTTAATAAGAAATAGATTACAATACTTCTTGGCTTATAACAGGTGCTCAGTAAATATTATCTCCCTGCTCCTTCCCACTTCACACCTTTTAAATGTCATCACCCTCCAGAGCAAACCCTGGTCTCCTCTGTCTGCATCCCCCGGCCCTGTGTACCCCCAAATCTGTGCCGAAGAAAGGATGGGGTATATTAATAGACTATTAATGTCTCCAGCATTCCCGAGCAGTGAGCCTGGCTTTTCCATAGGTTAATTAGGCCATATTTCAGGATAATTACGGCAGTATATTCCTACACTAATTAAGTGGCTTTAAACCATCTCCACAATGCAGCTCCATGAATCATAATTAAGCCTCACCACGAGTGCCTCTGCCAGCCCCCAAGCCCTGCACGCAGCCGGCTATGCCTGCCCGCAGTTGAGGGAGGGGATACGCTGGAACCATGGGTTTGAAAAGGACTTATTTTCCTGGGATCATGTCAGAATGATTTCTAGTGAATATTGGATGAGGCTTTTTTGTTTTCACAAGGAGTGAGACGGAGAGAAGTACAGTGCTGGGTAGGTTTATCCTCTTCTCCCTGCTCTGCTGAGTAGATGTGAATGGAGTCCCAGAGGACGCAGGCGGGGCTGAGGAGGATAATGCCTGCATGCTGGCGCACATGGGTGCGTGTATCAGCCTATTGTGAGCGTACGTGAGAAGATTCATGTCTCGGCCATTGTTCCATGGGGACCTGTTGACATTAGCGGCTCCGTTCATGACTACCTGCAAACAAAAACAAACGCGCCAGAGAACACCTGTTTGCGAGGGAGACCGTACCTCCTCCGTATCTCCTCGCTTCTGATTGTTTTGTTGGCGTGCCTGGTCACCTCACCCTGGCGGCCCCTGTGGCCGTTGTAGGTACTGAGACATGAAGGGAGTAGTGGCAGCCTGGACAGAAGGCCCAGTTGTGAGTCTTGGCAATGACACTCACTGAGTGTGTCACCTTGAGGAAGCCATCAGGCCTCCTGAGCCTCAGCTTCCTTATCTGGATAATGAAAACAATCCCAACGATCTCACAGGGCTGCTGAGAAAGTGGAATAAGATGCTAGGACGGTGCAATGACCCCATGTGAGAAGTAAACTCTGGGCTGTTCTTCCAGCCCTCGAGAAGGGCTCATAGGGACAGTCACACTCCCTTCTAGAGCCCTGAGCACCAAGCCATCCTTTGGTCTGATGTGTTCCATTTGTAGTCGAGGGGGCCACATGGGATCCTGGAGGACTAGGAACCAGGACCTCAGGTTCGGTGGCACCAAGAGCTCACCATTGGGGTGCCTGTCATCAGCTCCTACCTAGGAGCTGGAGAGGCCCCTGGGAGTCATGGTGGTAAATGGAAGAGAGACACAAACATCGGAGGAAGATATGTAAATCAGCTTTTTGGGAGCTTCTGGCCTAGGCTCGCAGTCCCCCAAGTCCTTTCTATTTCTTTCTATGCCTCCCTGATCTCCCACTGCCCAATCTCCCCATCCTGCTTCTACAGTCCTACCTCCTGCTGCACCCCGCACCCCCCCCAGCTGGTGGCTCAGGCAGAAAAGCAGACAGGGGAGACTTGTCTCCTCTCTGTCTCTTTCTCAATGACCCCGGGCATTTTGAATAAGAGACTAATCAAATAAGGACAGATGACAATATACCAGCATCTTCTGTGGAAGCCAGGGAGACAGACACTGGCTGACTGTCCTCAGCAACAGGATTGGGAATTGGGGGGGACAGGAAGGAGCCGGCATTTATTTAAACTGGTTGTCACACACACAGCCCCTGCCTCTTCTGACAAGAGAACACCATATGAAGGCAGATAAGCCCTGCTGGAAAACTGACAGCAATGGGGTGGGGTGGGGGTGGGGTGGGAGTAAGACTGGGGGAGATTATGGCTTATGGCTCTATTAAAATAGGCGGAGGTGAGAGCAAGTGAGGCTTCCCCCAGGACACAACTGAGAGCTGCAGGGAAAGGATCCTGGTTCTTCCCTAGGAGAAAAAGGCTGCTTGGGCTGGTAGGAGGTGAGAGTCCTGGGGAGAGGCCTCCAGTTACATTACATGGAGAAGACGAGTCATTTCCTTAGCAGAGGTGCAGGCCAGATCCAAGGTGAACTTCTCCCTATTTGCATTGAGGGAAAGAAGAAAGAGAAGAGTAGTGGGCAGAGACAGGGACGGCAGATGACAGGGAAGACAGAGTCCGGAGCATGGGGTGCAGTCTAAGGAGAAAACTCACGGAAGTAGACAGCTCCAGGAAGCTTGCACAGTGCACACATAAGCACTTAACGTGGGTCTAGGTGTGGACACACATCTGTGCCTGCATACCATGTAAACGCATGTCAGTAGCAGAGGATGGTCCTGGCTGACCCACCAATTTGACTACAGTGTAGCCTTTGGGATATAACTTTACCTCGCTAAGCCTCAGTTTTCCTATCTACACAATTGGAATGAAAAATCCCTCCCCTGCTCACTTCAAAGAGCTGTCATGGAAATGAGACAGAAGAGAGGGACAGCCCTGGGAAGACTATAAAATCTGCTCCGGCTGTGAAGCCTGGTGAGTCATGGGGTTGTCTACCCAACCTCTCCTGACCAAGGAGGAGAGTGCCCTGCGGGGGGGATGAAGCATGGAAATGGGGCTTTGCTCTTTTTTGCCCTCACTTTTGTCAGCATTGACATCTGTAGGAAGGAACTCTGGGGTCATATCTCTGCTTCCTTCCAGCTGGGCATTCCTTAACCTGAGCAGCTAAGTGCTGTCCCATAGGTAGAGTATTGGTCTCTCCCTGAAGGAATGTGGGGACAATAACAGGAAAACACCTGAGGGCTCAGAAGCTCCCCATCCCCAAGGAGCCGTAGGAACAAGCTGGGAGAGTTGGGTTAAACTCTGATTATTACCTCTCACCTTGGCCTTGTCCAGGACCAGGTCCTCTCTAGATGTGGGACTAGAGGGTGACTGGTGGTTCAGATTGGGGAAGGGAATTTGGTTTGCCTTTGTGCATATTGAGCTAATGGAGCTGGGGAGAGGGGGGTCCGAGTCACCCTGCACAAGATCATGGCCAAGAGGAGCCTGAGGACAATGATGAGCTTGGGAATTTTCTCTAGATTCCCAATGGAAGGAGGAGGCCTTTGGAGACCCTTCAATTATCCTGTGCTGTTAGAGGGAAAGAAATGGGGAAAGGCAGAAGGAAACCCCATAGAGATGTCCTTTCAAGCGTCTGGGGTTCACTGGCACTTGGAGGGAGACCATGTCCCCTTCCCAGATCTAGATGCTTTTGTCCTGCTGGGCCAGTGTCCAGATGCTCTGAGAAAGCTGAGCTTTAGCAAGAAGGAGAGGTGAAGGGAAGGATGAGCACTACTTCCCATTTCATCTCTGTTGCTAATACAGGGGCTCTGGAGTCAAATCTTGACTCCACTACATTTTGCTAGGTCACATAAGCACTCCAACTCTCTGCTTCCTTACCTGTAAAATGAGGCAAGCAATAATACCTACACTATGTGTTTGTTGTGTAAATTCAATGAGACAAGACGTGTGGGCTGCTTAGCCAAGTGTCCTGCACATGATAAAGCTTGACTGTGGCTCCCCATTACCCACATTCTCCCCCCCCCCCCCCGCTGCCCCTTATTTGTTATTGCAGAATAGCCTGGTCTGTCCTGACTAATTTCCAATAGTGGCAAAGGCAAGATACAAAGAAATTAAACAGAATAAAACAGTGAACAGAGGACTGGATACTTTGAATAGAGCAGTGGGGGGTGGTCTCTTTGAGAAGGTAACTTTGGAACTGGGATTTGAATGATAAGAGATTCGAGAAATTCAGCAATGCAGGTGGCAGCGACTGTGAAGGTGGAGGAGGAGGTACACAGAACAGCAAGTGGAAGGGCCCTATGCAGGGAACACGCTCAGATCCTCAAGGTGATGAGAAAGCCTGGAGCCTAAGGGAGGATAGTGATGAGAGTTTTGGAGGCATAACCAGGGACCACATGCCTCCAGGACCCAGGACAGGGCCAGGCACAGCGTAGGAAAGGAACGGTTGTTCTCCAGAGTGAATGAGCTGAGTGAATGAAGAATGGCCCTGAGAGCTTGGGAGTGACCTTTTGACTTCCTTAGCTGTACCAGCAGATACTAGCTGGGGTGGAGACTGGCTCTGTGGAACATTCATTTCAACTCATTCCAACTCTGGGAAGCACGAGAGGATAAATAAGGAGCAAAGATCTCTTCTAAGGGAGAGTGTGAAATAATAGGAAATAAATACATTGGTCTCTGCTGGGTTCCTGGCACAGAGCAATCAAACCCTTGTAATTTCCTCAGTGATAAGAGCTCTAGGAACATCTTGTGTTCTAACATTTGGTCTTTCACTCTGATTCTTGACCAGGGCCCCTAAATATGTTGGAATTTCTTGGACGAAAGGACTGTTTTTGTTCTAATGAGGTGACTCTAGGAGGTGTCTGGGTGGCTCCTGGATGGGCCACCAGAAAGACAAGCTTGTTATTTTCAGTCCAGCACCCTAAAAAGAGGGGAGAGGGACTGAAATTGGACTTAACTGATCATGCATACATGAAGAAGTCACTATGAAAATGCCAGTGTATGGGGTGTGGGGAGTACCCAGTTGTGGTGAGTGCCCATGGACTGGGAGGATGGCTGCACCCCAACCATGGAACAGAAGCTGCTGCTCTTGGGACCCTCCTAGACCTCCTCCTATGTATCTCTTCCTCTGGTCCTTCATCTGCATCCTCTCCATCCCTCATAAACTGGTAAATGCAAGTGTTTCCTGACTTCTGTGAGTCACTGTGGCGGGTAATTGAACCCAGGTAGGGGGGGTGTGGGAACTTCCGATTTGTATGACGTCAGACAAATTGTGGGTAACCCAGGTTCTAACTACTTTTGATTGACATCTGAAATGGGGGCAGGCTAGTGGATCTAAACCCTTGACGTGTGGGATCTGACACTATCTCCAAGTAGATAGTCTCAGAATTGAGTGCAACTGTGGCAGCCAATTAGCAATGCTGCCAAGGAGTGGCATGGGAAACCCGTTCTGTTGGCGTTGGAAGTTCTGAGAGGGGAGTGGTGTGAGAGTAAAGGGGAGACACCTGTGAGAAACTGAGGCATTCTGATTCAGTTAGGGAGAAAGACTACAAGAAGATTCAGAGATTTGGAGGACAGGAATGCAAACACTCAGAATTATCAATCATGAATCACTGCTGCAGCATATAATAAATAAAAGGGAGAAATTAATGAAAAAATAGAAATATTCTTATGGCAGAAAAGCTTAAGAGAATGCTGAACAAGATAGAGAGGGAAGAAATTCACTCATGGACACATTAGGGTGACATATAAGAGCATCACCAGCAGAGAGAATGCTCCCACAGAGAAAAAGCAGGTCTCCTACAAATAAGGAGAATGGAGGCCCAGTGGAACAGCTTTCAAGTAATATACAGAAACTGTGGGGAAAGAACTTTGAACCTAGAATTTTATATATAGCTGAAATTTGTTTAAGTGTGAGGGCAAGACAAAGTTATCCTCAGGCACAAAAGATGCACGCAGAATGTATTCCAGCAATAACCGAAAAAAAAAAACCCAAAAACCAAAGGGCTTCCTCTGGTGGCGCAGCAGTTGAGCACTGGGCTGCGAAGCTGCCCGCAGCCTCTGCAGCACCGGTTCAGTGCCGGTTGGTTCCCCAGCTGCCGGTGAGGGTCCCACATGGTGCGACAGACCTCTCCTGCTGTACCCGCTGCTCCCCTCAGCAGTGTACTTCGTCAGTCTGCCTGTTCTGTTCCCTGCTCTGGCTCCGGTGAATTCTCTCACCCTCCCGCGCTTCTGACTTTACCCAGTGCTTGTACAAATAAATACAAAAAAAAAAAAAAAAAAAAAAGGGCAGCGAACCCAACAGGCAGCTATAAGGTAAGGTAAAACAGGATTGAGAATAATTTACTAAATTCTATACTTGCTTGAATTAACTATGAATATAGATCAGAATCTGAAACTTTTAAGCATAAATAAAAGTAACACGACAGCAGTCAGCAGAAGCAAGAGGTAGGGAGAGACCAAGAGAATAGCCCAAATAACACATGTCTAAAAAGTAAAAACATAGTACCAAATAGCTCTTGGATTATAGAGAAAATCTTAAGGGAAATTATGAATTACTTTCAATTGAATGTCAAGGAAAGCTCTGCATGTCAAAATTTATGTACTGCAGTTAAAGCGGTACCAAGAGGAAAATTTATATCTTCAAACACATCTGTCAGAAAACAAGCAAGTCTGAAAACAAATGAGCTATATATTCAAATATAAGAGGATTAAAAAAAAGGTAGAGAAAAACCAAATACACCAGGAAGAAATAATAAAAATTAAAGCAGAAATCAATGAAATAGACTAATACCCAAAGCATCAAAATCTAGAGAAATGACTAATAAAAACAAAAATTCTTTGAAAAGACTCATAAAATATACATCTTTCAAGAGATTAATGAAACAAACATTGAGAAAATGAGACATTTTTAAGACAAACTGCAAAATTAAGGTAGAATTAAAGTGTTAAAATATAAAAGTAATTCTAGGGCCTCCCTGGTGGTGCAAGGGATGAAGATGCAACCTATGAAGCTTGCTGCAGCCACTGGAACACAAGTTCAATCCCTGGCCAGGGAGCCACCCACATGGCATAGCAGACCTCTCCTGTCTCGCCTGCTGCTCCCCTCAGCTGTGTATTTCAGTGCATCTGCCTGTTCTGTTCCTCACTCTGTCTCAGGTGAGTCCTCTCACCACACCCCCACAGCTCTGGCCTGTACCCCAGTTCTTGTATATATAAATAAGTAAATTTTAAAAAATTAAAAAAAAAAGTAATTCCAGAACAGTATATATACATGCACAACTATATACATTTGGAAACCTAAATGAAATGCACACATTTCTGGAAACTATACAATGATGAAATTGGCACAAGAAAATTAGAGGGCTTGACCAAACTAATAGCAAAAGAACAAGCAAATTAAAATAGTAATTATATGAATCTCCTTGCCACCCTAAAAGTTCCAGCTATTTTATAAGTATTTATAGGAAAACTCTACCAGAATTTTCAAGGAATAACTATTTGGTATCTCACATAAATTATTCCAAAAATAGAGAAGAGGGAACACTGTCCAGATCATTTCATAAAGTTTATATAGCTTTGTATGAATTTGCTACCAAAAAAGAAAAAACTATAAGAAAAGGAAATTTTGCTTCACTTTTCTTTAAGAATATAAAACACTTTAAGAAAGTACCAGCCATATCTAATACTGTATTAAAAATGTATATGTATGCAAAAAATGGAATACTAAGTAATCTGACAGCAGCTAACTCCAGCTATACACAGTTTACATTGCACATCTAACTCCAGCTATACACAGTAGTCCACATTGCTGCATGAAGAGTCAAAGACATAAGACTACATCCTATATGATTCCATTTCTATTAATTTCCAGAGGAATCTGTAATGAGATTTTAGAAGAGTTATTACCTTGGGGTGGAAGGCTGGCAACATAGACAGGTTGGGGGAATGAAAGAGCCTTCTGGAATATTCCCACTGTTGGAAATATTCATTATCTTGGTCTTAGTCATATTTAAATGAGTGTGTATATATATATATAAATGTTCATCAAGCTGTATTTCTAAGATGATTGTACTTTACTGAATGTAGCTTATATTAAATGAACAAAAGTAGTCTGGATGGGAAGAATTTATCCCAGTAATGTGAAAATTGTTTACTGTTAGAAAGTCTATCAATATAACTCAACTCTTAAAGCAGACATTGGCAAACTTTTTCTTGTAAAAATATATTTTAGGCATAATGGCTGGAGAGCATCTGTCCCACTTACTCACCTGTCATCGTCATGTGAAAGCCGCCACAGACAGGATGAAAATGAATGGACTTGGCTCTGTTTCAATTAAACTGTATTTGTAAAAGACAGGCAAAAACCCAATTTGGTCTACAGTCTGTATTTTGCTGACCCCTGATTTGAACGAATACAGGAGAAAAATGAAAGTCACTTAAATGGATGTAAAAACCATCTGATAAAGTTCAAATCAATACATGACTTTTAAAAAACTTACAAAAATAGGAACATTTGTAATTTGATAAAGACTGGCAACTAAATCCTTTGGCAGACTTCATACTCAAGGAAGAAACAGTTGCTGTGTTCTTATTGATGTTCACTAGCTCTGCCACACTACTCAGCAGAATACTGAAAGTCCTGACCAGTGCAATAAGGTAGCAAAATAATAAGACTTGGGAAGAAAGAGATAAAGTAGTCACTATTTACAGATGATGTGATAATTGGATGAGAAAACTCAAAGAAGTCACCAGGTACCTTTGACTATAGAAAACATTATTGCCCTTGATAACATCTAGGGGATAAATACAGGTTTTGAGGGACAGAAACTTATGCAATTAGGGGAACCCTCTTTAAGAAAAAGGAACTAAAACTGCAGATTCAAAATTAGGTATAAAAAGCAATGTTTATTTGGGATAAGAAATATAACTAAATACAACTTAAAAAATTAAATAGCACAATAAATGTCATAAATAGAAAAGCAACATTTTTTTTAGTATTATGTAAGTGCCTGACTTACCACTAGCTCTGCATCTTTATGTCCAGATGTCTGGTGAGTCAGGCTGGTGGGTGGAAGGAATTCCATGAATTCCCAGATGCTATTCTGACACCAGGATATGCCTAGCAATGACTTAACTATACGTGGAAATGATTGTGTGCATGTAAATATGTGCAAATTAACCCCAAGTTAGATATACCCTCGGCTTAAATTCCCCTTAGCTTGACCCCAAAATACCTGTGACCTCTCCAACAGTGCTCAATAGCAGGGGAGACAAAGGGGAAGTTGGGATGGAAAGAGACAGCAGTCTTTACCAACTGTGGTTAGAAAACCCTACTTTTACAATTTTGCAATAACATGGACACATTTCTAGGCCCCTCCCAGGGTCCTGGAGAGGACTGTAGACTTGTTTCTGATAATAGTAATGAATAGCCTCGAAGCCTAGGGATTAACAACAAAGGCCTAAGACCACAAGGGCAAAAAACTTTACTAACACATTAAGTGAAGGCCCTAAATGAAAAGAAATATGATAGCCGTGTTTGGAATGACATAATCTTAGAAAGATGTCTATTAGCCCCAAATTAATTTTTATATTCCATTAAAGTTCAGGAATTTTGAGGAATTAAACAAATGATTATCAAATTTCTCTAGAAGAATTCAGATCCACAAAACTAATCCAATTAAAATAGAACAAAGAGGCGACGTTTGCTGATAGCCAAATTGATTGCAATAAAAGCATAATAATAAAAGCAGAGTTGTACTGATATAGCAGTGAATAGGCCTAAGGAACAGAGTAGGAGACCAGGAACAGACCTAGACATACATAAATAAATTAGATAAACAAAAGCATATCTAAATAAACAAAACTACAAGAGAGTTTAGCATAGGACAGAGGAAGCATCACAAATCAGTGAGAGAATGAAAAATTATTTAGTAACGATATGGGGGGGGAGTGGTTCATTGTTTTGGAAATATGTTGAATTCCTATTTAATACAAAATAAAAAAAAAATTCCTAATGGAGAAGGACTTAAATGTGAAAAGTACAATGATAAACACAAACAGAAGGAAAAGTATTAAAAATAACCATGGACTTCAAAGTGATCGTTTCTTTGAAAAGATTAAAAAACATAGGCAAACCATAAGGCACAAAATAAATGGACTTGATCCCATCAGCATCAGAGGTTTCCGTTCTTAAAAAAAACAGTATAAACAAAGTTAACAGGGGGATAACAGACTGGGGTAGATATTTTTTAGAAGTCTAAAACGACAAAGATTTCATATCCAGCATATACAAAGCGCTGCAAATCCATAAGAAAAACAAGGATCTAATAGAAGAAAGGGACATGACTCCAAACAGGCCATTCACAGACGTGGCCATTTGAAGCATTAATAACTATCAGAAGAGTGGCTTCATCTCTAACACACATTAAAATAAAAAGGTGCCATATTACCCCTTTGGAGTGGCAGCAATGAGAACATCAGGCACATACTGAGCTCTAGGGTGGGGGGTGGGTTGGGGAGGGGAGAGGAAGTCTCAGGCCCTGTTGGTGGGAAGAGAAACTGGCCCAGAGAAAGGGGCCAACCCTAGGGCATAAGTCACACACCTACTACATTTTGGGGAAGCTGTATCCAAGTGTCTCCCGTGTCAACCCAGGGAGTTCAAATATCCTTCTATGCTAACATTCGGGATTTTGTTTATTTAGCCATAAGGGCACCCTTAAACATAATGTGTTTTCTGGTGTCAGCAATGATTTCTTGCTATCAATTCCATCCTATCTTTTACATCTCTTCTCTCCAGTGGGAAGAGGTAGGAAGGTATGTGTACCTTCATCCCTTGGGGTACATCTTCAGAGTCTCCTGTAGGTCAAGTCCATCAAGATCAAGTCCCCTGATGTTCTTTACGATCTGGGTGAATAAATCATGGCCTTTGTTTATGACAGAAGAGCACTTGGCAGTCAAAATAATGAACTGCCTCTACCTTCAACTTGGGTTTCTCTCCAGCCACCCGGAGAGAAGAGATGTGAAAGATAGGATGGAATTGATAGCATGAAATCATTGCTGACACCAGAAAACACATTATGTTTAAGGGTACCCTTATGTCTAAATAAACAAAATCCCGAATGTTAGCATAGAAGGATATCTGAACTCCCTGGGTTGACACGGGAGACACTTGGATACAGCTACACCAAAATGTAGTAGGTGTGTGACTTATGACCTAGAAATGTGTGCTGTAAAGACTGTTGGGGTTAGGGGGCTTGGGGACGGGGTGAGCTGCCTGCTTTGCTACATAGAGCTTGGCAATAAGAGCAAGCTAAGGTTTAATGGCTGCTTTAGAGACCACGTCAAGTGTCTTCATGTCAAAACAGGTTCATCAAGATGTCACTTACCCTTCCAGAAATGAGTTAAAAGGCCCTGTTCCAGTAAGTCCTCTGGGCTGTGGAGGGCTAATCTTATCTTTTCCTTTGAGAGTCATTTGCCCTGTGCAGCAGAAATGGGTCATTTTAAAACAGGAGCATCGGTCTTTCCTGGGGGACCACATTTGGGGCCACAGCCCATGCTCAGGGAGCCTCAGGTCTCACAATCCTCCCTCTTCGCCTTGCTTTGGTGGTACTGCTGCCTTTTGGTTTGCATTTAAAAGCAAAAGAGAGAAGGGAAAAGAGTAAAATATATAAGACTAGGGAGGGGAAAAATTTAAAGGATTATTTAATAAAATAATAGAGATCAAAACAGAAGAAGCAGACAGCTCCAATAAAAGGCAAAAAGCTCAACTGGATGAGACCATAAAAGGCCAAGTGAGGTCTTTTGTCTAAATTAAAATGACTAAACCATAAAGCAGGGAGCCTGAGTTTCAATGTTTATACACCCAGACAGGGACAGGGAACTGCCTGCCCTCTCTCATAGGCTCTGCACCCTGTACTCTAGGCCAGCTGCCCGATGCCCAACATGGTGGAGCAGAACTAAGGGTCCCTCTTGGTTCTGGGCTGGGAGCACACTTCTGTCCTTATAGGCCCTCTCCCTGGCCTCTTCTTATTCCTCCCACCATACCTCTGTAGGGGAGTCCCTTCCTCTGTCCCCTCCTACCCTCTCACAGTGCTGCCAGCCTTGGCTATGAAGGGAGGAGCCACAACCATGGACCCCAGTCCCAGTTCTGTCCCCTAATAACTGTGGGTCCTGAGAAAATAGTTGAGTTGTGAGTACCTATCTTTCAAAAGGGGAAAATTAGGACAGCCCCTGCCGGCCTCCTACATATCCTTTGGAACCCCAAGGTATTAAGGAGAGATGAGGGATATTTGTACATGCAGGCTCAACTCAGGACTCACTCCCCTAGGAAGCCTTCTGAGTACTTTTCCTCAGACTCAGAAAATACTCTGGCTGGACGGGTCAGTGATCATGTGCCGCGGACCAGCACAGCAGTAGACGATGAGGCCACCTCAGGGTTGAGAGAAGCGTGCAGGGTGGTCAGGGCATCGGTGAAAGAAATGACAAGCAGACACACTTCAAGAGTGAAAATCTGAGTGTAATTTTCTTTGAGTTTGTGACCAGTATATATATGTTTTCCAAAAGCACAGGAATGAATATCAATGCAATTAGCTTGCTCATGGGCTCAGTCTATCACCATCAGGGAGGTGATCTACATAACAAGCAATGACCATTATAGAAGAAAGAAGGAAGTTTAGAAAGACAAATAAGGGATTAAAGTTTGTAGTTCTAAAAAGACGGGATAAGATTTTTAGCATTCTTGTAGTGGTTCTTGGTGGTCGTTATCTTTTGATAAACTTCGGCCTTTTCAGGGAACTTCCGCTGAACTTCCTCTGCTTCAGGCTGTGTCGTGTCCCCCTCCCCCCCCCGCCCCCACGCGGTTGCCCAGCTGGATCTAGGGACCGTGGCGAAAGCCATTCCTAAAGATCACTGCGGGGGGAGGTGCAGCAGGTATGTAGGGTTTTGCTGTTCTCCCCCTGCGCTGGTTGCCCAGCCGGACCTAGGGACGGTTAGCCCTAAAGGTCACTGCAGGGGGAGGTGCAGCAATCATGTGAACACCTAATGTTGCCTGCTTGGAAAAGTGTGGGTTCTTAGTAGGTACTTACTAGAAATAAACTGATTGGTTGGAAAGGTCTTGTATTCTCTTTGTTTTCTTGCCTCGCCAACCAGATTGTGAGCTCTTTAAAAGATATACCTCTCTTTCTCCCTCTCTCCCTTCCATTATTCTATCAACAGATGCTTGGGCATCTGCTGTGTTCCACTCCGTCCCACCTTCACAAAGCCTGCATTCTGGGTGGGGAGGTGGTGAGGAGGCTGCTAAATACCCAGGAAACAAACAAATAAGCAAAAATAAATACAGATTTATCTGTGAAGTGCAATGGTCACAAATAAAGGACCAAGGGGTGGGATCTACTTCAGGAAGGTGGTCAGAGCGGGCCTCTCTCTGGAGGTGGAGCTGAGGAATGTTCCAGGGAGAAGGAGCCACATTTGTCGTGGCTCCTGAGGTTTCAAAGTAAGGAAAGGTCCTCACTAGAGGGAAGCAGAAGGAAGAGGAGAGAGAGAGAGGATGAAGAAGAGGGAAGGGAAGTTTGCGGGGGTTTTGGGGAGCAAATCACATGGGACAGGTCCTTGAGTATCAAGAATGGGGGTGTGGGTTTTCTTTTTGTGCTACTCTTGTAGGGGTTTAAGTAGGGGAGCCAGGTGAACTACTTTATCCTTTGGAGCTGCTGGTCCGGAGAGTAAATGCAGAATGAGGTTGGAATGGCAGATAGAATGTGGGACATTCCAGAGACAGATGACCTGCCTGAAGAAGGTGGTGGGGCCCGTTACTTACCAATGAGACCAAGGCGACATCAGCCAAATGCATGGAGAGGTCTTGCTTGCATCCTGATTTGAACAAACCAACCACAAAAAGTCAATTTTGAGGCAATTGGGGGAAATCTGAATGTAGACTGAGTATTAGATAATATTAAGGAAACATTGCTAATTTTGTTAGGTGTGTTAATGGTATTGTAATTAGGTTAAAGCAAAAGAAGTCCTTATCTGTTCGAGAGTCATGGTGAAATATTCACAGGTGAAATGAAATGATGTCTGAGATTTGTTTCTAAAATATTCCAGGAAAAAAAAAATGCATTGGGGAGAATAGATGTAACAAGATTGGCAAGATGTTGATAAGTTTTGAGATTGGTGATGGTACAAAAGGGTTCTTTCTAGCAGTTTCTAAAATTTTGCATAACAGAAAATAGAAAAAAGTTTATTTAAAGGTCGATGGTTTCTGTGGTGTGGCATGTGGTGCCCACCATGTGCAGTACCTGGAGGCCCTCCCCAGCAGGTGGAGAGAGTGTGCCTGTGAGATGCATGTCGGGAGACTTGTGGGATGGGGGAGAAAGAGTTGCTGGAAGCATCTGTGGATGCTGTTCACTTTGTGCCATGGGCCAGCCTGCCCCCACACAGAGGTTGACCATGAATTAGGCTCAGACAGACCTGGGGCCATTCCCAAGTTGGCCAGATGCCACCTTGAGTTGACATTGTTTCTTCTCTGTAAAATGGGAATAGAGCTAGTACCTTTCCCAATGGGTGGTCACAATATCACATAAAATAGTGGTGTGAAGCCTCAAGGTCAGTGCCAGGCAAGGCTTACTGTTCAATTCAGGTAGCTATTGGAGACACGGGGTAGGCTGGGCTGAGGCACAGTATGATTGGATTCTGGAGCCTTCCCTTCGGGGTCAGTGTCTAGTATCTAGAAAGCTGGTCCAAATACATGTTTTGAAGTACATGCGCCATCACACATGTGCACAAGCTCTGCCTGGCACACATGCACACACATGCACCCCTTCACTGGGCCTCCTCATGGCCCAGTTGAGCAGGCCTAGAGTTTGGCCAGGAAAGACTGGGGATAGCCCTCCCCAGAGGACCAGAGTGGAGGTGAAGGGGGGTGATGCTCAGAGGAGACTGGCCTAAGTGGGAGGACACAAATGGAAATGAAAATGGTTCCATTGGTAAATGAGGAGGGACAGCTGAGGCCTGAGGACACTGCAGGAGGGCAGGAGGATACTGGCTAGAAAGTCTTTAAATGTCAGGGAGAACCAAAGAAAGCAAAACCTACAGGCAGCATGAAAGCAGTTGTATTTTCCTATTACCTGTTTATCATCCTGGAGTTGCTGACCTTGAGTCGCCAAGGTCTGGACAACCTCACAGGCCGTTTGGTGCCCCTGGCTCCTGCCTTTCTCCACTTGGCATCTGGTTCTCTGTGTTGGGGCCAGAGAAATGCATGCCGCTGGCCTCTAAGAACTTTCCTTTCCATCCTGAAATTTTATCTGAGAGCCATGTGGAAGGCACCAGGAGAGGAAGCTTCTGGATCTTGGGACTGGGGGAATGGGGCAGGTGTGCAGAGAGAAGTTTGGGGTGCTGGAGCACCCTTAGTTCCCAGAAGGAAGGCAAGGAAGCAGGCAGAGAGGCCCAGCACCTCCTCCTTTCACTCTCTCCTCCCCCCATGCCAGGCATAGGGACATCAGGCTACTAATTCAATTCTGTCTTCATTACTGGGAAGGTGCTTTTAATCAAATCCTAAATTGAGTGGCAGGAGGGAGAGAGGACACTCATTCTGTCTTCACTTGCTCTATTCGGAGAACCATTTGGGGTGTTGCTAATCCTGCCCGCATCACATTAAGACTAATAAAACACCCCGAAGGCTCCCACTCTCCAAATGTCAACATTTATTAACTCTGGAGCCCGGCTCCAACTTTCACGCAGCCGCCCTCTGCACAGACTTGGTGATAGGAGCCAGAGACGGACTCTGTGGCGGTCACTGCCTCCTGTCCTTGGTCTGCCCTTAGTCCCAGGGGTGAGTACTGGGAGTGGGGATTCAGAGCCAGCAAAGTCACAGGGATATCCCCTAAACGGACATTTGGGGACACCCATGTTAGGAAGACTGCTATTGCTTTTCCTCATTTGGAGGAACTTTTCTCTTTTGTGACTCTTAGAAAAGGACAGTTTGCTTTCTAGCCCATCTCCTCCACCCCTTAGCTGGAGAGAAGTCTTCTGGAGAAGGCTGATGCTTGCTGGCTCCTGGGGCATCCTTAGGCTAACCAGGGCTGGGGGCTGAGGCCATTTTCACACAGATGAGGCGACTGGACTCTAGCAGGTTAAGCAGTCTGCTGAGCTCAGGGGAGGGCGGGAA
Source organism: Talpa europaea (assembly GCF_964194135.1). Classification (NCBI taxonomy): domain Eukaryota; kingdom Metazoa; phylum Chordata; class Mammalia; order Eulipotyphla; family Talpidae; genus Talpa; species Talpa europaea. The sequence goes on from NC_140079.1 coordinate 19,689,208, forward strand.
GTCAAAGGTGCTCTTCTGCCCCCTCCATGGCCAGAATATTCGAGACTGAGGAGTAGCTTCTGGGAGCCCAGCAACTCTAGCTGAGCCTTCTCAAGAGATGTCTGAGGAAGGAATCTCCCATCACTTTGGATTTTCCACATCCACCTCCGTGGTCCCAGGGTAGAAGCGGTCACGGGGGAGTTTGAGGACAAACCCTTAAACAACCACAGCTTTTCCTTGAGGCTCCTTTCTTATCTGAAAAAAACTCAGGCACTTTGGCATTCCACTCCACACTACATGCCTCTATTTTAAATTACTTACCAGGCACATTACTTAACTTTCTCCTTGGAATCTCAGTGAATTCACATTCTGGGAAGCTGAGCTGTGTTTGGTCTGTTGCTCATCAGAAGTCTGAGGGATTCGTGAACCCTAGTTTGAGAAGCAAGACTTTGAACCATCTGCTAGCTCTCACCATCTTGCCAAGCTCCCACACTTTAATTTGGGGGCATCTTTATTTAGGGGCTGTAATTGTTTCCTAGGGCTGCTGTAATAAATCCCTACACACGGGATGGCTTAACACAATAGAAACAAATTCTCTCAGTTCCAAAGGAACTGAGGTCTCTAATAGTCAAGGTGTTGGCAGGGCCATGCTCCCTCTGAAGGCTCTGGGGTGGGCTCCTCCTTGTGTTCTCCAGCTCCTGACTTGGCAGCAGTGTCACTCCAGTCTCTACATCTGTCTTCAAGAGGCCTTCTCCATTTGTTTGGAAGAGGAGCCGAGAAATGCTTTGTTTTTGCTGGCTTAGAGAAAAGCAGTCCCCATCCCTTGGAGTGATTGAACATTAGATAGCCAGGAAGAAGGTGGGCCTAGGTTTAGGAGATAAGGGGGACCTTGCCCTCATGGGGCTGACTTGTTCCAGAAGGTGGCTGGGAGGTGGGCTCAGTGAGCTGGTGATGGCAGCGTCAGTTCCTTGGACTCAGGCCTAGTGGGGACACAGAGCATTGCTGGTGGAAGCATCATTCTGAAGAGCTGTTCTTCCCCCCACCACCAAGATGGTGGCGCCAACCAGGGCCTAGGCCATTGCCCTCTGTCTTGGGACTTTGAGCTGAGCTCAGGGGCAGCATGGTTCATGAGGATCTTGTTCCTCAGGTGCTCTTTCCTTCCACAAGTGTGGCATTCGTGGGAACAAGCACCCCAACGTCATCTGCTGCAAGGCACACGGGCTCTAGCACTGGTCTCTCATTCATCTCAGTGAGAGGGAAGGAGTTGGCCTCCAGGTTTCCTTCAAGACACTAGAAAACCCCAGTGAGCTCTGCATACCCTGGCTGACTGGGACAGCCTTGAGTATTTTCTCCCTGAGGACAGACTCAGGCACTTGATGTTCCGTTCACACTGGGCAGGGGCCACTGCACCTGCGTTCTCATCCTCTACCACAAATTGTGGTTCTCTGGGAAATCCCCACTTCTGAGGCAACACACTTATTCCAGCGACACCTACTAACTCTGGGTCTCTCTCTCTCTTTTTTAAGATTTATTTATTTATGCATATAAGGCTGGGGTTTAGGCCAGAGGTGCAGGGGGTAAGAGTTCATCAGAGGCAGAGTGGAGAGGAGAACAGGTGGATATACTAAAATATACTGCTGAGGGGAGCAGCGGGTGAGACCAGAGAGGTCTGCTGTGCCATGTGCGTCACCTCCCTGGCCGGGAAGCGAACTCAGGCTGCAGTGGTTGCCCATAGCTTCATAGTGCTGAGACTTAACTCCTTGTGCCACCAGGGAGGCCCTCTGGGTGTCTCTTAACTCCCTCTGGGAACAGCCATCAGAATCAGCTGACATCCACCAGTGCCTTGTTTTACATTCACTCTGCATCGTTGACCTAAACAGTGTCCCTCAGCCTGATGGCTCCCGAGTGCCAGACTTGGTTCAGATTCCCTCCAATTAAAAATAATACATCTGGTACATTCAACAGCCTCTAGCTTATGCCTGGGAGACTCCACAGAGGTAGTAGGTTATTTGTTATTTGAGGATGGTTTTGGGAAATGATGGTGAGGTGCTGTTGCATTGAGGCTGGAGAGTCACGTAGCAGAGGAGCTTTCTTCAAAGTGAAACTAAGGGAGCTCGCATGGGGCTGGCAGACTGCCCACTCTCAGCCTCACCTCCCAGCCTGCTGCTCTGCTTCTGTTGCACCTGTGGGTGCCATAGCCCATGTGGCCAGGAAGCACCAGCAGCTACTGCGCTCTGTTCACGGTTTCTCAAATAGGTCAGAGCCCCTACCCCTTCCTCATCCTCTTTCAGGTTTCCTCAGGAGGTCCCCAGCAGGCCTGAGCCGTGGTTGCCTCCAGTGGTAACCAGTTCAATTAAGAGGTCTTGGGTTGGTCTTTCTCTTTCCTTGTTTTACTCTCCCCGGTCCCCTTCCCCATCGCTGCTTTTCCCAGGGATCTCTTCCCCAAGCACCTACTTGCATAAAAATCTCTGTTTGTGGGACCCAAGATAAGACGACGCCCTACTGGACTTCTTGTGAGGCTTATGAGTGAGCAATTTCAACAGAGCCTGACAGTGCATCATGAGGGTCTAGTAAGAGGTGTCTCTGGGGCCATATCTTTCGTTCTCCCTTCTTTTTTAAACAACTTTATTGAGATATAACTCACACAACATACAACTCATTCATTTAAAGTGTATACTTGGGCCTCCCCGGTGGCGCAGTGGTTGAGCGCTGGGTTGCGAAGCTGCCCGCGGCCTCCGCGGCACCGGTTCCATCCCCGGCTGCTCCCCGGCCACCGGAGGAGGGTCCCACATGGCGCGCAGACCTCTCCTGCCGCCTGCTGCTCCCTTCAGCAGTGTACTTCAGTCCTTCTGCCTGTTCTGCTCCCCGCTCTGGCTCTGGTGAATTCTCTCACCCTCCCGCGCTTCTGACTGTACCCAGTGCTTGTATAAACAAAACAAACAAACAAATAAATAAATAAAACATGCCTCTATTAAAAAAAATTAAAAAAAAATAAAGTGTATACTTAAGTGGTTTTTAACATTGTCACAGGGTGGGGTAACCTCCACAACCAATTTTAGAATATTTTCAACATGCTGAAAAGAAACCTGGTATCCATAAGCAATCACTGCCCATTTCTCCCTCAATACCTCCCACTATCCTGGCAACCACTAATCTACTTTCTATCTCTGTAAATTTGTCTATTTTAGATATTTCATTTAAATGGGATCAAAATATGTAGCTTTCTGTGTCTGGTTTCTTTCACTTGCATCATGATTTTAAGGTTTGTATAGGTGTAGCCTGTGTCAGTTTTTATTACCTTTTTTTTTTAAGATTTATTTATCTATTTATACAAGCACTGAGTACAGTCAGAAGCACGGGAGGGTAAGAGAACTCACCAGAGCCAGAGTGGGGAACAGAACAGGCAGATTGACGAAGTACACTGCTGAGCCTCTGCAGTGGGAGCGGCAGGAGAGGTCTGTCATGTCCTGTGGGACCCTCGCTGGTGGCCAGAGATCGAAGCAGCACTGCAGAGGCTGCAGGCAGCTTCGCAGTCCAGCGCTCAACTGCTGCACCACCAGGGAAGGCCCAGTACTTCATTACTTTTATGGCCAAGTAATACTCCATTGTATGGCTATGCCACATTTTATTTATGCATATATTTGTTAATGGACATTTGGATTGCTTCTGCCTTTAGGCTAAGATAAATAATAATGCTATGAATATTTGTGTTCAAGTTTTTATGTGATTATGTGTTATTATTGGGGGGTATATACTAGAGACTGGCAACTCTCTCTTCTTTTAATTTTGTTAGATTAGCCAATACACCCCCATTTTAAAGGTACTGGAGGAGAATTCCTGTTCTCAGAAGTAACCAATATCCCCCACTTTAAATGTACTCTAGGGATATTTCTAGCATATGTAAACAGCGTGAATTTATTATTCCTTTTCTTTCACATAGTGACATACAATATAAACTACTCAATGACTTTCCTAACTCATTAATATTAAATCATAGATACTGCTCCATGTCATTACCAAGGGAACTTTTCATTCTTTTTATATATGAGTAGTACTCCCTTGGATGGAAGGAAATAATTGATTTAATTTAAATAATTCATTTAATCAGTTCCCTATTAAAAGACACTAACTTTCCCCTTAACCTTTTGTTATGACAAATAAAATGCAATAAAAAACCTTTAACAAATACCTTTTCGCTCAGGTGCAAGCTCTTCCATAGGATACATTTCCAAAACTAGAAGAGTCTTCTCAAAAGGTATGTGAACTTCAAATCTTGACATGTAATGCCAAACTGCCTCTCATTGAGGTTATGCCAATTTACTGCCCATTGGCCTATTTGATGGGTAGAAAAGTGTATCTTAATGTCATTTTAATTTGCATTTTTTAATGAGTGAATGAAAGCACCTGTGATTCCCTTTTCTATAAAAATGTATCTTTTGTCTGTTTTTTGACTGGACATGGGCGTTTTCTTGATGATTTCTGGATTCTTTTTATTTGTCAGAGAATTTAGCCCTTTGTAATATGAATGCTGGTGGGCTACGCCGGTTGTATTTGTCATTATATTCAGTTTCTCTCCCTGAGAAGATCTTATATCTCCTACCTGTTGGCCAGGGGTAGTTGTGCGACTTGCTTTGGTCAATTAAATGCAAGCAGAAGCATGTGTGTTACTTCTGGGTTGAAGCTCAGATTGTCAGCACATCCTCTTTCCCTCTACCGTGCAACTGGCATCAGCAGTTGAGGGCTGTGCCTTCTGTTGAGGAGTCCCAAAGTGGAAGTGACAATAGTGACAACATGGGAGGAGAGACTCTTCCTAACTACTCTGCAAGAGAACAGGTCATGTGGGCAGGAAATATTCCTTTGTTATTTTATGCCACTAAGACTTTGAATTTTCTTGTAGCATAACTAGGCTACCTGGACAGACATAGGTGATTTTTGCCACAAAGAGAATTTTAAAAAATGTTGATGAGGTTGAGATGATTGATTCATAGTTCATGACTTTTGGTTTTGTATCAGATCTCCCCCACTTCTGGATTATTATTAAAAAAATTCTCCCTAGTTTGTTGAAAATGCATTATTTCTCTTTTTCTTTGACCTGCTGCTTGGTGCGATTCCTCAGTCGTTCCATAGTTAAAGAAGTGGAGTCTGGTCAGGGGCCACCATAACCAATAGCAGATTATGTTTCACTGCTCTGAAGAGACTTGAGTGCAAATATTCCAATTAGGTGCTTTTTTTCTCACATGACAGCCCAGAATTGGGTGTTTCAGAACTGCAAGTTCAGTGCCAAAGGCATGAGAGAGGCTTCTTATGTACTTCTGCTTTACCCTCCTTAACATGGGACTTTCTTAGACTTCGTGGTCCAAAGTGTTCAAGGACCTGTACTCATTTGTTCATTTCCCTTTCAAGGAATTTTTTTTTTATTAAAGATTTTATTATTTATTTTTATACAAGAGCTGGGGTACAGGCCAGAGGTGCGGGAGGGTGAGAGGATTCACTAGAGACAGAGCAGAGAGCAGAACAGGCAGACGACAGAAACACACTGCTGAGAAGAGCAGTGGGTGTGACAGGAAATGTCTGAGGCACTATGTGGGATTCTCACCCGCCGGCTGGGATCGAACCAGCACTGCCGAGCCTGCGGACAGCTTCACAGCACGGCACTCAACCTGCTGCACCACAGGGAGACAGACCCCTCAAGGAATTTTCTTGAGAGTCTCACCCAAAAACTTCTGTGTACCCCTAATTGTCCAGAACTTATCAAGTCATTCAAGTGACTTGAATCAAGTCACTTTGGCTTAATTCAAAGAGGTTAGAAATGTAGTGTTTTATTTGTTGGGTGGTCTGGAGCGTTGAAGTGGTTGATGTTAAAGAGCTGGATGGAGCAGTTCTCTGACAACCTCAGGGCTCTGGGGGTGGGCCCTGCTCCTTAAAACAAGGTCCTGTGGAGGTGAATCCCAACAGAAGGGACTGCCACTCTGCCATTCCCTTATCATTTCTGTGCCATTTCTTGGCTTTTGGGGGTTTCCCAGATGTGGTCGCACCTCTGGGTGGGAGAGGACCCCTGAGGGTCTCTGCTTTGAGAGTCAGGGATTCTGGTCTGGGGAGTCTACCGCCCATTCAGCCCCAGCCAGCACTGCTGGACTGTGACCTCAAGTTCACCAAGCCGGTTTCCCTCTCTGTAAATGCGGGTAGGATTGTTGTGATAAGAGAAGACATTTGAGGTTGCAGCTATTGATTTGGGGACAAAAAGAGAAGACTGAATGTATGTTCCTGCAGCCACTAGTGGCCATGGAGCAAGGGGCCGATGCCATCAGGGAAAGCCTGGGAGGCGAAGGCTGTGCTGGCCACCACCTCTCTGGCTCTCTGACCCTCCTTAGGGATTTTTCACCTGCTCCACAGAACCAGTCACTCATTTGCTATCAGATCCAGCACCTCCCCAACTTCCCTCCCTGATTCCAGTCCAGGTCTGGCCTGTTTCAGACAATGGTCCATCACTGAATCCTTCAGCTCCTTAAATACCTCCATTTACTTCACCCCACCTCCTTCACTCTCTATACTTATCTCCCTCCCTGACCTTTCTTCCTCTTCCCCTCCACCCCATGTGCCCCACCCTCTCCCTGACCAATGTCATCTCAGTACCTTGTATTAGTCAGGAAAGGGTACACTTATGTCTTGGTAACAAAAGAGCTCTCATCTACATGGCCTTATATACACACATTTGTTTCTTAATTATACAAAATCTGCATGACTCTCTGGTATAGCTATTTCCAGTAGTTCCCAGTAATGCAGGCAGCTCAAAGAGTGAAGCGAGATTGGGGGACTTACACTGCTTATAGCCAGCAAGTGCACAGACCTGTAGTCTGTTGGCTAGACCAAGGTACAGGGCTCAGCCTGACAGCAGGGAGGCTGGGAAATGCAGGGAGCACATATCTGCAGTGAGTCAGTTTCTAGCAGTAACATGTGGTAACTGCTTCTACCTGAGCCTAGAAGAACCTGCTACCAGTTCATGTCCAAGTTCACACCTGACCCTCAGCAACTCCTATGGTTTGACCCCACTGACACTTCCTCTCCCCGGTACAGCTCTCTACTCCAATGTATCATGCAATGTATCCTCCAAGCCCCTGCTCATGCTGTCATCCTTGTTTATTGGCAATCATTCACCACTTCTTGCCTAAGTTCTTCAGGGCCCAACCAAGGTCAGTCTCTTTTGTGAAGCCTCCAGTGGGCTCAGTCCTTAGTGCTCTCCCTCATTAGCGCTCCTTTGGGGCTTATTTTTAGATCCTAACCTTTGGAGGTCAAGGTCTGTGTCTTATCCCTTGCTGTCCTCTCAGTGCCCTACTCAGTAGGACTCAATGATTTTAACTTGTGAATGGCTACAAAACACCTATTAAATGGCAGGCACCCAGCTAGGCACGGAGGATGTAAAGAGTTATAAAATATGTATGGTCCCAGAAGGAAAGATACTAGCACTTAGATGTGCCTGCTCTGTATCATCTAATGATTAAGAGCAATAGCTCTGAGTCTGCTTGGGGTTGAATCTCGCCTTTGGTAAATTAACTATGGGACCTCATCTTTAGTCTGAATTTTTTCATCTTCAATAATAATTATAGTCATTAGCTACTACATTAGCTTTTTTGGGTTGTTGTAACAATTTCCATACAATGGGTGACTGAAGACTATAGACGTGTATTCTCTCACAAGTTCAGAGAATCCCAAATCAAGGTGATGGTAAGACCATATACTCCTTGAAGGCTCTAGGGAACAGGCTTTTCCTCACCTCTTCCTAGTTCTGGTGTCTCCCAGCAATCCTTGGGTTTCCTTGGCTTGTAGCTCATCATTCCAACGATGCATCTGCCTTTACCTCTCTCTCGTTATATAAAGATATCATCATTGGATTTAAGGCTCACCACAATCCAGTATTGTTACAGGGCAGGGAGAGGGGCAGCCCAGACCCCACAAAACCTGCCTGCTCTAAATGGGTTCTGCCATCCACTGCATCAACACAAAACATAGGAGACTTTAATGGGAAGGAACTTTAATACAATTAGGAAACAATGCAGGAAAGGCAAAGAATATAGTTTCTAAATCAAGCACCCAATGTTACCCGTCCCCTCGTGGGTAAAACTCCATCCAAATGGGATTGGCCCAGAGCAAGGCCCCAAAGCCTGCCACAAGTCTAAAGCACCTTCCAGTGGGGATCCACAGAAAAAGATCAGAAACAACCGGACAAACCCTTCCTTGAAGGAAGGAAAATAGCAAAATCAAAATCAAGACAAAAACCGCCATGGTCACCTCTCCACGGGTCTCACCCACATCTGTGTCACCCAGTCCACGACCAAAAGGCAAGTGCAGTTTCTTCACATGTCTCTCCATTTCATGTGCCTCCTCCAGGCCTCCTTCTGGCTCTCCATCTTGTTTCCTTCCTTCTTCGGTCTCCTCTGCAGCTTCTTCTCTCCCTGCTCAGCTCCACCCTCTCTAGGATGTGGCAGGAAATCTGGAACCTCCCCCTTTCCTGGGGACCACCCTGTTATAACATGACCTCACCTTAACTAATTACATCTGCAAAAACTTATTTCCAAATAAAGTCACATTGTGAGGTTCCGAGTTGACATAACATTTTGGGAGAACACTTATTCAGCCCACTGCACCTACCTTGTAAGATTATCATAAGGATTAAATAAGATGGTGCTTGTAAGTCACATGGCACCATGCCTTAAATGTTAGTCATTTTTAGAACATTATACTCATCAGGATTATTTCATTTGCAAGTGTCAGAAACCCAACTCAGTTCTGGTGTGACTGGCTGTGGGTACTTAAATGAGGCTATTAGGAATCTTTCCTTCTCAGCTGTCAGCTGTGTTCTTTTTTACTCTTAGGCACTCTCTGTCAATGAGGTGGCACAGGCATCCATCCCTTAGCAGCTCCAGGGTTCCATTTGACCAACTGATCATCCTCCATAAAAAAGAAACACCTCTTTCTCAATAAAAACACGAACAACTTACTTGGTGCCTAACATGTTCTTTCTTGCATCATTTCTGTCATTCAATAAGCATCTCCTGAACCCTGCACTGCCCCGGGCCCTGGGCTAGGAACTGGCACCCAGCGTCTCCATGGTATGTAGTGGACTATCTGTGCTAGTGCCTGCTTGGCATCCAAGGCTCCAGCATTCTGATTTTGGGGAGTACCCCTCCCTTACTTGTAGTTCGAGCTACTCAGCTGTGCCGATGCTCTATCCCACTCCCCAGTTCAGAATAGCCTATCCTCCTGGCCATGGAAATTGGTTCCATGAAAATCAGCCCTGGGATTCTTGAATGCCTTGCACCCCAAACCTGAGTGATTCCACTACTTTCAGAGCCTACAGGTCCTTCCAGTGGCAGCGATGACCAGTCCCTGGGCAGGTCCAGCTGAGTCAATGTTTGCTGGCGGGTAAAGAGAGAAATGATGAACAGGTTCACGTGGATGGAGAGGTCCGACACAAAGCTATGCTAATTCTTCATAAGCTCTGCCTGCCGCCTTTTATATATCAACCTGAAATGTAATTATCTTTATGGCTGGCAGAGTAAATCACCAGTATGTGTCAAAGAGATTTGCTCTTGTGTTTTATAACGTAATATATTAGCTCTACAGTTTTAAGATGTCATTACTTGGCTAATCACATGAAACGTTTTCATGAGCAAACAGTGGTGCTGGCAGGAGCCAAGGCCAGAGACCTCTGGCTGAATCCTTCTGGGAAATGCTGAGCTTAGGGGATCTTATTCCACACTCGCCTTTGGGCTGGCGAGCACTAGGCAGACAGGGGTTCTGTAAACTCTGAGGCACTCAGAGGCAGGAGATGGGGAGCAGCCAGTGCTGGAATGGGAGAGACAGATTGTTATAGAGCAGCCCCGATATTAAACGGGTTCCTGGCTGTGGGTCCTCACCCGCGCGCTTTAAAGAGACTTATGAATACTCTACTACAGACACATGCAAAAAGGTTAATAAAAGGTTTATTTACAAGAGGAAAGGAAATAAGGAAAATGTACAACTCAGGGAGAAAATAGGGAAATAAAGTCTTTAATGCGTCCTACCCGATCCGACGACCTGGAAACCCAAAGTCACTCTCAGAGCTGGCCGGACGCTCCGAGCTGGCTGAGAGCCCAAAAATGGAGAGCCCCCCAAAGCCCACGTGTCTGCCTTTTGTATCCACCTGGCTGCTTAACCCCACCCTCAGGTCCCAGCCACCTTCCCTTTGGTGGTGATGGGATTTGGAGTTCCCAGTGTCTTTGGCTTTGACCTGGGGTGGGGGTGGAGTCCACAAAGCCTGTATGGAATTTGCTTTGGGACCGCCTTTTCCCCCTAACAAGATGACCCCAGCATTCTGCTCCTGGTATGCACCCTACAAAAGAGGAGTGCCTTTGGCGTATATCCACCAAAGGACACACATGAGAATGTTCTATGTAGCTAATAGTCAAAACTGAAAACAGCCTAAATTTCATTGTGGGAAAGAAAAAACTTTCCTCAACCCTTTTATGTTCTGTAACTGGAGTCTGAATTAAACTAACAAAAGACAGATTAACAGAAGAAAAGGCACACGAATTTTATTGATGTTAATATTTTTATGTGTGGGGGGCCTCACAGAAAAGAGTGAAAACTCAAAGAAGTGGTTAAATCCGGAGGCTTATATATCATTTTATCAAAGAACAATAAATTGTGGAGAAGCAGCTAGACAAAGGAAGGGGGGTGAGTTTCTAGGGTGGTAAATTATGAGAAGGTGACTGAAAATGTATATTTATTTTTTGATGGCGTGAAATAGTATTTCAACTGTGTGTGTGTGTGTGTGTGTAGAACTGTGTGTGCATTTAATTATCTGTCTTCTCTGGCTAGGAGTTGGGTGGACAAAGTTGTGTGGTATGAGAGACACAGTGCAGGCTCTGCAGGGAAACCCACCTGGCTCTGACCATCTCACCACCCCTTTTCCTTTCTGTCAGCTTGGAAAAACCACTTAAACTTACTGAGCCTCAATTTTGACTTCTGCAAAATGAAAATAATAACAACATCTTTGCATTGCTATGGTGGGAAGTAAAGGAAAAAACATGAGCAACTTACTTAGTGACTCATGCTTTTTTTTTTTTTAACCTTGACACAAAACAAAACTTCCAAACAAACCCAGCCCCTTAGAGCTTCCCCAGCCTTTCTCCTTTGCTCCAGTTGGTGGTGGCTTATCTAGGGGAGGGTTGCTGAGATATATAGAATGAGCTGTAAAAAAGCCAGGGCAGCTTGGTCCTTAGACTTGGGTGGGGTCTGGGAGGTGAGCTGGGGATGATTATGTTGAGGTCACCATCAACCCATTCCAAAGAGCTCTTGGGAATGAGACAGGGCAAGCTAGGGTTATTAGGCAGTTTTAGGGATAGTGCAGGAGGGGACCTCTGAAAAATTTAGGGAGGCTTCAGAGATAAGGACAAGCAAGGGAAAGTAACCCATTCCATTAGGAAAAACAAACATGACAGGACCAAGGACAACATTGTTAATGCTGGTCCTGGTTTCCTTCAGGTGGTAAAGGGAGGCGGAGATTGGAGAAATGGAGAGTGGTCTAATTTATGGTCACATTAGAAGGGCAGCTGTTTAACTTCAATGCAGGGATGCCCATCCAGAAGACTGGGCCGTAAATTTAAAGATGCAACAAATGGGGAAAGAGAAAGCTGTTAGATAAGGAATATGAAAATCCCCACTCAGTAGCAAATTAAGTGAGACAGCTGAGAACTAACCAATCAGAAAGAGACTGGGGCAGCTTTGGAATAATGAGGGAAAAAAGGTCTATATTCCCTAAGACACGACTCTACTTTGGCTTCCTTGCCCCTCCCAGGCCTGGTTCCCTGGCCTGGGAGTCCCACTTTATTTCTGCTCTTTTTCTCCTCAATAAACCTTTTCTTCTAAACAAACCTGACCTGCCTCTTCTTGCTTGCTTGCCTGAGCATCTGCGAAGTCCCTGCTGCGGCTTCGTGAGACACCAACCCGTGGGGGTCTAGTGGCCGGGGCTCAGTGCTGCCCTGCAGCCTGGGATCTGTTCCTGGCTGAGAGACTAGGCCTGACAATTCCGGTATCAGGAACTAGCAGCCAGGACCCCTGGAGTTGCTTCCTCTTCCTCTCCTGATCTTCTGAGGTCAGTTATCTCTGATTTTCCACTAGGAAATGTCTTCATCTCCCCTAACCCTGGACAGAGGGCTATCCCGGTCTCATAGGGATAGTCTCCAAGTAAGCCCCAAGACCTCAGAACGTGGTTCAAAATGTGGTTCATCAGAAAGCCATTCCCAAACGTTTGAGGAAGCAGCCTCTGAGCTTCCAAGCCCTGGCCTGCCTCTGAACCCTTGAGCTTCCGTTCCTTGGCCTGAATGCAATCAGGCAGCTTTGGGTCACAGTCAGCAGGCTGGTTTGGGGCAAGTCTCCTAGCAGGCACAGCAGTCAGAGCCCCTTCCAGGCTCTGGAATGTGCAAACACAGACACTGCCCACCCCTTAGTTACCCCACCTCAGCCCCCTGCTGATTCATTGAAGCAGACAAAGTGAGTTGGTGAGAAAGGAGGGGCGGGTCTTCCTGAGCCCCACTGGAACCGCAGGGGTCTCTAGAAACCCCCAAACTCCTCCTCCTGCCCATTGTCTCCTCCCTCGCTGCAGACAATCACCACAGAATCAATCGTCTCCCGCCCGGAGCCTGGAAGGCAGTTTTGCGGGCTGCAAGCGCGGGAGCGGAAGCTCTTTGAATGACAATGGGGCTGGGGGCCCGCGGGGCGTCCATTTGTTCTCGTCGGCGGAGGAGGCCGATCAACAGCGCTGTTAACGACCACCGCTCCAAGTCCCCCGGCTTCTGGGAGCCGTCCCAGCGGGGAGTCCAGCAGAAGATGAGTCGCGTTGAATGACACAGGACATGGCAGATTGGATGTTTAATTTGGGTATCTCTTTAGAACACCCCCACTCCCACGTGTTTGGCTCCACTTAGCATCCTGCCACAGAGAAAGCCCCGCTCCTCACAAATTGCCTTTTCAGGCGCAGAGAAAAATCCCAACGTGACTGCTGTCTAGGCGGGCCCCTCCGAGTGCGGGGCAGGGTACCGGAGCCAGAGATCTGAGTCAGACATCAGGCAGGACTGCCTGTGGGGGAGGCCCGCCAGCAGGGGCCAGGTTTGTTAGGAGGCTGTCGGAGGCCAAGGAGGGCCAGGCTTTTGTGGGGGGTCTGGCGGCTGTGGCGGCCCTGATGAGGAGCACAGCCCCCAGCAGCCCACCAATCACCCCTAGACTGCTCGGCAGCAGAATCTGATCACAACCTGTCAATCCTGCTTTCTCTCCAGCTTCACCTGCCTCCAGATCTTTCCAAACAAGGAAAAGAAGTGCAAACATGGCAATCACCTTGTCTGGCAGCCGCAGATAGCTGCCAGGGCGCAGCAGGGGCTCCAACCTGGCCTGGGAGCTGAAGCCAAGGGAGGTTGGGGGGGGGGGGCAGGCTGTGGCAGCCCTCTGCTCCCATCTGGAGCTGACGATGTGGGCTGTGGGTGGGCATCCCTGAGCCAGGCCAGGGCTGGCTTTCAGAGACCACCTCTCTCAAGGAGGGAAATGATAGGCAAGCTAGACTGCCATACGCTCAAGAGTAGAAGGAAGGAAGCTGCTGGCTCCCATGCCCAAGCAGCGAGCAGTGGTAGATGTAGTCCGCCTAGTGTTAGTGTTATAGGACAGGGAGAGGGGCAGCCCAAGCCCCGCAAACCTGCCTATTCTACATGGGTTCTGCCATCCGCCGCATCAACACAAAACATAGGAGACTTTAATGAAAAGGAACTTTAATAAAACTAGGAAACAATACAGGAAAGGCAAAGAATCTAGTTTCTAAATCAAGCACCCAAATTTACCCATCCCCTCGTGGGTAAAAGTCCATCCAAATGGGATTGGCCCAGAGCAAGGCCCCAAGGCCTGCCACAAGTCTAAAGCATCTTCCAGTGGGGACCCACAGAAAAGGGTCACAAACAACCGGACAAGCCCGGAAGGAAAAGAGCAAAATCAACATCAAGATAAAAGTTGCCATTGTCACCTCCCCACGGGTCTCACCCACATCTGTGTCACCCAGTCCACGACCAAAAGACAAGCGCAGTTTCTTCATGTGTCTCTAGGCTCCATGCGCCTCCTCCAGGTCTCCTGCCTCCATCCTGATTCCTACCTCAGTCTCTTCTGCAGCTTCTCCTCTTCCTGCTCAGCTCCACCCTCCCTTGGGTGGGGCAGGGAACCTCCCCCTTTCCTGGGGACCACCCTGTTACATTAGGGGGAAAAGGCTGTCCCAAAGCTATTTCCATATAGGCTTTGTGGACTCCACCCCCACCCCAGTGTCTTTGGCTTTGACCTGGGGTGGGGGTGGAGTCCACAAAGCCTATATGGAAATAGCTTTGGGACAGCCTTTTCCCCCTAACACTAGTTGAGCAGGAAACACACGTGAGACTGGAGGGGGGCAACCGGGGTTCAAGATAGACTCATCTTCTACCTTCCAACACCAGTTCTCTGACATCTGGTGGATGCCCTGCAATTCAGTTCAATTCTGATTACCCAGAGTTAATATCACTCCCACAGGTTAAGGGGCTTGGTCCTACAAGTCTGCTCTCACGTCAGATGCCAGCTGCAAATCCTGAGTATCCCTGCACTTCTCCCTTGCCAGCTATGAATTCAGGAGTCCCCACAACCCTTCACCTCCCCCTTCCCCACTTCAGGTGTTACAATTCTCTAGAATGACTTTCAGAACTCACGGAAAGTGCTATACTCATGATTACCATTTATTATAAAGGAGCCAGATGAATAGAAATACGAGGCCAGGTCTAGAAAGGTCCAGGGATAAGAGCTCCTGCCCTGCTGGGGTCAGGGTGTACCTTCTTGGTGCATCTGTGATATGCCCACCAACCAGGAAGCTCTCATTTTTCAGTTTTATGGAGATTTTTTATTACACGTGATTGATTAAATAATTGATTTAATCAATTGATTGGACTCAACCTCCAGCCCCTCTCTCTTAATGCGCTTTATGGTGACCAATGCAAGAAAAAATTACTTTGGGCTGGTCAACCACGGGTGAAGCTTGGAAAGCACGTTGGGCGCCAAGCTGTTATAGAGCAGCCCCGATATTGAACGGGTTCCTGGCTGTGGGTCCTCACCCGCGTGCTTAAAAGGGACTTATGAATACTCCACTACAGGCACACACAAAAGGTTAATAAAAGGTTTATTTACAAGGGAAAAGGAAATAAGGAAAATGTACAACTCAGGGAGAAAATAGGGAAATAAAGTCTTTAATGCGTCCTACCCGACCTGATCCGACGACCTGGAAACCCAAAGTCATTCTCAGAGCTGGCCGGACCCAGCAAGCTGGTGGAGAGCCAAAATGGGGGGGAATCCCCCCCAAAGCCCACGTGTCTGCCTTTTATATCAACCTGGCTGCTTATCCCCACCCTCAGGTCCAAGCCACCTTCCCTTTGGTGGTGATGGGATTTGGAGTTCCCAGTGTCTTTGGCTTTGGCCTGGGGTGGGGGTGGAGTCCACAAAGCCTGTATGGAATTAGCTTTAGGGCATCCTTTTCCCCCTAACATCTCCTCCCCCTTGGATGGGTTGGGGTAGGAGGGGGGTGTCAGTGGTGGTGGTGGAGAGGAAAGTCCCAACCCTCTAATGAGTGGTTTGGTTTTTCTGATCACTAGCCCAGCCCTCATTCTGAAACTGACTATGGACTCAGATGAGGCATAAACTCTGGTGTGGTTGGAAGAGGCAGGGAGGATCCATGTGATGGATAACAAAAGATACCCCTGTCATTCAGGCAATTCTAAGGGTTTGGGAAGCTCTGTGCCAGGAACCTAGGAAAAGACCAAATATATTTCTTATTTGACCACAACTTCCTACTCCCAGAGAGGGTCCAGACAACCCCAGCTGTGATGGGAAGGCAGGGGAGAAGATCTGGGAGGCGAGTGTGGGTGACTGCATCACAGGAGGAGCTGCTGAAAGAACTGAGGGATGAACTCATTGAAGAACAAAAGTATGAAGCAGACAGGACCACAGATAATCTTTAAAGGGAGGTCTGTCCTATAAAAGACGGAGGCTCTGCCAGGAGGAATTTTGTTACAGGGCAGGGTCAGGGGCACCTCAGAACCCCCCAATCTGCCTATTCTAAATAGGTTCTGCCATCCACCGCATCAAGACAAAACATACTCTAGTGCATAAGACCTTTAATGGAAAGGAACTTTAATAAATTAGCGTGCAACTAAGAAAAGACAAAGAGTAAAGTTTCCAAATCAAGGAACCAAAGTTACCCATCCCCTCTTGGGTAAATGCCTGAAAGCCTGCCACAAATCTAAGGCACCTCCTGGTGGGGACCCAGAGAAAAGTCTCAGTAAAGTCTGAAAGTGTCAGTCAAGTCTGACCTCCCCACGGGTCTCTCACCTACATCTTTTTCAACCAGTTCAAGATCAAGAAGCAAGTATAGCTTCTTCACATGTCTCCCTGCTCCATGTGCCCCCTCCAGTCTCCTTCTGGCTCTGCATCCTGCTTCCTTCCTTCTCTAGTCACCTCTCTAGCTTCTCTTCTTCCCTGCTCAGCTCTACCCTCCCTTGGGTGAGATGGGGAACTGGAACCTCCCCTTTCCCTGGGGACTACCACCCTGTTACAATTTGATCCCAGAGTGGGAGTAATAGGGAACCAGATTTTAGTAGAGCTTCCTGGCATGGACTGGCTGCCTTGGGATTTGGTGAGCTGGTGGCACAGGAAATATTTTACCAGAGCTGAGTGCAAGCTCCCTGTGAGCAACAGTGACTCAGTCAGGTCTGAGCTCTGCTATGCATCTGGGGATTGGATATTGCCTGGTACAGGGTAAATAGTTATTTGTTGAATGCCTTTTATCAAGGTGAGAGAGTTAGATTAAATAGCATGAAGGCTCAGGTCCTGTCATAAATCTTTAGATGCTCTTACCATTCCAACATTGTGCTATTTTTTGAGGTTAAAAAAAAGAGAAAAGGGATCTCTTAAGATCTCTTCACAGATCATGGGGAGATAAATCTTTATGCCTAGAAAGAAGTTCAATAAAGAAGAAACCAGTTCTGGTTAAAGATGGCAAGTTGAAATAATCCATTAGTTCAACTCTCCCCAAAGCCCATGGAAATGACAGTAAAGGGATTTTATTAAAAGACATAAGCCCATCAGTTCAAAGGTGAGATGTAGATGGAAACTTCTAGGTAAAGATGATGAATTGAACCCACACAATTAATTTTGCTCTTCCTGAAAACCCTACTGAAATGACTGTAGAGGGGATTTTTTTTTTTTAAGCCCAAAATCCACAAAAGGGCAGCAGAATCTGGAAGGAAAGAGTGCACTTAGACTGGGAAATGTGAGGCCTAAACCAAAAGAGGGAAAGTGAAAATCCTCTTTTAACCCCCAAATCCTTCTAGCGTCTTGTCGGTCGGGCACTGGTAACAGTAGGTGTTGTTGGAAGTGGGATCACAGAGGGAGCTTAATAAGGAGTCTCGGTTGAAAAATCAGTAAGTTCAATCCCTGTGTCCCTGCCCCATGTCTGTGCAGGTGGGTTGCTGTGCCTTCCCTACACCAGCAGAAGACTGAGGTTTTGTTCTTGGAGGTGGGAAAATAGAGGATCTCTGGGTGGTGGTACCAGGTTGAGGAGGGAGATACCCTGCTGAAAAAGTAGGGGGCGATGAAATAAACTTACACATTTAGGAAGCAGAGACCTCCACAATCCTCTCCCCAGGATGCTGGTAGTCAGGACTTTACTCTCTAGCAGAGACTGGAAGGCTTTTCTTTGGCGAAATGTAACCAGCTCAAGATACAGATGTCTGTTATTCCTCAGCTAAATAGCCAATCACCCTCTAGAAAGCTTAGTCAACAAGCTCCATACGTGTATACTCAGAGCTTGCAATAGTCACAGTCACGTCTATATGGATGCCCTCTGCTTACCTTGGTGCTGACAACCAAGGATCAGCTCTTACATGAGGTTAAGTCCCTAACATGAAAGATGGGGACCAAAACAAACAGAAAAGGCAATGTGGCAGTACTAACTCCTTAGATAGGCAGAAGAAAACTTCTTAAAAGTGTTCATTAATAACCTTAGAGAGACAAGTGAAGATAATTGCATGAAATAAGAAATTGCTATAACAAAGAGCAAAAAGGGCTCTTGGAAATTAAGAATATGATAGCAGAATTGAAACATTCAAGAGAAGCAGTGAGGATAAAGTTTAGGGAATCTCCCAAAAAGTAGAACAAAGACATAGAAAATAGGAAAGATAAGAAAATCTGAGTTCAGGGGTGTCCTCTACGTGAATCACATGGTTTCCAGAAGAGAAACACATTAACTAGCTCAAGAGAAATTCTGGGACAGATGGTGCTTTGTCAACAAGGCACAGGGCAGGTTCTCAATGGATCTGGACAGACAGGTAAAGGTGAGTCCTGAAGCTCTCAGTGGCTTTTTCAGACTTTAAATGATCTTTCTACACCATTTGTAGCGAGGCAACCAGGTGCAGGGCAGGCAAAGGTGCCGGGGGGCCAGGGGGCGAGCAGGTCTCCTAGCCCCGGCAAATCTTTACTCTCTCTGGGCTCTCTCTGGCATTCTCACAAGGTCTCTCCCTCTTGTAGCCATTCTCCGCCACTCCCTGCAGCATGCCATCCTCTGTGATGCCGCCCTTATATGCTCAGTCTCTATGCTCAGTGTACCCACTTACGCATGCCCACACCATACTCCAGGTACCCACCATCAGGCATGCATGCCCCAAGCCCATGCTCTCAAGTGCCTCCTGCTTTCAAGGCTGAAGAAGCCACAAAGGCCAATCGTGAAAAAACCTGAGCAATTTTCACTTACCCTGCAGATGGACACAGATTTCCACGCTAAAATGACTCCCCAAGGAAGGGCCCAATAGTGGACAAATAGCACCATGAGGCTCAGCATCAGAACTCCATCTCAGGACACCAGAAACAGAGAAGATTCTACATGCTTCCTACCAAGGCTCCTACATCAGAATGGCATCTTTATAGTCATAACCATGTACACATGGATCTAACAACAATTACAATATACTATACCTCAGGAGGGGGATGTGTGTGTGTTAGCGTGTGTGTAGGACATGATAGGAGGGGAGAGAAAAAAACCCTCATTCTACACAGTGAAAGTCCACAGATAATGCCAAAAATGGCAAAACAAAGAAGTAGCAAGATAAGCACATTTTAAAGAGAAGTGGGGGGAAATAGCAAAAGAATCAGCTAAAAACACTGGAAGTTGTTGCCTTTGGGAAGTGGTTGCCTCCACCTGGGTGGGGGGTGAAAAGCAGGTGGTTGTTGTTATGTTTTGTTCTCAAATCTCAAACCTGGTAGAATTATATGACACGTGAGACTATGTGCATGTATGACATTGATAAAATGAAAAGGTAATACTAAGGAGAAAGTTGGGTTCCTGCTTTTTGTTCCATTATTATATGTTTTCAGATGTCTGTGATCTTTCATAATAAAAATGTTTCAAGGAAAAAATGACTTCAGGCCTGATGACTTCAGAGGAGAGGGATTTCTGCAGCTGGGGTTGCCAGAGAAGGCTTTGGGAGGGAGCCTCCTTTTGCTGACTAGAGAGGAATAAAATGGGCAGGGGAGAGGGATGAGAGGACTTTTTGGGAGGAGGGGATGGTCAGACCCAAGGCTCAGGGTTCTGATGTAGGTGTGCTTGGTATGTCTTTGCTCTGACTGGATGATGTGCCCACCTGTACTTTACTCCTAAGTGGAAAAATGGGGAATTATGGGGACGATTAACAACCACGCAGAGGGAACTGGCCTTTACCTAGGGGACTAGAGTCACTGCATGTGTCTGAGGCTGTCCTGGCTATGAGCAGGATGGGGGCCAGAGGAGCTGGGGGCAGAGAACTGGCCAGTGACTTTGCAGAAAACCAAAGATGGCCTTGAGTGCTGGCAGTGGAGATAGAGGGGAAGGTTGTAGAAGGTTTGGAAATGGAAAGAAAGGAACATGGTGGTGATTGGAGGAAAGATGGAGGGAGAGCCCAAGGTGATGCTGTGAGAGAGGAGTGTGGAGGGTACTAGGATGGATCCCAGAAGTGGACTGTGGCGGGGGTAGGGGTGTGCAGGTAGAATGGGCTTACCACGTGGGAGACGAGGTTCTAGAGGAGTTCTAGAGGAGTTCTAGAGGAGAGCTCTGAGAGGATGGGACCAGGTCCACTGTCCAACTGGTGTGTTTTTTGGCCTTTGCAGCCTCCATGTACTTTCTTAGACCCAGCCTCATGCAGCCTGGCTAGATGGAGAAGCCAAGGCATCACTATGCCCATTTTATCAGAAGCTCCCAAGAGGTTAAATGCCTTAACCCATGAACACATGATCAAAACTGTCATCCTTTGCCTACAGATTCCATAGCTCTCCCCAAACACACCGGTATGTAGGTGAGTGGAGTGGATGCTGTCTCTGAAAAAGGCTTGGAGAGGGACCTCAGCAGGGGGGCTGGGGTGGAGCACCCCCACTAGGGGGCAGGAGAGGAAGGAGAAGAGAAGGGGGGGTCCAGGCAAGGAAGAAAGTGGTTGGTACTTAACGAGGAAGCTTGGCTTTGAGATGATGTTGGCAACAAAAGCAAGTGCAAATGGGAGGTGCTGGGCTCACACTCTGCACCAGGACTGGTCCTAGGACAGCTGGGGGCCCTGGGTGGGTTTCCGAAACGATATACTTGCTTGGGTTGATTGTAAATGTTTGCAAGATTTGTGGGGAGCAATCATCTGCCTTGGACACCCCACAAAAGTGGAAAAACTACTGATGCCGCCTCAGAGCCTATGCAGCAAAAGGGGAATGTGTGTGAGGGAAAGTGTGTATCACGCGTGTGCGTGTGTGTGAGTTTCATTGTGTGACTCTGTGGGCAGGCCCTGTTTGTGATTATGACTCTTGTGTCTGTGAGCAGAAGGTTGTGTCTGTGGAGCCTGTAACTGAATGTTGGTGAGCAGGTGTATGTGTGCAGGTAGGAGTGTGTGTGTAGTGGTACCTGGGTATAAATCAGCACATGGGTGCTGGTCTGTGTATACACAGGGCAGGTGCCAGCGTGGGCTCCGTGTGTGCTGGGGAGGAGGGACCTTAGAAGTCCTTGCTATCTTCCCTCCCAGCCCCCAAGCCCCCAGGTCCTACTCTCATCTGGAACAGCACATCAAGAAAGGAACATCCTTTCAGCTGTCTGTTGCAGGCCAGGTAGCAGTGACAAGAAAATGTGCTTGTTTATATCCAAATACCTTAATAACCATCAATTTCATGTTGGGGGAGGTCGGGGGGAAGGTGGGGACAGGCAGCATTCAACTTGAAGGACACCCAGATATTAAACTCAATGTGAAATTTGTGAGCCCAGAGATTGTGCTGGGTGGAGACAGACTCCCGGCCCGAGCGATGAGAGCATCCTTTCCTTTCTCATTCCTTTCTCTCTTGTACGCCTTTTAGCAGAGCCTTGGAATAACATTAATTTATCTAATGCGTGCACGCCATAAGTTACTTTTTTAATTATTATGATCAAAATATTGCTTAAAATTGACGCCAGCTGCATGTGTTTCTGTCGGAGATCATAATTGCAATTGTAAATTGGGGAGCAGCTCTGAGCTGGGAGCTTCCCTAAGTAACGTCCCCGATACCATTATGGAGAGGTGGATAAAAATAAACCAGCAGATCGCAAGGCAGAAATACGACAGCGCAAGTTAAAAGGATAATTAGCTAAGCAGAAAGGGAAGCGGGTCGCTCCTCGGCTCCTGGGGGCGGGGACTGCGCCTTGTGGGGGCGGCAACTGCGTCGGGGCTGGCCCTGCTGCAGGGTGGGGCTGGGGGCGCGCAGGGGGGGAGGGGCTGAAGGGAAGAGGGGGTTAGGGAAGGAGGGGACTGGTCCGAGTCCCACACTGGACCCCAGTGGACCCCAGGAGCACCCACAGTGGTTGAGGCATGTTAAAGTTTTCTGGAAACCCACAATTCCCATGTCTAAGTAAAGGGATTATTAATTGGGCTAGGGAAACTGCTTTAAATTAAAAAAAATTTTTTTTTAACCTTCTCGATCAGGAGTTGTTTGGGCTGACTTTAAAAAGATGCTGCAGATCTAGGACCCGAAGGCTGCCTTAGAGCATAAGGGTTAGGACACCAACCTGGGAATTCTTTTGTTCATTCATTCATTCGTTGGACGGTCTTTATCCAGCCGGCTGTGTTCTGCACCTGTTCTTGGCACTAGGTGAACATACAGCCATGAGCAGAATGGCGATCTCCTCCCTAGGGTAGCTCACAGGTCTAGCCGTGGAACCAATAAGCAACGAAAATAAGCAAGCAGTGGCACTATATGGCGTGTCAGAAGTACGTTCAGTTTAGTTGTATGACTTTGGGCAGGTCTGCACCATCCAACTTTGTCGCCACGGTGGCCCTGCCATTAGCATCCCAGTAGCGACAGTCATCAGGAGAGCTCCTGTGCAAATGACACCTACCACGTGCCAGACGCTGTTCTAAGCACTTGCATGTATATTAGGCAATTTACTCCTGCAGGAATCTCTGAGGCATTCTAAGGCTGGGGGGTATACCCACGAACCTGCCATCTTGTGACTGAGGAGAACATCTGTGCCTTGGGGATAAATTGTGCCAGCTCTTCCCCAAGAGCTGGCCCGTTGAGAAAGGGCCCGTGAAGTGTGAAGCACAGTTCCAGGCCCAGAATCAATGCCCAAGATAAGCTTGCTTTAGTTACTAAGGGGTAGGCCTTTGACAGGGGAGTGTCCCAGGCAGCTCATTGGGAGGAGGGGGGGTCTCCACCCAGTTTACAATTTAACCTGCTGTTAACCTGGTTACCTGCAAAGTTGATAACGTCACCTAAGTGCCATGGGCGTCTCTGGCGGGGTAGACAGCCCTGTGAGGGCCTCCTCAAGGGGTGTTAGGGGGAAAAGAATGTCCTAAGCTAATACAGGGGGAGGGTGTTTCTGGGCTGGTGTCCGGAAGAAACTGCCCCTCTCCCCATCTTGAGGCTCAGCAGGGGAGAGACTATTGCAATAGAGACACCAGCATCTGAAAGGTTAGACGTTATAGACGGAAAGGGCTTTTTTTCCTAAAGAGAAGAGTAAACAGGACTAGAAGGAGCCAGGTGTGGGGTGAATGAGCAGGTGGCCCCAGTGAATGCTTCCCCTGCAGTCAGCAGGTTCCTGGGAGCCAGCATTAAAGAGGTGCTGTTTTGAGTTCCACACTGGCTCTGGCTGTGGGCAGGTCAAAGTTTTGGGACGAGAAGCCTGACTGAAGTTTAAGCTGGTCGAGTTAGCAGGCATTTTGTCCAGATGGGCCAGCAGGACAAATGGTTGGGTTGATCACTTTTGAGACAGAGAGGGGGCTTGCAGGTCTGTGACTGCCCTCGTCAGAGGTGAACGGGGTGGGGGTGGGGGTAAAGGGCTGGAAGGTGAGGGTGTCTGATCTAAGTCAAAAGGGGAAGGGTGATTGTAGTCTGATCTACATCAAAAGCGGAAGGGTGATTCTCTGTAGACAGCCTTTTTCTGGAACGTGAAAGTGTGGGGGATTTCTGAACCATGGCTGTTTCCAGGAACATAGGACTCAAGTCAAGAATAACATGGTCACTGACCACTGCAGTCTGGGAGGCAGAGAGAGGAGGTTGGTTGGTTCCTGACTGTCCTTGTCCCCGCCTTGAAAGGGGTAGAGATACGGGCCAGGGGGCGGGGCAGGGGGTGGTTGCATAGGGGATGTGCTTTGGGGTCCTGGTCCTGGTGCTGTGTGCTTCAAGTCTGCTTGGCCACCCTGCCTGCCCCACCTTTGACCCAAGTAGACAGTGTGGGCTGGGAACTCGGGGTTGGGGCCACCTCCTGGACCACCCTCCCTGTTTGCTACATGGAGCATTCCTGAACAAGGGGAGGCAGAGCCCTATCTCCTGGGTCTGAGTACAGGGAGGAGGTGGTGGCCCAGGAGCCTCTCCCTCCAAGCAAGTTTCTTGTCTGTTGGGTCTGGGCAGCCAATTTCCTTGAGTCTTACCCTCCCAAGCCCTTTCTCTGGCCGGGCCACAGGGAGAATTCGTGAGTGGCCTGCTGGGGCCAGGAGGGCAGATTGAGGGGCACAGCCTTTGTCTCCAGTTCCACATCCTGGCCCCCTGCCTTTATCCTGTCTTCACACAGCTCTTACTGTGCCAACTGTGGGCTGTTTTTCTTTTGGGTGAGATGGAGGCCTCCCTGCAGAGAGAGGGCAGGAGAGCAGCCTCATTCCCTGCTCCTTCTCCAGGCTCTGCTCTCTATCCCGGGCTGGTCCTGCCTCACCGTGCAGCCGCCTCCCGCCTCCCAGGCCACCACTGTGCCACCCGCCTGTCTTCCTGTCGCTCAGGGTGACTCCCTAATGACTATAATCAGGGTGTGCACTGAAAGGCGAGGGGGGGGAACAGCCAGTGGAGAGTGCCTCCCCTGCCATCCAGTCCATTAGCCGGGCAGCCGCCTGTCGCAGTGAGGGGGGCAGAGGAGTCCGGGGCCAGACTCAGAGGAGGGGGTGGGAATGGGCTTGGAGCCCCCATCCCCTCCACCCCCTCTCTTCTCTCGCCCGGCCTCCTGCTCAGAGCTCTAATTATAAATGGTTTGACAACTTTAGGCCAGGCCCTGTAATTAAAAATAAAGAGGAAGACAGGCAGCATTGTCTCCTAACGATGCCTTTAATTGGTGGAGTTAATTTTAACGGGGCCTAGCTGGTACTTGGAGGAGGAAATTCCAGAAGTGGGGTTCTTGCTGATATCCCCTGTGATACTTACCCAGCCCACCTACCCAACTGTCTCCCTGTTAGAAGGGAGCTCCCCGGGGTGGGGGCTATGTCTTTATTTGTTTTTACCCCTAGAGACTGGCAAACAGTAAGCGCTTAATAGATATTTGTGGAATGAACAAAGGAGCAAGTGGCTTGCTGTGAGGAAGAAATGGAGAGTTCTGATGTGTCTTGTTTTTTCCCCTCTCGGCCCAGGAGAATCCTTTGTTAGAATGGTGCTTCTGGAAGAAGATGTTCCTCTGGTTGGGGATGGTGACAGAAAGCAAAACTCTCAGACTAGCAAGTGACCAGATGTTGAAGGGCCAGGAGGGGCTGTCCTGCATGGGTCTCTGGCAGGGAGCAAACAGCAGCCAAACCACTCGGGGGCTGGGGGGATTTTGATGCCCCAGCTCTCTCCATCTCTGGAAGCCTCCCCCAAGACTCTCTGGGGGCCCATCAGCCTCCCCACACCCCCAGAGGGAGGGGACACCCTTCTTTCTTTTGACTTCAGTTCAGGCTGGAATGAAATAATTTCTTTCATTCTTTTAACCTGCTCAAAGACAGGTAAGTATTTTCCTATTTAACTGTAGTTTTTAAATGATAGAAAATAGGAATAGAAAATACCAATAAGCTAACTGCCCAAAGGGCAATGCTAGGAATCCCGGTAACTATAGGAGCCCACTTTTTAAAATTCCAAATCACACAAGAACCTCACTCTAACCTCCCAGGAGCAGGGACAGTTCTGCCCTGTCCCCACAAGATGCCTCGAGGTGAAAGTCACAGAAGCAGAGGTCTCCCCGTCATTGGGGGAACCCCTTCAAATAGAACCTGACCTCAGGCGCTCCACAAGTATGAGCATCCTATTCTCCGCGGGTGGCATCCTTTAGCAGTGGGTCTTATTTCCTCTCAGGAGGAACAAAAAAGTCCCCCTAAAGACAAACCTTTCATAAAACAAGCCCCTTGGGCTAAGCCTCCATTCCCCAACCCCTAAGCCTCATCCCTTAATCTTGCCAGTTTCCTAAGAGGCCAAAAATGTTTTTGAAATATTAAACCGATGTGTTCTATTTCTGGGGAGCCTGCACCCACTGAGTCAGTGACTTCCATGCCTCTGGGGAGGGCGGCCACAGCCTGGAACAAAGCAGTCAATTGAGTTGCTGAATAGATTTTTCAACTCTAGGGAGAAGCAGATACAATAGTCTATGAGCAAAGAGATTTTGATTGGCAAAATCTAGAGTCTAAGAAACTGGCTTCGAATTCCAAAAAGGTTTAGTTTCAACTCAGGGGTGATCATTGAATTTTTTACATTTAACCATAGAGTGTCTAGGGATGTAGCAGATGCTTAAGTGTTGATTGAATTAGTCTTCCTGCACGTGCAAAGATATGACTGACCTTTTCTTCACAGCTCTACTGTTAGATGAGTAAGAACAGTTAATATTGTGTTTACAGTGTAGCTTCCTACGGGCTAGGCATGCCTGTGCTAAGGGTCTGATGTATCTCATTTAATACACTCAACAACCTAATAAGGGGGTATCTTGATTGTCTCCAGTTGCAGACAAACTCACGTGTCATTTCTTAATACAATGCAGCTAAACAATGCTGCTCTCATTTTAAATCCACCCTGTCACTTCTGTTTTTCTTGCTGATACTCTCCTGTTTTTCTTGTGTGTACTCTCCTGTCTGTGGAATAGCTATTGACATTTCGTTGGCTTGGAAAGAGCAAGCCTCCCTTGTCCTGAGGCTTCCAGGGAGAGCAATCTCTCCCTCTTCCATGCTACAACTAACTGTGCACGCTTTGGTTTTTGCACTTTATATCCAGGATTTTATTATAATTCTGTGTGCGTGTTGGTCTCTCTTACTGTTCTCTCCATGAATGGTGGGGTTTTCTCTGTACGTCCAGAATCTAGCAAATGCTTGCCACGTAGTAGAGGTCACTGATTGTGAAATGAATGACTGAATGAATGTGTGAAAGAAAAGACCTGGGCAGGGACTTGAGGGAAGCTATCCTACCATACAGGAAGGCACTCCTTCCTGGAAAGTTGGGGAGCCCAAACAAGAGGAAGAGAGCCAGACTGTAGAAGGGAATTATCTCTGTGTCCCCAGCCCCAGCTTTCATGCAGGAATCAGAGCCCCAGGGATGATAGAGACCCAGAAGGTGGGTTTACCAAGCTCAAGGCAGCTTTTGCCTGCTCCCCACAGAACTCCCAGAATGCCCTGCACCAGCAGGGGGTAAACAGAGCAGAAGCATGTCTTTTACGTTGTGAGAGGGCCTGAGATACTGCTCCTTGCAGCAACTTCCTCCTGCTGCCACTGCCTTCCTGGCCTGTGACTTGTCTTAAAGAAATTCAGAGTACTCCCCAGTGTGGGAGAAGAGGCCCGGCAGAACAAGTTAGGGCTAGCAGGAAGGGAGCAACCAGTGCTCAAGAGCAATATTATTTTAATGCAATAATTAAAAAAAATACACACACACAAAAAATCAAAGCAGCAACTCAAGGACTGGTTGCCTGATTTTTTTTTTTAAAGATTTATTTATTTATATAAGCACTGGGTACAGTCAGAAGCGCGGTAGGGTGAGAGAATTCACCAGAGTGGGGAACAGAACAGGCAGATGAAATACACTGCTGAGGGGAGCAGCGGGAAGCAGGAGAGGTCTGAGCACCATGTGGGACCCTCGCTGGGGATCGAACCTGCGCTGCAGAGCTTCGCAGCCCAGCGCTCAACCGCTGCGCCACCAGGGGAGGCCCTGGTTGCCTGATTTTGTAAATAAAGTGTTATTGGAATCAGGGCTGAGATTAGGATGAGACTGGGTGGTGCGAGTGCTGGGTTGAATCCTGTTTCTATTCAAATTTTGATATTTTGTTCCAATTTTTTTTGGCGTTCATCTTGACTTTAAAAACATATTGCATTAAGATCATATGTATCTTGAATGCTGAGCTTTTTGGCACAGACTTGACTAAGTTCCTGTGGTGCATGCCTCAGCCTCCTTATCCTTGTCACATCCTGGGAGGGGTCCAGTGTCAGAAGGGTGGGGATGGCAGAGGCTGCTGTCTGTAGCTGTGACTTTGTGGCACTTGTGAAAAGCTATAAACTGCTCTGGGAGGATAAACTACTGTTGGTATTGACTTGGTGGTTGTGTAAGGTGAGGGCAGACTTGATCTCAGTTCTCATTTACCCCCCTCCCTTTGCTGACCTCAGGCTGGTCTCATCCTCAGACCACAGGTCACCCCATCCACAGTCATTCCAGTCACAAAGCTGCAAAGACAGAAACCAATGACAGAGGACCAATTACCTCTCCGTGTCAGATGAGGCAGCCCCTTACTGGGTGCTGTGATGTGATGTAATGATAAAGAGCATTTGAACTTTGAATTTGAATCTAGAATCATCTGAATCTTGACCCCTAAGTAAAGTTTTAAAAGGGAAGTGACTCAATTCCCTTTACTTGGCAAGATGAAATGTTCTCTGCTAGCAGTAGAAGTCGGGCTTTGAAACCGTGTTAGTTATCTTTTGCTGTGTAACATTTCACCTGAAAACTTAGTGGTTTTGAGCAGCGTTAACTTTATTATCTCTCATGGCTTCCGTGGGTCAGGAATTCAGTGAGGACACAACAGGGAGAGCTTGTCTCTACTCCGTGATGCCTGTGGTCATGGCTGAAAACCCAAAGACTTGGAGCTGGACAGGGTGAGAGCATCACAGTCTCTGAGGCTCTGTTTTATTATGGAAGGTTGTGTGAGGTTGTGCGCTCACAAGGCTGCCAGTACTGGCTTTGACGGAGGCTCATTCCTCTGAATAGGGATACCTGAGCGTCCTCGTGGCACAGCTGCAGGACAGCAACGATAGATAGATAGATAGATAGATAGATAGATAGATAGATAGAGAGAGAGAGAGAGAGAGAGAGGTCTTTTTATAATTGAGCCTTGCTACTTCCTTAGCATCACTTCTGCCATGTACTATTAATTAGAAGTGAGTCACTGATTTTGGTCCACGTTCAAGGAGAGGGGAGTTCGACTCGTTCAATTCCACTTCTGAGGGAAGGATTGTCAAAATATTATGAGGACATTTTTAAAAACCACCACAACTATGAAGTTAAGTTCAATTATAGAGAGATAAAGAAAGTGCTATTTTTACACATCAGTTCTGACTATATATGTTTGAGCCTGCTACATCCTAAATGCTCGTTGGAGCTGACCTTTCTTCTCCATTTCCACAGCCACTTCTTTTGTGGGGTCACTGTCGTCTCTCACTGAGACCCCTGTAACGGACCCATAACTCAGGATTTCTCTGCCTCCAGACCACATTCTTTATAAAATGCAGACAAACCATTTCACTCCCAACTTAAAACCATACAATGGCTGAATTCATTTTTTAATTGCATATCATTCACATACTGTTAAATTAATTATTTTAAAGCTTACAATTCAGTGGTTTTAGTATTTTCACAGGATTGTGCAAACTACCAATTGTGCAGTCACACAATCAATTTTGGAACATATTCATCACCCCAGGGAGAAATCTAGTACCTATTGGCAATCACTGCCTATATCCCATCAGCACCCCTAGTCCAAGGATATGACACATCAACTTTCTGTCTCTGTAGATTTGCTTATTCTGGACATTTCATTTCTGTGGAATTGACAATTTGTGGCCTTTATTGTGGCTTCTTTCACTTTGTATGTTGCTTTCATGGTTCATCCTTGAAATATATTGTTGTATATTTCAGTACTTCACTCTTTTTTTTTAAAGATATATTTATTTATGCATACAAGAACTGGGGTATAGGCCAGAGATGCGATGAGTGAGAGGATTCACCAGAGACAGAGTGGGGAGCAGAACAGGCAGATTAACTGAAACACACTGCTGAAGGGAGCAGCGGGCGAGCCAGGAGGTCTGCTGCACCATGTGGGTCAGCTCCCTGGCTGTCCGGGGAATCGAACTTATGCTGCAGTGGCTGCGGATAGTTTCATAGGTTGCGTCTCAACCCCTTGCGACACCAGGGAGGCCCACTTCACTCTTCTTAATGGCAGAATAATATTCTATTGTATATTCCATTGATTATATTCCATTTGTATAAACCAAATGTGGTTTATCCATTCATCAGTTGGTAGGTATTTGGGTTGTTACCACTTTTTGACTATGACAAATAATGCTGCTATGAGTTTTAGTGTAAAAGTTATATCTGGACATGTATTTTCAGTTCTCTTTGATGTCTACATAGGAGTGGAATTACTGAGTAATATGGGAATCTACCATCCTGGTGAGTGTATAGTAGTGTCCATTTTCATTTTGATTTACGTTTCTCTGATGGCTAATGATGCTGAGCATCTTTTTATATGCTTATCGGCTATCTACATTTCTTTTTGAAAGAAGATATGTCCATTCAAATTCTTTGCCCCATTTTAAAATTGGGTTATTTTTATTGCTGAGCTGTTATATGTATGTATGTATATATATGTATATAAGATGTATATACATATATAGATATCGTAAATGGGGAGGTGTAAGGGATGATAGTGGGAAAAAATAAAAAAAACATAAAAGTGTTAGAAAGAAAAAGATATGTTCTCCTGTACAACTGGCCTTTTGCAGATGCTGTTCCCTCTGCCAGGAACACTATTCCCTTTTTTTCATTCATTCCTCACTCATGGTCCCTCCTCCCTGGAGGCCACAAAGATGTGACTATGGCAGATTCTATGGTTGAGTGGTAGTCTGTGTAAGGTCCAGCCTCTGAAGGGATTCCTGGATTTTAGCCCTTTCATGTTGACAGGGAGGTGGCAGAAAGTGACTGCAACATTGTTTCAGTGATTCAAGAGGAGCAGCAACTCCCTCTGGTTTAGATGAAGGGGTGAGAGGATTCACCAGAGACAGAGTGGGGAACAGAACAGGCAGATTGACTGAAATACACTGCTGAGGGAAGCAGCAGGCGAGTCAGGCGAGTTCTGCCTTACCATGTGGGTTACCTGCGGATAACTTCATAGTGCTGAGTCTTAACACCTTGCGCCACCAGGGAGACCCCTTAGATGAGGTTTTAAAGGTCATTTAGCCCAACTTCCTGCCCCCAGTTGCAGCATTTCTGCAGCATCCTCCTCCAGTCTGTCCTGTCCCTGGGTACCACAAGGACAGCAAAATCACTGCACTGGGGACATGCCACATTGTCTTTGGAGAAAGGGAGCGGTGTGTTTATCTGCAGGCAGATGGCCCTGGGCTGGAATGCTGGCTCTGCCCTTAGCCAAGGAATCCAGGGCAGGTCTCCTTAACTTCTGTGAGCATTAATTTGTTTGTTTGTTTAATCTGCAGATTGGTGTCTAGGTAGTAAAATCTACCTCACAGCATGTTTTTTTTTGGCACAGGACAGGCACTCCACAATGTCAGTTACCATTTCCTCCTATTAGAAAATTCTTCCTTAGGTTGAATCTACATTTGTTTCTCTGTGAATTTTGAACATTGGCCTTGGAGCCACAAGGAATACATCTGTCTTATCCATAATGCCTGTTTCATATTCAGAAGCTACCCCCTAAAAAGCCTCTCTTCTGCCAACTCAACATTCCTACTTCATCAGCTCTAGCTGATGGGAGCCTCACCTAGACATCCTTGCGAGGCCAATCCATTCCATGGATGATCACTGGATTAGCCATGGTTCTAGGTCATTCCTGGCAGCATGGGAGCTGTGTCTGATTTGCTGCACCTAGTAGAGTCCTTTGTCCATGGTAGGTACCTGATAAATATGCATAGACAAAGCCTGCCTCTCTGGGTGGAGCAAGGATTCAAGTTCTTTGCCTCCTCCCTTCCTTGCTTACTCCTTGAAATCTGGGAGTGAAGATCATCCATTCATTTATCACATTTACCAACCACATAGTGGTGAGCCAAACACGGAGCTATTTTTTCTTAGAATAAGAAGTTTATTCATTTCCTAGGGCTGTGGTAACAAAGTACCACAACTCTTGTATTTAAAACAAAAGAGATTTATTTTCTTACAATTCTGCAGATGAGAAGAGCACAATCAAGGTGATAGCAGGGTCACGCTCTCTCTAAGGTTTATGGAGAAGTATCTGTTCCATGCCTGTCTTCTAGCTTCTAGTGGTTTCCAGCAATCCTTGGTGTTCCTTGGCTTGCAGGAACATCACCCCAATTTGTCTCTCTCTTCACATGACCTTCTCTCCATTGTGTCTCTATTTTCAAATTTCCCTCTTTTTAGAAGGAAACCTGTATTACTGGATTTAGGGTCCATCCTACTTCTGTATGACCTCATCTTAACTAATGACATCTGTGAAGACCCTATTTCCAATAAAGTTGTGTCCTAATGAATTAAGATGCCAACACACGGTACAGGCTATAGTCCAGGCTCGAAATGTGTCACCTGCTGCTGTGGGTCTGGGTCAGTTTGCATGGCCTGTTCTTCTAGATGTCAACACTAGGACCTGCACCACAAACTCCATTTTGCAGCTAGAACTTGACCTGTGTCAAAGGAAGGCAGAGAAAGATATCAGAAATTGTTTTCCAGGAGCAAAGGTTGGGTTTCCAGAGGATCTGCAGTCAAGGCTGAATTTCCTAAAGAGTCAGCTGGACTCCACTAGGCATTTAGCCATCGCAGGGTTTGTTTTTCTCATTGCTCTTCCCCTGGGAACCTCCTATACAAGCCTAGTCTTCCTCTTACACTCTCAGTCCCCATGTCAGGTGCAGTTTCTGGCAAGACCTGACTCTTTCAACTGCACCCAGTTGGTAAAAGACCTTTGAGGTCTGAACAGCCTAGGCCTGCCCTTCTCCTGTGGGGCTGTGTAATACACTGTTTCCTGGATTAAGGAGACCTTCCATGGGCCAATGCCAATGGCTAGGGGGTCCAAGCACCTCAGGGCCCTCCTCTCCCGGCCCACCTGTTTAGCTTGAGAGTCCTTCCTTCTAGTGTATTGTAATGCAAACTTCTTTCTCCAGCTCAACCAAGGAGATATACCACAGGCAGCTGTAAATATGAGCTTGGGATGTTAATATCACGGTTGATGGGAGTTGACTGGCAGTTAAAAGGCCTAGGGACCAGGCTGTGGGACTACCCCCTGTCTAGGGGAAGAAAGGTGATGCGAAAAGTGTGCAAAAGTGCAACCCAAGAGAGATGAATTAGGGGATAATTGGGGGAGTGGACTCTTCCTGCGGCTGCCCAGACAATGACTTTCATTGATTCAGTCAATAGGGAAAAATTGTGAAAGACTGAAATGGACCAAAAAGATTATTGGGTGTCCAGAATAGCACATTCTTTTGTGATTCTTTCAGCCTTTCATTGTCTTTGAGTTATTTTATAGCTCTGGAAGTTGTAGAAAATTGGTAATATTACAAATGCTTGTTGTCTTTAAAAATGCAACTTAATAGTGTTCAGTGGAATGCAATTGATTATTGCCCTGTGGATCGACCCATTTTCAATCTATTTGTAAATTAATTTCAGCATTCTTTATTTGCCTGTTGTTGCGGACTTAATTCATGTAAGTTCCTTCCCCCATCCATAAGTTGAATATGTCATACCCCTAATCCCAGTGTGGTTGGTTATGGTAGGAGATGGGGCCATAAACCAACTAACTGAGGTTAAATGAGGTCGTCAGGGTGGGGTCCTGGTTTGATAGGATTAGGGTGCTTAAAAGAAGAGATCAGAGCTTGAGTTCTCTCTCCCCGCTTCCCAAATCTGCACACACAAAGGAAAGATCACATGGAGAAACAGTGAGAAGGCAGTTGTCATCAGAAACTGACCAGGTTGGCAGCCTGATTTTGGAATTCTAGCTTCTAGAACTGCAAGAAATAAATTTCTGTTGTTTAAGCCCCCAGCCATGGTATTTTGTCATGACCACACTAAGGCATTTATATTTGAGTTTTCCTTTGAACTAATTATAACATCTTACTGGTTCCCCCATTAATTAATAAATTAAATAAGATTTTTGCCACAGGTTGATTTTTCTATTTGTATGTGAGAGTCAGTGGTTTTATCTTTAAGACAAAAATTATTCTTTGACCATTTAATCATCCAGCTAATGTTTGTTGATGCTTCCTCTGTGGGAATACAAAGATGAATTTAACACCATCCCTGGCCTCAAAGGGCTGGCTGTGGAGTGCAGAGGCAGGCAGGGAAGCAAACTGGTGATTATCATGGAGAGACAAAGCTGAGGCTGCAGTGGGGGAGGTGGTTTTCGGCAGGGATTTCAGACAGGGTCGGGCTTTCTTAGGGGAAAAGCGGCAGGCCTAAGTGGAAATCCTAAATCCACCACTTCAAAGCTGGACAGCTCAGATAAATTAATGTTGTTATCTGTCAAGCCAAAGTAGTAGTATTTTAGTTTGAAGGGGTTGTGAGGAATGAATGAGGTGATGTGCTCACATCGTGCTCAACCCAGTGCCTGGAGGTAATAGATGCTCAATAAATGTTACCTTGCTCATCGTTTCCTGGCCGTGCTTTCAGAAATGCAGGGAAGGCCCGGATCCTTTTTTCCTTGTGAGGTGACACACCTGGAATTCCTTTAGAAGAGGCAACCCTTTCATTACACAGCTAGGAAAGGCTTGCAACATAAACAGCCTGGGACAGGAAGCACAGCCACTGCAACAGCCGTTAATGTGTAATTTGCTGATGCCAGGGCTTCCGCTTAGAGGTTTGGATGAGAATAACCCCTTGCCTGTGAGTGCCTTAGAAAGTACTTTCACATCGCCAACCTCATTTAATCCTCCCCAGTGCCTTCTGGAGAGGGCAAGGCCAGATATCATCCTCACTGTACACAGGAGGGGACCTGAGCTCTAAGTGTTATAGGACAGGAAGAGGGGCAGCCCAAACCCCGCAAACCTGCCTATTCTACATGGGTTCTGCCATCCGCCGCATCAACACAAAACATATGACACTTTAATGGGAAGGAACTTTAATAAAACTAGGAAACAATACAGGTAATGCAAAGAGTCTAGTTTCTAAGTGAAGCACCCAAAGTTACCCGTCCCCTCGTGGGTAAAACTCCATCCAAATGGGATCGGCCCAGAACAAGGCCCCAAAGCCTGCTACAAGTCTAAAACATCTTCCAGTGGGGACCCACAGAAAAGGGTCACAAACAACCGGACAAGCCCGGAAGGAAAAGAGCAAAATCAACATCAAGATAAAAGCTGCCATGGTCACCTCCCCACGGGTCTCACCCACATCTGTGTCACCCAGTCCACGACCAAAAGACAAGCGCAGTTTCTTCACGTGTCTCTAGGCTCCATGCGCCTCCTCCAGGTCTCCTGGCTCCATCCTCCTTCCTTCCTTCCTCAGCCTCTTCTGCAGCTTCTCCTCTTCCTGCTCAGCTCCACCCTTCCTTGGGTGGGGCAGGGAACCTGGAACCTCCCCCTTTCCTGGGGACCACCCTGTTACATAAGCAGTGAAATAAACTGCCCACTCAAGGTTACCCAGTGAGTGAGTGGGGAGCCAGGCCTGGACCTGGGTCTCTGGACTCTAACAACCCTTTTCCATAAAAGGGTGAGAGGAGGGCTGGAAGGAAGGAGGCAGAAAATGGAAGGAGGGATCCATCCACTCTGGAAAAGAGAACTCAGAGCTGCTTGGGGTCAGCTGTGGGTGGAGACAGCTTGCAAGGATGGTAGGCCAAGGTTCTGTGATCCATAAACTGATTTTTGACCATCTTGGGCCCCAGTTTCTTCTTTTATAAAATGGAGATAGTAATGCCTTTTCTATTGGGTTGTGGTAAGAATAAATAGGATAAAATTAGCAGTGTCAGGCACATCCCAGAGTAGAAGACCACAACCCGCACCAGGCAGGGACAGATTTGTCTTGTTCACCCTGGTATCAGTATCTGGCAATCGGTGAAGTGCCAGGCACAGTGAAGGAGCTCCGTAAGTGGTGCTCAAATTAATGAATAACTGAGCAGAATGTGCCTCATCAGGGGCTGCCATGGTAATGGTGGTGTAGACATGGGATTGCTGGTGGAACTAAACAAGGCTTGGAGAACTGGGTCTGAAGATACCTTCCAGGTGGCTGTGGGTAGGACAGCTCAGGATAGGGTACCTTGAGCAGCAGGGCTGTGAGATGCCCTCTGCTCTGAATAAAGGGCTCCTCAAGCTGAAGTTGTAGGCATACAACTGTATGCCTGGACAGAAGCCCAAGTCCATGCAGACTGGCAGGGACGGCTTCAAGGGCTATACACAAAGCCTCCAGGAGGAGAGAGCTTTGCTGTGGCCCCTGTGCTGGCGGTGGGATCAGGGATGACCCAGGAGGGCCTGGGCTACCACTGCATTTCCTGAGCACTGTCTCTGCCACCCCATGCTTCCCAGTCTGGAGCCATCTCTGGGAAGCCATCTCTGTTCCTTCTGTGATTCTCCTGGGACCAGAGATTACCTAATGGACTTCAGATATTTTTGTCAGAACATGTCTTTGGGACAAGCTAGTGGGGTCCTGTGTCTCTGATCCACAGAAGTCTCTGGTCTGTCTCCATCTGAATCTCCACTCTGCCTTCTGTAAACCCCTCTACCTACTGCTTGGCTCTTTCCCATCATTGTTTATGCTTGCTCAACTCTCTTCCTTCTTAAAGTAAAAACAAACAAACCCCCCTCTTCTTCCTCAATCCTGTTCTGACTCAGTTCTAAGATTCATGACTTCTCTGTCTTCTTGGTGACTTACAGAAGTGGGGGATACCTAAACTAGAGTTGGGGCTGTGTGTGTGTGTGTGTGTGTGTGTGTGTATGTAGGTGGGGGTTAGTCCAGGAAGGCTTCCTGGAAGAAATGACATGTGGTGGCTCTGTTCTTTCCTTAATTTCCCCTCGCCCACACCTCTGTTTAGACAGTATCTGATCCCTTTTTTCCTTCCCACATGTTGCTGTCTTGTGTTTTCACTTCTCATTTACTTTTCAAACCAATATAAATTGGCTTCCAGATGTTATTTCTCTGAGTGGAATTGCCACTGGTCTCTGAACTCACCAATACCTCCCCTCCCACCCCAATTTCTAAACCCAGTGGACCTTCTCAGGCTATTTCTGATGAACAGCATTTGACAGCCTGGAAGCCCCCTGTATTGGGTTCCGCCCTCTCCTTTCACTTGGCTGGCCAAGGTGTTTTCCTCCGCAGCTTGCTCTCCCTGGGCCCCTCCCTGTCCTGGGGGTGCTCCTCGGGTTTTGTCCAATGTCTGGGCCTCCTCTCCCTCTGTAAGTTCTCCCTGCGTGAGCTCATCCTCCCGGGGCTTTAATTACTGTCTATGGGCCCATGACCGCCTGCCTCTCCAGTGCAGGCTTGTCTCAGGAGCAGCAAGCCATACACTGCGCAGCTTA
Organism: Talpa europaea; assembly: GCF_964194135.1. Taxonomy (NCBI): domain Eukaryota; kingdom Metazoa; phylum Chordata; class Mammalia; order Eulipotyphla; family Talpidae; genus Talpa; species Talpa europaea. The sequence goes on from NC_140079.1 coordinate 19,726,173, forward strand.
TGAACATCTCTGCTTGGGTGCCTCCTAGATACTTCCAGCTCACATGTGCAAACTTGAAGCTGGGTGTATGCCCCCTCCCACCTTCCTGCATGGTCACTACCTTGGCAAACATCTGCCTAGTTTCTCATCAGAAATCCGGATGTGATTCTTGGCTCTTCTCTCTTTCATGTTCCAAGTTCAGTCCATCCATTGGGTCTGACCCAATTGTCCATTAGGTTTTCCTTCCTAATTAGCTTTCCAATCCACCCCATTATCTCCTTTTCCAGGCCCCCCACCAGTGGCCTCCACCCAGTGAAGTCTACCCTCTGTTCCAGCCTCCTCCCCGGCTCCCTGCCTGCAGGCTTGGCTCTGCTTGCTTCTGCCTGCTGTCAGCTAGCTGGTCTTGGTTTCTGCCTCTGTGTGGGGTGTCCCTGTCCTTCAAGGTCTGCTCAGGCCTCACCTCTTTGAAGATTAGTGTCATGGGAAAAAGGGGCCAGCCGGTATGCTTCACTTCCAGCTATCTTCATACACTAGTTCTGTGACTTTGGGCAAATTTCTTAGCTGCTCTAAGCCTCAGTTTCTCCCTAGGTAATGGCAATCACTGCCTGCATCACAGATTGCCGAGAATCAAATGTGTGTCTCTAGCCTCATTGGCATTCTAGGGTAAGTGGCCAGTTGCAGGGAGGGACACAGAGACCTTGGTTTTGGGAAATGAGCCTTTTGAGTGTGAGAGATGAAGCTCTCCTGCCAGCCTGCACCTTCAAAGTGATATGTGGGAAGGAGGGCCAATGTGGCGTGGGGGTGAGGGAGGCTCCAGCACCTCAATTGGAGGGCAGAGATTGAAGAGAGAACTCAGGAGATATGAGTAGTGGAAGAAGAACTTGCTAGACTAGGAGGTTAGGTTTTTAAATTTTGAACTATTTGCTAGGCTTGGAAATGTCCCATCTCTTCTCCAGTTACTCCCAACTGTCAGTAAAATTCTCTTACTGCCTTAGTTATGTTTTAGGGGAAAATTAAGGAAAGGAGGGGCTGTCACCTGTCATTTCTTCCCAGAAGGCTTCCTGGACTCTCCCTGCCTCCACCCCAAGTCTAGTTCAGGTATCCTCCTTTGCATAGGTCAACAACAAGACAGAGAAGATATGAAATCCAGCACAGAGTCAGAACAGGTTGAAAGAGGACATAAAATCAAAATGAGAGGGAATCATGAAAATGTCAGATCTCAGCAATTCTCAGGAATCATGGCAAGCCTGTGGGTGGAACCATTTTCATCTGAATATTAAAGGTAAGGGTGACTCCAAAATCCATAAAAAGACTTCAAGAATACATCTGGATTATTGAGAATTAAATTAGATAATGTATCTAAACCTCCCGGCCCTATGGCCAATACATAGGACACTCTTTGGAATTCAGGAGTGACTATTAAAAAAAAAAAAAAACAACCACATGATAATGTCTTACTTTTTATATAGCGTGAATACAAAGAGCTCATCAGAAGTGAGGCTGGCACACATCTTCCTGGGCAGGGGCAGCACATCTGCTGGTGTCTCCCTTTGGCATCCAGTCTTGCTCACCGGGATGCATAGACTGCTGGTGACACTCTCCAAGCAAGGGGCAGTCTTACCATACGTGGGAATCTCCATTTTTGTTGTTGTTCCAAGTGACTATTATTTTTAATAACACTGTTCTTTCTCCGTGTTCCCGGAGCATTTACTGTCTGTCTCTACTCCTCTGTGCTGAGTACCAATCTTAGATTATTATTTTTCTATGTAGATGTAAGAAACCTGGCTGGTTTTCATGTGTGGTTATGGAAATTGAATGACTTTTTTTTGGGTCCCTCGTGTATTCTGTCTCCCTCCTCCAATTATGTTGTAAGCTTTTGGAGTCAGAAATCGAATGGACTGTTCTCCTTTGGCTCCTTTTGTCTTACACACAATAATGGCTCCCTAGAGGTCTGTTGCCTACTGTGGTGTTAATTCTATCCCTGGCCAGGTTCCTTGGACAGAAGGAGTCTGGGGTCGACCCTGCTCTGTCTTTGCTGTGTCTTCACTCTAGTCTCTTGAAATAATCTGAGCTGCCCAGAGGTGGAAATGAAAAGGAGACAAAGAAGGGGTCTTTGAGAGAGAAGGGTGACACTGAGGGATGTCCCTGGGGCATGGAGACTGTGTTTAATTAGTCACAAAGGTTACTTCATGAGATCTCAGCTACAGAGAGACATGGCCTTAGCTCAGGAAAAGCATATACCTGTGAGCCGCATGGAATTATTGAATTATAGAAGAGTGACATCTTTTAGACTACAAAGAACCTCAAGGTCATGACATCCAGCTCTGACCCACTGCCACACTCTCTTCTTTTGTCCCTGGCAGGTTTTATTCAACTTTTTTTTTTTTTTTTTACTTGAATGTCTCTTAATGATGGAAATTTCACTACCATAAGAGCAGTTCTGATGGCCTAATCAGATCTCTTTGGACTGTCACCCCATTTTCTCCTTCTTAACTCAGAATCTGATCTTAATCTAGTACATACCCTCCCCGATGGGCCAAAAGGAGAGTCATGACTGGCCTAAGGAATTGTGATAAGGTCATTTCCCTTCCTAATGAATGCTTTAGAGCAAGGGTAGGACACAATTCTAGTTAATAAAATGGAGGAGAAATCTGCTTCTGAGAAATGTTTCCTCCATTTAAAAAAGACACAAGAAAAGCTTCCTTCTTATTCTATTAGGAACTTGAGCCTATATGTGATATCTGGAACTGCAGCAGCTATCTTGTGACCATGAGGGGAGATAATCTAAATGTAAGGTGGACAGACTTAGACTAACAGAGGATAAACATGTAAAAACAAAACAAGTATACATGCAAGGAATCAAGCAAGTAAGCAAAGAAACAAACACATAAACCAGAAGCACTGATGTATTTATTGAACATCTAAGTTAACAGTGACGGGGCTGTATCTATCAATTAAAGCACATCCAAAAAGCTGTTAACTCATTAACCATGCAGTCAATGAAATAGGTTTCATGAACTGCATCTAAGGCAGGAGTCTCTAATCCTGATTGTATGTGACTGAGTTTTGAACCTAAATAAAGGACTTTACATTCATCTCTGTTAAATCTTACTTTTTTTTTGGACTTTGATTTAGCCTTCCATCTTTTATAGAACTTTTAGATTACCAATTTAACCCAACAGAATATTTCTCATTCCTTTCAATTCTCTTTCATCCATAATGTTTCAGCCAGCACAATTTCTTCACTCAGAGAAATAATAAGATAGTTGAAACTAGGCCAAAGAGAGAATTCTGTAAAACTATACTAGAAACCTCAGGGCACCAGTATATAGGCATTTTGAGCCCATCTGGCTGTACTGTGTAGCCCAGATTATCCCACATTCGAACAGAGGCCTTGCTGAAGTCAGGATATAGTGACTATGATCTACTGATCCTCCGTGCCTTATAAAAGATGAAACTAAAATTAGCAGACCTATGCTGGATCGTTGTGTTTCCAACCACATGCCCTTCTCTGCAAAAGTGTGTGAGAGTGTGTGTGTGTGTGTGTGTGTGTGTGTGTATGGTTAGCTTGTGGCCCTTCTCCACACCTCTTGTAGCTGGGTCCACAACCCTGGTTTGGGGATGAGGACTGAGGTCTGCTCAGCACAGGGCAGGGCTAGAGTCTGGGAAGGTGACTGGAAATAGAGTTGGCAAGTTATGTCCCTTTTCTTGTCAAAGGCCAGGAAGGGCATGTCAGCATATCAGATGAGCTTCTCCTCACCCCATACTCACTTCTGCTGCCCTAGCCTTCCACTGAGCTTCCTAACATCTGTCAGGCTAGGGCACAATCTCCTTTTGATCCCTGAAATATTTTTGAGGGGGCTTTTGTGAAGAGAAGTATTGGTGAGGGAGACAGTAGCCCCCTAAAGCCTCCAGCCCACTGGGGCCTATATGAGCCTGGGATTCTGGGAGAGATGTATCTTATTTAGGAGATGGGGGTTTTCTTGGGCTGCCCTGATGGTGGCCCCTTCCTGCTCCCCACCCATCATCACCACTCAAGCTAGTCTGGTCTCCTTTCTGTATCCTTGTCCTCCTTGGCCCAGGGGAGAGGAGAAGACTGACTGTGATGGCTGCCTTCCCGGCCCAGTGCTCTTGTGACTGTGAGTGCGAAGCCTGCCTGCCTCCCGCTCTCCCAGAGTTGACTGTGGCCAAATGTGAGGAGAGAGGGCAGCCTTGCGGGGCCCTCTTCAGATGTCCCCAGGGCCTCTCCACCAATGGCACATCAGTTTGCTTTAGAGACGCAGCCTGTGTCAGCATTGCTAGAAGGTGGGAGCCTTTCTGGGTGGCTTCCTGGGTTTCCAGTCAGAGGAGAACCAGGTTGGAAAAGGGCTGGCCTAAAAGCTCAGGCTGGAGGAGGATTTTATCATCAAGGAGCTCCCAGACCTCCTGAACCTCTTTGGCCATGATGACTGGCACAGGGACCTGGCTAGACAGAGGTGTCTCAGGCTCTGAGTGGACAGCAAAGACTATAGTCTGGTTTGCTACTTGACCCTTGTAGGGGATTTGCCTACATATGCCAGAGACCAAGCGAGACCTTGGTTTTGAGTTTGGAAGTGATTTGGGAGTGTTGGAAAGTTGGGGGAGCCACCTAATGGTGACCTAATGGGGTCACTGTCCTCTTCTTGAGATCCTATTGGTTAGCTGCCCAGCAGGCGAGGAGGGGTAGTGGTCTCAGGCGTAGTGGCCTGAGGTGTTGCTTAGCTTGGGAGACCAAGGGGGAGTCAGGGCTGGAGCTCATTCTAGAAGCTTCCGAGAGGATAGAGTATGTGGTGGTGGGGAGGGGTGCACACCTCCACACACTCAGGCACAACCTCACACTCTCACCCTGACTCCATGTATGGCCATGGGGGTCACACTCAGTCCTTCACTCATAAGTCCCCTCCACCCCACCATGTATGGGGCTGGAGGGAAGTGGAGTCTGAGAGCTCTGTAGGTCTGGGCGGAGGGCCCTGGGATGCAGGATAAGGTTCTTTCCTGGGCTGGGGACAGTGTCTACTACATGGATGGCCCTAGGAGGTGTGGGGCCCAGGGAAGCCAGTGAAAGGTGCTGGAGGAAGTGGCCCCAGCGTGACAGCTGGGCAGGTAGCTCTAGGCGATGGTCTTCCCAGATGTAAGGGTAACTCCGGAGGCTCAGGGGCCTGTCAGGTGTCATTCTGGAGTTCTGGGGAAAGAAAGGAGCGAAAAGGGAGATACAGAGCAAGAGATCTGGTGGTAATGAGCCCACCATGCCCTAGCACCTCACAGTCCACCCCCTCCTACCCACTCATCCTCTCCACCATGCTGGGGGGGGGCTGCTCCCCTCTCCAGTACAGCACAGTCAGGGATGTCCACACAGTAGGTGGCAGAGTGGGATTTGAACTCAGATCTGGGCAGGATCCGATCTCTGCCCTGCAGCAGAGGAAGGGTCTTGAGGAAGGGAATGGGAGGGATATGAGAAGGGGATCTCTCTGAGGAGCAGTGTGAGTGGCAATGAGGTGACCTTCCCTTGGTTCCCCATGACCTTGAGCCCCAACTGGGATGTTTCAGGTTTCCCAGTCTCTCCATACTGTTTCCCTGTAGGACCCCCACCTGAAGCTCTACGCAGCTTCCCTACGTGTGAGTTCACCTCTGAGAGGGAAGGAACTCCCAGGTGGATAACCAGGAAGCTTGGGTACATTGGTACATTTCCTGGGATGCCAGCAGGGGGAGCCCTGCCCTACCAGCCCACATTCCCGGGTCTGGCCAGGCAGACCAGTGCTCCTGGCTAATGGGACAGAACTGAAGGAACCTGGCTGACTCCTGGCTCCTTCTCTGCCCTGGCCTGCCTGGTCTGTGTGGCTTTTGGACTCCAGGCCTCCCATGAGGTTGCACGCAGGCCACTGGACTCCCAAGCACCCTCCGGGGGGGAGCCGACTCCCCTCCAGGTCTAGAGAGGTGGAAGAACAACTGTGATGGGTGGGGGTGGGGTGGGGTGGGATCCTGGGAGCAAAACTTGTACTCAGGAGGGGAAGGAGACACTAATCAGAATGGCTGGGAGGGGAGCTCAGGCTTGAGGGGCTCCCTGTCTGCACACCACCATCCAGGCTTTGTGGGGTGATTGCTTCTCAAGGCAGCATACTCCCTCTCACCTTTCTCCCCTGCCGTGAACCTGGCCACATTTGACCACACTCAGGCTCAAACCAAGGAGGTTGCTCTGGCATAGGGAGCTCAGGGGGCAGGAACTTTCCTTGCCCATCCCACCCTCCAGAATATTCCACAGTCCCTCATTGAAAGTATCCATGGCTGAACGTGACACTTTGGCAGCACCTCTGTCTATGCCATCCTGTATGGCAGCCTCTGGCCACATGTGCCTGTTTCTATTAAAACGAAAATTAAGTAGCATCACAGCAACGTCATAGTCTGAGGCTTTGTGCCAAGAGCATAGGTGTGGACATTTCAGTCATCGCGGGCAGCCCTATTGGGCAGCTCTGGTCAGGCCCCTCAACACCTGGGGATCCCTGGAATGTATATGTGTGGTTAACTGAGCCAGGAAGCTGTGTAGGAGTAGGCAGTTTTTCTCAGTGGGTGTGGAGGGCAGGTGACCTGGAGCGTGGGGTGCTGCCATCAGGAGCCCTGGGACTAAGGAGCCAGGGAGGTGCTTCTGTGGAATGGGGGCAGAGGTCCAAGGGCAGGGCCAACACTGGGCTGTGGGGAGGCAGCAGACCGAGGCTGCAGGGCAGGCCAGCAGCATTGAGCTTGTCTGCGGACCTTGGCTCTGCATGCCCACGTGCACCTATAAACCTGGGAAGAATTCCCATCTGGTGGGGTGGGGAGGGCCTGAGAGAAGCCTGTGCTAGCTTTTTAGCGTTGCCTCGCTGGCCATGTGACCTGAGCTTGGGACGCTTCACTGCCTGGATGGAACCTCAGTCACTTGCTTATAAATGGGACCAGCAGAGGCTTAGGGAGACAATCCCTCTCCCGGCTGTGGGAAGCTGCTCAGACTGAAGATCAGTCCATCCTGAGATGGACTGAAGATCTCCCCATCCTGAGGGGCCCCAGAGAGGCTTGAGTTCTACCTCGTTGGTTCTTTAAAATTATAATGTGTGTGGAGTCCGATGCCAAGGAGGATTTGAGGCAGCTAACCCCTTATTTTACAAATGAGAAAACAAGCTTCGTGAGGTTTAGGGACTTACTCAAGTCACATTGTCCTGAAGTTCCCTGATGTTGGGAGCCAAGAAAAGTTTCCTAAATGCAGCCTTGGCCTCTGAGCTCCACCTCCCACCCCATCCAGACGCCATCAACCCCTAAGGGATATGGGGCTGGGCAGAGGCCGAGGTGAGGACTTGGGCCAGAAGTTAAGAGAGGCCTGGGCAGGAGAGCCGGGTTGGAGGTAGAGCCCAGTGTCTGGTAGGGCCACAGGAGGACATACAAGTGGCCACTACATCTGGTGAGAAAGAACTACATCCAGCCTGAGAACCAGGTTTGGGTAGCCTCTGGGTGGAGTGGGTCCTTTGGGGCCCAGGACTGGGGCCCAAATATCTGGGCAGTAGCGACCTTACTCCTTAGACACTTCAGCTCTCTACACTCTTGTGTCTTTGGCAGTGATATTGTAATAGCACCATGTTAAAAAAAACCTACTAGAAATCAGGCTTACGACTAATTGTACCTGTATTCTCTTTATTAATCGCTGCAACAATTCTATGGACAATAGTCCATTGTCCAAGCTAAATGTACTGTGGCTGTGGGGCTAAGAGGCTCAATGATCTACTCATGGTCACACAGCCAGCAAGGGGCTGGCTCTGATAGGTTCCCCCTTCCATGGAAACAGCAGCCTTTTTAGCATCTGGCCTTTGGGGGCATTGGCCCAGAGTGTGTTTACAGGGGTGCTGGGTTGGGGGACTCTGTCTGTCAGGGAGAGTTACAGTCTAAGTGGGGGGAGAGGTCCTGGCAGAGGCTGATCTTTGATGGGCGAGCCCAGCTTTGATCTCCTTTTGAAGTCCCGGCCTCTGGAACTGGCAACTTCAGTGGGGATAGTGTGGAGAAGGGGGAGATAAAAGGGCAGGAGGGCCAGGTTGGGAGAGAGAAGGGAGGGTGTCAAGGGGGCTGTAGGAGGCTGGAGAGAGAAACAGATGTGTGAATGAGAACCAAAACAGGCATCTGGGAAGGGAGAGTGAAGGCTAGTTGGAAAGGAATCAGTGGGTCAATAGGGGGAATGGCCAGGTCTGCAGAGAAAGGGGAAGGGCTGACTGTGCCTGCTGGGCGGGGGCCGGGGGACACCCAGGAGAGAGTGGCTGTCAGGGAGGGGAGGCAGTGAGGCCCCCAGCTTCCAGCCTCTTCTGCCCAGGAATCCCAGCTCTAGAGTGAACCTGCACAGTGGAGCCTACCCACTCCCCCCCCCCCCCCCCCCCCAGGAAACACCTTTTTCTCCATGGTTCTTCTGGTGGTTGGTGTGCGGGTAAGGTCAGAGGTTTTTCAGAACAAGTTTCTGGCCAAAGCCGCACTGAAGGTGTGGAACCGCCCAAGGGATGGGGTGAGGGGGAGTAAGGAGCTCACATCTGGGACTTTTCCTGGGCTCCATGTCCCAGGCCTGCATCCCAGTCAAGGGGGAGGGGGAGAAGAGGGGTTGGGTAAAGGACTCCAGTGGCCTTGCACCTGTTCCTGTCTGACATCAAGCTCCTCCTCAGCCTCAGCCGCTGCAAGCAGGGAGAGGGAGCTTATGGGGGAAGGGCCCGCCTGGAAGTCTGCTAATTCCCAGCTCAGCAGCCTCCTTCCTCTCCCCAAACACCAACTCAGGGCCCCACCTGGCCCTGAGCCTACCTCTGTGGCCCCCACCCCAAAGCACTCCACTGCCAGGTCCCCCAGAAGCTCAGTTCCTTGCAACTTCTCCTGGTCCGGGACTAGCACTTTCAGACCCTGAACCCAGAAGGCCTCCCTGGCCCCCAGAATGGCACCCCTTAGCTCTGCTGATGGTGGGAACTTTGAGCAGGGTGGGGGTGCCAAGTGAAAGGTGAAGAGGGAGGCAGCAAAACCCCTCCTTTTCCTGGGTTTTTGCCAAGAGCACCCAGGATTACACCCACTCCAACTCCCTGTACTTCAGAGAGACCGGGAGGGCTTCCAAATTAGGATTTATGAGATTAATGGGTTTTTTGCCACCCCCCACCCCCCCAGCTCCCTCCCTGCCAACCCCACGCCCTCCTCTTGTTGGGCCTCTCCCAGGGGCCCAGACCTCACAAGAAGGCACTGCAGTAGCCCAGTGTGCTTCCCTTGGTCATGGGGTCTGGGGGGGGGCAGGACTCCCCTGCCTGGCACCCAGCCCTTTCCTCATGCCCTAAGCACGCCTCCCTTGGCCAGGCGGGTGACGAGCTGTGGTAGGAGGACGGCTGATTCCACAGGCATGTTCTCCAAGGACACTAGTGGAGGGGCCTGGGGAGGCTCCCTGCATCTGGATGGGGCTTGACACCTTCAAGCTCAGTGGAGGTGGGCTGGGAGGCTGGGGGTTTGGGGGGATGGGGCATGGTGAGTCTCAGGAATCCTGTCTGTAGAGGCAGTTGGGGGTGACATGTTGCAGGAGCACAGGAGGTTGTTGAGGCAGTGTGGGTGGAGAACAGCTGTGAGGTGTGGGGGAGCAGAGTTCTGGTCCTTCAAGGGTCCTGGGGCCAAACCGGCTCCTGGTCATTGGGAAACCTGCATCAGGGGCCACTGTGAAGTCCCTCCTGGGCCTCCCGGCTTCCCCACTTCCCACCCCCACGCAGCTCTCCAGCCTGCCAGCTCACAGGCTTTGTGAGATGTTCCTCATGCTTAGTACCGCCACATACCTCTCCTGGCCAGTCTTCACCTTCCCCGCACTGTACTTCTCTGTGCTGTCCTACCCTGCTCACTCTTCAAACCACCTCAAGCAGGGACCATAGCTCTCCTCATCTGAGAGAGACCTGGTGAGGGCGAAGGGGCCAGCTGTGATGCAGGAGTGAGGCAGCTCCTGGCAGGAGTGTGTACCCATGGGGCCATTGAAGGCCAACCCAGGGGTGATGGGGCAGGAAGCAGTCCTGGATCTCTGCGTCTAACCCCTTTATTTCACAGGTGAGGAAACTGAGGCAAAGCGCAGTAACACAGTAAACTGTGTAGAGTGAGAGTACCTTCCCGACTCTGGGCTCCTGGCTCAAATTCCTGCATCCATCTGGTGCCCACCCATCTGCCCACCCTCTCCATGACTGAGGCCCTGCAGCTCTCCACCCTCCAGCGGGGAGTTCACACCCCTGGGGAGGGTGGTAGGATGAGTGTACCTTTGGCCCTGAGACAGAAGAAGTGGCCAGGGGCTGTGCTCCAGGGTGGGCTCAGCTGGATGGTGTCATACTTCACTGCTTCTCTAGGCCCTGGCATGGTGGCCTGCGCCCCTGGTGTGAGTTCCAGGGCTGAGGGATCCAGATCTGCATAGTGGGTGGCAGTGCCCTTCAGGCCAGAGTCCTGGGAATGAGGCAGGAGGGAGAGACAGCAGAAGGGGTATGGGGGTGAGGGCAGGGCCCAGCACCCTGGGCCAGGCATGGAGGAGATGGGGATTGAGGTGTGTGCATGAAGGAGAAAGGGGAGTCATGCAGGATGGTGGGGTGTGGAGGTAGAGGGAGAAAGAGAAGCAGAGAAGCAATCGATCAACGGGAACAGAGAGAAAGGTTTGAAAAGGAGTTTAAAAAAACTGGTCACAAAGTACTGACATGCTCTGCTAAGCTGTGCCCCCTCAGACCACTGGGTGACCCTGGGCATTGGTGACCAGAGGCAGGGAGGGTCCCGTTCCTGGTCTCTATGTCTTGGCACCAAGACATTTTTGGGGCCAACCCTCTCATTTGCACAGGGACGAGACAGAAGCCCCAGAGGGGAAGTTGTGGCAGCGGTGGCATAAACTGGAACTTGGACTTGGAAGACCTAGCTTTGAACTTGAGCTGCTCAGCTATTCAGCCTCCTCGACTATTAGTGTTAGAACCCAGAGATCTAGCTTCCACCCGAGCTCTTCTGTGGTGCTGTGTTACTTCTAAGTTGATTTGGACATCAGAGAGTAAAATTTTAGGAGTGCAGGGGCTGCCTTGAAGTTGGAGAGTCCACCATGGGCAGCAGCTCACCAATACCTAGTCCTGCAGCTGTGCCAAGCTCCTCTCCCTTGCGTTGCCTCAGTTTCCCCTTCAGCAAAATGAGAGGGTGGCTGTGTGACATCCAAGACCCTTCCAGCCCTTATCTCTGCAGCTTTCCTGGGAGCTCCTCTTACTAGCTCGATGCCCATGTTTAGATAGATTGCTAGAGGGGTCCACAGGGCAAGGTCTGAGGGAGAGATGACTCTCTGGGTCTGGGGTGGGGGGAGGGCAATGTGCCAGGGGAGATTGGGGGAGTGTGGCAAAAGGTGGCTTGGGGCCATGTCACCCAGGTGGGTAGAGGGGCATTCTCCAATTCATTCTAGAGAGCACCTTGGGGTGGGGCTGCCCTGGATAATAGAATCTGTCGCAAGACAGAAAGTGAGCGGTGACCTGAGACTACTGCTTGGAGTGGGGGTGAGTGGTAAGGTGGGACCAGCACGTCCCTGGCCCTGGACACTAGAATGGTGCCCTCTTCCCTTCAGCTGGGCTGCATGCACGGCTCTGGCCTTGTCTCTTCCCAGAAGGCACGCATCTCCCAGTTCTGGGAACCGATATAAGTGTCATCCTGAGCTGGCCTGTAGCCAACACAGCCTTTAAGGCCATCCTAAGGTCATTCATGCCCTGGCGTTCCCAGACTTTCTGTTCTGTCTATCGCTGGAGTAGCTGTGGATGGGCTGCGCAGGTGCCCTGGGGAGCATTGTTGAAGACAGCCCGCTGCCTCTTGGCTGGGCTGCCACGGCATGGCGAGACCACACTGCCCTGGCTGCCATGACTGAGCAACATAGTGTGTGGGGGTGTGGGGGTGTGAGACCCTCCAGGGGATAGGACATCTCTAGTGGGCCACCCTGGCTTGAGGATCCCCCTTTTTAAAAAACAATTTATTTTTATTTATGCATACAAGAATTGGGGAGTAGGCCAAATGTGCGGGGGGTGAGAGGATTCACTTGAAATAGAGTAGGGAGCAGAACAGGCAAATCTATTGACATACACTGCTGAGGGGAGCAGCAGGCGAGACAGGAGAGGTCTGCTGCGCCATGTGGGTCATCCCCCTGTCTAGGGATTCAACTCATGCTGCTGTGGCTGGTGATAGCTTGATAGCCCCGAGACTTTAACCCCTATGCCACCAGGGAGGCCCCAGGATCCCTCCCTTTGACAGACTGGAGCTTTCCAGAGCTGTGCTGAGATTCTTCCTAACATATCCATCCTTCCTCAGGGTCAGACCTGTGTTGAAGCCTGAAGACTACCCTTGCCTTCTGTCCACCCCTGACACAGCCCTTTCTCCCAGTGACACTCACTGCATCCCGTCTTGTCTCTTCCGGGAGGCCTCAGACTAACACAAGTCATAACATTAGCCGTCCCACTTGGAGCAGGAAGTAGGGTGCAGAGAGTTCCTAATACAATGGCCACCCAAGGGTGACGCTTTGGTCAGAGGTGGCTTGGGAGGACATCCTGGTGGAGAAGGCTCTTTCAGGGACAGTGAATCAGGCATTTGAGGTGAGCAGACAACAGCGCTGGCAGCAGGGTTATATTGGCATCTACAGCGGGACAATGCAGAACTGAGGGCCTCCAACAATTAAAGGCTCAGGTCCCCCAAAGACCCTCTCAGGGGATTCATAGTGAGGCCCATCTCCTGCAGAGGATGAGCGGACACAGCAGAGTGGCAGACACAGGACTTGAAAGAATCACAGGGCTCCAGAGATGCTCAGCCAACTCAGGTTTGTTACATTTAGGAAAGGGTTCTGGTTGGAAAAATCCAGAACTCTGAAACTGATCTGAGGATAAATGAATAGAGGCGCCTGAGGATGTGTCCTTCACAGGACATAGAGGACACCAGCACTAACCCTTTCCGTGCTGGAAGAACCATCGGGGCCTTGCCCTTGCAACAGACCCTCATCCTTCTGAAGCTGAGCCACCTCCATTCCTGGCTGCCAGGCTGATACCTTGGGACAAAGTCCAGCATGACCCAGCTGGGGACAGCAGGACCTGATGACGGGGAGATCACATACCCACGGAGCAAGGAGGCAGGAATTAGCTAGTATGTATCTGCAGAAACCAGGCAAGCACTCCTGGGTTGGATTGTGAGCTCTCTTGCACCTGCCATCTAGGTTGCTGGACTCCTAGCCCACAAACCTCCATGGAGATTGCGGGGAGTGCCACAGCCTTGCTTAGTGCCCTTGGGTATGTGTGTGGCATGGGGTCTGGCACCACCCAGGCTTGGACGAGTCCCCAGTTGCTGCTCTATTCCTCCCAGTCCCCCACTGCAGCCTTCTGGCTCCCCGCCGGAACCCTGCCTCAGTGAACAGTGCATGCTCTCTGCCTGGCTCCCTCTCACTGCTTGTTGGGAGGAATTGATGACAACATCAATAATGTGACTTGTATACAAGCTGCACCGCCAACAAGCCGGAGTGCTGGGGATAAATCCTTTCCTGGCCCAGTAATTGCTCTGTAAGCCAAAAGGAATTACACTTCCCTTGGCGACAACATCCAGTGCCTCCCCAAGACGCAAGAGTTGACCCGAGTACACCATCACGCCACAGGCCATTCTCGTGAGCACCCCACCACCCTGATACCCTAATCACATGGCCCCTGGGTTCAGGAGCTGGAAGGTCCCTCTTGTCCAGCCCCTCCTGCCCATGGCTGGTAGGCAGCAGTTGGCTCGTTCACTCTTAGTTGTGTCTCTGGACTGCGTAAGCATGTTCTGGGTTTCTGTTGCTCCAACAAGAGCAGAGCCCTGGGGGGTAGGCTGCTGAGGGTGGGTGGGGGACAGGGTCAGACCACGTGCTGAGGGCTCCTGTGAGAGGAGGGGGGAGTGTGCATGGGGAGGCTGGTGGGGGCTGTCCTTGAGTTGGAGCTGCCAGGCTTGGCCTGGCTCCCCTGCACCCCCAGGGAGGGCTGAGCCCGCCCAGCTGAGGGGGCACAGTGAGAGAGGGGGATGGAGGAGTCGTTAGTGGGGATTAGGCCAACTGCAGCTGTCCCGTTACATCACAGCGATTTTTATGCCGAGCCTGGGCCACTCTTCAGGGGAGCCCATTGGCGTCTTCGTGACTTTCCAAATTGCTAACTTCCACACTGTGCCTCTCCCTCCATCCTTGGGCCTCCTCCCCCCACATCCCTGCTCCATCTTCCTCTCCTCCCCCTTCCCCTGCCACCCCAGCTCTGACGGGGTTACTGACTCTTGCCTCGCTGGGCTGAGAGAGATGGAGATTTGGAGACTGGAATGGGCATGGCTTTCTCTTTTCTAGGAACACTGTGGTCTCCACACTCCTCCCTGCCTTGCCCACTTTCAGGCCTAGGGACAATGTTCCTTCTCACTATCCCAAGGCAGGGGTGAGGCTCTCTGAGTGGGAGATTCTAGACTGTCTGGAGCTTGCTGCGTGACCCAGAGGCACCCCTCCCCCCACTCTACCCACCAGCCCTCTGGCCTCTGGAGCTGAGGGCAGTCAGGCAGCACAACTGGGCAGGGGGACACAGGGAGCCTGAGGCCCAGGGGGCTCTGCATTCACCCTGGGGTGCTTCAAGCCTCCCCAGGCTCCTTTGTCTTCAGGTGAACTCCCCAGAGGTCTGTACTAGTGGCTGCTGTGTGGTTAGGACCTGGCCTTGGAGGCCCGAGGACGAGGAACTTGAGGACTGGCAAGCCAGTTACTGGCTGGGGGTAGTGGGGAAGGCTCTTCACTGAGCCTCTGTTTAATCATCTACAAAATGGGGGCAGTAACAGGACTGCTACAGATGTGAGGGTTTACAAGGGTAGTGTTTGGAAAGCCCCAGCAGATATAGGCACAGCAAATGCTCAGCCCCACTACTGTGCCCCCTCCTGGGGGAAACTTCAGGGCCATGTGGAGCAACCGGAACTGAGGGAGGGAGGCGTGTATCCCAGATGGGAAGGGCTTGTCTGTGGACTTTGTGTCTATAGTGAATTCCAACTCACTTCCAAGTCTCTAGGTTGGAGAAGGAATAGCAAATGCCTGGTGGTCTTCCTACCCCCTACTTAGAATTGAAAGGTGGGGGCTGCGTTGGTCCCCTGAGCTTGGCACCCTAGGATAGGAATGCTACCCCCCGGGGGCAGGATTTGGCATCTCAAGATGGGCTCATGTTGGCACTTCCAGCCGAGAGGGAGGATGGCTGTGCTGTGGGGACAAAGGCCCGGCTCTCTCACCAGTGCCAGGAGAGAGTGTGTTATCTCTGGGCCCAGGCGTCTGGCCTGGGTCTCTGGGTTGGCTCTGTCTGGATACTGCCCCAGCCCCCAGGTCTGCTGAAAGGCTTGGGTTGTGGGCAGAGGTGGCAGCCGTTCAAGTGGACGCTGGCCCTCTGAGCAGCTGTGAGCGGGGCCAGGAGGAGGGGCTGTGGTGGACTTTCTGGTGGTTGTTGGCAGGAATGGGAACTGGGGTGCAGGGTATAGGGCTAGGGCTTGGAGGTGGGAGAACTGAGCATCAGATTGGGGGATCTGCCACTGGAAACCCACACCCTATCCTGGTATATCACTGTCCAATACCCCATTTGCCTGGGTACCCGCAGCTATGAGGGGCATCCCTTCCCCTTCTGGGGTGCCCTTCCCTACTCTGTCTCTCAGCCTTCTCTGTCCTCCTTCCAAGACAGCTGTTTCTTTGACCAGGCTGGGTGAGGAAGGGGTGCCTCTTTGAGGTTCATTGGTCCTTACTGAGGGGTGGTAGGAGGAGGAGGTCCCCAGATCACAGTAGAGGTTCTGCAGGGGCAGCTTCTTCAGTTCTTCCTCTTTTTGCTGCAGCTGCTATGTCCTTAGCTCCATGTGGAGAATCTGGAAGAGAAGGGGTGAGCGATTATATAAATGCTTACATGGCCTCTGCTCCAGGTGGCCCTCTTGGCCCCCACCACCAGTTTGATTGGTATTTCTCTTTTGGTTCCCATACACCCCTCATCCTGGCATTCATCTCTCGGGCGAGGTGGTGGGTACAAGGACAACTAAGTATTTAGCTTGGCTGGTTCTGCTGGTGACCAGAATGGGGCCTGGCATTTGCTAGGTGCTCAACGGTGTTTATATTTCAATGAACAGACTGAGAGGTGGAGGAAGAGGCTCCCCAGAGGCCCGGGGAGAGGAGGGTCCTATTTTGTCATTTCTCCTGGATATGGGGGGAAGCCTGGACAGTAGCTTCTAGCTTTGGGCTGGTCCTGTGGGAACTTGCAGGGCTAGGTTGTGCTGGGGGATCTTCAGGGGCCCTTGGAGGCGGGAAGGCTCAATTCAGGTTCTCTCCTTAGCCCCACTCCGGGGATCCAAGCCCACCTGAACATCCTCAGGTTCCAGGTGGCTTTACCTGTCGGGAGAAGGCTCCAGCTTCTGGGAGGGGGGCAGAGCAATCCTGGGGGAATAGAATGAGGCTCATAAGGGGGTCTCACAAGGTCTCACCTGATAGTGGCAGTCTCCTGAGCCCCATTCACAATGAGGGCTCAGGGCTCTGGGCCCAGGTGGCCTCCTGAGTGGCCAGAGCTGGGTTGTGGTTCCATTCAGCACGGAGGGGTGCCGACTGCCCCTCCCATCTTCCTGGTATCTCTGCCACCTGCCCCCCCCCCAACCTGGCCCTCCCTCCTGTTAGGGCATAGGAACCATGTGAGTCTCAGGTGTCCTAATATAAGGACAGAGGGAAATCCAGAGGATGCACATGGGCCTCCCCGAGCAGGACCAGGGTGACAGGCAAAGCTTAAGAGAGCACCCAAAGCTCCAGGCAGCACGATAAATAACATTTTAATGCAATATTTGAAAAATGAAAATGAATGCAAAAATCCATGAACAAAATATCAGCATTTTAAGTCAGGCTAGGATCAGTCACAGGGCCATGAAAGCCGAGCCACAGCGGTGCCTGAGGCAAAAGCGAAAATCAGTAATGCTAATCTTGTCTATTTAAAACGTTGATATTTTTGTTCATCATGGATTTTTTGCATTAACTTTGATTTTTAAAAACTATTGCATTAAAATATTATTCATCATGATGACCGAGGTTTGGGGGCCCCCCTTTCGACTTTGAGCCAGAGGTGAGCACCATGCTCATCTCTCCCTGGTCCCCACTATGTCCTCACCCCTTCTCAGTGGCTGGGAGAAGGCAAACTGGTGAAAAATCATTGACCTCTCTGTGCCTCGGTTTCCTCATCCCGAACTGTGGGTTGTCATGGCGCTCCTACTTCTCAGAGTAGCTGAGAGGACAGAAGGCATCTTTATGACTCAGAGTAAACACTCAAGGTGGGGGTGAGGGGGGCAAGGTGCCTGGCAGGCAGCAAGTACTCCTGCAAAGGGGCTCGTGCCCCTCCTTCCTCACAGGTGGCAGGAGGAGACCTTGAGCAGGCCGGAGGCTGTTTCAGTGGGGGCTGTGGGAGCAGAGAGGGTGGGAAGGTGGGTGGGCTGGCCCACACTCACCCTCCTCTGTCCGTCTGCAGCCAGCTCCTCTGCTGTCTGCGATAGGGAAAAAAGACAGCAAGAGCCACAGTAAGGATGAGGGCAGTGGCCGCTGTGCCTCCCAGGAAACTGGCTGCACTTCCTGGGCTCCCCTGGGGATGGGGCTTTTCTGGAACCAAGAGACAAAGGCAGAGAATGAGAGAAACAGGGAGAGCAGGAGAGAGAGAGAGAACACTGAGAGAATCAGAGAGGTGGGCCAGAGTGAGACTCAGACCTCATCTCCCTCCCGGGCCCCTTGGCTCCCTTCTCCCGTCATGTTCCAGTTTCTTCTGGGAGGGGCTGTCCCAGTCATGGGGGGACAGACCTACTCTAGTTCCCCAGAGTCCTGCAATCCCAGACTCTGCTCTCATCTTGGCATGGGGGGCAGTGGAGGGAGTTAGGGAAGGCGAGGCAAGGCAGAAGAAGGGTGCTCAGAGATGGGGGCCCCACCCCCTCATTTCATCTCTGGCCCTACAGGGAAGATTCCTGTTGAGAAGTTTAATTTCCTTCCCTCCCTACCCAATTAAACAAGCAAATGAACTAATTGGTGCTTTGCCCTCTCAGCTCCAGAAAGAGCGTGAGGATTCAGAGAGGGAAGCGGGAACTGAGATTGGCTGGGGACCCTGGGGGAACCACGTCTGTCCAGTACTGAGAAGCTACAGAAGCCAGGGACTCGCCTGGGTAAGGTGAAGGGACTTCCCCTGACATTGTTCTAGGAGCATGAGCCCCTGGGTGGGCGGGAAGGCTGAGGCTGAGGTCCTGGGCTGCCCTCTCAACTTGCTTTGTGATCAGTGAGGCAAGTTAACCTCAGTCTCTCTCCAGGGGGCTTGCGAGGGCACGTTGGAGATTTCTCAGTGTAGCCTGAGCGGCTGGCCCTCAGGACAGAGCACCCCATGGCTGTGGGGTCTGAGTCGGTGGTCAGGGGCAAGCTCTACTTTCTGGCCCTGTTGGTCCAAGCTTGGCGATGAGACCATGGATAGTGGTCAAGGTCCCTCTCCACCCTCTTCTGGCTGTTTCTCACCTCTGACCTTTACAACACCCAGGGAGGAAGAGACTCAGGAGAATATCATACACTCCTTTCCCTCCTGCCTCTCCATCGCCATGTTATATATAATTAAACTCGGAGAGCACCTGAATAGAGATGCTAAATTGCAGTTTGCAATAAACATCATGGAGCCAATTTCCCTAAAGCAATATTGATAAGCACCTGCCTCTCTCCTGGTTCTAGCCCCATTCCCTGGAGGAGGGGTGTCTGGCAGAGACCTCTGTAGCTCCTGGTGAGCCCACAGCCTGTGTCCACCTGGCTCCTGATATTAAGGGGGAGAAAGCCCTTTGCAAAGGCTCTGGCTGTGCCCCCATGGGAGCGCAGTGTCTGCTGGGAGGGGCAACCTTGTGTGAGAGTCATAGGCTCCCTGCTGAGCTGTGTGGGTGTCCCATAGAGACTTGGACCTCAAACTCCTCTTTAGTCTCCTGACCCTCCACCCCTCTATTAAATGCCTCTTGGGCTGGGATACTGCTATCAGACAGTCCCCCAATATCTTAGCACCTGCCATAATCTTCTTCCCCTTCTCTCTTCTTTAGCCTCAAGGCTTCCTGCTTCTGCTCCTGCGGAACCTTCCAACTCTACTTGTTTGGATCAGTGAGCACATATTGAGCACCTACTATGTCCCAGGCACTGGGCAACAGCAGAGGTGCATGCTCTGCTTCTGAACTCCACTGTCTCTATTCACCCCTCTTCTGCCTCCTGGACAGCTCTCAGGTGTGGCTGCTACTCCCCTCTCCAATGCCACTACCCTGGTCCGAGCCCCCAGCATCACCTGAGCACTGCACCAGCCTTGCTAGCCTCCCTATACCCAGTCTTGTCCCTCCCACCACCTTCTCCACCTGGGCCCAAGTGATGTTTCTAAAAACAAATCTGATTAGGCCCCATCTCTTCATGAGATATGGTGGCCCTCGGCATAGTGTCCAAGCTCTGAGGTTCTGTGTGACCTGGTCCTGCTCATTCTGGGGAAGAAACTGAGTTTTCATGGCCAACCATGTGCAGCCCACTGGACCACTCGCAGTTTCCACAGCGAGTCCACTTTCTCCCATCCTCATGTCTCAGCAGAAGCCGCTCCCTCTGCCAGGGTTTGTCTTTCTTACACCCTCTGTGCCAGGTCAACTGTCCTCCAGGTCTAGGTTTGGACATACTTCCTGCCTCCTCTGCTGGAAAGGCTGTTCTTTTAGCCTGCTTATGAGTGAATACCTGCCTGACTTGTTCAGCTCTTTCTCCAGCCCCTGGCACAGCGCCTAGTATGCAGGAAGCGCTCGATATGTGTTGATGAATCAGTGAATGTCTTACTGAGTGAGTGTCCCAGGGCAGTTCTGGTAGAGACCCAACTGTCCTCTGGCCTCACCTTCCAGCAGAACCCTGGGAAGTGCTGTTTCTTGGTCAGGCAGGTGTTTCCAAGGGGCTAGGTTGGGGAGCAGAAAGATAATAGACAAAGAAGCACTGGTGCTCAGAGCTGGCTGGCTTATGGGCTTCAGGTTCCTCTTCTACCAGTCAGCTCAGCTCAGCGGCCAGCCCACATGGGGTCTGGGTAGGAAGGCTGCCTGTGAATCCCTCTTGGACCCTGTTTCCAAGGACTCTGGGTCACTTTAGTAAGAAAAGGAGGCAGCTGTCCTTATATCATACAGAAATGTTACATGACAAATGAGTTTGTGAATACACCAGGGTGGCTATTAGGGAAACCAAGGGCCTGCTGAGGGCAGGCCACAAAGGAACCAGGCCCAGAGTAGATAACTGATTAATATAAGTTCAATTCCTTTGGAACCCCTTGGGCCCTGCTTGATTCACTCTGAGTGTCCCACCCTGGTGAAAGAAATACCAAGAGGGAAAACGAGGCCTGGGGGTGAGAAATACAAAGCCGAGGAGTAGAAATCAGCCTGAAGTGCCCGGGAGGCTCCTTGGCTGGTTGGGGCTTCATTTGATCTTCCCATCAAGCCTGCAAAATTAGATAATGAGAAAAATAAAGCTCAGAGAGGTTAAGTAATTTACCCAAGGTCATCCAGCTAGCCAGCGGTAGAATGGGCACTGGAACCTGCGTCTGTGTGACAGGCTTCAGGGTCTTCGCAGTAGTCCTGATCCTCACAAGGCATAGCGCCACCATCCCCCTCACCCTTAAACATCACCCTCCCCACCCCTCCTCCCACCCCTGGTTGCTTTGTCTCTGAGCCTTAACAGCTGTGAGGAGGGGGCCCTGTGCTGGCCCCAGTTGGAACCCTGGCATGGAGCCCCCCAGACACTCTCTGGTTACACCGGGACGAATCCATTCCCCCAGCCCAGCTCTGCAGGCATCAGGCAGGCCCAGTCACCTGCAGGCAGCCGGCCTCACCAGGGCTGGGGCACTGGGAACCAGGATGTGAGGGGGGGCAGCCAGGGGCCATCAGACAGCAACGCCTGTGAGCCAGGCTGGGTGCTGAGTCCTCGTGACAATCCTGGAGGTTGGCTTGTGTTGCTTGAGAAGGTGCAGAGAGGTGAGGTCAGTTGCCCGTAGTCATCCTTTCAGCAGGAGCTGAAAGCAGCTGGGGTCCAGGGCCACTTCTGAAGTCCCTCCTTTTCTTACTGTGTCAACGGGGGGTCCTTCTCTAGGCAGAGCCTGCATCTGTCCTGGCCCAGGCCCCAGGGATGGCTCTGACCAGCTCCCTCTGGTCTGACTCTGGGGTCACACTGGTGACACCCCCTGTGCCTCAGTGCTCTCAGCTGTCACCTGGCGACAGGTTTTCTCATCCCTCAGGTTGAGAAAGTAAGATTCCCAGTTAGGAGGTATACACAAACAGGTTCCAACTGGGAGGTGGGGGTGAGGAGAGGTGGACTAGAGCCCCCAACTCTGGCCAGCAGGTAGGAGGTAGTCCAGCACACACTGACCCACTGGGCGGGCCTGCCCAGCTCTGGGCTCTTCAGCCCAGGTATATTAGTAGTTGCCCTGGTGTAGTAGTATAAGTACAAAAGCTCTTTGGCTACATAATTTGCTCTGGTCTGACTGCAGGTAGCTGGGGGTCCACAGGTTGCAGTCACCTTCCTCAGACCTCCTAAGTGGAGGCTGGGTGCTCGCAGCTCTGCAGCCCTGCCATCTTTTCTCCCTTGTCCCTGGCTTCTATTTCATTTGTCTGGAGCAGACACAAATGATGGAAATGGCTTAGCACAATCCCTAGCACATAGTCAATATGTAATAAATGGTTGCTATTTTTGTTATTAGCTATTCAATAAATGCAAATTGATGTTGGTGATGATGATGATGGAGATGATGTTGGTGATGATGATATTGATGCAGATGGGATGCTGGAGATGAGGATGATGATGGAGATATTGGTGCCGCTTCCCTCCCTGGAAGCCTGGCTTCATCACCTAAGCTAGCATTCCGGGGCAAATTACACCTGTGGCCAGATGATCATACCAATTATAGCTTACATGTACTTTTACTTAAATTATCTAATTAGATACTCACCACCTCCACCCGTTTGCCTCTTTTGATAGAGTAACTGGAGGCTCAGAAAAGTCTGGTAAAATGTTCACGGTCACACAGCTCACTGATGAGGGAGGTGAGTCAGGCCCCCAGGCATCCTGGTCCTGGGGTGGTGCTGTGTGGCCTCCATGAGAACCCTGCCTGGGTCTGTTTTCATGCCTCCTGCTGCCTCCACCTCCCAGCATCTCTGCAGAGGTGGACAGGCTAGCTGAGTCTTGAGTGTGCCACTTACTTAGCTATATAATCTTGGGCAAGTCACTCAAATCCTCTGTGTCTCAAGATCCTCATCTGTGAGTTGGGAATAACCACAGGGCTGTTGTCAGGGATAATAAGGTGATGGTGTTAGTGCCCCCAGTGCAGTGCCTGAGCATCCTCAGGCTTAGTGAGCCCTGGTTCTAGTGGGGCAGGACCTTGTCTGCTAAGATCTTGGGCAAATCCTAGGCAGCCGGCTGGGACCCCTGCTCTAGCCCTGCCTGTTGACCTCTCTCACCCTTGGCCTCAGCTTCCCTAGTCATGTCAATCATGATTCACAAACCCCAGCTTGTCTAGTCTTGTGCAGTCCTCAGCACAAGGGATCAGGGCCTGTGTGTGTGTGTGTGTGTGTGTGTGTGTGAGACTCCTGGAGGAAGGCTGAGGACAGTCACTTCTCACTTTGCACACAGTGTTCCCACCATCTGGAAGGCTCTCCCCAATGTCACCAGGCCTCCCAACCCCTTCCCCTTCACACCTTGAGTTGTCATTAGCAGGAAAGAGGAACGTGAGTGAGGCTAACTTTCCCAGAAGCCATCCCCTGGCCACAGGGCTTGTTCCTGAGCCCCTCTAAGGTCCGGCCCATCTGGAGGGAGTTATGGGATTTCATGCACATTCCTGGGGGGAGAGGGACTATCTCTCTCTGTTGGGGACCCTGCCAGGCGGGGACCTGACCCTAGCTTTCTCTGAGGGAGAGGGATGAGGGAGGGTATCACCCAGCAGGGAGGGGGTGGGGAGAGGAAGGGACCAGGGAAGCTGTTTGTCTGCCACAAACCCTGCAACAGGCCTGAGCTCCCTCCCACCCCTTCTGGGCATCCTCATCCTTAACCCTGCAAGCTCCAAACTCTTCCTTCCCCATCTCCTTTTACAAAGGGCTGCTTTGTAGGGGGAAGAAGGACCAAATCTGAGAAGGTGCTCAACGGGTGGGAAAATGACCTAGATTCTCCACATTCTAGCAGTGTGACATTAACTATTCTGAGACTGTTTTCTCCTCTGTAAAATGGAGAAGCAGTAGAAATAAGTGAGATAACGCATGAGGAGCAGCCTCTGTGCTCTGCGGGGACAGCAGGAGCAGCATTGCCCTGCATCAGTATCATTAGAAAGCATCATGTGTGGGGGAGGGGATATTCTCTCTGGACGGTGGAGCAGGGGGTTGCGTGTTTATGAGATTCTTCTAGCATCTGCATCACCCTTCTCCACTTCACCGCCCACTGCTGCCTCCTGGAACCACTGTTCAGCACCCAGCAGGAGAGCTGGGCAGAGCAAGAGGTGGCAGACTCTCTTCCTACAGCAACCAGATCTATCTGGCGAGGGGCTCATTGTCACCGAGGCTCAGCCAGGTCTCTCTGGCCACTCTCAGCAACTGGGCACTGTGCAGTGATCCCCACATGGATGGAGCCATTGTCCCCTGTGGGTGGAATTCCAGTGGGGCTGGCCCTGAGGGAGCCTCCTCTTTATTCTGTCAGTAGTCTGGTAGGAGCTCTCACGCCAGTGGGGGCTGGGGATAAGAGGCATGAATGACATCAGCAATAAAGCAACCAGGTCTGACCCAGCCCCACTGTGGTGTGGAGGTATCAGCATTATGCATGGAGCAGAAAAGTGTAGGTCAAGGCCAGATGAAACCATCCCTAGGCCTCTGGGGGTGGATTTGAGAGCAAGCTTCACCCCATGGAGCATAGTCTGAAGGTGGTTCTGGGGTTCATGTAATGGGTAGGAGGGACTAGTAGATTGACTGTCCTGCCCAACCCAACCTACACATTGCCTTGGGTTCAGAAACAGCCTGTCTTCTGAGCCCACTGCTCTCTGTTTTGGGTGCCCATCATTCCCTCCTATCCCACAAACCCCAGGACTTGCCCTGTGTGTTAGAGGGATGGCGTGGTTAGAGGGAGGGCCTGCACCTCCAACTCTTTCAGGCTCTTCCCCTTCTATTCCCCCTCTCAACAAGTTCTGGCTTTTGGGGGAGGGGGGCTCCTCAAACCCCCTACCCCTGCCAACTTGTACTTCTTACTATGGCAGTCCCTGCCCATGGGGATAAGTTCTGCATCCACTTTGTTTTTTCTGGGACAACATGAGCATTTTCAAAATCAACATTACTAGGAAAATAAGAAGAGGAAACACAAAAACACAGGCGTGGCCAAGTTTACAGAGACCCTGTTTCTTCTAATGTAATTTACCCTTCAGCTACCAACTTATGGAAATCTCTGAACGCTGGTGCTGAGAAAGCAAAGGTCCTGTCCATGAAGGTACTCTAGCAGGGTCCTGACGGCGGGAATGACCTTCAAAGATCACCACATGGTCATGCTTTCCATCTGCACTGAACTTAGCATGACAAGCTTTCTCTTGGATTCTCATACTTTTTGGTATAATCCTAGAAAATAGGCACAACTTGGATTTATGTCACTGTTGACAGATGAGGAAACTGCGGCATAAGAGAGAAGTGGCTTTTCTCAAGTAATGTGCATTCTGTGGATCCAAAGCAGCTGGGGTTTCTTCTGAGATCCCTGGAACAGAGCTGTTCAGGCTTTAGGGCACCCACCGAGCTCTGCTCACTCAGTGCAGGCTAGAGACTTGACTTGACTTCCAGGTTGGCCCAGGTTTGCAGGGAACTCAGTAGGTGGCCAGAAGTGGCCTGGAGTTAATGGGCCCTCAGCCCAGAAAGTGGCAACATAATCCTCACACAGGGACATATTGGCAGGACAGACTTGGGCTCTCGAGACTTCCAGGAGACGCTGGGTGGAAAAGGCTAGAATTCCTAAAGCAAAGAGCAAGAAGTTGAAGGATGGCATGTCTCCCTGGGAGTGATGGGTGTTAATGGTCTGGCCATGTCTTCCATCCTGGGCTGCGGGCCCTCTGTTATGCCAGGGCCCCACCCCACTGCAGGGCTTCTCCTTATGGAAAATCCCCCAAATCATGGATATATTGAGAGTAACCTCAGCCTCATCTGGAGTAATTAAAATGAGAGGGAATTTAGATATGGAAATGGTTATTTTCAAATGCAATTAAACTCAGTGGCATTTCTCTTGGCCTGGCCAAGGTGGAAGGCACAAGTCACCTCTCTCAAGTGGAACTCTGATTCTAAGATGGGGTGTGTTGGGGTAGAGGAAGGGTAGGAGCTCCAGTACCCTGGGGGTGTGGATGGCAGGAAGACCCCAGAAATTGGACGACGTCAGGACCTGGACACCCTGGGGAGGTGAGGAGTAGATTGGTTTGTTTCTCACGAGTACTGTGAGCAGCACCCTGGGCAGAGAGAAGACTTGATTGGTTTCTTTACCTCTCCCAAGTTGGAGCAAAAACCATCTCAAGAAGAGAAAAGGGAACACCTGGATGCAGGGTCTTTCTTGGGAGAAGACTGGAGAGCTCTGATTTGGATGAAGGGGTGGGCTTTGGGATGGGGGCCTGTGTGGAGATGATGTTGGAGACAGGCCTGTGTTCCTCACTGCAGTCCTCGAAGGAGGCCACATTGTTTCCATTCTACACTCCTTATCCCAAATCACCCCAAGTCAATCAATAAGAGACAGATTTGGTGGCTGTAAATAGAATCAAATCAATCTCAAATGGGGCCCACCCACCAAGGCACCAATATTTGGGAGCATCCAGGCTCTGCTTCAAGATTCTGGAGACTACCTTAAATGGGCCTGAGTATGTTGACTGTGTTTCGTAAGTTGTGAGGCCTGGTGGAATTTTGTTTCTTTTTAGTGGGAGGATTGGTACAGCACAGAGCCCTTGGCTTCGTGTCAGAAGCCCTGGTCCAAGTGAGCAGTGTACTGCTCAACAGTGTGATTCTGGGCCAGACATTTGACATCCCCGAGCTTCAGGTTAATCACCAGCTAACTGGGGCCACGAGCACCTGCCTCCTGTCCTAGAAGGCTGTGAGGATCCTGGGGCCCCTGGCTCCCTTCCTGCGGTCCTAGGGACCTGGCCTAGTATAGTCAATTCACACCACAAACTTCCATAGGAGGGTCCTTCCTAGTACCGGATATTCTGTAACTTTTCTAGATCACTTCCACTTTACAAAATCATCTCTGATACCATCTTCTCCAGGAAGTTTTTTCCCATGAGCACTGCCTATGTCTGATTCACTCCACCTGATACCAAATCTGGTTCCCACAAGCTCAGTTGTGCCTGCCCGGGGCATGTCCTGCTTTGTGGGTGTACTAAAGCTTGCAGCAGCAGAGTATCCTCCCAGGAGCTGCTGCTCTCCTTCTCCTGGCTCCTCCCCCTCTGTGGTCAGGAGCCAGCTCTGTGCTTTAGGATCTTTGTGAATGCAGGCAGAGGGCAGGGGAGCAGAGTGGTTAGAGGCACAACCTCTGAGCCAAACTGCCTGGCTCTCCCCCAGCTAATTTGGGCAACTCTCTTTATTTCCTTGTATCTTGGGATGATAGTAAAAGTGATTTCTACCTCCTAGGAGTGAGATGAGAATTGAATATCCCAAAGCACTTTGAACAGTACCTAGCACTTAGTGAGTGATATTGTCAGCTGCTATTATGAGATCTTGAGTCACTCTGTAATTTCCAAACATTATAGAAATGTAAGGAATTCTTATTGCAGTTAGCCTTCTGGGACTCATTTTCCCCATTTGAAGGTTGGGGGCAAATGATCTTGGTGGTTCCTTCAGTTCTAATGGTCTGGATTCTAAAACAGATAAATGTCTTGCTTGGGATCTATGGATGATGGATTGTAAGGCAAAGAATAGCGAGGGCCTGGGATGGATTGCTCCAGGGCCCTGGCCCTGGAGTATCCCCAGCTAATGGCTGGGAGGTGGTGGCAGAAAACACCCAAGACACGAAACAGATGTTGGGGGGTGAGCCTTCCTAATCAGGAAGACCTTTCCTGTTGTCTTTATTCAGTGTTTAGAGTATCAGTGATGTAGGGGCCCAGCTCCCACCAAGACCTGCTGTTTCTCCTCAATGTGAGACATTCTCACTAACGTTATCCTTTTCATTGAGGAAAATCCCAACTCTCTCTAGAGTGAACTTCTCCAGTGGAAACTCGGGAGACAGATGGCAGGAACGGCGCCCATGCATACCACTCCATTAGCGGGCTTTCAGGGGAGACATGTGGAGCCCCTGCCATGGTTTTTCTCTGTGGAGACCCTCTTTTCTGTCCAGGTCTTGGATATTTGTTTTGTGAAGGGCAGATCTTTCACTTCTCCACAGGGCTGGGCAGCAGGGGGTGTTCCCATCAGTGAGGGGTGGGTGAGTTGTACCTCCCACCCCCTTCCCCCCCTGCAAATTCCACTACTGCAGCAAGCCAGACTCCTCTAGAAGTTGCCCCTGGTCACAGTGACCTGGGCACTTCATCTCAGGATCCATTGCAAAGATAGAGGTGATAGAATGGGGTTTGGGTCTCATTACTGTCAGGGCTGCACAGGGCTTGGGGGTATCTGCTCCCCTGGTCCTGTTTGGTCTCAAGGAACAGCCTGGGAGAGGCTGTCAGCTCCATCTCCCAGGTTCTGTGTTCCATGTGCAGAGACTCATGGAATGAGAGCCAAGGGCTTTGCTCAGGGCAGAAGCAGAGCCCAGACTCCAGATACCTGTCCAGCCTCTTTCCAGCATGTTACCTGCCTGTACCTGCCTTCCAGCCCTAACCCCCTGCCCATCCCCTCCCAACCATTACAATCACTAGTGAACACCCCATCTAGGTGTGGTGCACTGTCCCCTGTCCTTGTGAACCCCCAGGGCATTTGCCTTGCTTAGGAATGCAATGCAATGCTCCTCACTCTTGGCGAGTATGGGCAGTTTTCCCAGCTAACCCTACCTAGTGAGGCCATAGGACACCTCAGAACCTCATGGTAGCCTCAGGATATGACTGTGTTTGGTGTCAGATTCCTGTTTTCTGAATGCTGGCCCCTCCTCCTGTGAGTCTGGGACTCCCCCTGAGCACACACACAGTCCCCCTTCCTCCTTTGGCTCTACATGTCCTGAATGCTTCCTAGGCCCTCAGAACAGGGACCTGTCCTGTAAGAACCACAGCATGGTGGGTGACACTGTTCCCTCCCACTGGGGATGATTGACAGCATGTTTTGTCCAGAGCCCTTTCAAATGCCCAAATCTCTGAGAGCGATAGGAAAATGTGCTCGACATCCTTCGTCATCAGGGAAATGCCAAGGAGACACCACTATGCCCTTGCCAGAATGGCTAAAGCTAAAAGGACAGATGATACCAAGCATGGGCAGGAAGTGGAGCAATCCAAATCATGTACACCCCTGCCGGGCACATATGTTGGCACAACCACTTTGGAAAACTGTTTGATGGTATATATACAGATTTCTCTGCTATCTGAAAATAGAGCATTCTAATTTGGTATGATTTGGTAGGTTATTTTGGGAGTCTGGAAAGACTAAAAAATTATTCCATATGAATTAATAGTAACAGTGTTTCCAGGCCCCCAAAATAAGTTACCAAATCATACCAAATAGGAACGCTTTACTTTGGGGGAGCCCTCAATTCTAATTCCACTCTTGGATGTATAATAAGCAAGCGAGTGCCATGTTCCCTAAAGTGACTTACAAGGATGTATGTAGCAACTTCATTCATGACTGCCCCAAGTCCTCTGAGAACTCATATTCATTGATGACAGAGAGGGGAATATATTGTGGCATAGTCACACAATGGGATATCACACCGGGAAAAACTCACCACATGGACATCCGATTGAGTGAAGTCAGACACAAGTGTGTACATTGTAAGACTCCATTTATGTGAAGTTCCAGGACAGGGGTATTGCCTGGGAGGCAGCTTGAGTGATCTGGGGGTGGTGACATATGGAGCGGTACCCTTAAGATTTGTCCACTTTACTGTTTATGTGGTGTTCTCAATTAAGAAATGTTAAAATTAAAAAAATAACAACACACTAAAACTTTACATGGCATCCTGGTATGTAAAATAGACTCTAGGTGAGACCCATCTTCTCTCTTTCCACCTCTGGCAGCTCCTGGGATGTTTCTGTGGATGAAACTTTGGGGGGCATGCTGGAAACCTCTGCTCGGGAGGAAACAGGGCCTCCTGTTCACACAGCTGGCTCTGGTCCCCTATTTCACGGGGGTGGCAGAGATCCCACCTGGGCCCATGCCCTTGAGGGACACATCCCAGCATATCCATATCTGTGACCCTCCTACCAGTTGGGGGGTTCTTGTGCAGAATAATGCACAGCAGGGAAGAAGAAACTAAGTGGGTGGGAGTCACCTAGCCAGGTGCAGAGTTGCACTCCTACCTGGGACTTGACAAGTTTCCTTATACCTGATGTCATTCCATGACAGGTTCCCTTTCCCTGCTGCAGTTTGCTACTCAGGGCAGCTACACAGTGATGAAAATAATAGTAAGAGAGGGTACAACCTCAGTGAAACTTGACAGTGCACTCACTCTGTTCCAGGCCTTGTGTTAAGTACTTTACAAAGGGCTGACTTGCCTTTAATCCTTGTATCAGCCCTCTGTGGTAAGTGCCACTATTATCTGCCTTACAAATAACTTCCTCTATAGACAACTGTTTTTATTCATCCCTCTCTACTCACACTGATTAAGAGGTAAAGCTCAAGGAAGGCAAACCACTTGCCTAAGGGACACACAGCTGTTGAGTGGTAGAACTAGGGACTGACTCATGGTCAGTTGGATCCTAAAGCCCTGCCTCTTTCCTTTCACCAGGTTTTCAATAAATGTCATCTGTGAACTAAATTGATGATAGAATCAGCATCTAAAAGGGCTGCAATAAGATGGAAACGTTGCCCTTGATCATTAAGATGAAATATAGCAGATATACACATTTACCACATTTAGGGGGAAATATAGATAGCCCAAGAAGGGGGTGAGACCTGCTTGGAGCCAGTACATATGAAAAAGACTCAAAGATCTTTTTCATCTACCCACCCATCTATCCATCTATTCATCCATCCATCCATCCATCCATCCATCCATCCATCCATCCATCCATCCAGAAATTCAGCTACCAGGATCAAATCCTTGTGTTTTATGACACTACCATGCTATCAGCTGGGTGGCCTGTATTCTTGGTATAAGAGCGTGTAGGCCAGGTTCAGGAAGAACATGCTGATTATCCTCTATCCCTCTACCCTCTCTCCCTGCAGGTTGGATAAGTTCTAGGGAACAATATTTTATCCCTGGCTGTAGGAATGATAGGGAGCTGGTAATGTGTTTTTTCAGAATCAGTGGAAGTAACTGGGATTTAAAAAATAAAAGATAGACTATTTTTTAAACAATTTTGGGTTCACAACGAAAATTGAGTGGAAGGTACAGAGATTTCTCATATACCCCAGCCCCCATATATGCACAGCCTTCCCTACTGCCAAAGTCCTGCACTAGACTGATACATTTGTTACAGTGGCTCTCCACTGACATAGCACCATCACACAAAGTCCACAGATGTGGGTTTGAGTGTTGGGCATTGTGGAACACTTTTCCACAGCCAGTTGAGTCAAGACTTGTCCAGTTTTGCCTGTCTACTATGTCCAGGCTCTACAGATGTGTTGTGAAGTAACCCAAAGACTAGGGCATAGGGTTAAGCACATGAAAAAGAGATTTGGCCAAGGGTGATCATCTCCAAACAACAGGACTGTTCTAGGAAGGCCTGGCCATGTTGCTTCTCAGGGAAATACTTGGGTCAACAGGTGAAACTTGGGGAGGGCTGAACTGAGCAGTTGTCCTCAGGCTAATTTGAGGGGTATTTAATTCATTTCAGGACTTAATTTGAGGGATACTGGGACCCTTGGAGGACAGCCCTGCAATTTCTCTTGACTTTCAGTTTGATAAATTCAATTTGGTTCAATCTTTACTGAGTACACCCACTCTGTGTCGCCTTGGGCCAGGTTCTAGGAATGTGATCCAGACCTCAAGGGGCTTAGGCCCAGTGGGCTTAGGCCTTGCTATTACTTGCTGACTCTTTGCCCCCAAGGCAAAGAACTCCTACCTATCCTTCAAGGCCCAGGGCAAATGTCACCTCATCCCGCTGTCAAACCTTTCAGACCTTCCCCAACAAAGTTAGTGATGCCCATCCTGTGCTACCACAGCAATTTACCTGTGACTTTGCTTCAGCCTGAGACTGACTTTGCACTGGCTGTTTGGAGTTTGAGCCCCTTGAAGATTCAGAATTCTTTGGTAGCAGGGACTTTGGGTGGGACTATCCCAGTACCACACTGTGCCCACGGTGGCCAAATGAAGAATGAATGTGAGAGTAAGCGAATGAATGCTGCTGCTCATCAAGTTCATTCCTGTAACCATCTGTAACCAGACTGCAGAGGTCTCCGTGGTGTCTGGAGGCAGCTCTTAGTCCTGGGCCCACAACAGAGGCTGGGCCATGGTGGGCCCAACCTGGGGGGCCACAGCTGCTCAGGTGGGTCCTGCTTCCAAGTTACCCAGTGACTTAGGTCCTCTGCTCTTCTGAGGGTAGGGGCGGGTGGACAAATGCTTGGGGTTGGGGTGGAAGGAGCCTGGGCCTAACTAGCAGAGAGCTCTCTCCCTCAGCCTAACTGGCCTAGAAAGGTGGGTGTGTCCTGGCCTCCTGGGGGGAGGGGACAGGTTGGCTTCTCCAGCCCAGGGAGCTATGACTGGGACTAATTGGCTTGCCCTCCTTCCGCTGCTAGAGAAAGTCTTGGCTAATTTGCCGGAACGCTCTAGTTAAATGCCAATTAGGATGTTCTGTCCACTGCTCTCTTCCAATATATTAATAATGTAATTAAGCATTTATTGCCTGCGCAAATTAAAAATTAACTTGAACGGACAGCCTGGAAAACTGAGGAAGTGACCGCTTAAACAACCAATTTGCATCTTGTTTGATTATCAACATCTGAACCATCTAGGGTTTGGCCTTCCAGTGAGGGGTCCAGCCAGCTGCTAACAGCTGCTGGCTTCATCTCCACGCCTGATTCTGTTCCTGTCCATCCTGCCTTGACCCTAGGTGTGGAGGGTATGACCCTGCCTCCTGATGGGCAGCAGGAATTTCTGCTAAGGGGTCACCTTGACTTCTAGTGTCCCTACCCCCTTTCTCTGGGGTGCATGGTATGGATTTCAGTGAAAGGAGATGCTACTGGGGATGGCTGGGAGGGGGCAGTCATTGAAGCCCCTGCCACTCCCACCCCACTATCGATTTGTCCTGCATTCCAGTCTGGAAGATGGGAAGCAGATGGTGCTAGAATGGGGAGGGAGGTAACCAAGGAGCTAGGAGACCTTCCCTCCAACCAACCCTCTTGAGAGATGGGGACTGGGCCTCGAGAGCTTGCATGGGCTGGGGGGCTGGCAGTATCCTCAAAGTAGAAGATGAAAGGATAAAGCTCCCTGTCTCTTTGTCCCCAGGGAGCTGCTAACAAGACAGGTGTAACACGGCTGGGTTTCTTCTCCAAACAGACGGAACTTAGCAGGAGGGAGCAGGACAGCAGGGAGTGGAGCAAGGGGGCTGGAGAGGGTTTGAGTGGGCAGCTCTGGGGCTGGAAAGGAGGGGCCTCTGAGCTCTGGAGGGCAGGGGACTGTAGCCAGCACTGGGCCTCCCTCTCCACTGTTGGCCCTCAGCCTCTCAGACCTCAGGTCCTCGAGGGTGTCTCTGCCTGTGCTTGAGGTCAACCTCCTAGCGCTGCAACGCTCATCTTCTCACTGTGTGGAGGATGGTTCAATGGTGGCTCATGAGCTGTGCGGGTGAGGCCACAGGTGGGATCTTCCTATTTACCCTGCAAGATGGTGACTTCCTTGGGGCCCCTTCGGCCCTATGCAGGGGGCCTCCAGCGGGGGTCTACTGCTGGTTCCATCCCAGAACCATGAGATTGGCTACAGGAAGGAGGCGCCATCTCCTTCATTGTCCCCACATCTCCAGCCTCACCCTGTCCCTGCCCCCACAGCAGCGAGAAGAGAAGAGTTGAAAGGAGCGACTCAAGGCAACCAGGGCTGTTTTAAACACTTTATTTATAAAAAAGTACATTTTTTTTCCTCAGTACATTTTTCAACCCATCATTTTTTTTTTATACAAGTAAAAGGGGGTGATGCAAACACCCCCAGGGTCAGAACCAGGAGAATCTGCTGGGATGTCCCCAGGACCAAAGACAAAAGGTTGACGAAAAAACTGAAGCAAAGGTTGTGTATCACGCTCAGAGGCGAGGGGTGGCAGCTTCTCCTGGATTTTGTTTCCATTGATACAAAAAAGGAAAACCGTTTTTTACCAGCCAAGAATCCCATTCCTCAGAGCTGGAGTCGGAAGAGCAGCAGCACCGGTGTGGGGTGGCTCCTCTGGCCTTATAATTGGGCAGTGGCTATGGCTACAGGGCCCGAGAGGCCCTTGCTGCCTGAGCCACAGCACAGCGGCCTGCTATCTGGGCACCTGTGGCCAGAGCAAGTCTCCCTGTGGGCAGGGGACCTGGGGGGGACCCACTTGCTCCTCACTAGGAGGAACTTACAGAGGTCCGCAGGGGTCTGTCTGCCCCTCCCCCACCTGGGAGCGGTCCTCTCCTCCCACCTGAGTGGCCCACATGTACCTCACACATAGTTCCCGATTCCTCTGCTTGGAGGATGGCAGAAATATTATTGCACCAGTGACTGGGCACATGGGAAGGGTTTGGCAGAGGGCACATGGCTGGGAACAAGGCCCTCGTGAGCCTCTCTTATGACCGAGCATTGGGAAATCACTGTTTCTCTCCCAGGGTTTTCAGCAGGCCCAGACCATTCCTGTCATGTGTGTGTGTGTGTGTGTGTGTGTGTGTGTGTGTTTTCTGTGCTTGGGTCTGGGGATGCCCCCTGGGTTGGGTCTTGCATGGCTGTACCAATTGTGTGCTGCTGCTTTTCTGATCCTTCTGATAAAAGGGGACTCTGGTTCTGTCACACATTAGAACAATATCAAAATCTTAAGGAAATAGGGGGACAGGTGACATGGCGGAGGCAAGGACACGGAGGGCAATAAGAGGCAGGCTGACAAGTGGGGAGACCTTGGCACAGTTAATACCAAGTTTATTTCATTTCCAGCAAAGGCAGAAGCTCAGCTCATGCTGGGGGCATGGAGGAGAAGCAAAGTCCTCATCTCTGCTGGGTCAGACCGCCCCTGTGCTGGCTGGCTGTGTCTGTGGGCCCAGCAGCCATGCCTACCTCCCCCACAGTCTTGGGACACAGAAAACTCCATCTCCGCAAGCCCAAGTGCAACTCCTACCTTGTGCCCACTCTCAGCTCCAGGACAGTCTCCGCTCCAGGAGCCCTTGACATGGCCCATGCATGCGGCAGAGACCCCACAATTTGTGCTTTGCTTGGGGGAAGGGTGTGGAGGTGTCTTAAGGGGGACTCAGTGCTTTGGCTGGGCCCAGGGCCTCCTAAGTCCATCATATAATGAGGAATAGGGGGTGGCAGTGCAGGATAAGGGAGATAGAGGAGCAGAAGATCTTTCAGTCTTATAGTTTCAAGGGGACAGAGAATGCCTCTATCAGGCACGCCCTTGGGATTTTCTCCTGCCTGGGGGCCAAGGGATCAAGCAGAGGGGTCAGAGGAGCGTGAGGTGGGATGGGGCAGTGAAGTAGCATGAAAAAGGTCCTCTACCCTGGGGGCACTAATACTGTTGGGAGAAGCAGCCCAGCTTCTCCTTCCCCTTCTGCCCTGTGGCTAGAAAGACCCCAGAATTTTCTCCTCCATCTCTACCCCATCCAGTACCCCCAATGCTAAGAGGAGAGAGCCTCCCCAGGGCTGGCATGGCTTCAGACTTCTGCTACGTGGCTACTGGGCGGCCTGGGCTGGGGCTAGGGCAGCAGGGTCTGGGCCAGGGTGGGCCCAGGGAAGAGATGGAGCTGGCTGGGGGTTCAATAGCAGCACCAGGGAGGGGGATGCGGCTGGTAGGCTGGGGACTCCCTTGGGAAGCCTATGGCAGGGTAGGTCAGTGCCCGTGGGGCACAGAGTGGTCTGCCTCCCTCCCCACCACACTTGCCATCCCACAAAGCCTCTGACACCCTGGGCTGAGTTCACGGCAGTCCTAATGCATAGGCATGAACCTCTCTGCCTCTCCCATCCCAGGGTGTTTCCCATCTAGAGTGCCGGTGGGGCTAGGGTGGGCAGATGGAGGATCTGAGGCACTTTGAGCTGGGGGAAGTGAGAGAGGGCTGGGAGGGGCCTTCCTGCATTGTACAGTTGGGAAGACTGAATCTTGGGTGGCTGAGGAGCCCAGAGCCCATTCAGGGAGGAAATTTACAACTCAAAGGGACAGCTTCTCCAAGGTCCTTCTAGTCAAGAATGGAGGCTAGGAGAGCTGAATGAGGAATGGAGGGTAGGTGAGCAGGAGCTCGACTCTGGTGCCCCTGGCCACCCCACTCCCCTTGCACTTCCTGAAAGGCCCATAACACTGACATTGGCCTTCATGGGCGAGGCACTACCCGAACTCTTCCAAGTCTATCAGACCGTGTTCGCTGAGCTTCTACATTTAGACTTCCTTCTCCATTGACACTTCTTCACCTCTAACCTCTGCGGGTGAGTCCCTTCTGGGGCCCTGGCCCTGACTCCCCATCCGAATCAAGAGTTGCTAACACTTGATAGATAAGGGAGAAACTTGAGACACTTCCATGCTTTAAGAAGCAGTTTAGGGTCAGCCTGAGATCCTAGGGTGGAGGCACCAGGGAGGCCTAGTCTCAGCTGTCTCTGGAAGCTTCTGAAGGCTGCCCCCATCCTCAGCTGGGAAGGGGGAAGAGGTGGAGCAGAGAGGGGCGGCCCTTGGGCAGTGACCAGCCTGAGTAAGGCATGTGACCCCAGGGGGAGCGCGGGGTAGACACGAGTAGTGTGTGCATGTGGGTGTGCATATGTATTGGTAGAGGTGTATGGCAAGTGTGGGCCAGAGTCCACCTGGAGCCCGCTAAGTGGGGAGCAGACTAGGTAAAGAGGAGGGACACACCAGAGCTGGGGTCAACTTAGCTCTCTACAGGCCAATGAGGAAAAAAAATGTAAAACCAACCTGACCAGGAAAACACACTGGCCAAGGCCCCAGGGGGTAGGCCTCAACTTGATTCACTTAACAAGCAAGACAACCCTGGGTGCTTTGGAGAAGCCACACCCCACCCTCTACCTCCCGGGGGTGCCATGGCTGTGCTGTCAAGACCAGGGTCCAAATTCCCGGCTGCATCAGCTCATGGTAGGGGGTGCTAGGTTCCCTCTCCTTGGGAAAAGAGGAGCAGCATCTGGGGGTGGGGTGGGGGCTTTTCCCCTTGGAGGCCCTTCAGCCCTCCACCCCCAAAGGAGAGAACACAAACAAATTCCAGTGTTGGGGGGAGGGCTGGCTCCCCAAACCCTGGAGGGATGCCCAGGTACACAAGACGAGAGCAGGGCTCCCCGCACAGAGGGCAGGTAGGTGGGGGTCAGGGCGGGGAAGGGGGTAGCAACACCAAAGCCACAGTTGAACACAACACCAGGGGAGAGGGTGGGGAGGGGTGGGAAATAAAAACAAAGCCAGGTCGTCTGCCCTGGGCGCCCTGGGTTCCCTGGCTCCCCGGGAGTTGGGGGCTGGCTTTGGGCAGCTGGGTGAGTCTCTGTTCAGCTCCTGGAGGAGTGGGGGTGGGGGGTGGGCAGGGGGCGTGCGGGTGGGGACTGGGGAGAAGGGGGTGCAGACAGAGGCTCTGGAGATGGGGGCTACACATACCACTCCTTCTTGGAAATGAAAGACCCGTCATTCTGAGAAACCATGTTCTCAGCCAAGTCCAGCTGCTCAGGGTCGTACTGGTAACCC
This sequence comes from Talpa europaea, assembly GCF_964194135.1. Classification (NCBI taxonomy): domain Eukaryota; kingdom Metazoa; phylum Chordata; class Mammalia; order Eulipotyphla; family Talpidae; genus Talpa; species Talpa europaea. The sequence continues at coordinate 19,763,093 of NC_140079.1, forward strand.
AGAGTCCGGTCCCCGTAGCCATCCTGACGGGCTTCAGCCTCATCCACCGTGAAGTAAGGTCGCTTGGCGTCCTCGTCATACTTGGGGTGGGGGCCACCCACCTTGCGCTCGCCCCCTCCACCCCCCTCCTCCTCCTCTTCCTCTTCGTAGCTGCTCCCGCCCAGGGGCCCAGCCTTCTTCTCGTCATCTGAGTCATCGGGGTACTGCAGGTTCTGGGCCATGGGCGGGTGGTGCTGGGGGATGCCCGCCTTGCTGTAGCCGTTGCCATACACGTGCTTCTTGGTGCTATAGTCGCCCTTGAAAGTGTGCCGGCGCCGGCGCAGGGCGATCACAATCCCGCCGACCACGATGAGCACCAGCAGGACGCTCCCCGCCACGCCTCCAATGATGGCTGTGGGCACTGGCCCAGCGCGTTGCCCATGTTGGGGAGGAGACGGGGTGTAGGGGAATTCTGGGTGAGGAAAAGAGATGGAGGGGGACAGCGTCAGTGTTGGCTCTTGGGGAGTCAGCAGGGAGGGAGAGTGGGAGGGAGGCAGGGGAGGCAAAGGCCAGAAAGTGGGCGCAAGTTTCCAGGGCAGCTCCAGCTGCAGAGACCCTTGAGCACCCCTCTTCCAGAGCCCCACACCCGCCAGTTGGTAGTTGGAGAAGACAAAGGCAGAGACAGTCATGACACCCCCAGGAGCAGGTGTGCTCTTAGTTCCCAACACAACAGGTGCAGTAACTCGCCCAAGGTCACTGGCCAATGATGCAGCGTTGGTTCTCTTGTATGTAAGGCCCGCGCATAGGGCAAGGCTGCCCCTCTGGCCAACACCCGCTGGTCATGGTGCCTGCACCACGCCTCAGCTTCTCAGACTCAGAGCCCCAACTAGAGTGGGTGCCCCAGGCCCGATTGCCTGTTCCCAGGGGATGGATGAGCATGGTTCCCAGATGCTGGCTCACTGACGCCCCACGAGTGCCTGACAAGCGGGCTTTGGTTCTGGGCTGCGGTCCGGCCCCACGGGCAGGACCTGGGGGTGGCTCTGGGGCGCAGCCAGGTCAGGCTATGCGCATGAGTGCCCAGCGCAGCTGTGCAGTAAGGGAGGCAACAGAGCGCCCGACTACACAGCGAAGATGAAGGGCACACAAGAGACAGGACGTACACCGACACATGCCCTCGCCACCCTGAGCCCAGAGGCCGTGCCGGTGTGATGGCCGTATGTGTACAGATACATGCACAGAGGAGAAAACGGAAACAAGAAGGCAGGAACGGTGGGAAGAAGAGAAAGGAAGTGGGTGGGCGGGGGGAGAGAAGGCTGGGTGGGTGACTTTCTGTGGCCGTGGGAACTGATCAGAGCTGCGCCTACTTGGCAGCACCATCCCTTCCCTATCCTTCCAGGGCCACGCCAGAGGCCAGAGGGGTCCCAAGGCCAGGCTGAGGGAGGCGGTTCCCAACACCACCACAGGGTGGCACCGGAGACCATGGCTGGGCATGGTCAGGAGGAGTGGGTGGGATGGCCTCAGCTGCTCTCGCTCTCCCCTCCAAAGCCAAAGGTCAGGATGGGTTTGGGCACAAGTTCAGGCCTCAGGGAGTCGGTTCCTGCCAGCTTACTCCTGATTCAGCATCACTCACTCCGTGGGAATGATGCTCCTCCTGTGAGCACATCCCTCCTCCCAGAGGTGGGGCTGACCCATGTGTGCGAGCCCGTGGGTGCTGTCTGTAGCAGGAGGAGCAGGGCAGGGATTCTAGAGGAAGAGGAAAGGCCCTCTAAAAGTTCAGGCTGGCAGGGCTGTTGAAACCATGGGGCCAGTGAAGGGGAGGTGATTGGCCCACAGTCACATGGCTGAGCTGAGACCACCCAGATGCTCGGTTCCTGGCTCTCCACAGGCAGGACTGGCAGAGAAGCACAAGCACTGAAGTCTCAGCTTCCCACTTGTCACCACTCTGTCCTCAGTGCGGGTCATGCCTGCACTAAATATTTATTGCATATTTTTCTTCATTGCTTACTTCCAGAACTGTCTGCCTGGAATCTCAAGCTTCTCCTGGTTCACCAGGTCCCATCTGTTCACTGCCTTTATAAGGGCTGCACACCTGATCCCCAGGAGGTGGAAACTGCCTCCACAAGGGGTGCCTGGCAGGAACCCAGTCTCTTCTGTGCATTCAGCCTGCCTGCTCCCTCTTCAGTTCTCATCTGAATGCTCCCTCCTCTCTTCATGCAGTTTAGCCATCCATCTGTCCACCCCTTGTCCCCCCATCCATCTACCTGCCCATCTACCCTCCATCCATTGAGGTAGATGGATCTACTTCCCCTCCCCCATCCATCTACCTACCCATCCACCCAATCAGCAAACATGCATTGAGCATCTATCTCGCTAATCATGAGATACAAGAACTCACAGCCTAGCAGGGAAACCAGATGCTCTCAGAGACAAAGCAGCACGCAGACATCAAGGGCACTGGCAGGGAAGTGGCTCAGGAGTGCAGGGGAGGGAGACGCTGTGACCTGCAGTTAGAAAAGCTACTAAGCCAAGCCTTGAAGGATGGCAAAGACTTGGAGCGCCAAGAGGACAAGGCAGGCATCCAGGTGGAGGGACCTGCCTTTCCTTTCTGACACAGTTCCCTTGCCTTCCAATATCAGGGTTTTCCGCTCTGCAGCTTCCTCTCGGAGCTGTGCTGCTGGGCCCTGTCTCTTCTGGATACGCAGCTGGAGATTCCATCCTCGGACTTTCAGCCCTTATTCTCACTCCGTTAGCACAGAGGGTTAGCAAAAATCCTGGGGGCCAAACGCTTTGGGAAATGTTGGTAGACAAGGCATCCTAGTCCTTCATCTTCTCACATACTCTGTGAACCACCAGAGACAGGGCAGATGCAGTATCCCCAAGCTTACCTCCCTTGCCTCTGAGACCATTCACAGGACTAGCATTTAGGGGTGCACACTTTAAAACTCTTCTCTAGCACACCCACGTCTGGAATTCTCTCACCAGCTCAAAACCCAACGTGGTTCACCTGACCCGGTTCACCAGCTTCCCTCCAAACCCTCATCCAACCCCTTACTCCCACCGCCATTCGCCTACCCCTCCAGCTTCGAATCTCCTTTATTTTTGACTCTGCCCTTCTCTCTTGGGTCAAATCTGCCAGCAGATCTCACCGACTCTTTCTCCTTTGGTATCTTATTGCTTTATGCCAGGTTTTATTATGGTAGCTGATTCCCGAATCTCCCCTCCGAATCTATCCCTGGCCCTGGTTCCCTCCACCCAGTCGGCAGGTGAAATCTCCACCGTGCAGACGGCACGCACCCTTTCCCAAAGACTGGCAGTGACGTCCCCGCTGCCTGTTGGACCTGGCCTGTCTGCTCTTCAAAGCTTCCACTCTGCGCATCTGTCTTGGGTTTGGCCACCCTCGCCGCCATCCTTGCTGTCCAAGTGGATTCCTGACCCCAAACCTTAGCTCAAGTTCATTCTGCTGGGAACGCTGTTTCACGCCGTTCCTCACTCGCTTCTCCCTGTGTTGGTCCTTCAGTCCCTTCCTTGTGACGCCTTCCTTTCCCCAGCTCACGTGTATCTTTTCTCTTTAGAATTTTTATGTACTAATGTGCGCATGGCTCATTCTGGTGTAAACAATAGCTAATTCCATTCCGCTCATCATATCTTGACGTATAAAGCCTCTGGTCCTCCTGCCAGTTTTCAAGTGGCTGAAGCTCATGTCTGCAGGCGCAAGGAGAGGGGCTGAGGAAGTGGCAGCCTCGTAGTAATTTGGGGTTGATTCAATTCAGCGTGTTACACTTGTGTACAATACAAGTTCCACTATATTTATTTTTATGCTTTCTGCGATAGCAGAGACCCGGAGAGAAATAAAGCTCTCCTACGCTTTACCAACTAGACTGAATTTTGGGGGCCTACTGATGACAGCATGGTGGAGTTTACTCGATGACCTGTTTTCACCAGAGCGGCTGGTGTCCCAAACTAATCTGTAAATCACAATTCAAAGTAAATCTGGAACCTGACACTCCTTGCCATCTCTTTCACTACCTACCACCCCTATCCAAGCCACCATCCTCTCTCTCACCTGGATGATTGCAACAGCCGCCTACCTGGCTTCCCTGACCCCACCCACTCCCTCTCCAAACTAGTTTCAACACAGCAGCCAGAGAGATCCTGTTAGGTCTGGAGAGCTCAGAATGCTCTACGTGATGTGTCCCCACCCCCTCCTCTGACTTCATCCTCTGCTCCCCCTCGACTCCCTCCGCCCCAGGAGAATGCAGGGCCTTTGCACTGGCTGCTCTGCTTGCTTGAAGGCTCGCTCGGGTGTCCTGTGGTCCCTCTCTCACCTCCTTCATGGGTTGGCCCCAACAGCGCCTTCTTGCTGAGGCCTCCTCGACCACCCATTTTAAAATCACAGCCCACAAACCCCCACCTCCTAGGTACTTGTGACCTCCTTAACCTGTTTGGCTTCTCTCCATATCACCCTCCACACCACCACATAATTTTGAAGATGTATTTTATCTGTTGCTTGTTGTCTGTCCTGTGCTGGAATGTTAGCTCCACAGGAACAGGGGCTTTGTGGGGCTCACTGATAAATCTTTAAGCACCTAGCTTGCCTGGCACGTGGCCGAAGTTCAAAGATTTTTGTTGAATGATTTCTGTTTGAGAGCCTCTTGCTCAGATAGAGCAAGCGTTTAAGGGACACTCAAAAATACAAGCATGCATGGGGTGCACTGTGGACCTCATTTCATTTGATGAGGGTGTGCAGGAGTGGAGCCGTGGGGGCAGATGATGCTGGGTCTCCCTCTACACCCCATTGTACACATACCCCCTAAATCCTAAGGATGTTTACTCTTCCCTGGGAATGTTTTGGGATGACAGTGTATCCTGTTTTTTTTTTGGCTGCTTCAGAGGTGGATCTATCTAGAAGCGGAATGGCTAAGATGACCTTCCAGCATTAGTCGATTTCAGAGTGAAGAGGCCAAGTGAAGGTGCAGAAGGAAGGAGGAGATCCGGGGTCCTAATTCGCTTGCAAGGCGGCTGCTTGGTGTGGAATGGAGCTCACCCCTCCCCCTTCGTCCCACCAGCTGTCACATTCAGCCAGTAGCTCCTGTCCTTGTGCCAGGAGTAGAGCCTCAAGGGCCGCAGCTGGGAAGGGAGGAGAAAGCTGGGTGGTGGGGTCATTTGCACTAACTGGAGGGTGTCCAGCCGGCATCCCTCAATCTTCTCGTACATCCTTTGGCAGGGGAGCAGCTTGGACTCCATTCCTGATCCCATTCCTGAAGGCTGCCGCTTCCTCCCTAGAATTTAGGCTGGTCAGGAGTGTGGGTCAGCACCCTGGCTTCCTGTTTGAGGTGGGTTGGCTGGGGTGTTTGGATGGATCTAGGGTGGAGGCTTAAGGTTTACAGTCTGGATCTAGAGTCAGGAGGAGGTTTGGTTTGCTTCTAAAACCAATGCCTGGTGCTTCCTCAGGCTAGTAGGAAATGCTCTGGTATCAGAAGATTAGGCTGGGGAGCTGGGAGAACTACATCTCCCAGCATGCAGTGCAGCTGGCCACGGGGAGAGTGGAAGGCCTGAGGTCAGACACTGGGAAGCCCTTCTTCTCTGCAGCTGTAGCAGCTGTGTATCACGTCAGACCATCGGGCAGGGCCTCGTCAAGCTGGAGGAGAACTGAATCCTCCCAGGGGCGCGGATGCAGCTGCCTTCTCACAGAATCCTCTCACTCTGCCATTTGCCAGTCGGGAGAAAGGCACGTTTGCCCATAGCACAGCCACGGCTCCCATTTGCACACTCAGCACAGACAGTCTCTTGTGTGCTTGCCAGTGCAAGTTTACACGCTCAGAGGCACACACCCATACTCACGCCCAGGCATGCACACCCGCAGGTTCACATGCCCTCTCCCTTCCCCACGGACCTTGAAACCCTACTACTTGTTTTGAAGAACTCCTGGCCTAAAGGGCAGATCCTGTCACCTTCACTGGAAATGGGACCCGGGCAGACATCTGACCCCAGAAGCCTCCCTACCCTGCTCCTGGAAGAAACCTGGACACTCTCCTTCTAACACCCCAACCCAGGGTGGATGCAACCTCATTGGGCCTCTTCAGTCAAGGCCATACCCTGGCCTTGCCCCCAGAGGATATTGCCCCCAAGGGAGGAGAGGGAGCTGGTTTGTTTTGTGGCCAGCTCTGTGAAATAGCTCCTCAGCATGAAGATCTCTGAGATAGATTTCTCTGCGGGCCCCAGGCCCAGGCCAGGTACACACACACACACACACACACACACTCACACACGCACACACACATTCTGGTGAGTTTCTCTTCGCTGTTCTCTCATCCCCATACCATAGCATGAGCCTACTGTTTCCCACTAAAACCCTCCCTTGTGACCACCTCTACCTGGTCCCCCAAGTGTCATCTGCAAAGCCTCCCAAAGGCTCATCCCGTTTGTGTCTTGTTATCCTGGCTGCACTGCTGAGGGCCCTGCAGAGGTGCCCTTGGCCAATGAGAAATCTCAGGGCCTTCCATCCTTGCCCACTCAGTCCCAGGTATTTTCCTCCCACACACTTCCCCTGCCTGGGAACCCCACCTTCCACCCGCTCACCCTCCTCGGAACAACCCAAATGCCACCTCTTGCAGGATCTGGGACCTGCGAAGCCCGTGCCAAAGTGCATCTGTGCAGGTGGGGCCACGACACCCACACGTCTTTTGCACATGTAAGCCCTCTCCCGCCCTTGCCCCAGCTGCTCTTCATTTCCCTCTCCAGATGCGCCCAGGGCAAAGCTATTACCTGAACGGATGGCCAGAATGAAAAATTAAATTTCCACTTATCCACCTCACTCATGCATTCCCTCCAGACCACTGGGGCTTGGAGCACAGGGCAGGGTGTGCCCCTCGGCATGGGCCCCCGGAGAACATGACAGGCACTAACTGATAGGGGATGAGGCTGGTGGGGCTGGCGCTGCTCGGAAACTGCTGGTGAGCACAAGAACAACTCTGTAAAGCCCTGGTGCCTGGCAAGTCCTCCCTGGGGGCTGAGACCCTCCCTCGGGACAGCCAGGGAAACAGCTCCAGACCCATCAGTGATTCAGTGAGTGTCACACTTGCTTGGCTCCTGCCTAACTGGGCTGTCAACAAGAGTGCCCTTATGCAAGGCTCCTCTCACCACCCATGCATATGTCTTTGATTACCAACCCCATCCTACTCTGTACCTCCAGGGAACACAGTTGGGCACACGGTGTGCCCCTTCCAGCTGGGCCCTGTGCAGTTCCAGCTGACAAAGCCATCTAAGCTTGGTGATGAACCCAGGAGGGCACCACTGCAGCCTCACCCCCTAGGGCATCCTCCTCCACTGCATCTTCCTGAGTTTTGGGAGGAGGGAGGCCCTGACTTTCCTCTCCTAGCCCTGTCTCCACTGGGGACTGCTGAGCCCCAGAAGTCTAGCAAGGCCGGTGTACTCCTGCCAGGGAGCAGGATGGATGGAAGGTCACTGTTCCTGTGTTTCTAGCCCCCTCCCCTGACTATGCAATTAGCAATTTCCCTTAGGGCAAGGGTGGCAGAGAGGCAGAGGCAGGTTGGCGGTTCATGGTCAGAGGGAAGGAACCCCCTTCCAGGGAGTACTCGCCGTGTGCAGGCAGCAGAACATTGATTGGTCTGATCATTAGAGGCCGGTTATAAGATTAGCTCGGTATTACAGACTAGGAGGTGAAAGCTCAGAGAGGTGAAGGACTTGCTCAAGGCCGCACAGCCACAGGAAGAGCCAGTATGTGAATACATGTGGGCCAATTCTGTGCTGTCCCTCATAAGAGGCGCCTCCCTGTGGGCAGTCATGCTCTCTTATGAGGACCCCCCACTCTGGTCTGCCCCGGCAGCCACAGGGTCAGAGCTCAGTCATCTACAAAGCTCTCAGTGAGTTTGCTCAAACTTTCTCCAGGAGGGGGCCACAGAGTGTGACTCTTGTCTTCCCGATCTTGCCAACCTATGGGAACCCCCAAAGTCTCGGGGGGGGCTGCCTCAGCTTTTCCCAGACTCCACCCCAACACTTCTACTCCCTGAACCAGTCCAAGAGCCAAAGGCAGGGAGGTGAAGAAAACAGCAAGTGACAGACAGGCTGGAGGATAGGCAGGTATAGTTCCTGAATAGCTTCCAGCTTCTCTTTCTGCTGATGTACCTCGAATGTACCCACATATGAGGTCTCCCACTTCTGAGACATAGGCTCAGAGCTGGTGACGCCTCAGGGTCTGCCCAAACTCTGCACCTGAAGCCCAGTAGCCACTGTCTCCAACTTCCTGTATCCTTGAGCCCAGCTCAGCGTCTCATGGAAGATACATCCTGTCCATTTCAGCTGCAGTATGACATCACTTCTGTCCTAGGAGGTACTTTCTATCACTTTCTCACCTTACAACTAGTTTGGGTTCAGTGTTAAAGACACCCCCCATTCTGGTTGTGGAGTTGTGATAGCAATTTACCCCTCTATTGGCTTGTTTTGATCCTTCCATTAATAGTGGTAATGACAGAGGCCATGATAATAATCACAGAGCACGAGCCATTTATTGACAGACTGGTCGGTGCTGGGCACTTGGCCTACATCACATATGATTCTAACAACAGCCCTTCAAAGCATGTCATATTATCCACTTTTATAGATGAGGGCTTGTCCAGAGCTCTGGCTGTGTGACATAGCAGCCCTTATGAAGTTTTCCCCAGAACATCCTAGACCCTGTTCTTCCTTGACCCTAAGAGGTCAGCGGGCTGAACTTCGTCATCTGCATTGACTGAAAGATACTGGAGAAACAGCAACCCAGTTGCAGGGCACACAGACCACCCTGGCTTTGAGTGCTATCTTCACTTTCCCTCCAGATTCCTCCCCACTTGAGGACACACAACCTTGTCTTTCAGGCCACGTGGGTTTCCTGATGCAGGAGCAGACTTCCAATTGAGCCCCCAACCCCACTAAGCCAGCACCCCATGGTTCTGGTGGCAGATCCACTGATAAGCTATAAGTCCTGCCCCTGCCCTCTAAGCTATTGAAGTAAACAGCACCTACTTCCTCCCTCCTGGAGCTTCCCTCCTGTCCCCCTCTGTTTGGGCATCACCCCGACTGTCTCACACACAGCCTTAAAGAAGAATGAGAAAAGCAAAGCAAGACCAATGGCCAGTTTAAGGGAGAACCAGAGAAGCAAGAAATGGAGACACAAACTTCCTGTAATGACACAACCAAAGGTGGGGGATGTCTGCAGTGGCGGAAGTTGTGGGTGGGGAGAGGCAAGGCGGGTGTAGCTCCCTACCTGTGATGTTGACCTCCACCTGGCCTGAGCGGGTGCCGATGGGGTTGGTGGCCTCGCAGACGTAGGTCCCTGCCAGGCTATAGTTGATAGGTCCTCTGAAGAAGAGGGTTCTGTTCTGGGCCTCCACGCCCTTGGGGAGAGAGCCATTCAGTCTGTGGGATTGGGAGACATGCGGAGGGTTATGGCTCTTCAGCCCCAAGAGCTGCCTCTGTATCACCCACCTGGCTCCACCAGCAGTTTGCTGAGTTAACAGGCAGGGTTTGTCTTGAAAGGAATGAAAACAAAAGCAACAACCATAATCTCTTGCCTTTGGCGATTTTATACTATTTAGCACCAAAATGTATATGGGACAGGTAGATACTTATCCTACTTTACAGATGAAGAACTAAAGGTTCTGGGACAAGGCAACACTGCCAGGAAGCAGCGGAACTGGAGTTAGTTCTAGAGGGACCAGAACTCTATCTGCATCTTTGGCCTCTTGGCCCAGTGCTTTCTCCTGCTGATGGTTCGTCTCCTGGGTAGCTGGAGAGCAATACAGATGTCTGGGTTCTAACTCCAGATCTGAAGCTGAACCACAGGGACCACCACCTAGGAGTCTGTATTTAACAGGCTACTTAGGGAATGAGGAATTGTGTTCCATTTCTCCAGTTCATGTCATGGGCCTTTTTCATGTGGGGAGTGTCGGGAAATTTCCCAAGGACAAGGGGACTTCTTCCTTTCTTCTGATCCCCAGTGCCACAAAGCTGTCATTCTGTTGAATCTTGCAGCAAGTCGGTCCTATCATTATTGGCTGAAATTGGCAGGCAGGCCCCACCCTCTTGTACCTTCAGAAGCACTTCTGGTTCCAGGAAGTGGAGACTAGCTGGCCTGGCCAGTGTTCTCGACTTCCTGGAAGAAGAGTGTGTGCATAGATTCTGGTCGTTCACGTCGACCTTCTTGGTCTCCCCCATGTCCCCATCTTTCTGGGAAGAACTGTGGCTCAGGCTATCAGAGCTGGCTGGAGGGGAGACGGAACCCTTTGAGGGCCAGGTGAAAGATTGTGAAGCCCAGAATGGGGTGATGGGAAGAGGGGCCAGTGCTTCAGGGACACAGGCTTGCAGGGTGGGCTGGGGCCTCCTCCCTGAGCATTGGAGGGTTGGGGGGAGTTGGAGAGAAGGAATGGGAACAAAGAAAGATCTGGGATGCTCCAGAAAGCCAGCCCCCCTGGGGACACCTCGATAAAAATAAATACTGGGGGCTGGGGTGGGAGTGACTCAGACTGAATCACCAAAAGAAATTGATAAAATTCTTTATTAGGGAGAAGGGAGGCAGGTCATGAGGGAAGCCCCCTCTGGTATAACAGTTTATTGTACTGACCCTGACACTGTCAAACATAGGGGTATATGAAATTGTGGGGATCTCTTGTGGCCCCTCCCCTTCTCCCTGAGAAACCTGAGCCCAGACCTTACGTTCCTCCTTGCCAAAAGCTTCTGGAGGCAGAGCAGGTGGATTTCCCTGTGGTCAGCAAGGTGACCTGTCAGCACTTACGTGGTCCAGTGGTACTCAGTGGCTGGAGGGTTAGCATCAGCTTTGCAGGTAAGCTTCACATCCATCCGCTGCAGGTACCAATTCCCATCAAACCCCTCGATGGTCACCTCGGGCTCATCTGTGGGGCAAGGGGTGATGTTTGACAAGGGTGAGGCCAGGCAGGTAGGACTTAGGGCAAGGGAGCCTGCGACAGGGAAGGGACAGGAGGTACAGCCACGTGGGCGAGCGCGAAGAAATGGAAGAGTGAAGGGAGGGTGGAGATCACCAGACCTCAGCAGAAGCAACAGCGAAGGAGAGAAAGAATGAGCAAAAGGAGGAGATACAGCAAAGAGGAGGAGAGGACAAAGCACCCCCTTAAAAGAAAGGGAGGAAGTAGGGAGGGGAGTGACAGAGAGAAGAAGCAAAGGCAAGAAGTGGAAGGAACAGGTGTGCCCATGCCTGGAGGCCCCTCCCCCGAACCAGGCACTCTGCCCTGGCTCACACTGCACGTTGAGGGTGAGGCTTTCCCGAAAGCGGTCCATGTGGTAATTGACGATGCAGGCCAGGGACTGCTGATGGGCTTCCCGGCTGGGGACCAGGCGGTAGCGGCTGATGACCGTCACTGTGCCATTGGGGTTCCGGATCTCCTGGTACTCCGCCTCGCCCTTCAGCCGCGTTTCCCAGGATACCACGCTGGGAGGCTTCCCATTGGCTGATGTGCAGGTGGCCACCAGGACCTTGTCATCTTGCCCCTTCTTGGCTCGAAGCACCGCTTGGGTGCCCTCTATCCAGTTGCTGGGCTTGGCTGTGGGGAACCAAAGAGAGCCATGGGACTAGCTCTATTGCCTTGTCCAAGATGCGAGGGCCTAGGCTTCAGGTCACCCTGGCCATCCTGGTCTGTTGGCAGTGCTTCACCTGAGCCCCTCCCAGCACATCTTCACATCCAACCTATGTTCTACCTGCTTTGCTATTTGTATCCCCTTTGGTCTTCCTGCATCTTTGCAATTTGAGGCAAGCAGCTCACATGACAACTTTCCTTACCATGGGGTCTGATCCTTCTGCCTGCCTCCTGGCCTCCCCCCCATAGTGCGTTCCAAATAGTGAGCCTCAGCTCTGCCCACAGCTAAAGTCCCACTCCCAAGCCTTAGTGAACTGTGGGACAGCCTGGCAAGAAGGGCCTGGAAGCGCCCTGCCTGGGAGCACTGGGAGCATGACCACCCACAGAGATGTCTGGGGCCACTGAGGATGGCCAGGCCCCTGGGTCACAACCTCTGCAGCGGCAGGGAAGGGGAAGCAGCTTACCCATCACAGTGAGATTAAGCTGACTCTCGCGATTGCCCGCCGGGAAGGTGGCGAACTCGCAGATGTAGACACCCTCGTCCTCCAGCTCCAGGCGGGAGAGGCGGATGGTGCCGTCGATGAAGGAGGGCCGCAGGAACTCCACGCGCTCACGGTAGGGAGCCAGCACCGAGACGCCCATGGCTGGGTTGTAGATGGCCACGTTCTGCTTGGTGCCATTGGTGGCCTTCTGCCACGTGACCTGGGTGATCTTCACGCCGGGCAGGGGGTTGGCGAAGCTGCAGTGTAGCACCACGTCTGCGCCGATGAAACCATACATGGAGTCGTTCACCTGGACTACCTGGGCGTGGGTGCCTGGTCAGGGGAGATGACAGAGGTGGTCAGAGCCAGGCACAGCCCACCTGACTCCCTGTGTGCCCGCCTTTTCGTTCCAGCAGTCGTTATTTATTTTATTTTGATTATAAAAATAACAGTCAAAATACCCCATAAAACAGTGAAAAGTACTGGGAAGAAAATGACAACAACCCAAGATCCCACCACTCAGAAATGTCACTGATAATCTTGTAGGAAATAACTGTTTCACTTCTTTCTCTCTGTATCTACGTAACCATCGGTTTTTTTTTCTTTCTTTTAGAAATCAGAATCATACTGCACTTATTGTCCCACAAATGCCTTTCCAGCTAGTGGTATTTATCAACATGGCTCCATGTGGCAAACAGCGGCACATACCCTTATTATTATTATTTTTTAAAGATTTATTTATTCATGCATACAAGAACTGGGGTACAGGCCAGATATGTGGGAGAATGAGAGGATTCACCAGAGACAGAGTGGGGAACAGAACAGGCAGACTGACTGAAATACACTGCTGAGGGGAGCAGCGGGCGAGACAGGAGAGGTCTGTGTGCCATGTGGGTATCTCCATAGCTGGCTGGGATGGAACCTGCATTGCAGAGGCTGCAGACAGCTTCACAGCACTGCACTCAACTGCCTGCGCCACCAGGGAGGCCCACACACTCTTATTTTTGAAAAGGGCAGATGAGTGTGCTGGTTGCCCCGTAAAGCCCCAGCCTGGGGGGACACTAGCTGCTGTACTTCTAGGCCTTCGTTCCCTCATCTGATAAATGGGGCTCATCCTTCCGGTTTCCCTACTTTACAGAGTTGCCAGGAGAACCCACTGTATGATGGGTGAGAAACTGTTAGGAAGCAGGAAGCATGGTGGGGGGTGGGAGGGCAGCGCACAAGGGCCTGCCATCGTTATGGCCACTCCCGCTGTCTTCTCTCTCACGGCTAAGTCCCTTGATCTGGACTTCACTGACTGGGTGGGCCCTCTTACCCAGCCAGGCAGAGAGAGGCAGGTGTGGCACAGGGCTCCACCTCTTCGACCTTCACACTACCTTCGAAGTCAAGTCTATGTCTTACTTGGCATCCAATGTCCTTGTCACCTAGACCCTGCCTTCGTGTCTACTTCTCTCCACACACCATGCTTCCCCACCAAATCAGCCTGGGCTCCTCCTCAGAACAAACCGTGTTCCCTCCCTCCCTCCCTCTGTCTGTTCCCCCATTTATTCAATCATTTGCTAAGTCTATTATCAGCACTTGAGTCATAACCAGCAATACAGTTCCAGCCCCCGAGCACAGAGCTTATTGATGCCACACGTCTAGACTCTTGCTCATGCAGTTCCCTAGTTCTGAAAGGTCCTTTTCCCTCTTTACCTATGGAGACCCCATTCAGGCCAGCTCCCTGGGGGTGCACCCCTGCTCTGCTATTCCAGGTCTTTCCTGCCTTGGAATCTGGTTGTTGACTCTTCTGAATTTTCCACCAGACTGTGCAGCCCTCCAGGATAGGGGTCTGTGTCTTTTCCATCACTTCACCCCCAGGGCCTGCCCACCATGTGGCATACAGTAGGTGCTTACTAAATACTTGTTGCCAGACAGACTGCAATAGAAGCCGTGAGAGGAAAGACTTGTAGGGAGGGAGTGATCAGGCATCAAGTGAATGAAAAATTCCCTTGAGTCTCCCCAGCAACTGTTATATTTCATCTAGTATGTCTGAACCTAGCTCAGTCCCCTTAACTTGGGACAGCAGCTCCCCCACTGTCCAAGCTCTGTCCTTGGCCATGTGTTTGTATGCTTCATGTCCTTGCATCCTATTTCACTCACTCAATTTATTGAATGCCATCAGTCATATCAATGCCTAGCCCTGTACTGACCCTGAGACAGGGGGATGACCTATAATGGTCCCCAAGGGGTTTTCCCTGCATGGTAGAGACCCAGAAGCAGGGCATGGAGGGCTCCCAAGCCCATGGTCACCGTCATGCTGTCCCCACAGTGTCCCTCTGTGTTTGACATACTCCATAGCTTCCCTGATGCTCATGGCTTCCCTATGTTCATGTCCACACAGCCCTTCAAGGCCCAAGTGGGGTGTCCCTACCCCACCCCTTCAGCTGTTCCCCCTGTCAGTCTGCAGTGTTCTGACATCTCCCTAGCACTGAAGGCTGGTGGGAATAGGATGGGAAGCACCTGCCAGGGGTCAGCAGGACTGGGCTCCAGTCTGGCTCCATCTGGAGCTCACCTTGAGACCTTGGCTCCCCGCCACAGTCCTATCTGCCTCCTCTACAAAAGAGCAGGTTGAGCTCCCCAATTGCAGTGGTTCCTTCTAATCCGACTGTCTGGTGCCCTGACCTGCAGTCCAGCTCAGCTGTGGCCACACCCTAGTACGACCCAGCAGTGAGGTCAGTGGGCCAGACAGCCTGGAACTCCTGCTGAGTGGACAGCTGGCAAGCGGTGAGGCCCTAGGCCCTTCCCAGCAGGATAATCGGGTGCTCCCTGTCCCTCCTACCCCCTCAGCCTCCACTCACCAAGTCTGCTGGAGGCTGCCAGCAGCTGAGATAATGTGGGTATAATTGGGGAACTTTCACCACACAAAGCCAGGAACAGGAAAAGCCAGTTGGGAGGGCTTGGGCCACAGGTGGAGGGTGGGGGGTGGGGTGTGGGCACCAGGAGCCATCCTGGGAATGGTGCCTGGGCACGGTAGGACCTGCAGCAGGACATGGTCCACCGCTGGACCATGCCTGCTGTGACCCCGTCTCCTCTCCACTGCAGGTGTGGGCACAGGCAGGGCTCAGAGCCTGTCGCACAGGCTAACATTCATTCACCGCATCTTCAGCAGTGACCTCACCCTTCAGGGCTGAGCGTGCCAGGAGGGGAGGTCGCTGACAGTGCCTGGGGTAGGGTGTGGGGCGAGGGTGCTGCAAAAGTCTCAGGCACTCCAGAGACTCCTTCTCACCCATCAGTGCTTCACCAGGCAGGGTCAGCCTCCCCCCAACATCTGTTTTGGGGTTCTCCAGAAGCATCCCACAATGGTGGGTAAGTGAAGAAAGTGCCTGTGTGCCTTCTCATTGGGTACAAAGTGGGTGCCCTTGGACCTTGCCCCTTTTGCCCCAGGGCGGGAAGATGCTGAGGAGCAGTCAGACTCATTGTGACTTTGGTCCCTCTGCCCATGGCTCATTGTCAGCAGGACAGACGTGAGGGAAGGTGGTCCTGAGGGTGGGCAAAGGAGAGCTCTTGGAATATGGGGCTTGGGATCATGGGGGGTGAGCATCCCAGATTTCTGGAACTGGGAGGTGCTGGGGAGATCAGAAAGATCTGAAGACTTTCCCTTAGGGCTGGGGTGCTGCAAAAGTCTCAGGCACCCCAGAGACTTCCTCTCACCCATCAGTGTCACCATCATCACCACCACTACCATCATACCTCATCCTCATCACCTCTGTCATCGTCATCACCATCTTCAACGTCATCATCATCATCCTCATCACCATTTTCATCCTCATTCTCACCCCTACCATCACCATCATTTTTCATCTATGCAGTAGTACACCTCCTTCCCTGGAACTTCATTCAACAAATATTTATCAAGCACCTACTCAGCACTAGGCACTGCACTGGGTATTCTCAGGACACCACTTCCAGGAAGCCCTTCCTGATTCTCATCCCTCAGTTGACATCACTGTTCATACCCAAGGCACACATAACTTTAGTCTGTCCTACTTTGTTTTCAGTTTCCTGGCTTGTGTATCTAGTGTGTATTCCCCCATCCCCCATAGAGACAAGTCCTTGTGTCTTTGGCTGAGGGGTTGGGTTCATATATCTGGGGAGATCAAAAGACAGTATCTTTCTTTTCCTTACCATAGAGGCAAGGACAAGGCTTGGCTTTGGGTTGAGTTGATCCTGTCTTGGCTGATGCTGACAGGGTCCAGGGCTTAGAGGGTAGCCTACTGACACTCTCTGGACCCCCAAGAACTGAGAACTGGTCCACTGATGTCTCTAGCTCTCCTTTTCCTCATGGGAAGCAGAGGTGATTCCAGATGTGGGAACCAAGACCACTAAAATGGCAGCATACTGGAGCTTGAGCTACTGTCTTATGGAAGAGAACAGGATCTGGGGCAGTTGGGCCCTTTGCTCAGGGACACAGAACAGTAGCACCCAAGCCAGTGGTGCTCTTCCTACCCTGCCATAAAAATAGACTTGATTCTCAATCTATCTGTCCAGGGTCTCATTCTGGGTCATGTCCCCCCTGGAATGTCATCTCAGTGCCTCCATCGCTCCTTTTGAGAAGCGGTGTGAATGCCAGTCATGATACTGCCGCCACAGCACCTGCACTGGGCTAGCAGGTGGGTCTGAAATAGGGGCTTGTGAGCCCACGTAGAGCACCTGCAAGAGGTACAGAGCAGGAAGGAGCCAGAGAGGTGGGGAACCTGTGCTCTTGGCAGAGGAGTTCATGTATCTGGGGAGATCAAAGGACTGCATCTCTTTCTTTTCCTGACCTCAGCACTGCCTATATCCTCCCTGATTACCCTAGAGCTCCAGGGTCTGGGGCCCAGAGGCTTGCGACCTGTGATCAGGTGCCTCAGTTTCCCCACTAGAACTCAGGTTGGGCAGCTCAGACTGCCTTCATGGCTTCCCTGAAGTGCTGAGCCAACAAGGCAGGCGTGGGGCCGGCCCCCCCAGACGTCATGGACCTGCAAAAAAGCCCAAGCTCAGCAACAAAACACAAAGGCTCCTCAGTTGTGGCCGACAAACCTGCTCCCCAAGGCCCTGCCCGCCTGCCCTGCCCACCACGGAGCTAATCTGCAGGCTGAGGCCACCAGTTCCCACGCAGTGGGGTGTGGCCCAGAGTTGGGGGGGGCATTCTGCTCCCCATAGCCATTTCTTCCTGCTCTTTGAAACCTCAGACCCCTTTCTCCCTAGCCAAGCATGCTGAGACTGGGCGGGGAGGGGGGGTTGGGGATTCCCAGCATGGGCCACCCCTTTTGTCCCCTATTCCTTTCCTGAAACTGCCTGGGTGCCCTCAGGTGGGTGGGTAGAAATGGCAAGCTTGGCCTGGCGTAATGTGGGGGCACTGGGCTCCCCAACATGGGCCTCTCTGAAGCCAATATCCTTTGGGACCCAATGATAGGGCTTTCCAGGGATGCACACTCTCCCCTCCCGGAACTGGCAAGAAGAGGACATCCGGTGAGAAGCCAGCTAAGTGTAAGTGGGAATGACTCACCCATGGGAAAGGGGGGGTGGGGGCCTCCAGCCGAAACCCTGCTGAGTCAGCCCAGTGACCTAAAGGTGATAGGTTCCCTCCTCCCAGGGCAGCTACTTTCCAAATGTCAGCTCCCACACTGGCCAGCTCCTCCCTTTACAAAGCTAAAGTCAGTCCACCTGGGGGAGAGGCTGTTGAGAAAGAGGGTGATCGGGAAGGAATCCCCTTTCTGGGGTCCCTTCCCTGGGAAGGTTTTGCCGGCCTGTGCCACCTGGACCAGTCGTTCTGCCAGCACCAACCCACAGGAGGAGGGCTCTCCCTGAAGTCCTTTGAACTTGTCCTGTCTTGTATCTGTGCCTGGGGCACGCTTCTCCATTAGTCCAGGAGCTCCCCCAGTGTCCAGGCTGTCTCTCCAGCCAGTAGGCTCTTCTCCACACCCGGAATGGGGTTCAGGGGTGCCAGGGCAGAGGGCTTTGGAAGAAGAAATGGATAAGCAGCAGCTGACCCAGTGTCCCTCCCCTCCCCTCATGGAGTGCCCCTGCCCTGGGCCCATGCTAGCCAGTGTTAACCATCCCTGCCGCCTACAGTGTGGGGACTTCGCCTGCCAGTGGCTCCAGGTGTCCTGGGGCCTTGAGTCCCCTCCACACCCACCTTGCCAGCAGAGGTGATAACATCCCATGATTCCACAGTCAGGGTCTAATTGCTACTGTCCAGGCCCAGGCGCCTCCACCCTGCATTTGGGGTCACAGAAACTGCCGATGTTTTCCTCTTGGCTGATGCCCCCCCAGTCCCCACATGGAGCTGGTTAATGATGGGCTGTGGGGCTGGCGCCTGGCGCCTTGGGCGGGTGAGCACAGTGCGTGGGAGAGGAGGGGGCGCGGCAGCCTGGGAAAAGCCCTGAGAAGGAGCTGGAGTGGGAGCCCAGGATCTTCCAGACAGGCTGGGCCGGCCCTGCTTCCTTGCAGCGTGGAAGTCCCAGGCTGGTGGTAGCGGTGGGGGCTGCTCTGGCAATCCCTGTGACTCGCTCTGAAACCTAGCAGGACAGGTTGGGGGACAGGGATGCATTAGGGAGTGGGCTTCTGCTGTCTCCCATGGAGGTTCAAGGGGCAGGGACCCCTGGACGCCTTTCCTAAAGGCCTGTTTCCTGTGGGCTGCCCTGTGGTCCCCAAGACCCAGGGCAGGTGAAGCTGAGCAGCTTGAAGCCTTCAAGGTTCCACCTCTTGGTCCTCTCTACTGCTCATCCCTACCTGCTACATTTCTTCCCCCTGGAGGTGGGGAGGATGGTACTTACTGGACACTGGGAGGGGAAGACTCTGTTTTTTGCTACTTGGTCACTATTTTCTATATGGCCTTAGGTTGGGCGGATCCCCCTCTGGCTTATTTACTTTAAAATGAGAATGTTGGACCCTATGACCCCGGAGGGCTGTACTTTGGACATCTGCCCAGCTCTCTCTCTCTCTGCCCCTTCCCTTGCTCAATCTCTGAAACTTCTCTATCATGTGACTGCTCTACCTCTGTGTACTGCCCAGCTCCTCCAGGAAGACTTCCCAGATTAAGTGGGATGGCAGGAAAGCCCAGGACGCAGGACAGCAGGTTGTGGGGTGGGGGTGGCGCATAGGCACTTCTACAGCTGCACAGTCACCAAGCGCAGTTGACACTAGCTCCTAAATGCTTTCGAATTCATCTTTGTTGTCCCTCCCCACAGACGCCAATCCCCAGTCCTCCCAGCCCTCCCCTCCCCTCCCCTCCAGCAGGCTCACTTCCTTATTTTCTCACCACTCCTGGGCTGGGAATCTACTATAAGGAAGTAAGTCCCAGTAAGCCCTTTCTCTTGAACCTTAGTACTCACCACCTCAACCTTCCCACCTCGCCCCTCCTCCTCTACAAGCCTGGCCCTTGGGACACTCATCTCTGCCCTAGTCTATCACGGTACAGTAATGAGACCAACACCTCCCTGCCTCCAGGCTGCCCCTCTAACCAGTCCTCCACTTTCTAAAATATAGATCATTCTGGATTTAAAAATCCTTCCATGGCTCCTTGCAGCCCTCAGGATCAAGTCTGAAGTCCTCATGGGCTCTGAACATCCCTGGCCCAGCCACCTCCTTTCCCTGCTCTCTCTGGCTCCATGGAACAATGCTATCAGCACCCAGCTGTGTTACTACCACTGATCAAAATGCATGTGGTGCCACCTGCCCAAGTCCTCTTCATCCTAACTGAATGACCTCAGACCCCTCCAATGAGTAAGTGTACCTGCACCCGAGGGTCTGGTAGTACCCGAGCATACACCTGTCTTACTAGCATCTCCCCTAAGGAGCAGAGGGGCCCAGACATTAGCTGGTACCTGGCAAAACAGTTAAGCACAAAGGGGCACCCGAATGGTTAGTGCAGAAGGCTGTGAACCAGCTGGGGTCTTGGGTCAGGGTGAGCCATTTCTCAGGTCTGACTGCAGCTTCTTGGAAACTGCATCGTAGCCATGGGCAGGGGGTGGGGGTGGGGCACACAGGAGCCCACACATGGAGTCAGCAGGTAGGGCAAGAAGGTAAGACCTCACATCTGCATGGAAGGGAAGCAGGTCAGGGTCTGAATCTTTTCCTTGTTGACTGAAACCAGGAAGCTACACCCCAAAAGTGTGCTGGACTGCCTGACCTCTTGCCCCCACCTCCATTCTCCAATCCCACAGCCTCCACTTGCTTCCCCTCTTGCCCCTCCTTGACTTCTTTCCTCTCTCCTCTGCCCCAGTTTCTAGCACCCGGCCCTTCTGGCTTCCTCACTCCAGACCATAAGGTGAAAAATATTCTTTGCACCCAAGCAAGCTGCAGCCCCAAGGCCCTGCTCCAAGATCTGAGCCCTTGCAAAGCCCGCACTCTCCCAGCTCTGCGCCCCTCCCAACATGGCCTGGGTTTCTCCTGGCCTGGCCTTTCAGGGCCTGCAGCCTATGGTTCTGAGGCCAGGATTCAGACAGGTCCCGGAGTCTGCAACAGTCAGCAGCCCTCTGCACCCCAGCTGCAGCAGATACACGCAGAGCCTGGATTTCCCACAGCAAGGGTGTGTTTTGAATGGCACATTTTTGGGGTGTAGGCAGCGTCCTTTTTGGATGGCTAGTGTGGGGGAGGGAGAGGCTGGGGGCTGCTGGAGAAAGCAGAGGGAGAATTCCCCAGCGTCCCTGTGAGAGCCGCTAAAATCTCAGTATTGACATACGCATCATCTCAGCCCCGTGGGTCCCCGGCTGATGTTCACCACCTGTTTGGAAGCGGAGGTCCCTGGATCTGCCTCTTACCAGGGGCTCCTGAGCAATACGGATGCCCTGGTGGCTCCAGGCAGCTGGCTGCACCAAGGGCTGGGGGCTGGGCCTGGGCGGGAGGGGAAGGCAGCCAGGAGGTACATGGTGCCTGACAAGGCTCATGCTGAGGGAACGGTTGGGTGGGAGGCCGGCAGGGAAGGGGTTAAGAGGAACACGGTGGGTGTGCTGAGAGTAATTCATCTGGGGGTCCTGACTTTGAATTCAGACAGACCTGGACTTGTATCTGCTAATTAGCTGGGGGTCTGAGCAAGCAGCATCAACCTCTCTGTGCCTCGCTTTCTCATGCATGAAATGAGGACAATTACAATGCTACCTCCTCAGGCTGGCGTGACGCTTCAACAAGGTGGTTCCTATGCATTCTTAGCACGGGGCTTGGTACACAGTTATGCGGCCCAGGCGGTTGTGTTTTTGTTGTTATTACAGCATAAGGGAAAGAAGCCACTTCGTTTCCATCCCAGCTCTACCAGTGCACCGTGATCTTGAGCAGGTCTGGCTCTGCTGAGGCTGCTTTCCCAGAGCAGGGGTCTTGACCTCCACATGATGGACATGTGGGCCTGATCATTCTTTGCCGGAGGGATTGTCCTGTGTGTTTTAGGATATTTAGCAGTGTCCATGGCCTCTACCCACACGCTGCCAACAGCCCCTCGTGGTGACAATTGAAAATGTCTGGATGTCGCCAAGTGTTCCCAGGGGGCAAACACAACTCTGGTCAAGCCCAGTGGTCTAGAAGAAGCGGCATGAAGCTCAGACAGGGCTGCAGAGTGTGTGATGGGTGGGCAGGGCAGCTGTGGGTGGGATGGGCGTGAAGACCAGGACTGAGGGCACCCCAGATGGGAGAAGTCTTGGCACAAAGGTGGGTCAGAGTAGGGGTGCAGGGCTTTCCCTTTGAGGAGCCTGGTCTTGGCTCCATAGAAGAGAGGCACTAGGAAGTGTTTGGGGGGGGGGAGATCAAGAGGTCCCTGAGTGTTGGCATGGACAATGCAACTCCAAACTCAGAACATGGGTTATGCAGTAAGGAGCAAGTGCTCAGAGGACAGAAGGGGGCCAGGGAGAGAGACACACAGCCGGGGAGATAGGCATCAAGTACGGCTGGAAGCCTTGGACAGGGTAGGTAGGGAGGATGCAGAGACAAGGGGTCCGGCTGTGTTTCTGCCAGCAGAAACCAAGCTCTTCCTTCGGCTGGTAAACTGCTATCATTTCAGAAGGATTTTCACCTCATTTGGTTCCTGCTTAAGTGAAATCCACAACATGTGTTCTCCGCATTAGTGGAGTGTTTGTGCTTAATTAGAGGCAAATTCTTTCATATTAAAGTCATTAAGTTTTGCCGTTTGCTCTTCTCACCCCCGGCCTGGCTCTCCTCTGTCTTTCCGTTTAACGGGCGGCCTGACTGCAGACACACAGGTTGTTCCAGCCTTGCGGCTCGGGCACGCGCGCGCACAGGCACACACCATCCCTCCCCTGTGGCATTTGGACCCTACAGCACCAGCCCTTGTGCTGTCCCACCCCGGGCTGGCATCTGTGGCTCCTGGCACCTCCTTCCACACCCTGGCGCCTCCACGTGGGCTGCCAGCCCTGCCTCTGGGGGCTCCTCCTAGGCCAGGCTTTCTGGTCAGGATTCTTCCTGCCAGGAGCGACTCTGGCTGCAGTGGGAGGGACATTCTGGGCTTCAGGGTGTGGGCCAGGGCACTGCTGCTGCTAGGCAAGGAGGAGAGGCACCTGCATAGCTCAGCAGGCTGTGCCCGGGGAGGCCAGCAAGACTAAGGGGGAAACTGGGCTGGGGGCAACTCTGGATGTCCACCACAGCAGGAAGGACTTAGGGTCGACAGTTCCTGGTGCTGAAATGCAAAGACACTCTGTAACCACAGCACAGTGGGTTCCTGGGCCCTTGGAGGGGTCAGTGACTAGGGCCTAAAGCAACCTCTTCTTCCTACCTGTTTCTGAAGTAGCTTAAGGAGGAGGAGACTGAGAAGGAGGGGTTGTCCTCTGCAGACCTGCTACTGGTCCTTCAAACAGCAGCTGGAGGTTTAGCTTGGACAATATTCCCAGGCAAGGCTGGAACCTGTCACCAGACAGATAATACCAGAACGAAGCAGGCTATGGGGATTCACTCATGGGACACAGGGTCAGCCAGGTGGGCCATGGTGCTCTCTGCAGGGGGCGCAGGAGCAGGGTGCTCGGGCACCTGCAAAGGAGCCCCCTCTGGACCTGCACTCATGAGGTCCTGGAAGGAGGAGGAGAGTGATGCTGGAGAAGCAGCAGGAGCTACTTTCCCAGCACAGCCCTCCCCAGATGTGTGTGTTGGCCACCTGGTCCCAGCCTCCCTCTCTACACTTCCCTATTCAGGGCTGTCTCTATTCCAAAAAAAAAAAAAAAAAAAAAAAAAAAAAAAAAAAACCCTTCCTTGCCATCCTTTGAATCCTATGAATTCTGGTCTTGGACCAGGGTCTTTAGGTAGGAGGGTAGCAGTCTCAATCTGATACAATCTGGGCAGCTTTAAATCTCTCTAATGGGCAGGACTGAGCGAGAAGACATGAAGAGTAGGCAGGCTACAGAACTGGCAAAGGTTGGGGGGGTCAGGTTTTCTCTCTGATGAACTTCCTCACCTAGCGTTGCCCCAGGAGCCTCCCCTAAAGGGTGTCCAGCAGGGAGGTGCAGGTGGACCAAGAGGCAGGAGCCCCAGGTTCCAGCAGATCAGGGTCCTGGGTCGGCTGGGGTAGAGAGGAGGCCAACCCTTAGTCCTTGTGCTTTCTTGGCTGGTTGGAGAACCCAAAGCCCACAAAGAGCCCTCCCAATGCTGCAGAAATATAGGCTTATGTCAGGGGAACATGTGAGTGGGACCAGGGGTGGACTGGATATGGGTACAGAGGTGTGCATGACTTAGGGAGAAGGGGAGAGACAGTCACTTGATGGTCCTTCCACCACAGTCAGAAAACACTTCTTTTTCATACCTGACTCATGCTGGCTCAGCTGCCACCCCCAGCCCTCATTTTCTCTCCAGCCCAAAACTCAAGTGCAAATGAACTTTTCTCTTCCTAACAGAAGCCACAGGCACTCGGTCCCCTAAAAGGACCCAACCTCTCCAAATATAACAACTTTCTCTATAATACCCAGCCCACCTACTCACCCCAAGGTTAACCCCAAAGCATCCTCCCCCACATCACTGTAACCCCCGAGACTAGTCCCAGCCCACATCTCCATGCTAGTGTAGACCACAAGACCTGGGTATGACCCTAAACCTAGTGCTCACCTCTTCCTGATTTTGACCACAGAATGAAGCAGAACCAGATGTTAGGCTGTGATCTCAGCACTAAAGTCAACTCAGCCTCAGCTTGGTGGTGCCCCAAAAGGAAGGCAGTTATGGTTCACACAGTGCTTTCTACCTCACAGTCCTCCCTGGACTGCACAGAGAAAATGGGGTCTCCAAAAGGTCCTGACCTGGCGCTGCAGGGAAAGGCTCAGCTGGAAGCCCTCTGTGTGGGTGCATCTGCCTGATGGCGGACACTGTGCCCCAGGCTCATCTTGCTCTCTCCCCACAGTAGAGCCTTGCGGACACATCCGGGCCCCTGTCCCTGAAAGTGGTGGTGGTGGGCGCCGACTTCCCAGTGTTTGGTGTTAATATCAGCTTCGGTGCCCATGAGCAATGGATGCCACACACAAGTCCCCCAACCTTCCCTAAATCCAGGCTCTTCACCTGTAAAAATGGGCCTAAGCATGTCCACCTGGCTTGGCTGGGATGCGGATGGCGTCAAGGCATTTGTAAAAAATGACAGGGATCCCCGGTTCTTCTGGGACCCCTGCCTGGCCTTGCTCTGCTCCCAGCACCTGCCTGCCTTCTTCCTTTCCTCCCCTCCCCGTTCTCGGCAGCACTGAAATCATCAGCCACTTCTTGGCAAAATGCTGAGAGGAACAGGTCCCTGCTGCTGTCACGGCCTGCCTTCCTCGTGCCCCTCCAGGCAGGGGCATGTGGGGTGAAGGGAACCCCAAGTCTCATCACTTCCTCCTAGCCCCACTGCTCTCCCTGTTGTCTCCGTCACTGACAGAGTCAGTTTCGAGTGTGGGGTCTCTCCCCTCCTCCCTGCCCGCTCCTCTGCTATCCCTCTGCCCGACATGAATCTACCAGGAGCCTCACCCAGTCCCACTTCCAGCTCAGACTTGTTGGGCTTTCAGGAGTCACTGGGTAGGGGCCCGGCATGCCAGGACCTGCTCCTGGTCCTGCCTTGCAGAGACAGCTAGCACGTAGGCAGCAGGGCATGGCGCCCAGCTGCAGGGATGCAGCCCAGGCTCTGTGGCCACCTGCTTCCCTTCCCTGCCGCCCTCTCCTTCCCATTCCCACGCCCTCCCTGCTCTGCCCACCACACTGCCCAGAGTGGTCTCTAAAAGCCCAGTAGTAGCTGGTGGTATGGGCGTGTGATGGCAGGGCGTGTGCACGGCAGGGGTGGGAGCCTGCCAAGTCTGGGAAGGGTGTCGCCTGCCACCTTCAACCCGCCTAAGATCGGGCCCCTCCCCTTAGCAGCCGCAACCAAGGGTCTCTTGCTCCCTAAGAAAGAAAGTATACAGTAGGGTGCCCTTCTGTGCCTGGCCCCAATAACCGAGGGCAACAACAGTAAGCATGTGGATTAGCTACCTGTGCCAGCTCTAGGCCTGACTGTTCACATATATTAACTCACTTAATCCTCACAACTCTGGGAACTAGGTACCATCAGCCCCCAGCTTAGAGATGGGGAAACAGAGGTCAAGGAATCTGCCAAGGTCACACAGGCATCTAAGTCAATTGGTCCTGGGCAGTCACCACTAGGGGCTGCCCATGGCCTCCTCCTCTCGTCTTCCTGGGAGACAAGTGGCAGACACCCAGCCACCGAGCCCTAGAATCATAGGTGAGAGTGCACATGATACACAGGACCCTTGCCTGCTGGCAGCACCGCCAAACCCTGAAACCCCACACCTGTCTGGTCTATACGGCTGGCCAAGCCCCACGCCTGTCTCAAAGGGATATTGCTGGGCCCTTTCAACAAGTCCCTTTTCCTCCCATCTAGTGGGTCAAGAAACTTGACCTCCAGCCCAAACTGCTATTTCTACCCAGTCCCCTCTTCTCCTGCCTATTCTCCACATGAGGTGGTCGTGAATCACCCCCAAGCCTGGCTCTAGGCCTGGAAGGACTAGACTTGCCCAAGCATTCCGGAAGTGCTCGCTCCCATTGATTAAGCACCCAGATGTGTCAGACATTTACATGTATCATCTCATTTCATCTTGACAATCATCTTGTAAGGGGAGTCCCCTCAGCCTCAGCGAAGGGAACGGCTGCCAAGACCCCAGAAATGTACAGTTCTGTTACTCTTTTCCTTCTCATTTTTCACCCCTGCTCACACCCCCTCCCACCCAGGGTTGCCAGCTGTCTGGAACCCAGGAAGTGGGCAGTAGGTGCTAATGAAAAAGCAGAGACTTTTCACACCCCTCCCCAAGCAGGGGCTGGAGGCCTGGAGGGGGCACTTTGAGGCTGGCTCTGCCCCGCAGGGGAGCAGGGAACTTGGCCACATCTCCTAGCCAGCTCCACCAGAGGCTGCTGGGATAGGGCATCAAATTAGCTTAATGAGCGGGGCCCCAGTTTTAATTGGGGCCCTCTGCTTTGCAGCACAGCTCTTGCTTTCATTTTTAATGCTGGGAAAGGGTGGGTTTTCTTTCTCTCTCCCTCCCGTGCATTTCATTTTTACCCTGCCTAATGGCTCCTCACTCGGAAAGGCCCCTACAACTGCTAATTGGGTTTAATTACTGGGGGTAATTAATGATTCGATTGGAAAACTAAAATGTTGTGGGTGAATTCTGTGTATAAATAGATAGGAAAGTCAAAGGGACAGAGAAGTCGGAATGAGATTGGGGGGTGGCGGCGGAAGTGGGGTTAAGGACCAGCTGAGAGTCAGTCCTTCAGCTGGTGGGTCCCTTAGATGGGGACCATCTGGTCTAAGGTCCCCATTTACAGATGAGGAAACAGAGGTGCAGAGGAAAGCAACTCACCCAAGGTTGCCAAGAGGTTGGTGGGAACGGTGCTTGTGTGTGTGTCAGGAGGAGCTGGCAGAGCCAGGCCTGGAGAACAGGGGTGGGAAGGTGTGACTTTAGCCTGCGATGGCTCAATAAAGTGATAATGGAAATGAGGGCAACTGGGGACGGTTATCAGCCAGACACCAGCCCATAGAAATGTACTGTGGTGTGTGGTGCTTTCTCTTGTTGTGGTTACAAAGGCTCTGCCTCTGGGTCAGCAGATAAGCAAATAGCTCAGCAAAGCCAGGAGGCGGTCAGGTGTAGAAAGAAAGCTGGAGCAGGAAAGCGTGGTGGGCCAAAAAGGCCACCGCCTCCATCCCGCAGTCTCCTGGTCCCTTCCTGCAAGGAAAGGGCTGCACTAGGCGTATCTCCTGGCTCATCCCGAAGTGATCGGGAGGAGGGCGAGGTGAAAGATTCATTTGCTGCTTGGTGACCTGCAGGGTTTGTACTACTTCGGGAAGGGAGGAGACTGAGGGAGAGGCCTGCGGTGAGAAGGAGGTGGGAGAGGACAGGCTGCCTGGAGGGGGCTGTTTGGTCCACTGATCGGGAGGGCCTCCTCACGCCCGTTCCTCCCTGCTCCCACCAGTCACCTCATTATATCCATTTGCCTCTCCTTCCTATGAATTTCTAGAATACAGCCCTTGTTACTGCAGCTGAACTGGGAGTTGCGCCTACCTCCATTTCTTATCTGGAAGGGGCCAGAAATAGCACACCTTGAATGAGTGCTCACTATCTAAGAAGCATGGTTACATCTCATTTCAATCTCACAAAAATGGTCTAAGAGCTGTCTGCCTTGAATGCGAGAGACACAGAGACTCAGGCAGGTGAAGTGGTCAGACTGAGGCACACCCCTAATAAGCGGATTTAAATACAAATCAGATTATTGTCACACCTGTCCCAGCTCTCTACTGCCTTGGGGTAAATCAAAGGTAAATCTGAGCTCCTTTATCAGCCTTCACAATCTGTCCCGGCCCTTCCTCCCAAGTCCCCACCCTCCACACCAGCCCCTGTGGAAACGCCTACCCACAGTCAACACTCAGCCACCGCTGTCCTCAAGTCCCACAGGGTCAGCTCTCCGAGCTAGCTGGGCACTGCCTGGGGACTGTTATCTCGTGGGCCCCCGCTGGGCACGTGGTGGGACGGCCCTAAGTGTTTGCTTGTGAACTGCCAGCCAGGCTGGAGTCAAACCTCAGAGAACAGACTCAGGGAAGTGTAACTTCTCAGGTCACGGGGATCTTTTAGTCAAGACTTCTTAGGAAGCTCATGATCAAAGGGGGCCGGGTTCCTGGGAGAACGCCGTGATTATTTGCAGAAAGGAAGAGTTTTCTGTAAGAGAGGGCTGAGAGGCTGCACATGTGGGAACGTCAGGCCAAGCCCATCACCCCGCGCCTCCAGCCCTGTCCACCCTAATGAGGATCTTAAATTCTGGAATGACCCAGAGGAAGGTGCCACCCATTTTGTAGGTGCTGAATAAAGGGGGAAGTGACTTATTTGGGATTATGAATAAATAAAGTGAAAAGTCAAGGCGAGGATCCAAGTCGCTTGAGCCTTCTTTTACCTTCCTGGTCCCAGAGGGATGAGGAAGAGAGACTTGGCAAGAACAACTCCTGGCTGAGGGAAGGTTTCTGGGATGGTGTCTTTGAAAGGCAGGCTGGAGCCCCATACCCAGTGCTCAGAGACTCAGGGTGGCCTAGATCAAGGTGAAGATGGGCAGCTCCAACCACCCCCCACTGGGTCTCAGCAGCCCTAGGCTGGGCCCCTTGTCAGTATAATCAGGAGGTGCTCCGGCGTTCACCCCCCCACCCCCAACCCCGCCTGTCCCCTTGGGGTGGGGGTGGAGGAGGGAGGGAAGCCTGGAGAAGCAGGTCAAAGCAAATCCTCCCTATGTGCCCCACCCCCACTGAGAGCCCAGCCTGTAGGACCAGAACCTGGGTGCCCTGTCCTGACACGTCCCAGAGAGAAGGCCTGAGTGGGAAGTGAGGGAGTGAGTCAGGGCTGGGGGGGTGGGAGAGTCAGGGGAGGGCAGAGAGGGCCAGGCAGCGGGGGAGGTCCCTCCCACCTTCACTAACACAGCGACCAGGGCTGGCAAGAACCAGAGAGGGTGGGTTCCCAGGGTGGGGATGCAGCAGTGCTGGCTCTGTGGGTCTTTGGCCCAAGGCCCCCCACCCTGCTGGCGGCAGGCTCAGACAGGTCCAGAGCAGGGCTGCTGGCTGCAGATAGGGGCAAGGTGGGAAGCTGCATCTTGCCTCCATTGTCTGGGGAAGAACAGCGCTAAAGCCTGATAATAGTCAGAGAGCTGTGCCACTTCACCCTGACAATGAGCTACAATCAACAGGAGGTCTGGCAAGCAGAGGGGGTGGGGCTGCCTCTACCAGTCCCCTTCCTATCCCCATTAGGCCTGGTGGCTCTGAGTGCCACCCTCCCCAGTACACACAGCACCCACGGTAGGGACAGTGCTTAAGGGGAAGCCCCCCATCCCTCCATCGTGGCTGTAGGGGGGACAGTGGAGAAAGGAGGCTGGGGTGAGGTTAGGGCGGGGAGATGCTTTGAACTGGAGAGACTGGTGGGAACTGGTTCTTGACTCAAGGCAGAGAAAGGGGGGAGGGGAAGGCTAGGGCTTGCGCTTTATTTTTTTCCCTTTTATGAGATGTGAACTCAAGCAATTAAAAATACACATTTTATTTTACACTCTCTGCCTGGCTGTGTCTCTTCATCTTTGCTCCAGCCCTGGTCCCATCAGCATGGTTGGTAACTCACAGCAACTTTTCATCTTCAAAGTGATTGGACAAATTGAGTGTGTCCCTAAGTTTTTACAAGGCTCGCCCCACCTCCTTTGCAGGCTCCTTCATCCCTAAGAAGTAAATACTGTGGACAGTACGGGTGCATCCTGCCTCCCAGGGATCTAGCAGCAAGTCATGTCCATCAATACTGACCAAACACCTCCTATGTGCTGGGCACTGAGAAGGGTTTTCCTTCTGGGGCGTCATGTTAGTTTCCCTTCCACTCTGTCCATGCAACAGCAAGTACTGCTATTCCCATTTCACAGCGGAAGAAACTGAGGCCCAAATTTGGCTCAACTGAGGCCAACTTGCAGAGCTAAAAAAGTGGCTGTACACAGCTTGAGCTTGCTTCTTCTTACATGCCTGCTTCCTTTTAAGATGGGACTGCAGGTCCTGTCTGCTCAGGATCTCTCTCCTAAGACCCCAATTTCCAGGCAGGAAGTCCCTAACCCACACTCGCAGGTTCTCCACCGATTTGCTTTAGTGATTAGGATGGATATCCCCAGAGGACAGGGTGGGCGTCAGGGGTTGAAGCCCAATTTGAACTACCCACTCTGGCTCTCCTTCTGGTCCCTTTCTGGGAGCTGGAAGGAAAGGGAGCAAAAACGGGGTTTGAAGTGGCTGAGCTTTCACTGTGGAGCCAATGGTGAGGACAGGTAGCAGGGCTCCACACCTGCCTAGGGCTCCCAAATGGACTGGAGCAAGGAAGCATGTCCTTTCCTTGGAAATGCAATTCCTGTGCTTGACCCAGGGCCAGGAGGCAGCAGCAGAGGGCAACCGTGCCCAGCCAGAGCTGGGGCCTGGACCTCTGAATGGTCCAACAAGAGGCGAGAGAGAGGTAACAGGCCTAACAAATGTCACAGACTACCCTCTGGCTCTGGCAAGGTTTTATCCCAAATAACCCTGCTCAGGTGATTAAATAAATCTCTTTCCCTTTTTTTTAAGGTCTTTATAGTAGGAGATCCTACCATTTACCCTGGGAAACTGCTAAAATTTACTACATCCTTCAGTGATGGGGAAGTTCTTCCTCATGTCTATCTTCTGTCCCTCTTGTTGCAATGGAAGCACACTCTGTCCATGGTGTGCTTGGTCCTATGGGGACAGGAGCCAGAACTGGAGCTCAGGCAATACCTCCTCTTAAAGAAAGAACAGGAGGGGTGTGGAGGGGACTTGGGTGCCAGAGAGACCTGGGCTGGGATCCTGCTCTCACTGCCAGTGAGCCTCAGTTTCTCCATCTATCAAATGGACTTAATATTTTATCATAAAGTGGCTAGAAAGATTCAATGAAATAATGTTTGTGGCTAGTCAAGGGCTTGACAGAGTGGTTGCTTAGGAGGTTGCAGATATTATATAGGTATTTTGGGGTCCCAGAGAGACCTAACAAGTTCAGATCATCCTTCGGGGCTGGAGCAGGCCCTTTCCAGACTCTTGCAGGCTCCAGCTCCCCCCCAAAGGTCAAGGCTACTCCCATTTGTCTGGATTCTCAAAGCTGTCCTGTGACTTCCTGCAGAAGTAGGTCTCAGAGGGCTTAAATCATTCCTTTCCTAAGCCAGTAGCACCCTGATTCCCTGACTTTGGTGCCTGGTCTGGTCCTGGAGTCCTATGACAGTGGACCGGGGACCCTGGAGAGCTCCACAGAGTACTAGGGTGTGGTCCCTGCAGAGGGATGGCCCTGAGGAAAGAAGGACCAGAGGTTTGACCTGGGCTAGAGGGCTTCCCCCCAACCTCCTTTCCCAGTTCCGAGAGTTTAAGAATGTTCCGAGTGTCCTCAAGAGAACTCTGGGACTCTTTCCTACGTCCGGCCAGCACATGCCAACTATGCCAGCTCCTCCCTCTCCCTGTGTCCTCCCCACCACCCCAGGCTGGCCACACCCAGCTCTTTCAACGTCCAGCCCAGAGTCCTGGAGAGCAGAGGCCCCCATCCCAACTGCTGGTCACATCCCTGCCCTCTGCTACCTTAGGCAGGCAGGCATGGCTGGGCCTCTGGACTTGGCTGGGGTCACAGGATGGCTGAGATCTCATCTCTCTGATATCCAACATCTCTTCCCAGCTCCATCTTCACTCTCGGCGAGGAAAAGTAGCAGGAGCCTGGGGCAGGGACTTTTGAAAGACACTGGATGTCAGGGCACTGGTTCCTAAGGCCTTAGCATGCCTTCCAGAGTAGGCTTTGGGAGACAACTGGGGAAAGTGAAGCGCAGTGGCACTCAGGATGGCCAGGTCAGTGAGTGGTGGAGCGGGATGCACAGCCAGGCCTACCACGGGTGCTGTCCTGTCTCCAAGGTCTCTGGAATGAGGAGTCTGCTTTCTGGGCCCATGCAGATGGGAAAGTCCAGAACCTCCCTGGGCCTCTGTTCGCCACCTGTACAGGGGGGTTGCAACCAGCACCACACCTGCTTTTGCAGGTTTGTTGGGTCATCAAATGAGGCAAACTCTGAAAAGGGAACTATGTTGCTGGAGAGGAGGTGCCTGGTTGCCACCGGCGCATGATCTGAGGGCATGGGACATTACGGCTGCCCCCCTAGAGAGGGTGAGGCCCCTCCTGAAGGCTTTGCCAGGAGGTCTGGAGGGGGTCAGGTAGTGATCTTGCCCCTGGACATAGGCCTTGTGGTCTGACTCCACTGAGGATTTGCCCTACCACTCTGGGTGTTGCACTGCCCGCCGCCACTTGCACATCTAGCCTGTCAGCCTTGGCTCCGAGGATCCCTAAGGTGACCAATTCATTTTGTTATGATGTCACTCGTTGATGCTAACAACTAGCTCATGAAGGAGACCTGGACTGGGAGTGGGGAGAGCCAGCTTCTAGTCCTGGTGCAGCAGTGGGTCACTAGATACTTCCTTCAGGTTCCCCCTGGCTTGGCCAATCTGGGAACTTCCACTCTGTAGCTAGCCCTCCAACAGGCTCCAGGTACAGAAAGCAACAAGCTCTGAGGCCTCACGGGGTGCTGTGGGGTGGGGGGGGTGTTCACCTCTATGTGTTCCCAGGGGCCCAGGAGCAACTGGTGGGCAGAATTGGAACCTGTGAGACGCAGTCACAGCCTGGAGGCAGAGAGCAGCCTGGATTTTGCAACTCTCCAGGCAGCACAAACAAGGCGTGGCTGGCTCTCCAGGGCTCCTGTGCCTGGTGTGGAGAGGTGCTGTTTGGAGCTGGGTATTCTCGGACATGTGCGGCTTGGGCCCCCTTTCTGGGACAGAGGTGGGCTCTCGCCCAAGTCAGGGCGCAGAGTGTAGAAGCACAGAAGCTTCGGAAGTTCGGGGAGGCTCCTGGGCTGCAGAGCTTGAACTCACACCCAGGAAGTGAGGCGTCTGTTACTAAGAGAGTGGGCAGTGAGTCAGGTCTCTTTGGAGCCTGGAGTGGGGGTGGGGTGGGACAGCCAGGGAACAGGGCGCTTGGCCAGCTGAGTTCTGATCCTGTCTTGCATCCCTGTGCTGTGTGCTCTCACTATAGCACTGACCTGCCGTGCCTCTGTTTTCGCCTCTGTGAAATGGGAATAGCAACGACCACTCCTGATACAGAGAGATTATTGCTAAGGTGAAACCAAAGTGATGGTGTGACTTGTAGTTACTCTGTGAGTTTTCCAGGGCTTTATTTAAGTGCCGTCACCCAAGCTGACTCTGCACTGGGTTGGGACTTGTTGCTCTCCATTTGCCCCTCGCCCTTGGAATGGAGACAGGGATTGACTCAGATTCCCTTATGAGGTGATGGAAGCCCAGAGAGGGGATGTAACTGAGACTGGGTGCTGGGGGTTTGCTGGAGTTCCCCTGGGCATTTTATCCATGGTGGGACTCAGCAACCCAAGAAGGAGGACAAGATGACTTTGCGGGGTCCCTCTCAGCTTATAGCCCCTACAACAGGACCTTAGAAGCCCAGACCTGGCCAGTTCCAGACTCTTCCCTTCCTCTTGGCTCAGGGGGGCATCTGGAAAGGAGATGAATCTGGGGGAGATGTTAATTAGTTCTGACAAATTAATAAAGAAAGCCTAATTTATTCTCCAGATCTAATTTCCTTCCTTGTGTTTTATTTTCCTGCCCAATAAGCTGCTGCTAGAGACATGGAGAGGAAGGTAGCCACGGTGGGGTCAGTCTGAAGACAGACGCAGGCCAAATCAACCTGCCTTCTTCTGGCTGGTTATCCGTGCCTACCCCACCCCATCCCTCCGCTGCTGCAGGAAGCCAACCCCAGACATTAAGCTGTCAAACCACTCCCAATTATCTCCCTCTATGCCCGCCGGCTCCAGGGGCGACAGTTGTAGCAAGCTGGTGTTGACTCATCCTGTCACCGGCCTGCCCTGCTCTGGGAAAATGCAATTTAATGAAGTCCAATGGCAGGGCCGGGGCAGCCGGGGTCCCAAGGAGAGGGTGGCACCAGCGTGGAGATGGCTGATAGTCTCCTCTTTCTGTGGGACAGTGTCTTCTGTCTGTCTGACCTTATCTCACCTTCGGTGCTGAGTGGGGACCCAGTCAAGGGGTCACTCCATTCACCTCCGCTGCTCCATTCACCTCTTCAGCAGCTCCGAGCAACCGAGGCATTGACCTTCTCCACCAGGGTTTCCACCCCCCTTGGCTGCCTGTTTTAATAGCGTTTGGTCATAACAGCTGGGACATTCTTCCTGCTGTTTAATCTTGATCCCTTTTCGCTGAAAAGCAAGCCCATCTCCCCATGCCTTTTGCTACAGAGCCTGGGAGAGGGTCAGCCAACACCCAATGCCACCCATCCCTGCCCAGGGTTGGGAGAGAGAGGTTGTCCATGTACAGCCCTAACCCGGGCAGCTGGGAGGAAGAGACAGCCTCGCCCGGCTACTTCCCCCATCCTGGTCATCGGGGGCATTTGTGGGAGACCCACGTTCTCTCTAGGAGTACTGCAGACAGGCTCTGGCTCAGGGCTAGATCCCAGCTGTGTGACTTTACTTTATGTACCTGTTTCCTCATCTATAACAAAGAAGCAATACCGCTAAGTTCCTCAGAGGTCCTTGGGAAGATTCAATGCATTTCCATAAGCAGAGTGGGAGAGCAGAAGAG
Source organism: Talpa europaea (assembly GCF_964194135.1). Taxonomy (NCBI): domain Eukaryota; kingdom Metazoa; phylum Chordata; class Mammalia; order Eulipotyphla; family Talpidae; genus Talpa; species Talpa europaea. The sequence continues at coordinate 19,797,799 of NC_140079.1, forward strand.
CGCTCAGTAAATCCAGTTTTGGTTTCCACTGCCCACCAGGGCTTCCCCAGTAAAAAAGACACCAGCCTTATTATGCAGGGTCTCTACATGGGAGTGCCCCACTTTTCTTTCTACCGTGCCCTATCATCTTAGGTCTCTCCCCTCCCCCTCCCTGCCCCCCTCGCCTCCACTGGGTTAAACCCCTTGGTTGTGCGTTCCCACCAGACCCAGGCCACTTGGTCACTGTCACACCATCATGACTTGGTCAGTGTCTGTGCCCCATTAATCCCAAGCTCCCCGGGGACATGGATGGCACCTGCCTGTCCGGTGCTAGACCCCACTCCCAGGACATAGCAGATGGAGCACGAAGAGCTGACTGATGTGGGCAGGGCTGGAGGCCAAGGTGCCTTGATGCCTCCCTTTCCCAGGGGGACAGGGTCTGGGAGCCAGAGAAATTTGAGAAATGGCCCTGGCAGGGAGCGAGGTCAGTTTTGACCACAGGTTTCTCCCACCTGGTTCTGTTCTGAGTCTACCATGTACTGGAGGAGCAGAAGGAATCAGGAAGGGCCTTCAAGCGGGGTCCCTTAGCAGAGCCATCCAGCAAGGGTGGCGGGGTGGATGCCTCTCGAGCTCAGAGACCGGTTGGGACCTCAGAAATCATAGCACCGTGTTCTCATGTACCTCGTGTACTCTTTTGGCCTGGGTGCCTCGTGCTTGACCAAGCGGTGGCATACAGTCTTTGGTCCCCATGTCACTGTGCACCAAGGATGGGCCTGAAGAGACTGCCTAGGAACAATTATGCAACCCCCTTGCTGTCCAGACAGGGACACAGGCCAGAGCATGTCCTGAGTGACTTGGCTGGCAAGTGGCTGCAGCAGGACCCTGTCCCTGAGGCTGATGCTCTTCCCCGCAAAGCACACTAGGTCTGCGTCAGCTAACCTGCCTCCTGTCTGACCCTCATATTTGATTCCTGTCACCCTGGATTATTACTAAAGTAACTCCCTGCTCTAATGCTCCAAGAGAGACCCCCAGACGATCGGTGGTGCGCAGTGCCAGGTGGTTTGTTATAACGTTAGGTGGATGAAGGGTGCTCGCCCTCCCAGACTCTCCTCTCCCCTGCCCGAGAGCCTCTTTTCCCAGGACAGCCACCACTCCTCCCAAACCTTCCAGGCTCCCCCCTTCAGGAAGCCTGCCCCGGGAGCTCCACCAGCTCCTGGCTGGGGAACTCTGCCTTCACACCAGGAGTCGTGGGTCTGGAAGGCCAACCAAGTCAGGGGTCAGGGTTTAGGTCATGTGACCTGAGCATGGGAAGAGGTCCCTTGGGCTCCCGCAGCTTCTATCTCTCCTGCTGTAACTTAGTTTACTAACCAATGTCGGGGCTTAGAGCAGGTCTCTGCTCTCCTCCTTGGGGTAAAGCAGGCCCTAGAGGTGCTGAGAATGCCCTGCAGACCCCAGGGCAACAAATGCAGAGGGAGGACTGAAAGACCAGCTGAGTCCCTGTGCATGCCCGAGAGGGAGGGGAGCACTTGGGGGCCCCAGATGAGTTGGGACTTGGGACAGTGGGTCAGCTGAAGCCAGTCAAGACCATACTACCCTGGGCTGTGGCTGGAGAATTGCTCAGGGGAGGGGACCTCATCTGTCCTGCTGTTCAGATTCCCTGCAGGCTCAGCACTATTTCATTTTAGATCAAGGGTAGCCAGGGAAGGCCTTATTGAGTTAGATGCCAAACATGCTTTCTGGGAGAAGAACATTCTAGGCAGAGGAGTAGGTGCAAAGTCCCTGAGGTAGGTGTGTGCCTGCTAAGTTTGATGAGTGTAGCTGGAGGGGAGAGATGCAGGGGCTGATGATATAGAGCCCAGCTTTACTTCAGACCCAGATGGGAACAGTGGAGAGTGAGCAGGGAGGGATGTCATTTTGGGTAGGTCTGAACAAGACTGCTGACAACTGCAGAGAATAAGTTGTAGGGAGTGGAGGTAGGGGGTCGAGTGAGGAGGCCTCTGCAATTATATGGGACATCCTCGTGGCCCCCATGAGGTAGGGGACAGAGAGCCAAGGCCAGAGGGGTGGGGGTGGGGGGCTGCACATTGGTGTTGGGGCCCTCTTTGCCCACCTCTCCAGGTGAGACAGCTGGCGGACACTCCCTCTCCTGCAGGCAAGCTGTCTTCCCCACCCTGAGCCTGAAAGGCAGGTGGGGAGGGGCAGGGGTAAGGAGGAAGCCCTGCACAAAACAATGGCCTTGAGCCAAGACAAGAGAGATGCTTGTTCCCCTTTTTTTTATGACTGTTATGGGGAGAAATAAAGGCCTCTGCGGCGCCTCCACTCGGCCAGGAGCCAGGCCCTCCTGGCTCCTTCTTCCTTCCACCTTTCCCTTCCATCCCCACCTCTTCCATGGGCATAGGCTTTGCTCTGACACACAGAGATCAAATAACTTTTCACTCAAAGGAAAAGATATTATCTCCCCTTACAATTCAGCACCAACACCAGCGGACCTACATCCCCAGATTAAAAGGCAATTAGACGCTTTGTTTTTGCAGGGGCAGAAGGTCTGCTTGGCACCCTCCTTGGGAACTGGATCCCACTGGGGGAGGGCCAGCGGCTCTAGTAACTCCCTGTGGAGGAGGAGAAGGCTGTGGGCCCCACCTTACCACACCCCGTACCCCAGGGATCACCAGAAAGAGGAAGAACTACTGGGGCCAGACAGCGTCAGGGAATCTCCTCCCCCCAACCCTGATGGAGTCAGGCCCCACTCTATCTTTTCTCTGCATACTCAGGGTTAGGCTGGCTAAATTTGTCCCCACCCTAACCCCTAGCCCAGAAAATACAAATAGGCTTGCTTTCAAGTCTATTTCAAATAAACAGCATGGGACTGCCCCATTGGGATTTCTAATCGCTTAGAAAAGACATTAAAGTCAAGAAAAGAGAAGGCGGGGGCTTTGGCAACTCCTTCAAACCACGACCCAGGGCCACCCCATCCTCATTTGCTCATTTGCGCCGAGAGCACACGTGAGAATAAAAGCTCACAAAGTCCTTTCACAGCATTTGGATGTCCATCTCCTTTAATCCTCACGAAAACCCTCAAGTAGGCATTAGTCTCCTGCTTTTACGCTCAGTTGGGCAATATTTATAGAAAAAGAGACGAAGGATCTGAGAGATGGAGTAGACTGTCTGAGGGCACAAAGCTAGCTTGTGGCAGGGAACCCAAATTCAGCCCTCTCTTCAATTCTTTGCTATGATGCTGGGTGAGGAAGGAGAGGGTTTCAGAATCTATCATTTGCCTTCCAGCAGTCTCCATCTGGCATGGATGGTAGGGCCACTGCCATCCCTGTGGGTGGTGGTCAGGTCAGGTCCAGCCATCCTCAGTGACCACTGAAGGATGGGGAAGCTTCATCAGACACAGGTGCAAGGACCCTCACCTTTACCTTGTCGTAAAGGCCCTGCTTGCCACACAAGTCTCACACTGACCTCCCTCTCCCCAGGATATTTTAAGCACTGGCTTTCCTTGCCCCTGGGCCTTTGCACAAGCTGCTCTGTCTGCTGGGAGCACTGCTTTTCTTTACTGGCTGAGAGTCGCCCACATTCATATTATGCTATCTTCTCCCCATTCTGCTCCCACCCTTGACACTTCTTTTGCCAAACCTTCCATCTCATCTGTTATCCTGGTGATGAGAGTGGGTGTTCCTCTAAGGTCATCTAACTGAGGGAATGACCCCTCCCCACCTCTGGCCTCTGAGCACCGGATAAATACTATGCCAGGACCCATTCATAGCCCCCAAGTTTCTGCTATACCAGGTTGCTGTAGCCTTCCATCCTTCCAGGTTCTTCTTCCAGTCACCTCTCCCAGGTGGAATGTACTAGCTCTGTTTTTTTCATCCCTCTTGCTCTCAACTAAGAAGCACTGCTGAGTATCTGTGCCAGACACTGTACTAGCATCATTTAGGTAGAAGTGATGGAGGTAGTGTTGAGAGGGAGACAGGTTGGAGGAATAAGAAGACAAGACTTTCTTTTTCTTTAGGAGCTCAGTCTAGCAGGGCACCCAGACATGAAAACAATTACCAAATGATAAGTGCTATGTTTTGTTTTATTTGTTTTTGAAGAATGAACACACAGTCATGGGCATTTAGAAGGAGGAGTCCTGTCTGGGGGGTGATAAAGGTGTCATAGAAGAGGAGAGATTTCTAGCTGTGTCTGGAAGGATAAGTAAGAGTCCCAGAGAGAGAGAGAGAGAGAGAGAGAGAGAGAGAGAGAGAGAGAGAGAGAGAGAGAATATATGAGAGAGAGAAGAGGGAGCAGAAAGTGGAAAGAGAAGCATAGATGTGGCTAAAGTGTTGGCTGTTTGGTGGAGAGGTGAATGAAAGGGAGGTGAGCTCCAGTATAAAAAGGGCTTTATTATAAAAACACTAATTCAAAGGGATATATGCACTCCTATGTTCACTGCAGCCCTATTTACAATAGCCAAGACACAGAAACAACTTAAGTTCCCAGCGATGATGAATGGATAAAGATGTGCTATATATACATGATAGAATACTACTCAGCTATAAAAAGGATGAAATCTTGCCATTGGAGACAAGAAGATGGAACTAGAAGGGGGACCATGCTAAGTGAAACAAAGTCAGAAGGAGATACACAAATGCTGGATGATTTCACTAATATGGACTAAAAAGAAACAAAGCAAAGAACCCAGAAAAATCCAGTCAAAACAAATCCTTAGGATATAATCGCAGAGCTGGGAGGAGACCAAAGTGGGGACAGGGTCCAGTGGGCTGTGATGGAGGGTTATGGGTGCTCTAGTGGTGGGCATGGTGTGGTAACATTTGTTCGTGAAAGTATAAACCTGTACCCCTAAAATATCGAGTGTTATAAAACAATGTTATCTGGAAAAAAACATACACACACACACACAAGAAACCCATGAACTTAACACTATTCCTAGCACAAAGCAAATAGTATATTAGTCAGTGTTATTACAGGAATTTTATTCTTTGAGAAATATGTAAATAAAATCATGTTGCATCAGACAGGGTCTGCAATCATGGGGCAGGCACCTGGCCCCACTGCTGCTCTTTAAACAGGGCAGTGACTTGGAAAGAGGCACTCAATGCTCAGGGAAAAACATGTTGAGTCAAAAGGCCACAGAGTCCATTTTTATGACAATAGAGTATATACTACATAGTGTGCGCTCGTTTATATGAAAATATAGTACTTACACCTAGTGCAAGGGTCCATTTATGTGGCATGTCCAGAATTGGCAGAGCCACAGATGTGCAAGTGAGTGAGTGGTTGCCAAGTGTTGGGGGAAGGAAAAATGGGGAGTGACTGCAAATGGGTACAGGGTTTCTTTCGGGGGTGAGGAAAATGCTCTACTTTAGGAAGTGGTAATGGCCACGCCACTTTGCGAATACACTAAAACCTCTGCATTGTGCACTTTAAAAGTTTGAATTTTATGATACAAGAACTGTTCCTCAATTTTTGAAAAAGAGAGGCATATGAAGAAGGATAGAATGGTGGGGAGCCAGATTCAACACTGATGGAGGCAGGCTGGCCACCAGGAGACCTCTGCAAGGCTACAGCACCCCCCAAATGTAGGGGTCCCGCAATGAGCACAGCTGCTCTGAACAATGACCTCCTCAAGTCTGAGACTGTATCTTCTTTCCTCCCCTACCCAGGAGGTATTCTACTGGGGGTAGGGGCACTGGAGAGATCCCAGGGGCCTCCCCACCCCCCCTCCAGGCAGGCTCCCCTGCCCCCACACACAGGAGGTGTGGCTGGCACATCATCCTGGGACCAGAGCGACAGACAGATCACCTGACAAGCCACACCACTTATTTTTGAAGACAGGCGGGTCCCCTGGTAATAGAGCAGGCACGGAAGAGGCTTTGCCATAGACGAGGAAATTAGGGCAGAAAATAACACTATGAAAACAGAACTGTCTGTCCAGAAATAGGAGTGAAAAAGTCCACTCCCATCTCAGTGTCAGGGCCTGTCTGGGCGCCCGGGTTCCAGGACCGTCCAGCGGTGGAGCTGCCAGTACCTTTTCTCCACTGGGTCCAGGGCTCCTCTATCTTCCCCATCCTACTGGGGACCCCTCTGCTTACAGGGTGAGGGAGAGAACACTAGGGGGTCAAGGGACTCCAACAGAGTCTTAAGTGTGGAACCATGAGTGTAAGGGGTTGCAAGGGGAGAGAAGCAGAGGAACTCATTCTCAAAGCTCTGTCATCTGGAAAAGTCTTCGGGGATTGGGGTTCCCTGGATGAGGGCTGAGGGGACTGTGATATGTCAGCTGTCACTGATGCTTGTACAATGGGGTATGAGAGAGTCCTAGCTGAAGGAGATTTTGAGCTGCCTAGATGGGGTGAAGAAATGGTTTAGAGGCAGGGGTGACTGAAGCTCAAAACTAGAGGCCCAAACTGCAGGCTTTCCTTCCCTCCCAAGTCCTAGGTGTGGATAAAAGGGCTGGGCCAGCTCCAGAGTCTGCAGGGCAGGCAGCAAATGCTTGTGAATGGAAGTGGGGGGAGCCGTGTGTGGGAAGCACAAAAGAGCCTGGCAGGTTGAGGCTGGGCCTGGTGATGCTGGGGGACTCCCTGACTCCCTTGCAGGCAGTAGCTTTATTTTTACTCTGGGCTTGGGGGCTGAAGGCAGGGCAGAGAAGAGAAAGCAAGGCGGAGCAGGTTGGAGGGGGAGGACCGCGCTGATTTTTCCCAGCATCCCTCAGGCCACTTCTCTCACCACAAACCTCAGTCTCAAGCCACTTGGTTGTCATGGAAACAGGCCGGAATAGAACAGATGGTCTCCACTAGCCAAATTCCAATTAAACAGGGCAGAGATGGATCAGGAAGGGGGTGTGATGTGACTAGGTCGCAGAGGACTCTATACCAGAGCCCAACCTGCACAGCCTGGGTTACTCCAGGATGGAACCGAAACCTCCTCCCCTTCCCTCCACCAGGGCAGAAGGAAATTCTGGGAGGGGATCTCAGGTGGGTGGAAAGGTTGCTGAGGGTGGGAGGAGTCACTACTTAGTCACTCCTACCCTTAACCCTTCAATCCTCAAAGGTGGGGGGAAAGTGTTGGACAGAGGGAAGGCCACCTTGGAGAAGGGGAGCACTGGGGCACATACATTCAAAACTAGAGAAATACAGTGTCAGAGACCCATGTATGCATACCCAAGCACCTGTGTGCAACTGAATGCACAGATGTTCACATATGTGCACATTTACACACACAGAAGTACATGAGGGCATGTGTAGAAAGGTTAAGCAAAGTCATTAATCAGAGACACACTCTTCAAACAGTATGAAGAAAATGATTTAGAAAATAAAATAAGCAATTTATTTCAATAAAAATGTATTAAGAATCTATTAAGTGCCTAAAAGTAGGGATCACACACACACACACACACACACACACACACGTGGTATGGTCTTGGGCACAAGGGTACAGGATAAATGAACTAGTAACACGATCACTATCTATGGTAGGAATGGTCGCAAGTGCCATGAGAAACCTGGAGAGGAAATGGTGACTTTGGGGAGGAGGTGGTTAGAAGGAATGAAATGGGACAGGCAGAGTGCAGGCGGATAAGCTCAGTGTGAGTGGGGTTTAGGGGGTAGAACAGCAGGTGGAAGGGAAGACCCCAGAACAAAGCAGGTGTGATTCAAACCAGCACACCCCTGCCTGTGAAGCCACACATTCACACACAACTCCACACACCACCACAGAGTCCCTGGTCCCCAGGGTTCCATGCACAGGAGGTACTTAGTAAAAGTCGACTAAATGGAAGGTGATTTTGGTTTTTGCTAAGGAAATGAAGTGAGTACATGTGGTGTTAGGAAGAGGGGGAGCAGTCACAGGGGTTAAAAAAAGTGCCAAGAAAATGCAGAGAGGTGCAGGAGAAAGAAATCTCACAGCTTACTGGGGCTCAAAAGGAGGGGGAGCCAGTTCACTGTACCTTCATGGAACACCTACTGTGTACAAGTCATTGTGCTAGAATCTGCAGAGATTTTAAGGTTGAATTCTCACCTTCAAAGAGCTCCAGGTGTAGGGTGAGGGAAGAGAGAAAGTATGAGATAGAACAGTACCAAGAGCAGGATGGGGAAGGCCTCATGGTAGAGGGCCATCTGGGAGCCAGGTATGTCACAGGTGGGTATGGTGGGGCTCTGGGCTGAACCAGAAGCAGGAGCCAAGGCCCAGTGGCAGGAGTGCGCAGGAGCTGAAGCTGTGAACTTTAGCTGGAACCTGGGGTGACTGCCCCAGAGGGATTCCGCAATGGTGTAGGTGGGGGAGGATGCTACTAGCATCTACAGGGCAGAGGGCAGAGGTGCTGCTAAATATCCTACAAAGCATAGGACAGCCCCCACCATAAAGGGAAGCTGGTGGCTCTCTCTCCAGCTGCTCCAGAGCAGCACCAGCTGCTCTGTACTCCACACCCCACTCACACTGGGCTTACCCCTCTGCACACTGCCTGTGCCCTTTCATCCCAGCAGACCCTGCTCTCAAGTTCCCTCTGCTTGGTGGGCCCTACTTCACTGCCTGGTAAACTCCTACTCATTCTTCAAGGCCCTTCCTTTTTAAATCCCCTGGCCCAAAATGTCAATAAAGCGGGCTGGAGAAACCCTGGCTTAGATCATGGAGCCTGTGCTTAAGTCAGCAGCACCGGGAAGCCAGTGGCTTTGGAGCAGTATGTGACATGCTCTCATTTCTCCTTGTTCAACAGAGCTGTGCAGCCTTCACAGAACAGGGAAAGGGTCCCGGGATGCCTCAGAGGGTGGTTGGGATGGGTTTGGGAAGGAGACTGCAGGAAAGGAACGAGTAAGAACCGAGAACGAATCAGATACAGAGACTGAAGGGATGGCAGAATTGGGGTTCCAATCACAGAAATGGGAAGGCCCTTGAGGGCTGTGTCTTGGGAAGAGGAGGATGAGGTGGCTCTGGGCTGTATAGGGGGCATAAAGTGGGACTGCTAGGCTGAAATCAGGGAGAGCATATTGGGGGGCTGCTGTCTTAAGTCCCAAGTCCTCCATGGGGTCTTCCTAGTCCTTCCATAGCCATAGGTCCCCCCCTCACCCCCAACTCCCCACCTCCCATCCAGACTCAAGTCTTGTTCCCAGTGTGCCCACACTGGGCTCCGCTGGGCTGCCCTGGTCATCATCTACCACCTCCTCTTCCTCCAGACACTCCTTCCTGGCCTCCAGGTTTTGGCAGTAAGGTCACTCCCCAGGGAAGCCTCCCCCAGGTCAGGGTCCTGTGCCTCCTTCATGGTGCTGTGCATACCCCATCATCTAGTCATTCTCTGGAGGGCTTGAGCATCGCCCCAGAGAGCAGGGAAGCTCCTGTTTTGAGTACAGCACATGTCTACTCCACTCTCAGCCCCAGCTCGCAGGATTCTGGAACAGGCAGGATAGGCCCCCTGGCACCTGACCTTCAACCCTTGCTGCCTTTTCCCTTTTTGTGCCACCTTCCTCTCCCCTGACCTCATGGCAAACAGACAACACCAGTGGGAAGTTTTCCAGCAGCTAGAGATGAAAATGCCACCAAAATGCCAAACATTAAGGACACGTGGTTCCCTCTCCTCACCCTAAACCTCCAATCCTGCTCCCACTTGAGGAGTTACCTGGTCTTCAGGTTTAAAGCCTTGAACCTCAACGGGAGTGACTTACTTATTCTTGACACACACATTTATTCTTGACCTGGCACACTGCAGATGCTCAAAGAACATCTGTTGACTGACTAACCAACCTTACTTACGGAGTAGAGAAGAATGACCCATAGGGTCACCCCAGGATTCCAGCTGGCCAGCAGAAAGTCAGTGGGGACAGGTGGCACTGTTAAGGTCAGTGAGTCCCTAGAGATGCTCTGTGGGGTGGCTCTCAGGCCACCCATGTAGCCAGAGCAGGAAACATGTAGGGGAATCCAAAGAGACTGTGGGGGGAGGTCAGGAAAAGCAGGTCACTCATCTGTCCTGGAGATTAAACACCAGGCTGGCCCAGGAGACCAGAAACCAACTGGGGGAAGGTGCAGGGGGAAGAGAGGAGGTGGTGGTCCAGGGGTGGGGGGTGGGGGTTTCTTTTTAGAGACTTTGGCGGAGCCTAGGAGGATCTCCAGGGTTAGAGGTGTGGGAACTGAAAGTGGGGGAAAACACCAATGACTTATTAACCAGGGTTACTAATTAACCAGGTAGACTCTTGGACTTGAGGGCCCAATTTCTGGCTTCACCTCTTCACTGGTGTTGAATCCCAGGCGCCTCTGGAACCTGCCATCCCCACCCCCTCCAATCTCCCACACAGACTATCTCCAGCCTGGCTGGCCTTGCTTTTTATCTTTCCCTGCTCCCAGCCCTCAGGGTGTCAGGAGAGAACAGGATGACAATGATTGAAACTATCACTGGGGGTGTGCCCCCACTTGGTCTGGGTGACCTGGAAGCAGCTAGGTTCTGGGGGACTCCTCTGCACCTCCCCCACTCTCTAGAGGGTAACCAGGTTCCTCATCTCTCCCTGCCCAGCCTCAGGGTTGGAAAAGGGGAGCCACTGAAGGGCGCTACCCTGTTGGCAGCCCCCCATCCCTGCTAGGGAGGGGTCTTGATGCCAGGGAGGGTGACGAGTAGCAGTTATCCTGGGGGATATGCAAGGGGGGCTCCAAGTTGAAGCAGCCAGGGCACTGGAGCTGAGTAGGTAGAAGCATGTTGGGGGGCAGATCCTGAGGGACTCTCCTGGAGGTCAGGAAGGAGGCTTCTGAGTTACCCTTAAGATAAAAGGAAGCCCAGAGGCTCCAGGGGCGAAAAGACTGATATAACCACCGTCTTGGAATCTGGCTAAGTCAGTCTCACCAGAGAAACAAAGTGGGAGGCCTAGGGGATATTTTAGTGCCTGGACAGTGCCGATGGGCTGCCTGCCAGGCGGGAGCCCTGGACTTCAGAATCTGTATCACAGCCTGGGCATCACAACTTCCAACTGAGGGGTGCCTCACCCTGCCACATGCCCCAGCTCGCTCTCCTGGTGCTATGACATGCCACGGAACCGAAGCGCTATGTGGTGAAGAACCAATGGGCTACAAGAAAGGCTGCCCCACAGTAGGCATTCCTCCCACTAAGCGACACACCCACTCCAGCCAGGAAAACCCCCTCCCCAATCAGGCACAGGCTGTTGGAAGGATTAGGGTGTTGTCCCTAATTCTATCTCCAGGGTGAAGTGACTGCAGGTCACAGTGGGTCCTGCCCCTCAGACCCCTGTCCCCCATGACCTCCCCGTTGGCCTCTCCCTGTCCTGAATCTCTGCAGTGTGCTCCCCTCTCAGGCCCCTCACCCCACATCATCAACTTAATTCCTTAATTCCCACTGGAGATAAGAGGATCTTTCACTGCAGTTTATTGTTAATCCAAAGAAAAACAGGGTTGGGAAGCATGAAGATAGCCAGGCCACTCTCCGGCTATCCCACCCCTCAGGATTCTCACAGAATTCCTGGGAAAATCAGACTATATTTGGGGCACCACACCTATTACTGGGGATCCAGACAACCTGGTTCAGGGGAGACCACGGTGTGTCAGATTGGTAGAATAGCTCAAGGGAGAGAAGACTCTGGGAATGGGGTGTGGGGGGGCTGTCTTTAAATGGGAAGAGCTTCAGGGATACACATTTCAGCTCATGTAAGGAAGAATCTGGGGCAGTCAAAGTTGTACCTGCTTTTGTGTAAGATGGTGAGCTCCCCTTCCCTGGAGGTATTCACGCTGAAGCTGGGTATTCAACCAAATGCTAGGGATGTGGTTGAGGGGGTTTAAGAACTGAATTATTTGACTCTCCTTCCAAAGTGGAGACTCCAGGATTCTCTAACTCACCCTTCTATTCTTTCCTGACTTCCCTAGCAGGACAGAGAGGTACCCTCAGAGGAGGTCCCTGTGGAGCTCAGAAGTTTAATGTACCTTTAAGGGTGAAGGAGAGCTCATTCTCCTGCCTAGCATACCTGCCCCTTCCTGTCTAACAGGGGTGGGGGGGTTGGGGGGGCACAGAGGGGGAGGCTTAGGGAGAGTGAGGGGCTTCTGCAGATTATTACCCATAAGACCCAGCTCCTTCTCTCCATCCCCCAGCTGAGCCACTGACTGCAGGCATTACGAGGTGGCACCCTCACATGTCCTCTGTTGTGTGTGAGGTCAGTGGGAAGATGCTGTCCTATGCGGGACTGGAAGCCTCTGGTGGGCAGGGCTGTTTACTGCTGCAGCCCGTTCAGTGTCTGGCCACAGGAGGTGCTGGTGCATGCTACAGAGTAGGCACAGAATGGGACCTGTTCACTTCTTTCCACTACACCATCCTGAGGGCAGGATTCCTGACACCAGGCACTTAGGGAAGCCAGGATCCTATATTGGAGTTTCGGGGTGGAAAGCATATAACTCTTTAAGAGGGGAGCACACGATGGTGTGAAAGAACCACCAGGCACCTCATTAGCTGACCATCTGAAATGGGGGTGGCTTTCCAGGGCAGCCTGAGCCCTCAATACAACCTGCTGGAGAGATCACCCTGGAGAGGCCCAAGGAGCCCAGCTGAGGGACTCCCCTGGGTGCTGGGTCATTCACTCCCAGGAAGCCTCCTGGGCTGGCTTCCCAGCCCCAAGGAGCTAAGCAGGGTCGCTGGGCCAGCCAGCAGCAGCTAACAACCAAGTCGTGGGAACTTGCTCCGTACCAGGCACTGTGCTGATCACACCACAGGCATGATTTACCCCTTCCAAACCTTCCTTCATCGCATCCCCCTTTTACAGTGAAGGGAAGTCAAGTTTAGAGAAGACAAGACAGAGACACATGTTAGCATGTGTCCATCATAAAAAACAGAAAGCACTTGGCTCCAAAACAACCAGTGGGTTCACAGTCAATTTGGTAGGAAGAAGAGAGAAACTAGTTGTTTGGGATCCTATAGACAAAACAATTCTCTGAGCTCGACCTTCTCCATTCTCTAACTGGCGGCTGGGGGGCAGTGCAGACCGGACACTCATCTGCCTCCACAGTCATCATTTTGATCACCTCTTCTCCTCCCTCTATTTGCCCCAACCCCAGCATCCTGGCTCTGCTCCCCCACCCTGGCAGCAGGCTGAGAGCCCCCCACCTCCATGGGGAAAAAGGTTATCAGATTCTACCAGGAGTGTGTGCGCATGCGCTCGCATGCATGCACACACACGGAGTACAGAGCCTCATAACATACGTGCACACATACAGCGCATGCCTCGTAACAGACACACAGATACAGAGCATGTGACCTCACATGCACGCATACACATAAACTATAAACCTCTCCTGTATGCACAGAGGACATAAAAACACTTGTAAAGCAACACATCAACTAGCACAAATTATCATCACAGGCAAACTGTGTACTCGGAGCTGAGGGGATAGAAGGAATGGAGAGGGGAGAGGGGAGAGGGAAGAGGACATTTCCTGGGAAGGGGGTTTCCAAACAGAACTGTGGGGGCTGGTCTCAGAGAAGCTGCCTGGTGTCCCTACCGGTCCCCTGGCCCAGGCTCCCTGGAGGGCGGGCTGGGGCATAGGGGCCCTCCTGGCTTTCCCTGTGGCAGTATAGAGAGCTGGGGGAAAGGATCGCCCTTCCTCCATCATCACCCCCTTTTCAGTCCTAACCTGGAGGCCCATTATATGACTCCTGGGAGGTAAGGAAGGAGGGGGGTGATCAGTAGGGGCAGGCACAGGGGGCCGTGGTGTAAGTTCTCCAAAGGCCCATCCATCAACTGAATGGAGATAATCCTAGTGCTCAGCAGGCCCAGGACACTGATTACTCTCTGGGTACCATAAACACAGCAAATAAATCTGGTAAGGGCCGGTAGGAGGGTGTCTGGGTAACAGGGCTGGCCACCCTGCCTAGGAAGGGATAGGCGGCCCATCCATCATTTTGAGAGATGCTGCAATCCAGGCCAATGAGATCAGGACACTTTGGGGGGTGGGGGAGGTAGGCAATCATAATAAAATAATCCAGTGCAGTGTGGCTGTTCCGCGCCGATCTTATTTACACCGGGAAAAGCTTGTCCCTGCCTCCACTCGTTTATACCCGGGAGCCACTGCAGAAACCTCAGCTATTGACTCAAAAGTCCTCAAAGGAGGCCTGACCCAGAGGGCAGGGCTGTGTTGGGATGGGGGTCAGGCAGGCCCTAAGCCCTTCACAATCTATTGCTTCCACGCACTTCCTGGGTGCAGGGCAATTCCAGTACTAGGATCCGATCGCACAGCTCTGGCCCGTGTCTGGCTGCAGAGGCTGCACCGTAATTCAAGCTAACGGAGCATGCATAATCTAGAGCAGTGGAGGGTCCAGGAGGAATTTCTCATTGGCGTCGAAACATATCAGATGACCGTTTTGCAGTCGAGTTACCATCCTAATTAAGCAAAGGAGATTGTGAGGTCTGAGCCCACATGGTGACCTGCAGGGTTGGAGTGTGGAGGGAGGCGCACTGGTCTTGAGTGACCCTGGAGGGGACAATCTGCATGTGGGTATCAGAGTCCACTCAGTCCCCAGCCCCAACACTGGGAAAGGGTTTTGATTTTTGTGCTCCCATGATCCTCTTTCTTGGGATGCCACCGCTGTCTCCGTCCCCGGCTCCCTGTCCTGAAGCTGACAGAGCAGAAGAGGCACCAGCCTTTTCATCCCAGGAGATCAAAGCAGCTGGCACAGGTGAACACCCTAAATCCTTTCTCCCCCCACCACCCAGGTAGGGGCCCCTCCCTTGCCATCTTTTGGAATCTCTGGGTAAGGGCAGGAGAGAACGGAACTTTGCAGAAGCTTAAGACAGGTCCTGGCAAAGGATCAACTCACTGAGCTGTGGACCCACCCAGGATCTGGGACCAGCCTGGGAACACCCGCTGGAGGCAGTTCCAGGCGGATTGTCTGGAAGAAGCTATTGCACCTGCTCACCTGCTCGTAGTCTCACAGTGAGACATGGCAGGAGGCCCCCAGATGACATCAGTGATGCCCACAGGCTCAGGGGATGGAAGAGTGATAATATCAGGACATTTTCCTCTAGCATAGCTGCATTAATACTCCCAAGGCACAAGACTGACTGTAGCAGGACAGAGCAGGCGCGGAACGACTGTACTTCTAGTGCTTGTAAGGTGTCCAAAAGATACAGTTGTAATAACCACTGAGAGTCTGATGATTAGCACTAATAACTCCCCAAATGCTCCAGGGATGCGCCAGGCTATTCCTGTACCATCAAAGGTGCAAACGTAGAGGTGCTATGCAGGGGAGGTGGGCAGGCTGAAAGCAAGATCTCGCGGCACTGCAGGTTTAGTAGGCTGTCTTCCTCCCACCCCATCCCGTACCAGGCAGCTTAGCCAAGTGGTGCCATCACGGACACTGGGCTCCACTTCCTGGCTCTGCCACTTCCTAGCCGTGCAAACCAGGTCAAGTTATCTAACCTAACCTCTGCCTGAGCCCTGCTTTTCTTTATGCAAAAAAGGGGAAAATAGAAGTACCTTTCATATGAGTTGTTATTACAGGTAAGATGTTTACAACAGTGCCTGGCACCCTGGAACTCTTGATAAAAGTTTGCTATTGTTATATCATCAACTGTCCAAACAAAGCTACTGTGTATCCACCTACGTGTACTAGGATGTGGCCAACTTTGTGCTTGGCCCTGGGGAAACCAAGCTGGGTTAGCAACGGACCTTGAACTTTTGGAACTCTCAGTTTTATGAAGAAGATAAATCTCAGACCCAACTACCTATATGGCAAGATGCAGAGCGGTTAATGCACAGGGCAGGGGGCTGAGATGAGAGAGGTTATTCCCAGCTGAGGTCCCTGAAGGTTTCATGATAGAAGTGGCTCTTGTCCTTAATATTTAGCTATGGGAAATGAAGGAGGGGGGGTTGCATGTGCAAAGACACTGAGGTGGGAAGGCACAGAACACAAATAGAGGAATGTGTGGCCAGGTGGGTCTGGAATGCAGGGGAGGGAGGTGGGAGATGAGCCAAGTAGGGAGCAGCTATTCAATGCTGGGCTTGGGAGTGCCCTGCTCAGGTGTGCCTGAGGTAGTCATCCAAGCAGCAGTGTGGGCAGACTGGAGGCCAGAGCCAGGAGAGAAGTAGCCAGTGGTTGCTATAATAATCCCAAGAAGGAGGCTATTGCTACCAGCCCCTCCCAGGGGGGACCCAAATAAAGTGGTGGCAGGGCTCCCTTGCCTCACAGGCCGCTGGCAGCCTTTGCCCACAAGAAACCAGGACTGAGGAAGGGGATGCCTGAGGCGCAGCTGACGGTCCAGAAAATGGAACCCACAAAGACAGCCTCATCAATCCCACTTGGAGCTTGAACTCCAGACGGGCTACAGACCAGGGCCACACAGGGAGCTCAGGATGGCACAGGCTGCCAGCCCCTCGTCTCTAGAACAGGGCTGGCTCATGTCTGCACGAACAGATCAGTGTTCCCATCTCCACTGATTCATTTGGTGGTAACACCACCAGCTCATGGGCCAAAGTGTGGCTGGTGTGACCCTCCACAGGAGGACACCAAGTGAGCCCACGAGCACCAAGGACCGGTTATTTGGGCCTGGCCCTTTTCTCCACAAGACGGGGTCACCGAGAAGGGGCAAGCTTTTCTTTGCCCTCCATCTTGTTTTCATGGTGAGCCCCCTGAGCCCCCATGGAATTCTGTGAGCAGCAGCGGGTAGCAGGATTGCTACAGAGGAAGAGAGGGCAGGCAGACGCTGTCCACAGGCACTAGATTCTGTGGAGAAATAACTCCATCTTTGGTGGGGGACCCAGAGATGGAGCCCAAGGTTCCATCACAGTGATTATGGGCAACTTATTCTACCTCCAGGAGGCGGGTGGAATTAGGAAGCCCTGGTCTCAGCTGCCAGCTGGTGAAAATACGCATGTGTGTGTGGGGGGGGCTTCTACCAGGTCCCTACCCCTACCTTTCAGAGGGAAAGACAGGTTGAAATTCGTGTCAACGCTATTGTCCCTTAGAGTATCCCCAGGCCTATGAGGTGTGGGGGGGTATATGTGTGCACACCCAGTCCCCAAAGGTGCTCTTCCCCGAGATGGTGTCCCAAAGGGAGCTGAGTCCTTCTGCCCTTCTGGCCAGGGGCTGAACTGAGGGTCCAAGTGGGTGGAGGATCCCATGTATTCAGCATACATTCCAGGATGGTGGGGTGGGGTGGGGTGGGGGTGTCTCCATTTATGCCCACAGGTCAATTCTAACTCCCAATGGGACATTCTTGTGCCCGTGGCACCGGCCTGTTTTGCTGCCTGGGCCACGCCTGCAGCTGTGTCCCAGTGGAGCCACCAGCCAGCGGAACTAATGTCCTCTAATGAGATCCGGGCCAGAGTGGCCGGGCGGGTTTTATTGTCTGTGGCTTGGTAATGAGACTCCTCATAAACTGGGAATGAAATTGGGGTCTGTGCAGACTAGAGGGGGGCTAGAGGGGGCCCAGGAGAGGGAGTCCATTCTGCCTGCCAAAGTTCATCCCTCTTCCTCTCTCTGCTACTCCATCCAGACCAAAATGGTTTTTGGGGTACCCACTCTGTGCCCCTGGGTTCCAGTGCCTGTCTGTGCCCAGGGACTCCACACTTACACACTTTCACTTCAGGGGTATGCCCATGTCTCAGGCTGGGTCCCCAAGGGGTGACGCTCTAGTTCCCAGAAGGACACTGTACCTCCCGATCCATTTTGCTCTTGGGTATCCTGCACTGTTCCAGCCTGGGCTCTGTGGTCAGCTCTTGCTGGGTCTCGCTCCAACCTGTGTCCTCAATCTATCTCTCACTTCCCCAGGGTGCCCCATGTTCTGGTTTGTTGTGGGGAAAGAGTATAAGCTGATGGTGGCTGGCAAAGCAAATGATTATCTCTCTGGAACATTCTAGCTTGACCCTACTCAACTTCCTCCTAGCCCATTTCATCTTCCTCATCTACTAGATTTGGTGTCTAAAGACCTGGCATCTAATTTGGCTACAGTGACATGAGGTGGTCAGCAAGTTTCTAAACTGCAGTCTCACATTGCTTATCTGAGAGATGGGAGATGCACTGACTGTGCCCACCAGGGGTTACCGAGAGGACCCAGGGAAACTGAGCAGAGGAGTGTGACAGCAGATCACTGGCGAAGGCCTTCAACCTGCAGTAGAAGAAGGTGGCAGGATGCACTGCTAGCGAGAGGGGGATCCTTGGAGGAATTCTCTATCTGCTTGTACCATCTCATCGAATGGGCGGACTGTTGGGAAGAGGGTCCTGTTGCCACACAACACCTCCGAAATGTGAATGTTTGGAGGAAGGCAGGACTGAGTCCCAGGCCCTTTCTGCCAGCCCCAGGCTGATGCCACAGCAAGTGCTCCAGATGGGCAATGGCACCCGGCTGGGCCACAGCCAGGGAATGAGGTGGGTGCCCGGGAGAGCCCTTGGCGACAAGTAGCAGAACAAAGACCACACAACAGCAGGTGCTTGTTTTCACACACGACCACCAGAGCTGGGTGCTTTTAACTACCCGAGTCCTCTTAGAGCTGCCACGGCCTCTTCCATCGCGGCCCAGTGGGGACAGAGGCTCCTGCCTGAGCAGCTCTAGGTTAGAGGCAAGGAAAGCAAGGTCAGCAGGGTGCAGGGAGCTGAGCGGCTCTTTCTCAAAGAGGGACCAAGCTGGCACTGTCCCTCTGGGGCCAGGATCAGTGGGAGAAAAGCAGCTACCACCTTTACCACCACATGACTGGCACTCTGCAAAGCACGTTCCCTGCTTTATTCTTGATCTAATCTTCACAATCCTTCTTTGAAATCTGTATTAACAGAAACCCATTTTACAGGTGGGAACCTGAGGCCAACAATGTGACCTCACCAAGTCCATTCAGCTAGCAATGAGTAGAGCTGGGATTTAAACCTAGTTCCCCTGGCCTCTTTGCGATCTCACTCCACCGCGTGACCAGGGCAGTGTGCAGGGGGACGGAGTTATCTTTTGCTCCTTCTTACCTACAGCCTGGGACCAGAGTGGCTCTGGTCTGGAAGACTGTGAAAAGCAAGCACAGATCTCGTGAGGCCCTGAGGATCATACATACCTATTCCCTGACAAAGCTTGGGATTACCTGTGACCCTGAAAAGTCTTTCAGGAGGTCTTTCTGTGTCCTTCTTGGATATCACCTTGCACTGAGTTCAGCTCTCTTTTGGAATAGGTCAGGGTTCAGATATTAGGTATGACGTGTTTTCTCGTGTCTCTTCCTGCTTCCCACTGCCCAGCTCCCAACAGCACCAGGGCATCCAGAGTTTCAAGGGTTAACTAGACTAAGGGGTGTTATCTCTAGCGCTGGGCATTCCCTTTGCAAGGCGATCCCGATCTTAAGTTACCTCCTGTTCCAGCTCCATCTGCTGCTGGTTCTGCAGACCTGGTCTCTCTGGCGGGGTGGGCATCATGGGGGAGAAACACTCTCCAGCTGGACTTGGGCACAAGGTGCTGGGCTCCCAGGACTACCCTCCTCCCCATTCTCAGCCCTTCTTTTCCACTGCCCTTGTCAGCCAGGGGCTCCTGCTCTCAGCTGCACTAACCCAGGATGCTCGCAGGCACATATGTGTTGGCAACCTGGGCACACATGTGATTCTGCTGGGTTTTCGTGGGGTAGCCAAGTCCACATTCATGCCTTTTTTTAATGTCCAGAGTATGCCACCTTCATCCGCACCCCCATCTTTTTCCTCAAGCTTTCATGCAGGAAGCAAAGATGCTAAATTAGTAGCTAAAAACCCATCTCCACAGCCCCTCCCAGCCATTCAGGGATCATGAGAAGCTGCAGGACAAGTCAGGCTCCAGTTAACACAGGTTCTTTTCGACAGGAGAAGGGCAGAAAGAGAAGACAGTCTCTCCAGGCGGCATCTCCCCGCAAAGATGTGGAGGTCCTACTGAAAGCTAAGGGCAGAACAGGATAAGAAAGCACTGTTTAAGCTGCCCTCACCCAAAGGACTGAGCAGCTCCTCTTGCCAGGCGCTAGCTAAGGGCAGGTCACCCTCACTGACACTCTGATACTCTGGCCTGGAAGATTATCAAGCCTCAGACCCATGTACAGATCCTTAGTCAAAAAGCCATAAGAAATCAGTTATATGTGAATATATATTCGATATGTATTTATGGGCCCGCCCCACCGTGACCCACAAATACCAGTGCCAATACCTTCTTAGCTTCATCCCCACGACTCCTCGTGGGCACATGTGTTGTAGATAACCAGCCCAAGCACACCAAGCCTGCCATGCACCCACTCTCTACTGCAGGTGAGGCCTCATGCAGATCATCAAAGCTGGTATAGCCTAAGTCCCACAACTGGCTAATGTCCACTCTAGACTGACTACCATTCAAACTGCAAAGAAAAAAAAATCAGCAAAACAGGTGAACAGACAGACTACCTGCTCTGTCCCTCCCCCAGATGGGAGTCGTTCAATTTACCAGGTTAACCAGGGAAGATACAATCAGGAAAATCGAAGGTACATTCACACCTCCCTTGGGTGTTTTCTGTTTGTGCTGAACAATGAACATTAGTCAGCTGCTAAACAATGGCAGTATCTCACACACAGAACGGGGCGACCCTCTGCCTGGCCCACATGCTCAGCCAGCAGCCTTAGGGTTCTGGCAGTGTGGCCCTCCTGGCAGCTTTCAACTGGGCCCTGGGTGAGGACGGGGCCAATGAGGTGGATGCAGCATGTGAGATGAGTGGCTGTCAAGGGACTCCCTATCACAGTCTTAGACCAGCATCCTGCAGCCACGGGCCACCTGTGCTGGGTGCAGAAGTTCAGCCTTAGAGACCCTTCCAGGCCACGCAGTCAGGGGCTGGCTCAGACCATCTCTCCCCCTTCCTTCTGGCCTTGACTATTAGGCATTGACTGAGTCTGAGACACTCCCCACAGTGCTGCCTCAGAAACGGGCGCTGAGAGTCCCATTTGCACACACTGCCAAGCCCGGCCAGCAGAATTGGTTCTGCTATAACGTCCTGCTCAGCAAGCCCAAGCATGGCACTGTCTGAGCACCAGGGAGAGAGGAAAATAAGCCCACAGCCCTGACACTCGAGCTTTGAAGGAAACCACCATGACAGTGAGCTCTGCATTGGCTACAAAGAAGGGGTGCTGCCTGACAGGTCTTCCGAGGGTGTGCATGACACCTGGGGTGTGTGTTCTCTTTCCAGACAAAAGGTTTGGGGAAGCCAATTAGGGAGGGTGTGGTGTAGGTGGGACCCCAGCTCAGCACACCTGCTTCTAAGGCGGGTTCTCAAGACTCCTTCTGCCTGCACCTGCCCCTCTTTGGGTCCCAGCCCCTATGCCCCACTGGCCCCCTCCCCTGGTGAAGTCTGTGTGGTTGTAAACACACTTCTGGGTTTAGTTTTCAGTAGCCAGATGGGGAGTGTGTTGAAGTCAGGGGGCCATTACATACACTGGGGGAATACCTCCCTCCTCACCTTCCCCCAAAAGGCTCCCCTCCTCATGCTTCCGTGCTCCCTTCCCCAGGAGAACCCAGAAAAGAGCTTTGGGATGGCAAGTCCCCAGAGGGAGGCAGCAGTGGGGCAACTGGAGAGAGCCGATGGGTGGTGGAATGTGGGGTATGGAGAGAAGGGCAACTTTTGGATCTTTAAGCCTTTGACCAAGGGTCACATGGGTACAACCACATCTGCCTGCCTCCCTTCACAGAGGAGGCACAAGGGGGCATAGGTGCTAGGTAGAAGGGCTTGGGGGAGCTGGGAACTTAGGCTGCTGCTGCTGCTCCCCAGTCATAACAATCGTGACCAGTGGAGGGGAGCGCAGGCAAGCTTAGTTAGTGTTGGTAGATGCTGAGGTTCCTTCTTGGCATCCCACCCCTCATGTGGGTTTTGTGTGTGGGGTAATGTCCACACTTGAGCCAGGTGAGCATGTCAGCTCCCTGCCCCACGTCCAGAGTAGAGTGGAGCAGGCAGGCCTCCAGCCCCCCAAAGAAGGAATTAACCATTGTGCATCAGGAAACTGGAGAAGAATAACAAAAGGAGGGGAGAGTGGTGGGGGGTAAGCTTGGCCCCCCTCCCCCAAATCTTCCTGACCTTTGTCCAACCCAGGATTAGGTTAACCCTCAGTGTTCCAGACTGAACCTCTCCTTCCCGGGGTTCTGGGTGTGGACAATAAGGAACTGAGGGGTGCCTGGTGGTCAGATCCCATGTAGAGCCTGGCTTCTGATATCTCCTGCCAGCTTCCCAGTAGGTGCAGGGTGAGATGAAGCCCTCCCACGCTCACAAAGACTGCCCTCTGGGAGAGGGACTCAGTCATGCCCCTTTGAAATGGGCAGTGACACCTGTGTGCCTTGGAATCCCCCCTCCCCCAACCCACACCTAGCAGGGCAGCAACCCACAGCCTGCAGGCAGGGGCAGGGGCACAGGTGCAGGCTTCCACAAACTGCTTTTGTTGCTACCCTCAACTGTGAGATTTGCTGAGCCCTGCCAGTGAGCTGGTAGCACAAGGGGCATAGAAGTGAAAGAGGCCAGGGTCTAGTCTAACAGGAGTGTTGAACCCCTGCAGCCAGGCAGGCCCTAGATAACACACTGCCCTGGAGTCTGCGGCATCGCAGGCATCTCCTCCCCTTCGCTGCCAGCTGCGCCTGCGATCTAGTATTCTTGCCCCAAGCAGGGCTAGTCCTTCTGTACTCAGACCCCTCATTCCGCCAGGACCACGTGCTCCAGCCAAGCCCCCACCCTCCGAGCCCGCACCTAGCTGGGCGGGGGGGGGGGGTCCCCTCACCTCACGTCTCCTTCCAGAGGAAACCACCCCCCCCCCCCGACGGCTCTCGGATCCCCAGCCACCTGGGGAGCCAGGCAATTTCCCCAGGGAAGGGAAAGGGTTAAATCCAGGCGAGAGGACTCGGTCGGATTTGCCTTCTAAACGCATTTTCCAGTTCATTCCCCAGCACAATAAGCCCGGGCCGGTCCCAGCCTCCGCCCCCACCCCACCCGTCTGAGGGGCCACGGCGGGCCACCCCTGGGTCGTTGTCGGGTTAACCCCTGCGCCGCCGGCACTTCTATGAAGGACTCTCGGGGCACCCTCGAGAAAGTGGGTCATGCAGCCACCTGGCCGGCTCGAAACCCGCGGCGACGGCTCCGGGGAGAGCCCCCGAAACTGGGCGCGGAGTCCCGAGGCGCAGCCCAGCCCTGCTCGGGGCCGGCAGGACCCGGCGCTGCGCCTCCCGCCTCTCCCTTCGGGCAGCGAACCGCAGGTGAGCGAGGAGGTGCCTCTGCCGCAGGAGCGGCTCTCGGAGCCCGCTTTGGGGAGACGCGGGGCGGGAAGGAGCCGGAGGACCCGAAACCGGCAGGCAAAGAGGCCAGCGAAAGAAACGAAGCCCCCCTCCTCTCCGCGCCCCACTCCAGCCACAGCCCACCGGCTCCGAGAGTGACGCCCTCCCCCTGGGGCTGTTGTCTCATGCCCCAAGACGGCGATTACGGTGATTATTTTGCATTTATGTAACATGCAGTGTTTCCAAACTGCTTCCCGAGCTGAGAGCTGGTTATTAAATAAATAGAACGCTATTACATATTATTATTTTTATGAAAAATTGAGCGGAGAAAGTGCTTTCTCGCTACACGGAGACGTGGATCCGACTGCTCCCCTGCAGGGCGGGCTGCTCGGCTTCTGCACGTCTCTTGCTCCGCGCTGCCACGCTCCCCACCCTCACCTAAACCGTGACCCAACTTTTCTGGCTCCTTGCGCTCCCTGCAACCCAGACGTGCCCGCCATCCAGCTCCCAGCCCCGGGGAGGCGTGGGGTGGGGGGCTAAGGAGGGGGGCAGAGGCGGAGCCGGCTTACCTGGGAGGAAGAACGCGGTCAAGCCGAGAGCGAGTCCCCACCAGCGTCCAGCGGCGCTCGCAAGCCCCATCCGGGCCATCGGGGTCCGGGGTCCCGGGTCCGGCGCGCGGGGCCGCGGGCTGCGCGCTCCTCGCGCCCCAGAAAGCCGCCCGGAAGACGAAGGCAGGTCACTGCCGGCCGCCGGGCGCCCCGAGGATCCAGGTCAGCCGCAGCCGTCGGCCGGGCGCGGTGGGCTGGGTGGGCTCGGCGGGGCAGCAATCCCGGCCCCGGGCCGCCGCCGCCGGCTCAGAGGCTCGGCAGATGCCCGCCGCAAGTTGCACGAGTCATGCCCCTTCTCCTCCTCCGCTCTCCCCCCCGCGCCGGTCCCCGCCCTCTTCTTCCACGCAGAGCGGGGCTGGGGAGAGGGACCCACCCCCGGCGCGCCCCGCTGCCCGATGGCGCGGCGCGGGCTCCCGGCCCCCGGCGCGCTCACACCCGCCCGCTCGGCTCCAACTTGCAGGCGTCCATGGCCGGCCGTCCTCCGAGGGCGGCGGGACGAGTCCAGGCGGCGGGCGGGCGGCGCGGTGGGCTCGGGGCCCAGGCGGCGGGCGGGCGTGCGCCTCCGGGGCCAGCTGCCCGCGAGGCCGGGGCTGCGCGGCTCGGCGCGGGGAAGGCGAGCCGGGTGCGCCGCGCGTCTCCGCCGCTCGCCGCGCCGGGTCCCGGCGATCCGCAACAATGTGGAGCTGCCGGGGCGCCGAGGCGAGCCGCGCTCGCTCCTCTCCCTCTCTTTCTCTCACTCGCCGAGCTCCAGCCTCTCACCCGCTCTCCCGTGATGTCAGACCGAGGGGAGGGGTTAGCGTTAACCCCCTCCGGGCTCCCGACGCGCGGCCCGCGCCGGCCCGGCCTCCGCCCCAGCGCGCACACCTTCCCGCCCAAGGCAGAGGCGGGTCCCCAGCGCGGGCGGGGGGTCCCGCCCAGACCCGCGGGCTCGGGAGATGCCCCCTCGCTAGCCTTGCAGCCCCGGAGTGGGCCGGAGGGCTGTGCGCCCTCCGCGGTCTGACAAAGGGAGGCAGTGACCCCTAGCGGCCGGCGTCGGGGGAGAAGCCGCTCGGTGGGGGTGGAGTTAAGGGGGGAGGCTCTGGAGGAGCGCGGGGGGGGGGTGCGGAATGGAGGAGACCGGATCTAGCTGTGTCCGAGCTGAAGCGGCCTCTCCAGGGCCTCTGCTCCAGCCCTGGCCCCATTCTGCAGATGAGGAGACAAAGGCCCAAAGGAGGTGATGGCGACTCGCCTAGGGCGCAAGGACAGAAAGTGGCAGGGCTAGGACTCGAACACCAGCTCTCGCCTCTGCATCACCTGGCCGCTAAATGGAGAGGCAGAAGCGCGAGGACCGACCGGAAGTTGCTGGAGAAGTCGGGGGAAGGCTTCAGGGAGTGATATGGGACCACTGAGGTTTCCTGCCCCTTCAGGGGTTCCTTTTCTAAAAAACAGAAGCCCTCTGCCCAAACAGCGTGGACCTGAGCTCTGCTCCCCCCCCCCTTTTTTTTTTTCTTGTGAAGGATTTGCGGGATTCCTGAGAAAGTGACCCATCCAGCGTGGGAGGCAGGGCAGGGACGTCCCATCACCCTTCACCACCACATCCCGGTGTGGTCAGCTTCTTGCCAAGGGGGCTGGATCCTCAGGGGCCCTTGGCAGCCCAAAGTTTGGCCTCTCCTCCTTCCCTCGCTTTGGACTTCCTACCTTAAGATAGTTTTCTACTAAGGAGAACCGAGTTCTTCCCCAGAGATGGGACCAGACAACACTCCCTTTGCCCATTGCTGCCCTTTGCCCAGCGGACAGGAGCAAGAGGAAGTTGCTGGTTCCTGATAACAAGTAAATTCTAACTCCTAGGATTAGGAGGAACAGAAAGCATGGGCTAGGGAGGGCCCCCCTTCCTCACTACCTGGGATCTGGCCCTGGGCTTCTCTGTTTCCTGCGGAAGTAGTCTAATTCAGCACACACGCACACTCACAGGTACATCTTTTGTATTTAACACATGTAACCAGGCTTTCTTCGTACCAAAAACTGTGCCAGGCTTGGAGCTACAGAGACATGGTCACTAAAGGTAGTGGGGGGGAGTGCAGGGGAGAAGACAAACATAGAAACAGAGGTTGCTAGCAGGCATTTACTCTGAGTGTGCCCCAGAGATGTGCACACAGCGCGATGTGTCTTGGAGGAAGTGCCCAGTGCATTTCAGCCTGGGGAGGGGCAGGGATCAGGGAAGGCTTCTGGGAGGAGGGGGCTGAGTGTGTTATCTCTCAGACAGAAACATGTGTGTGGTAGGGAGGCCTTAAGCAGGCTGGATTTAAGGAGGGGGGAGGGGTCCGCATTTGCAACACAGCCCAGCAACTGCAGGGTGAGTAGGACTCACAATGTTGGTTGGGTCCTGGGCCTAAGACTTGGGGAAAGGATGGGCCTGCAGATCCCTGAAGGCCAGGTAGCCACTAGGAGGTTTTATGCTGGGAAATTTCTTACTGAATTTCATTTGTGGTAGCCAGTCTGGCCCTGGGCCCCTGTGCTCTGGCCCTTCAGTACTTTAAGGACCAGGACTGACTGAGTGGGTTCATTGTCCAGGCTTCAGGCTCGGCCGGGCACATTGTAGGAGCTGAATGAATGGGCTTGGCTGGCCATTTGCAGATGTCTGCTAGTTCCCTGCTTGTATTCGCCCACCCTCTCCATCTTTGGGAAAAGTTTCTTTGGTTTTCTGCTTTTAAAATGGGCACCCAGAGAGGCTGTGTCTGGGGTTGGCGTGGCTACTTGGGGATGGCTTGGGTGGAGAGAATGGTGCAGGTAAATGAAATAGTACACTCATCGTCTTTAAACAAGCCCCTAAAACATGCAAAACATGGGCGCCAGGTGTGTGTGTGTGTGTGTGTGTGTGTGTGTGTGTGTGTGTGTGTAGGTTGCAGGGGTAGAACATGGAGCCAGGGGAGGGGCAAAGGAAAAGAGGAGAGCTTATTTACTTAGGGAGATGACTCACTCCACAAATATCTCCTGAAGTACCTACTACGCTAGCTACTGAGGATACAAAAGTAAATAGCAGCCACAGCCTTATTCAAGTTATTATATCATAGGAAGAAAGTTGTTTGCTGCCAAAGGGGGCTCCCCAAATGCTGGTGTCTAGAGGAGAGGAGTGCTTCTCATTGTGGAGAGCTGGGAAGGTTTCTGGAAGAGGTGACATTTGACTGAAGTCTGGAAGGATGGATCAGATAAGGACCAAGGGAGATGGAGGAGAGAAATTTTTGAGAGGTGGGGCCCTGTGTGGGAACAGCAGGAGCTCCAGTTTGATTGGCTTTTGGGGACTGTATAAGAGAAAGAGGCAGGTAGTTGCAATCATATATGAAAGATCTGGATGTTTCTTTCAGTGGTGCAAAACAGCACAGGACCCAACATAGAGACTAGGTTCTGGGCCCTACTCTTAAGCTGAGAGGCCAAGAGCCATTCTTGTTTCTTTCTTCCCCAACTCTTCTATTTAGTAGCAGGGTGTCCTGGCACAAGTGACTTAACTTCTCTGTGCTCAGATTCTTTATCTGTAAAATGATGGGAGATAATAGATTTCACCTCACGGAGTTGTGAGGATTAAATGAATTAAACAGAGTGAGAGCTTGGAGCCTGGTGTATAGGAAGAACTGTTTAAGTGTTAGTCATTATTACTGTACTCTTCCCATGTCTAGTTTTGCTTCTCTCTGCTATGGGGCCTGAGGGATAATCTATAGTTTTAAAACAGGTTTGGATTTTCAGAGGAGTTGCAAGGATGGCACAATGTTTCATTCAGCTTCCCTTAATGCTAATATCTTATAGAATCATGTTATATTTGTTGAAACTAAGAAATTAATATTAGTATAACACTATTTACTGAACTGCAAAATTTGTCCAGATTTCTCCTTTTTCCATGAATGTCTATCTTATGTTCCAGGATCCAATCCACAATACCATGTTGCATTTAGCAATGGATTGTCTTCCAGAACACTGGAGACCCCTTCCCTGGTCAGCCAGCCGCTGAGGTCAGTGTCAAGTTCTCAGCAAAGCCTTGGGGTGACTTCCTTCTGTCTCACCTGGCTCTAGGGCTCCAGCGACCTTTACTTCCTCAGTCTCCCCTAAGCTGTTTCTTCCCCTTCTCCCCTCTTTTTCCTTGAGGGCTCAGTTTATATGTGGCCCACTCTGCCCTCAGACCAGGCAAGTCTGCTACTGTCCACTCTTAAAGTCTCCTTTGCATATTGTAACCACTTCAGTATTTGTTGATAGCAGTGGATTCATTTTCCACTGGGCTGTCAGCCCTCCAGGGGGGGACCATGTTGGTCTTGTTCTCTCCTTCCTCCCTGGCACCTATGAGGTACCTGGTACTTGGCAGGCACTTAATGAAAATGTGTTGTCTCACTCCCATGCTGTGCCACCTTCTACCAATCACATCTTCTTTCTGGGCCTCCTTTTTCTCATCTGCAGATCGAGGAATTGAATTTGTTCAGTGGTTTCCAATTGTTCTTTGAAAGCTCTAGAATTTCCTGGGTTTGCTGCTCCCCACTTCAATAGGAGCTGCTGTTTTCACTCTTCAGAAACTGGGTTTCTGAGAAAGATCATTCTTAATGGATTCTGCTATTGAAAGAAATGTGTACCCCCTGACATATTATTGCATTATATATTATGTATTGCAAATAGTTGTATGATTTGATAACGCCATGATTTTTTTTCTACAGGCAGTGGTGAGCCATTGAAGGTTTCCAAACAGAGAAGTGCTTATGGGGTGCTCTCAGAGCTGTGTTTTCAGGAGATGAATCTAGCACTAATGTGGGAAGGATGGACAAATGAGGCTTGGTCAGTGAGGGAAGAGGGAGATGAGGAGAGAGGGTTGTCATGGAAGCCAAGTGAGGAAAGACTTTAACGGAGGAGGAGATTGCCAACGGTGTCCGATGCTGCGGAAAGTAGGTGGGGATGCGAAGGGGTCTTTGCAAATGGTGGCAAGCACACCGGTGACCTTGGAGAGAGTGGTGTGGTGGCAGAGCGAGGGCAGAGCCACATCAAAGGGAGAGAAGCAAATGGAAGGTGGAAAAGTGGAGGCAGCAGGTGTGCACTCTAATTTTGAAAAATCGGGCTGTGGATAGAATCAACAAAGTGGATCAGAGGCTTGGGGGGACCAAGGGGTTTATTTTCCCCTCTCTGATGGGAAATCAAAAGCTCCTGAGGATCTATAGGTAGACGAAAAAGAGCTAGTGGACAGCGAGATGGGGGAAACAAGTAGCAGAGGTGAAAGAGGCTGGACTTCATGGATCGGGTCCTGGCGGAGGCATGGGTGGTGGGCTAGAGTGGAGGAACAGTGAGTCTTGACAAGAGGGGACTCATCTTTCTCTGAGCCAGGAGAGAGGTGAAGAGAGCAGTGGAGATGGATTTTTTGGGTGTGGAAAGCAGTAGAATTAATAATAAGGTCATTGCAGTACAGTAAGAATTGAAGTTACCTGCAGAAAGAGGATGGAAGGTGACTTCAGATTTCATGAAGGAGAGCATCAGGGCTGGTGGAAGGGGGATGTGCTTAGCATTCTTCCAAAGGCTGCAGGGAAATGAACCTGCGTTGTCTGTGTGTTGGGGAAGTAGATATCAGCTTAGTCTGGGGAAGACCATTTAGGGATCTGACAGTGGAATAAACACCCCAGCATTTTCAGATGGAGACCCCAGGCACAGTAGTCAAGGAGGCTGTCAATGGGATTCTTGCCCTGGTATGGACAATGGACCCCTGAATTCCATGTTTCCTTCTGACTCTGAGACTTGACAGCTGTGGGAATGACAGCCACGCATAGGACAGATGTTTGGACTCATCTTTCTCACCTGCCCCACGGCCAGACAGAGATCAGCCCCAAGGAAGTACCACCCCAGGACACTGTCTCCAGAGCCCTCACTTGGCTTCCGCATGCACTTTCAGAGAGGCAGCTGCTGGCTTGGAAGAGGCCCAGAGTCAATACTGCCATGGCCCCTCCCGGCCACATCCCAGCACTCTGTGTCAGCCAGTAATTGGCTAATAAAGCTCACTTTGATGTGAGAGGAACCTTCTTAGGAAGTCCCCAAGACTCCCCAACCCCTGAAATGTGTTCACAGCAGATAAACTTGGATATATATTAGAGTGGGATGCTGAATGGGGGGTCACCCCTTCCTGTGTCCCCAATCTGGGGTCAGTTGAGGCAGAAGGCTAGCAGAGGAGAGGAGCGGAGGCGGAATCCCACAGGGGAAGGATGGCCAAAGCGCTAGCCAGCCCAAAGAGGATCCATCTGGCAGGGGTGGCCCCTTCCCTAACCTGCCAGGCCAACCTCACCCCAGGCAGTGCTCCTGGGGGGTAGTTGGGAAACCACAACCCCTAATTACTGTTATCATCACCCTGGTAGCTGTGGTGATTATGATGGTGCCTCTGTATCCCACAGTGCTTAGCAGCATTTAATTATTGTTATTCCTACAGGGTTCACTGCAGAGCCTCCCGATTGCCTTGGCTGCCATTGCTCCTGGGGCCGATCAGTTGGTGGAACCCAGCTGTCCCCCATGTCTAATGATCTGCCATGTCAAAGTGGTACCATAATGGCTACCAAGCCAGCCTCTCCCTCATGGATTCCTGGGGACCCCCATGGCTTGTGGTGTTAGAGCTCTGAGCAATGATAGAAAGGCCCAGGTCCCTCTTAGACCACCCAGTTCTCCAGAAAGAAGGGGTTTTAGAGGACAAATGGGTTTACGCCCAGTCTCAGGTCAGAAGGCCCTCAAACCTCCAGTAAATCATCACATCCCACATTCTAAAGAACCCTGCTGTGTGGGGGGCAGCATTCCCGACCTGGAATAGGCATCCCTGAAATTCAACAATGGTTCTGAGATGAGGGTCTCGGTGAGGGTCTGCATGGACCAGTGAGCTCAGCCCAAGAGATGGGTCAGAATTGGAGAGAGCTGCAGCCCGGAGCATGCCCAATGGAGAAGAGATGGGCGAGAAGAGGTCTTGGAAGAGGAGGGAGATACCCACCCACTCGCTTTCCTTGCACCCGCTTCCCTCCCCTGGTGCCTTGAGAGCCAGGGGTGATTGTGCTCAGGATAATTATCGGGGTGGACTTCTCATCTAGAGGAACCAGATTATTTTCAAAAGCCACAGGGAAACCGAGACATGGGATTTCCTTCTGGGGCACTAGCCCCTGCATCAGCCCAAGGCCTGCAGAGAAAGGGCATGCTAAGCTTTGCTCCTGGGAGCATGGAATGGCAGCTGCTTCTCCAAGATGCCGGTAAACTCTGTCTCTGCCTCTCTGGGCCTTGGGTCTTTTCAGGATCTGGGGACAGCTGTGTCCCTCTGCCCACAAATGGCACACATGCACCAGGACAGGGTTTACATGGCAACCCGTGGAAGTCCAGCCGGGGCCCTGAGTTAGGAATCCCTGCTGAGGAAGGAGCCCTTTGAGAAGGAGGCAGCCCGGAGCCCCGGCACCCTGTGATCTGGACTAATGAGGGATGTTAGTGACAGGAGGAGCCAGAATGAGGAAAATTGAAACCAGATTTGGATAAAGTGTAGTGAAAAGAAGAACAGCGTTATACATACGCTGCGTGGCAGTTCGGTATAAAATAGGCACCTGGAAGGAGAGGGATGGGGAGGCAACAGGGAGAAATGAAAACAATTTCTGGTAAAGGTTGTTTATTTTCAAATTGACTTTAATCTGATTATAAGTTTTCTTTAATCATGGATTTATTTCTTTCTGTACTACGGAAGGGGCTTTTCCTCCAGAAATGAGCTTCTGGATTACATTTGATTGAGATTAATATTAGTGCTTTGCATGCCTTGAGCACCTACTCCTGGGGGTGGGGGAGCCCTAAGAGGGTGCCCGTGGCTTGCAAGTGACATGCAAAGGGTAGATAATGTCTAGGTGGTTCCTTAATTTTGAAGAAGCTCAAGAGGCAGCCAAGCAGGGAGAGGGCGTGTGGTTTGGAGTCAGGAGTCCTAGGTTTGCATCCTAAATCTGACATTTACTAATGCTGAGACCTTGGACAAGGAAGGTGACCGATTCTCCTGGTTTGTCTGAGACTGAGTGGGTTCCAGGACATGGGATTTCAGGGCCCAAACAGGGAAAGTTCTGGACAAGCTGCAGTGAGTTAGTTGCCCTATCAGTAAGCTACTTATCTCTCTGTACCTCAGTTTCCTCACTTCTAAAGTGGTGTTGATGGCTTCTGGGACCTTTGTAAAAGCACTTTGTAAATTCTGGCATCTTCCAACTGCTGGGGATGGTGGCGATGGTTGGTGGGATGGGTGATAGAGGAGGAGAGGGAGCGGGGAAGGGGTGTCTCCCCAGTCTGGAGGGCTCTTCAGATGCACACCATCATTTATGTGAGTGCGTACGGCTCCCAGTCTCAGGACAGGCTTTTAACAATAATTCACTCAGCAAATATTTATGGACCACCTATGATCAGGTGGCATTGGAATAAAGGTGGCGTGGCATTGGAATAAAGCCATGAACGACTGAGACATGGTCCTGTTCCTTCCGTCCTGGGGCTGAAGTCTAATGGGGAAGAAAGGGTTTATAAGGAAGTGGGTTGATAGGGAACTTTGCGGGCCAGAAATATCAGGTGTGTGTGGGCCCTTCCTTAATCTAGGGGATGAGAAAGGGTCAAAGGTGAGAACTGGCTAGCTAGTGATATCATGTGGAGAAATCATGCAGAGGGAAAGAGAAAGGGCCAGTAGCCGAGAGCATTGAAGGACTGAGGGTTGCTCCGTCTGGCTGGTGGGAGGCGAGAGGAGAGGGGCCTGGGAGGTGCATGCCCAGGTTGTGTGCGCCTTGTATACTGTTAAGAATTTTGAACTTGGGCCTCCCCGGTGGCGCAGCGGTAGCGCGCTGGGTTGAGAAGCTGCCCGCAGCGTCTGCGGCACCGGTTCGATCCCCGGCTGCTCCCCGGCCACCGGAGGAGGGTCCCACATGGAGCGCAGACCTCTCCTGCCGCCCGCTGCTCCCCTCAGCAGTGTACTTCGGTCCTTCTGCCTGCTCTGCTCCCCGCTCTGGCTCTGCTGAATTCTCTCACCCTCCCGCGCTTCTGACTGTACCCAGTGCTTGTATA
Source organism: Talpa europaea (assembly GCF_964194135.1). Classification (NCBI taxonomy): domain Eukaryota; kingdom Metazoa; phylum Chordata; class Mammalia; order Eulipotyphla; family Talpidae; genus Talpa; species Talpa europaea. Next base: position 19,830,584 of record NC_140079.1, read on the forward strand.
AACAAACAACAAACAAATAAATAAATAAATAAAAATAAAACTTTAAAAAAAAAAAGAATTTTGAACTTAATTATGAGGGCAGTGAGGAGCCGTGGTAGCGGTGTCGTCCAGCAAGGATGTACCCCACCCCCTATTATGCTCAGAGGGTGTTCCTGGCCAGAAACTGGGTTTAGCCTGTTTACAGCCAGATCCTCTGGACCTGAAGGTACCAGCTCTCTCTGTCCTGCCCTGAAGCCCTCTGAGTCTGGCCTGCCAGCTGAGCACTGCTGGTGCTCAGTGTCATCAATTTGCACCTTCCCCTGGCAGAGGCCCCGCTGCCTGGCACAGAGTGTGGCTCCAGAGAGCAGAGCCGGGGGACCCCTGCCTCCCAAGCGTGATGCTGTCACCACACTGTATGTGTGGGTTTGATGGCTGCGTGGCAGTGAGCTCAGGGCATGCCGAGGGCTCATGCAGCCCAGGCAACAGATAAATAACGAACCATTATGCGATCGGCCCAGACACAGGGAGATGGGTGTGCGCCCTTATGCACGTGCGTGCACACATAGATTCACTGACATTTATGCCTACCCTTTCCCTGAAACTCAGGCGTGCACAGAGAGAATCCCTGCTAGCTTCCTGAGACCCACGATCCATTCCATCCATCCAGTACTGACACACATATGCTGCAAATGTTCTCTGTACAGTCTCCCCCCGGGCCTGCACACCTCTGCTGGCCCACACCCCGATATCAAAGTCAGCAAAATGTTTTAACATGATATTATGTTAAGGCACTGGAACATGTGCACAGGTGCCAATACAGTCACGGACACACACACAGTGCCCCATCTGCTCCTATAAAGGCAGGTGCAAACACAAGAATGCCATCCTTCTGTGAAACTGGCACATAGACTCCCATGGACACAAGCATGCTCACTCCACACACACACAGGTTGCCACAATTTGCTCCCACAGCAACACCTACACACAATCACAACAGCAATGAGGATAATAACAAAACCAGGTCGGGGGATTGCTTTAGATTTTTTAAAGGACATTCAGGCCTATAATCTCATTTGATCCTCACAGCAGCTCAGTGAGGTAGGTGGGTGGAGCAGGCATTATTACCCCAGGTTAACAGTTGGAGAAGCAGAAGCCAGAGAGGTTAAACTCGCCATCTGGGAGGCGGCCTGGAACCCAGACTTGACTTCTCTGTCATGAGCTGCCTGTTGCCCAAGCCTGTTCGACAACTCCTGCTCTCCCTGCGGAAAGCAGCAACCTGGAGAGGAGCCTGCTGCTGATTCTGGATCCTTGGTCAAAACATTTCCCGGAGTCAACCCTGGGCCCGAGAAGTGGGAATTGGAGGCTGATAAAGGGAAACCGCCATCATTAGAAATCCCATAAAGTCTCATTTACAACTCCCATCAGATGAAAGGAGCAATTGACTGTGTTGGAGGGAAAAGCAAATACCGATTTCCTTTAGGACTGCCCAGCCTCAGACTGCTGATCCTGGGGGCCCCGGGTAGGGGGCATCCTGTCCCATTGGGGTCCTCTCCATCTCTGTGCATTTCCTCTCCCCTAGGTCTGGACTGGCCTCTGGGTCCTTGAGGTCTGGTTCTAGAAGAAGGGGAGAGAAAAGAGACAAGAAGGGAGCGCCTCTCCTCCTCTTTTGGAAGCCTCCTCTTTTGCTCAATTCTGAGCTTTAAGACACATTCAGCACCCACGACTGCCCCAAAGGGCAGAGTCTTCTGGTTGGAGCAGAAATGGGGAACAGGATGCCATACACCTGGCCTGCCAAGTTCATGGAGGCCAGGCTCTTAGCAGGAGCATCTCTAAGATCCAACAATTCTGAAAGGTGGCGAGGGTGCCTTTCTTCAAGGACTTGTGCTCCGCAGTGAGGTGACCTGCTTGTTAAAGGACAGGCAGAATGACTGTCCCTTGTTTTGTGCTGCTGCTGCTGCCGTCTCACTCAGGTTTCAGCATCACAGATTGTCTGGTTTGCATCTGCAAAATGGGAAGAATAAGACCAATGTTACAGTGTTGCTGTGGGCTCAGCCGGGAGGAGGCCTAGGAAGCCTGGCACATGCCTGGCTCACTGCTGGGCTCTCTGGGGCAGCCTCCTGGGAGGACCTCCATGGCAAGGGTGGGAGGGCTGGCGGGGCGCAAGGTGCTTTCCCAGCCTCCTGGGTGTGCTGGCTCTGGCTGGGAGGTTGGGAGGGAAGGGAGGGGCAGGGAGGGGACATCTGTTTGACACTCTTGTCAGCATCCGTTACCTGGTGTGTATTTTCCCAGGAGCTGATTACATTACAGCATGTGTTGATAAACATTTGGAGTCGGAGCCGAGTGGAAACTGAGCAGAATGTTAAGCGGGTGGTGGCTTGGTCAGGAGATGCTGAGAAAGGGCTGGCTGTGGCAAACGGGGCGGTGGTGATGAGGTCTTAGTCCCATTAGCCTGTCCAGCCCCTTTCTCTTTCTCTCCCTCTCCTCCCCTTTGCTCCCTGCTTTGGCCCCTGGGAAGGTATCCAACATGGCCCCAGAGGCAGCATGTCAGCGCAGAAGAGGTGTGGGATTTGCACTCAGATGTTGTGGGTCCCAGTTCTAGTTCTGCCATTACCTGGTTCTTGGCACCTTGGTTCAGTCCCTGAACCCCCACCCCGAGTCTCAGTCTCCTCTTCTGTAAATGGGCTTGAAATCCACTCCACACTAAACAAAGATTGAGAAGACACCAGTCACTCTTGGCACGTGAAACTAAGACCTCAGGAAACGCTCCTCTCCCCAGCTTACCTGGAGGAACTTGCCCTGGCCTTGATTGTGCTTTTGATGTTAGGCAACTTCCCAATGTCTGCTTGGGACTAAGAGGAAGTGGACTCACGTGTTTCGTAATGCAAACTTCCCCTCTTCTTACCTTGTTTGGACTGGAGCAGGCCACCCAGTGTGAGGGTGGAATCTCCCTCCCTAGGTCTTTATGTACCTGTGCACGTAGAACAGCTGTGGTTCATTATTTGTGCAGCTATCCCCTGACGGTTTTCTTGCTCTCCAGTCCACAGACTCCCTCAGCACAGGAACTGTGCTATCTGGTCACCGATGTTCGGGACCAGTCCCGGGCACCAGAGGCAGCAAATGCCCCCCCCACCCCCACACACACCTGTCATCCAGAGCCTCAGAATGATCAAGATAACCCCTATCAGAGTCCTGTGGTATCTTCTTCCACTTGTTCTTGAACTCAGAGCACCAGCTGTGCTTCTCACTTGGCCTTTTCACAGATCACCTTGGATTAAATTTTCCTATCGGTATCTCTTGCCTCTCTGAGGCTGCTGGCTTCTCAGGGGACTGGAGCATTTAGACCTTCAAGAGAAGGACCTTCAGCTGAGTGCTGAGGCCTTAGAAATTCAATGGACATGAATAAATGAACAAAGAAATGCTGTTCCTCTTTCCCTCCCCCACCTCTGTGGGTCCTTGACCAGGGAGGGATCTGCCAGCGCATCCCACCTCCAGCCGCGCCCGCGCCTCCTCTCTCGCGGGGCTGCCCGCAGGTAGGCGCGCGCCTGAGCAGCGCCATCTAGCGGGCGTGGGGCGGGGGCAAGCGCACCCCGATGTTCCCCGCGACTGTGGGCCCGCGACTGCCGCACAGGGCAGAGTCAGGGAGGCTCCAGCCCTGCCTCGTGAGTTCGGTTCTCGACGTGCGGAGGGTGCAGACCCTCCGCGGAGGGCACTACTCTTCCCGGGTCGCGAGGAGCCCTGGCTCAGATGGCAGCAAGTCTGGAAATGGGGTTCTCGGGGGCCGGCGACGTGGCCCGCCTCCACCCCTCCCGCCGCGCTTCGTGTTGTGGTTCCTGTCCCTTCTCGGTCACAAAGAGGCCATTGATTGGGAAGAGTAGCTGGGTTGTGATAGCTGGAAGGGACTTGAGCTCGGGACACACACACACACACACACACACACACGCCCCCCCTCCTCCCCCGGCCTCCTGCAGCGCCAGGGCGGGTTTGGGCTTGGACAAACTGGCCGGGGGAAAGCTCTGCCAGAGGCTTTTGCCCCAACGCCTTCCCCTCCCCCATCCCTCCTTGCTCCCTTCGGTCCCAACCTTCTTGGCAAAGCACCCCTCCCCTCCGCAGCACCCCTACCAACCTAATTTTTGCATCCACCTTTGAATGAATCCTACCCCCCCCCCAAGTGTGTGGTCTCCTCTTCCAGCAAAAATGTTGGTGGCACTTAGGGGCCCTTTTTAATAACAGGCGAAGCCAATATTGTTAGAAAGGAAGAAATGCTGTGGCAGCTGCTGCAAAGACAAACAATATGCAGTAATGCATCCCGGCTGATAGGAGCTTGCATATGTTGAGGCTCCACTTATCAGCACAGGTCCTCTCCATGGACTGGCTAATAGATGGTGCAGGGGAAGTGTGTGGGGCTGTGTGTGTGTGTGTGTGTGTGTGTGTGTGTGTCAGCAGGAGTCCAGAATCTCTTTTTTCATTCTACTCCTAAAGGGTGGAACTGGATTTGAGCTTTGAGTGGAGGGGAGATTCTGCCCCTTCTGCAGATTCCTGTCTCATCACTCCTCTCAGGTGGAAGTAGAACACACACTCTACTACCTTGCCCCATTCCTGGTCCCTGCCCCCTCCCTGGTCTTAGAGCTGGCCAGCGGTGGGGGGAGGGCTGGCAGTTGGTGCTCCGGAAAAGAAAACTGGGTGTGGTAGGGTAGGAAACAGACTCTTGGAAATCCTGCTGGGTACCTCCCTCAAAGCCCCTGCTTGCCACCTGGATGTCTGTGTGTGCAAGGGAGTGGTGGGTGCTGGGGGAAGAGTGGGTAGGGGAACCAGCTAGCCTGGTTTAAAACACTCCTTCCTATTCCCCAAAGCTAGTGTGGCTAGGGTGCCTTTATATGTGTGTCCTCATTTGTGGGCAAGCTGCACCCATTTTAGTGCTGAGAGATGTGGGTTAGTTCACATATTCACAGTCTCTTGGTATAGGAACGGGCTTTAGAAGAGGCCACCCCTCCCCTACACCTGCTATATCTGTGCCAAATGCTCATCTGGATCCTGCTTGATTGCTCCTGGTGCCAGGGAGCTCACTACTTCCCAAGGCAGTCTATCTCCGCTCTGACGTTTGGAATACTGAGTTGGGAACTGTGCCAGGCAGCCTGGCCAATACTGCCCCCATCCACTGCAGGTAAAGGTTTAAGAAAGGGTCAGGACAAGGTTTAGGAAACAGTGTCCTGATACAGTTACAGCCAGTGTTTACTGAGTACCCCTGCTATCAGCCAAGCGCCATGCTCAATGTTGCACATATATTCACTCCTCTTATAATCACAAAACTTTATAAGGTCTTGTTTGTTGTCATCCTGTTGTATGTCAGAAGTAACTGAGGCACATAGAAGTTAAAGTACTTGTCTGAAATTTCATAGCCAAGAAGTGACAAAGGCAGGATTCACAACTGGGAGGTCTGGCTCTGCCTGAGCTTAATTACCACACTGTATTGTAGGCTCCACCCAGAAAGTGAGTGTGTGTATCTTCACCACTGTTTTTGGGAAGTAGAGCTCAGTGATATGATAAGCAGTTGGGGCCCTGGGCAAGAAATTAAGACACCTGGAATTGCCCTTCCTTTTTTTCTTTCCCTGTTTCCCTTCCTCCCCTTCTCCTGTCATCACCATTGCCCACACTTTCATTTAACTTAAAAGATAACCGCGAACACTTGTGTGTTCTCCTGAAGCAAGAAACTCCCCCTGCAGATTTCCAGATCAGGACAGGTGTACTGGCCTAGACAGACATTAGGGGACACAAAATGCCATAGCCAGTGTAGGACCGATGTGGTTGGTAGATGGGAAATAAATGGAGAAGATTTATATTTATGTTCCACATCCACTTGAGCCAAGGGTTAGGTGGTACACGGTTCAGAGAGTTTTATGTTCAATTTTATGTCTAGACAGAGTTTGGGATGAGGTTATCACTTCTCTTCTAATTAGTGCAAGAAGACTTCCCTGGGCGCTGCTTTCAGGAGCTCTCCTGCTGTCCTGACTGTGCCATCTGTCCCCAAGAGTGACTTGGTAGAGTAGGACGAGGGAGCCAGCACTAGATCGGGAGGCAGGACATCTGGATCTTTGGCCTGGGGTCTGCCACTAGCTTGGTGTACAACCTTGGATAAATTACCTGGCTCTCTGGGTTGCTGCTTCCTCACTTGCAAAATGAGAGGTTAAGACTTGTGGGTCTGTCAGATCTCTTCAATCAGGGTGCTCACTGATGTTTGCTAAATGGGCTGCTGTGTGCAGCTGGTAGGGTTGCGCGCTGTGCAAGGACACATGGCGAAGGAAAGGGTCAGTACCACCTAATCCTTGGCTGATGTGGATGTGGATGGGGGCTGAGATGCAGCCTATGCTTTTCTCCCCAGGCTCTGCACCCTGATGGGAGGTGCGTCCACCTGGGGAAAGAGGCACTTTCCCCTCATTTGTGCAGAAGTGCCCCTGGGCCAGCATGGTCCTGCAAGGTCTCCTTGCAGATTGGCTTTGTGGTCAGAGCAGAGGTAGTAAGGGGAGTTTCTTTATCAGAAGGAGAGATTATGGGCTGGGAATGGAGGGTAAATCTGTGGAAGGAGGGACAGAGAGAGGTCCCACGGTCCATGAACTGCCAGGAGAATGCTGCTTGAGCAGGGAATGGTGAGAAAATGGCAGCTCGGAGCTAAAATGGATGAAAAGGTAGTGTGGGGGCGGCCTGAGCTGACAGCAGGTGACCTGCGTGAGATGGGCCCTTGGCTGAGGTCAGAATCTCCCTGGCACAGTGGTTCTTCATTCCCCCAGCCTAGCTCACTCTGGTTTTGGTCACCCCAATGTAGCCAATGTCTTTGGAGTAACCGCGGAGTTCCAAGTTAGAGGGAGCGGGACAGGGCTGTGCACACTTTTAGAGAATGTCCTTTATCCAGCAGATGGTTTTGGATACTCTGGTCCAGGCCCTATGGTCAGTCTAGGCATGAGCCCTGCCCTCAGGGAACTTACTGTCAAGTGGTGCTGTTGTCCATGTGTCTAAAGGGAAATGGCCCTGTCCCCCAAGGTGGGGGAGGTCTGTGGACATTGTTGGACAGTCTGCTGTCTCTTCTGGGCTCCGTCTGTCTCAGGGGAATGGTCTTACTCTAGAACTGAAACTAAGAAAGGCTCCCGATTTGGGATCTTTGATTCTTGAAGATCTAGTGGAGACACATTTCTGAGTCCCCAGTATCAAGGGGAGATGTGGTATGAAGAGCTTCAGCAATGGGAGCTGGGCAGAATGAGAGATGCATTGGGGGCGAGGGGTAAAGCCTCAGGTTCATTTGGCCAGGGGGAGTGACTGAGGTAGGGACCTGGGGTGGGCATTGAGGTAGGGACCTGTGTGTTCTGGAAGAATGACCCATGACTGGCCACAGACTAGGCCTCTGGAGACCACCCATCCGCCTCCTTGTTCCCACCTCCAGCACCCAGAAGTTCAGAAGAGCTTGCCCTTCCCATTCTCTGGCATCATCTAAGCAACTCCTGCATTAGCTGGCACTCGACTCTCACAGCAGAGGTCTGGAAGTGCCACCTTCTGACTAACTTTAAGTCCTTCCTGCTGCAGGTCCTGCTTATGCCCACATAGCACAGCAGGCCCAAGTTTTGGATACCAAACCATTAGAGGGTCAAGGCTTTCCCAGCTTCTCTCCTCAGCAATCTCAGTGTGTAGGGATGGGTGGAGTGCAATTATGTCCTGAAGTTGTCATCTCTTCAGTGACAGCCAGTGGTGTGCCCTCATGCCTGCCTGGGCCAGGCAGACCCACCCACTCTACCAGGGTGCCTACCACTTCTATTCTGCAAAACAAAGAAATTGCAGGTGAGGGCAGCGGTGGGGGCTGATCATCTGCCAACAGGCTGTGCCAAGTGATACTTTGTTTTGAGTAGATTGTCGACCCCTGGCTGCCCTGCATACAGGCTCCAAAACCCAATGAATTGGATTCTGGGTTCTGAGAAGCCGCCCTGGCATGGAAGTAACAGTTTGTCCTCCACTATGTAGAATAACCATGATGATGAGGAAGATTTTAAAAAGCTTTATTGAGCTCTTGACATTTATTGAGCTCTCACTATGTGCCAGACACTGTTCTAAGTGCTTACACATATGTATTAGTTTCTTACTGCTGCTACAATAAATAGTTTAAAGCAGCACAGCTCTATTATATTGTAGTTCTGTAGGTTTGAAGTTTGTTGCAGGGCTAAAGTTGGGGTACAGGAAGGGCTGAGCTCCTTTCTGCTCATTTTAGTGTTGATTCCATCTCCTTACCTCGTCAGCTTCTAGAGGCTGTCTTCATTCCTTGGCTTGTGGCCCCTTCCTCCAACTTCAAAAACAGCAAAGTTGCAGCTTTCTGTTATCACATCTCCTTCTCCAACCCAGCAAAAGAAGGTTTTTGTTTTGAAGGATTCATGTGATTAGATTGGGGCCACCCAGAGAATTCAGGATAACTGCTCCATATCAAGGACCTTGCTTTGAGCATAAGACCTTGCTTTGAGCAAAGTTCCTTGGTCATGTAGAGGAACATCTCCACAGGTCACAGGGATTAGGATATGGACCTCTTTGGGGTCCCCTATTCTATCACAAAATACTTTTTCATGTAATGGACCAGTGCAATAGGAAGTATTATTACCCCCACATTGAAGATATGGAAACTGAGGTGCAAAGAAACTAAATAAGTTGCCCAGGATTACCTGGCCAGTAGTAATATACTGAGGATTCACATTAAGGCTGCCTGACTCCAGAGGTGTCCCTTAGTCACTGTGACAAAAGTGGCACCAAAGAACTGGAGGGAGATATCCAAGTCCTCCTAGGGTAGCTGAGCTGTGGAGCAACACGTGTTAATTTGAGCACCCACTGTGTGCCAGGGCTGGGGTGGGAGCTCAGGTGGACATGGCTTGTTCAGTTTGAGTCCTGTGATAAGCCTCTCTCTCCTCCACATCCTGGTGCCCTATGAAGGGAAGGGCCCCTCTCCTGCAGAGGTGAAATGGACCAACGGTTGTGCTGTAGTAGGTGCTCGGGACTCAGGGGCCCCATGGGGAGGACTGGATAGTCCTGTACCTGGGAGGACCCTGCTGGATCAGCCCAGAGCTCACAGGGGCTGGCTTACCAGCCTGACTACTTTCTGTCCTTCCATCATGATGGCAACTGGCTCTCAGCGTGCCTGGAGCCTGCAAATCATGGAAATTAAGACCAGTTAAAGGGGGACCAGCAGCATCTTGGCAGGGCTTCTGGCCAGAGGTGGCTCAGGAACTTTATGGACGTTTCCTTCCATTTTGTGGTCCAGTTGGGAGGCAGAAACCTGCCAGCTCAGCACAAGGCCTCATCTAGATGCTTCTGAGCAACTTGGAGGGAGGTACCCTCTCAATAGAATTTGCGGTCCCCTCCCCAGCTTCCCCCTCCCCCCATGCCTGTTTTCCATCCACCGGGACCACTAACATCAACATCTATTCCGGGGGCTCTTTCTCATCGTACTCAGCTCTGTCTTCCACACAAGACCTCTGGCGATCAGAGCTTGGGGAGCCTGAAGAGGGAAAAAAACAATGGTAAGTCACCTTGACGGGCTGCGGGCTGGCCTGGTCCTGCTCCTGCCTCCTTTCCCTCTGTGCTCTCTCTTCATCCTGGACTGGCCGCTTGCCTTGAGGGAAGGGCACCCCACTTTCCTGCCAGGGGCAACTCCTGGACTAACCCTCAGTTACTTGACTCCAAAGGAGGGAAAAGAGAAAGGGGGCTGAGCTCCAAGCAGGGGTGCAGACCAGAGTAGGGGCCCCACGGTGTGCTGGTGGCAGGATGGTGCCAGGGATGAAGGGACAAAAGCAAAAATAATTCTTCACTTTCCCAAGCCCTTTGCCACTTTTAATCTTTGCATGTTGCCTTCATCCTTCATCCCATGTCCGTGTGTGGTGAAGGGACGGAGACACGCCCGGGGGCAGAGACGGCTGGCACTGAGAAGGATACTTGCCTAGAATGGGGGCAGATATCTGGTCAGAGGAAAGTTGTCAGAGCCCTCTTCTGGTTGAACATGCTGGGGGTACTCCTGTCCCTGCTCTGTCCTGGAGTCCCGTTTTTAGGCCCGCTGTGCTGGTTCTGTAGAAAGAGGCCCAAGTCGAGTGGCTGCTCCACTCCACCCTGAGGCCTCTAAGCCTCCACCCTGAGGTCGGCTGTCCTCTCCCCTCATTCCTTCTATCAGTGGGGCATAGCCTTGGGCTCCCAGCCATGCCTGGTGCAGCTGCAGTGAGACCTGGTGATGGAGGGCACCAGGCCTGCCGGGGAGTGTGCGGAGAGCTGTAGGGTGACAGAGCTGGGCGAAGCAGGTGCCTGGCTTGATGGTGAACTGGACCCAGGGGCAGGGGGAGGGGAAGTCCAAGGGACACTCCACCCCCCAGGAGCAGCAAGGGGGAGTGGCACCTGCTCTGTCCAGACCCCAGGCTGCCCCAATGCAGCCTTGACTCAAGTCCCTCCCTCCCTGCTCTGGTCTTCAGCTGAGCACTGCTGGAGGCCCTTCCCACTCCAGCACTCCCGTCAGCGTGACTCTGCCTCGTGACTCAGCCAGCTGGTCTTGGGCAGGTGGCTTCACCTCCCTGTGCCTCCATTCTTCACCTGTAAAATGAGGAGAATAATAACACCTACCTCATAGGGTTATATGGGGATGAAATGACCAAATTTAAATACTAATATTTTAATTATTAGCATTAATCATCAACATTTATATTAAATTTAGTAATAATATTGATAATTATTATTAACAATAAATATTAAAATTAATACCTGTTTATTTAATCACAATTAAATATGTCAATAGGACAGGCATATAATGGCACCTGGCACATAGAAAGTCTTATATACGCGTTAGCTATCATCATAATTATTATTACTCATGTTATTAAGAATATCTTATGATGCTTTAAGACAGCAGAGGCTGGCGTCAGACCTAAGTTGGAGTTTAGCAGTGCTTCTAATTAGCTGCATGATCTTGGGAAAATAGGTTTTTCTGAGCCTCAGTTTCTTTATCTGTAAAATAGACATCCTCTCCTACTACTGATAGTAGCAATATCAACCTCATAGAGTTGTTGTAATGATTAAGTGAGACAACTGACTAAGTTTGCTAAGTGAACTGTAAAGTACCTAGCAAGATACATTGCTTTCATATTCCCCACATGAGATTGGATTTAGAACAGTCTCTCAGGGAGCAGGTGGGACTGCCGAAGAATAGCTGTGACTTGCAGAAGGGCCACATGGCATGAGACAGCAACCTAGGAAGGCTGCTGGTGATCAGACAGTGTGAGGTCTAGATCTGTTCCCAGGCCACCCCTGGGCAGGATGAGGGGAGGGTGGTGGCATATGAGACCTTGGGGACTTGCCGGGACCTCTGACACTGGGAGTGAGAAGGGCACAGACACCTTTGTCCTCGGTGGATGCCTGCTGATGGCATGACACACCCAGGGAGGTTGGACTCAGCGGGGAAGGGAGAGATAAACATCACACCCGAAAGAGACTTCCCTGTCCTGCAGATCTGCCAGGGCCCCTGTCATATGCTCCTGGGACTCGCTATTCTTTGCCTTTATCATTATTCTTAGCGTTTATCCCAATCTATACATTTTTTTAGTGATTATTAAATGTTTGTCTCCCCCACTCAACCTAAGCTTCCTGACAGTAGGGTCCACATCTGGATGGCTCACTGTGGGATCCCAGGGTTTGGAACAGCACCTAACCCCCAGTTGGTGCTCAATAACTTTTTGATGACAGAGTAAATAATACTAGCAGCTGGTACTTATTTAGCTTTTATTATATGTCAAGTCTAAGCTCTTGACATATATTAATTCATTTAAACCTCACAATAGCCTATGACCTAGTTATTAGTGTTATTCCTATTTTACAGATGAGGAATCTGACATCCAGAGAGGTTAAGTAACTTGCCCAAGGTCACACAGCCATCAGTTAGGGGAGCTGGGATTCAAGATAGACAGCTTGGCTCCAGAGTCCATGCTGTACTGCCTCTCTGAAAGAATGAATGAGTAGGCTTTACGTGCCATTCGTTATGTATACCACATTTGCATGATTGAATTCTGGGGGAGGGAGTGAATGGCCTGATGCCTGTAGATTAGGCTTCATGGTACTGATGAGCAGGACACAATGGGCCTCTGGTTGTCCAGACAGGGACAGGGAGCCCATGATGGCCCCTTAGGAGGAAGTCTCTTTTCTGTTGCCCACCGCTTCCCCAGACAGATGCTGAAGGGTTTGGATGAATGCACTTAGGTGTCTTGAAATTGAACTTACCATAGTTTCTGGATCTGTCTCTCTAGGATTAGGGAAGCACAAGAAGACCAGGCAGGGTGCATGATCTCTGAGTCCTGTGTCCTGCTCTCTGCCTCTCCCAGGCAGGGTAGTAGAGGGGGCACAGCCACTATCACTGCAGCAGGGGTTGAGGCAGGTAATTCTGGGGATGCTTCTGTTCCTCTGGTCCCTGGTTCCCGTCACATCAGTGCCTCCCACTGTGCCCCCTTCCTGCTAGGTATCCTTATACTTCTTCAGCCTTTCTCTTCCAAACTACTTGGTTCTGCGCATGTCTTGCTTTTTCTTTTGGCCAGACTCCCCCCTGCCAGTGCACTGGTGTCCTGACCCCAGAGCCAACACAAGGCCCTGTCCCTGAGGAAGGGGCATGTTTCAGCACACTTTGTCTGTCCTTGGCGCTGTTGATCCACCAGGCCTTGAGAGAGGTGTGATAAAGACACAGGATAAAGAGCTGATTTAGGGCCTGGTGGGTCTGGCGGCTGCCTGGCACTGGTCTGTGCCGTGGAAACATGACAGTGTAGAGAAGGCTGCAGTGACTTGAGATCCTCCTTTCAGGGACAGCACAGCATGTGGGTGGGAGAAATTCTTGATCACACACTGTGGTTGGGGACTAAATCCTCAAGGGACAAATGAGTAGGGACCAGATGGACACTAAAGTGTTTTCTAAGTGGCAGTGGTGAGAGTGGGGTGTGGAGGGGATCTGTTCTCTGCAGAGCCCTGACTCAGTGGGAATGCAAGTTTGGGGCCAGAGCTGAATTGCTCAGGACTCTGGAGGGAGGTGTGATTGTCCTGCACAGTACTCTGACTTCAGCCCCAGCCCATACCTCAGGGCCCAGTCTCACTTCCAAACCACTGGGGAAACATCCTGCCCAGAACATCACCATGGATATCCCTGGGCTCTGGTTGAAGGTGGAAAGGTGAAGGCTGACAGGAGTGAAGTAGATCTGTCTTCTGGTCTCTGCTCCAATATTAATAAAATTTCTCTCTCTCTCTCTTTTTTTTTTTTTTTCCTGAATGCATCTTTTTTTAAAAGAGTAATTTTTTTTATTTTTTACTTTTTATTTATACAAGCACTGGGTACAGTCAGAAGTGCGGGAGGGTCAGAGAAGTCACCCGAGCCAGAAAGGGGAACAGAACAGACAGACTGACGAAATACACTGCTGAGGGGAGCAGCAGGCACGGCAGGAGAGGTCTGCGCACTATGTGGGACCCTTGCCGGCCGCCCGCCAGGGATTGAACCGGTGCTGCAGAAGCTGCGGGCAGCTTTGCAGCCCAGCGCTCAACCGCTGCGCCACCAGGGGAGGCCTTACAAGTTCTCACTTACCACATGGGAGTGAGGGGAGCTTAGGCCACATGACTTCAAAGGTCACTTCCAGCTATAGGGTTTCAAGAAGAGGTGCTACTTGGGAAGCCCCCTGGGGAGCAAGAATTAAAGAGACTAGAAAGGGAAGTCCCTACTTTGTGGTTGGCCCCATGCCAAGGGCTTCACACATGTTATCTCATTTAATCCTCTCAAGAATTCTATTCTTTTAAACAGAAGAAACCTGGGCTTAGAAAGGCCTGAGTAACTCGTTCAAGGTCATGCGGTATAAGAAGAGGTAGCAACAGACCTGAAGCTGGAGTTGTGTAACTCAGGGTCTGTGCTTGGAGACAGAAGTAAGTGTGGGGGTTGGGCTGGCAGGTATTGGGGGTTGCTGTACCGGGGAACAGAGTGACTTGTCCCAGGGCTGGAAACTTTCATATTCATGGGTCATTAACCCTTGGGCAGAACAAGGAAACTCCCTAGCAGGGTGGGGTGGCAAGCGTGGGAGGTGAAGGCAGGAGAGGACCTGTTTCCTGTGCAGCACAAGGGAGGCTGTCAGTTGGGGTCCCAGAGAAGGGACAGGGGAAGGGGGACTGCTTGTCCCCCGGAAATGTGAGAGCACATCTGTGGGGATGTCTGGTTCTGTGGGTGCTGAGTGCAGGAGAGCCCTCGCTGCCCGCCCGCCCGCCCTCCTCTCTCCTGGTGGCGGGACAGGCCCTCACCCTGCACACAAGCACAGACAGGCTCTGTCAGTCTCTGTCACCACCCTGTCACGGACCAAACAGGCCTGCACCCTGCTCACTCTGACAGCGCTTCCCCTGCTGGCACACACAATGGTCTCCGGTTCCCAGCCTCACCCACTACGCGCGCCGTGTGTGTGTGTGTGTGTGTGTGTGTGTGTGTGTGTGTGTGTGTGTGTGTGTGTGTCCCTCCTTCGCCTGCGCAATGGCTGCTGTCTCTTGGCCTCTCCTGGGTTTGTAGAAACATATGCAGGGTCTGAAAATCTCTCTATTCTCTCTCTCTCTCTCTCTCTCTCTCTCTCTCTCTCTCTCTCTCTCTCTCTCTCTCTCTCTCTAATTCTCAGCTGCTGTCTGCTGCTCTTTCCAATACATGCACAACTCTGGGTCCCAGAGAACCCCATTAATCTTTCAAGGGCTGTTTCTGGGCTATTTCTTGTTTTCCCCATTGCTTTCCTCACAGCTCTTCCAGCCCAGCTGCAGGGCTGGGCAGGCCCCTCCCGGAGTGGCATCCCTCTGAGCAGCTGGCCAGGGAATGGCTATGTGGGTGGGGGCAGGCAGGGCTGGGAAGGGATTTGTTTGCCTTGGATTCTTCTCTGTGAACATTTTTGTCCATTTGCCATGATGTTTCATTGATTTCAGCTGATGTCATTCTGGTGGTGGGAGGAGAGAGTGGTGTTGGGGTACAGAGCCCTCACCCACAAGTCAGGAAGCCCTGGTCTAGCTCAGAGCTGTTTCCTTATCAGATAGGCGAAGGGCTTGTAACTGATAATGTCTGCTATATTCCATAATGTTGAGATTCCAGGAGACTTCTACTTTATTTAGACTCTGCCTGCACCCTGATCATTCCAATTAAAGTCCCTGTATAATTTATTTGTATGAGCAGACGTCAGGCTCACAAGCATGCGAACATGGAAACGAGCCCCCTTCCCCCCTCCCTGATGCAACCTGGCTAAGCCATGCTTTGCAGAAACTTTCCAACTTTGTGGAACCCCAGCCCCTTTTTGGGGGGAGGGCTGCAAGCAGTGTGCATGTGTGCACATGCACGTATATGCACGCCCACATCCACATCCAGCACCACTTAGTGGGTGCATCTCAGCTTGAAATAAGCCCACCCGATGACAATGACCCAGGAACTCACCAACCTCTCCACTCACTCCTGCATCTCCTCCCCTAAGAGAAAAGACCTGAATCCTCACCCTTGGTCTTGCTGCCACTTCTTAACTATAGAGTAGCAAAAGGAGGTAGGAGCAGCCCAGGAGGGGGTGTGCAACGAGCAGAGGACCTGGCGAATCAGAGCTGGAGGAGACCACCCTGACTGCCCATGCGGTCTGCAGGCTTCCATATATTTTGCTTAGAATGTGGCTCTTTGGTTCCGAAAAATGCTTACCTGGACATGCAACTGATTATAGCTGAACTATAATATAACTATATATAACTATATATATATATAACTAATATAACTATAACTATACTATAACTATAACTATAATGCAATTATAGCTGAACTATGAGGGCAGCGTCCTCTGCCCTCATTGCCACCCCAGCAGGGCCCTCGCATCAGCAAGCTTTCTTGGAGTATTGACGACCAATACTTCATGTGTTGGTTCTCCGCTGTGGTCACTGGACTGGTAGCAGCATCACCTGGACACTTATTAGAAATGTGAATTCTCAACTCCCTCCCCTCCCAGACCCGCTGAATTAGAAATTTTAAGTGCAGTCATCATGCTTAAGTGGGTGATTTTGATGGTGCAAAGCACCCCTTTGCTTTACAACTGAGTGACTGAAGCCCCAAGAGGGGCCTGGGGGCCAAGGTCTCAGAAAGTGGCCTTTGTAAAGGTCTGTTATGTGAAGCCAGTGGCACCCCAGTCTGACTGCTCCTCCTTCCCCTTGGCTGGCATAACTCCTTAGGAAGAGGATTGGAGTCCTCTTCTTTGGGGTGGTGGCCCATGAGGGAAGCCCCTGGGGTCTGTACACAGCAGGAGGGGTGTGTATAGGACCCTGTGGAGGTTGATCCTCACTCCTGCAGTGGTATATCTGGGGAGTCTTCCTGGAAGAGCCACATTCCAGAAGGTAAGACTTCAGGAGGCAGCGCTGTGTTTGTGCACAGGCTGGTGTGAGGATGTGGGAGGGCAAGTCTGACATGGTGGACGAGACCCCTGGGTCCAGGCTGGCGGGGTGGCGGGGACGAGTAGTGGTATTCAGCGCCCCAGTCTTGCTACCACTTCCCTGGAAGCCTGGGGACTTCTGAGAGAATTAGAGAACGTTTAACATCTCTGGCTAATTAGCTGCTGCCTGCTACCCACGAAGGAAGAGAGGGGAGTTGGGAGGCACGCGGCTTTGAAAGGCAATACTGCTCCTTGACAAAACTGGCCTGGGGAGGTTTCAAAGACAACTTCTGAGCGGCTGCACGTTTCATGTTCATTAGATCCTCGCTTCCCAGGCTCCAAAGACAAACAGCGGGATTTAAGGGTTTTCTTCCCTTTTTGGAGACATTTCATTCTGAGCTGTGAGTTTTCAGCTGGGGACAAGGTAGAGCCGACTGAGCTCCTTGCTCTTCCAAATCCATAGCCCAAACAGAGTCTGGCTCCATCCTCTCTGCATACTGGAACTTTCCCAGGGGGCTCAGAAACTCTGCACCAGCCTCTCTGCCTCTCCAAGGCTAGTTGAGCAGGTGCCATGTCTGGGATGGGCCTTGAGAAATTCAGTCTGGGTACTGCTGAGCTTTAAGTTCAGCAAGGACAGGACCCAGAATTCTTGTTTGCAGTTACCTCCCCAGCACCGAGATGCTCGCTGAACACTTCCTGAATGAGCAAGTGGGTGTGTGAAAGAACGAAAAATGGACTGGTCCTTTACCTGGTGCTTCTAGATTCATTTTCTGCCTTTTCTCTGTCCTGTTTTGTGGCACAGAGAACTACATTTCCCAGGCTCCCTTACCTTAAGGCTTCTGCATCGGGTCAGCCAATCAGAGGCACTGGAAGAAGGTGGGAGGAGGGGAAAAGCCAGGACAATTCTTCCCTGTTTCCATCCAGGTCTCAGCAGCTTCTGCCCTCCTCTTTGGCTCCTGTGAACAGCCCCTCCCACCGGGCTGGGGGTGGTTCCAGTTTCTTGACTGGTGGCCCAGCTCTTGGGCTCCCGAAACATTCCAGCCCCAGGAAGATGGCAGCTTCCTGCTGTCTCTCATCTCTGGCTTGTCCTACCTCTCCTGCCACCTGTACAAATCCCTGATTTAAATCCCTCCACTTGATAGGCCTAGAGTGATTTCTGTTTGCTCAGTGGGCTAAGTGGAAGAAGAAGGGTATGTGCTGTTTCTCCTGTCAGAATGGAGACAGTGTATGAACAGCAGGTCTGAGCAGACTTGATCTGCCCAGGGACCTGGTGTCCTATAGATATGGCAACCTCACTCTGGGGAGGACCCCCATCCCACCGCCAGGGCACACGTTAACCGCCTGTGGTGCTGAGCTGGCCCTGGGATGTCTCCCTCTTTCTCTTGTATTGTCTGCTGCAAGCTTGATCTGCTGCATGATGCAAAAGTGTAAGACATAGCATAAAGGAACAGCAAGGTGCAAAGAGGAAAAAGCCAGCTACTGCCTGCCAGCCCGTGCACGCGCCTCTATCATCTTTGTCTCCATGATCACTCACAATGACCCTGTTGGCTAGACCATCTTATCCTCATTTTAGGGAGGAGGAGACTGAGAGCTTAAATGACCTCATTCCTCTTTCATAGCCAAATGGTCACTCCGTTCTGTCTATTCCATTTCCTTTTTATGCCTCCTTTCGCTTACCTGGCTGTCCTCGCTGTTCAGCTCACTTAAAGCACTCAGAGTCCTTCACTAGTCTCCTCGCGGTCGGCCTGCCTGCAAGCTCCCTTTCTTCCAATGCATCCTCCTCACCCCTGCCAGGGCCATTTTCTAAAACATACATAGAACCACCAGCCCACTGCTTAAAACTCTGCCGTACTCCTTATTGCTTAAGGAATGAGGTCCAATCTCCTTCCTGCTGTGGCAGCAAGGCACTCGGAGCTCCCTTCCCAGCCATGTCTCTCCCCTCCCTCCCCCACAATTCATCCTCATGAAGCCACTTAGAATTTTTCCAGTGGAGCTGGAGGCTCATTCTTCCCCTCAACTCCATCCCCGTTTTTTGTTTTTTTTTTTTTTCCAAGGCTCTGCTTACAGTTCTGAGGAGCTCTTATCTCCTCTCCCTGGGCAGCTCCTGCTTTTTCTTTAAGACCTGACTTCAGTACCCACCCCTCTCTGGGGCACCTTAGTCTGCTCCTAGCCCCAGGCGGGTCCTTTTGCACCCAGGCACCCTTTGTCTTGTTGCTGTTATAGCCCCCATGCCATATTGCAACCATCTGTTCACTTCTATTTCCTCTCCTAGAATGTAAGTTCCTTGAGGGCAGAAACTATGTTTCATTTATCCACTTATTTAAACATGTTTATGGAGCACTAACTTTACACCAGGCAGGCACTGTAACTGACGCAGGGAGACTTGATTTGTGTGGCGAAGTCTGGTCTAGTGAGGAAGAATCCATCACACCAGTAGCAATAACAAGGATTGCACCAATAAGTATGTAATTACAGGTTATGCAGGAGAAGTGGAGGGTCTGAAACCCATGGGGTCTGGTTCTAGTGCATATTCAGTAACTGCTACTTTTCTACCCCTGCCCAGCCCTGCTGCAGGGTGTCTATTTGATGCTGTAGTTAGAGCGTTGCTCCCTCTGTGGGCATGCGTGCTCCCCCACTGGTCTGCCAGCTCCCTGAGGGAGGGACTTTGTCTTCTCAACTCGTCTCCAGGGCCTGGCGCAATAGTAGGTGTATGATAAATGTGGGGTGAGTTAAAAATGGAATCACATCCCCATGTGGGACTTGGGATAGCCTTACTATCCAGAGACAGTAAGGATGTGCCTCAGGCCTCCAGTGTGGCTGCCCTTCCTCTCTCTGAACATGGACATGAAAAGGGGAATCCTTTCAACACCCGCATAGCTCAGATCCCACATATCCCCCTTGGCCATGGAAAACAGGGAAAGAGGGGGTGTCTTTCAAGCTCTGTTGCTTACTAGCTGTGTGACCTGAGGCGAGTCTCGAGTCTCGAGTCTCGTAGCCTTTCTGAGGTGCCATTTATCACCTGTGAAATGGAGGTAATAATAATATCTTTGTCCTAAGTTTGCTACAAGGAGGCTGAAGTTAATACATAGAAAGTACTAGATCATTGTCTGGCATAGAGTACTTGCTCTGTAAATCGGCATTATTATTATTGTTGCTATTGTTATTACCCTTCTACTGCAGGGTCCCTGTGAATGCCTTACTGTCATCTGTATGCATCTCCCCAGCAGATCCCACACCCGCCCCAGCCCCCTCTGGTCTGGCACGAGACTGGAGTCCCATCCTTCCCTCTTGTGAGAAAGCTGTGGGTAACTGGGGCTTAATTAAGCATGCTTGACTGGGGTGTGATTAGCGGCTGCTGTGAGTCAGCAGTGGGCCAGGGTGGGGAGCGGACTGAGGGGGATGGAGATAGAACCGAGCAGAAGGCTGCTGGTGCCCCGGGGCTGTATTTCCAAGCGCTGTCAGCCCACTTTGTTCAACGATTGAGGGGTACTGGGGGAACAATCCGGAAGCCTCTAATTCCTCTAGCAGCTCTCCCCACCCTAGCACCCAGAGCTGGAGCTCTGTAGCTGCTCCTACTCGTTCGTTCATTTGTTCGGCAAATGTCTTGCTACTGCCAGGCTTGTCCCAGTTCCTGGGGATGGTGTGGAGAACAACGTGGACACAGGGCATTGCGCTCATATAACACACAGACATCGGGGGAGTGGGTCATGGAGAAGTAAAGAGAGATTAAAATATGCTGTGACGTCTGCCACCCTGAGGGACCCCAGGAAGAACAGGCTTCTTGCTCTGGGTGTCCTGTCCTGCATATTTCTGGGTGTTGAGGTGATATGTCATTACCTGTCGTGGCTGTCCACTGGCTGTAGGCATCTGTTGTTGGCTGAATGAACCTCTGTGCAGGATGTCCCTGCATGTCTGATCCCCTGGAACAGAGAATGGCAAACTCCGGCCTGTGGACCAATCCCACCTGCAGCCAGAGTGTTTTGTACCGCGGTGTTCAAGCTCAAATGGTTTCTGTATTTTTAAATGGATGGGTAGTGAAAAGATACATAATCAAAGAATAATATGTTGCAGAGACACATGTGATCACACAGCCTAAAACATTCACTCTGGTGTTTTACAGATGACAGTGGCCTACCCCGCTCTAGAAGCTCCGGTTTTCCTTTTGCTTTCTTCACTGAAATGTGAAGCCCTCGGCAGAGAGTGCAGAGCTTCCTTCCTGGCATGAAATGATGTGACTCTGCTGTTCCAAGCGTGTGTCTCCCCTGCGGTGCTCATCTTAGTTACACCAGCAACCCCACACCCGCCCTCGCTGCAGGGGTGCCCAGGGCCGCTGGGGGACAGGACGGCACTGCTCACTTGCAAGCAGAATGGACCTCATCATCGGAGGCACCAGCCGCTCCCAGCCTGGATTCTCTCCCCTGTCCTGGAGAACAGAGGTACAGTCCACACTGTCCTTGGCCTGCTGATTTTGGATTTTGGGGTGGGGCTCTGTGAAGAACATCCAGAGTATAAGAGAGCAGGCCGGGTTCTGGTATTTTGGTGCCACAAGAGGGGTTCGGAGCCTGGCTTAGGCAAGTAACTTAACTCGCTGGGCCTTACCTTCCTTGCCTGAAAAATGGGATAGTAGTGTGCCCTACCCCTTCCTTTCCAGGGTTGTGGTGGGGTTAAAGGAGGTCATTAAGCACGGAGGCCCTTGGTCAGTCAGTGGTGCTGTGCCGATGGTCGTAGTTGTCTGTCACTGTGGACATGTCGTGGCTACTCAGCTTAGTTCCTTAGTGCCACTTGATGCAATTTAACACAGAGGGTGGTTCCTAAGAAGGATGGCTTGGCTCTTGAAGGTCAAGTGGATTCTAAAGCTGCTCATGAGAAAGACTCAGCGCCGAGGGTATCTGGCCTTGAGGGACACCCTGCCTAATCTCTGTCTGTTCATGCAGTTCAGAGTGTTGAGAGAGACTGTGGGACAGGGCTTATTAGGGCTTGGAGAGGGTGAACCCCCAGAATCTTTATCCCTAGCCATTCCCTGAGGCCAGCGGCGGAGTCTGGCCGGCACAGTTGTCTCTGAGCCCCCCTACCTGTGCCTCTGTGCTCTGGGAGGCAGTTTCCTTTTTGATTTTAATTTTTAGGGTTACATTTTTGCTTTTCCATATGTGCACATGTTCCACTCACCCTTCACCAAACCAACACAGGCCAATAGCATGTCTGCTTTGGGAGGGAGAATTTGACTTTCCTGCCTTGCCCAGTTACCCCACACAGCTCGTGCTGCTGCAGGTCTAGACTTGTCGCTCTGTATTTGACATTTCCTTGTTCAACATTTTCTATTCAATGAGCTCTCCTATATCTCCACTTTGCTCTTTGCATGAATCCTATGAGGTAGGGATACCACTCCCCTGTTTATAGATGGAGATACTGAGGTTCAGGGAGGTTGAGTGACTTGCCCAACCTGAGTGTCCCTGCTGGGACTAGATCTGTGCTCCTTACTTCCAGAGTCTCTATCCTATCACACTGCCTTTCTCCACCTGCCCCAGTTGTACCAACTGTCTTCTCCCTGCACCCTTTCCCCTCCTAGACTGTGCTGCCCTTTGCCCCCACTGACTCACAGGCTGGGGAGAACCCCTTTCCTGAGCCCCTGTGCGGGTGGAAGGGCAGGCCTACTCCTGCAGTGGGAACCTGCTGTGACAGCACTGAGGCTCTGAGCCCTCCCTGGCCTGGCCTGGACTCTCTAGGGCCAAGGGTATAGATGGCTGAGAAAGTGTGTGCCAGGGGCAACCAGGGAGGAGGTGTCAGATCCACTTACCATGATGTGGAATGTTTGTGCTGCCATGGGGGCTGGGGTGTCACACTGCATTAAGCAGCCACTCAGGACCTACTCCCTCTAGCCAGAGATCAGTTGCCTGCCCTTCTGCTGGATGCCATTCCCGGTGGTGTTCCTGACCCCTGGGGATTCAGTGAGGATGTCCTCAGTGCTGGGCCTTTGTGGGGGTACCACTTCCTAGGGACTGAGTGTTTGGCTGGGACTGGAAAACTTGACCCCTTCACAGTTGCATCAGATTTCCCCAGAGGCTCCTATTTTTGTGGTTTAGTGGGGAGAGCCCAGACTTTAAGAACCCATGTATCTCTGTAGGTTCAGCTCAGATGTGATACCCTCCAGAGGCCTGAAGACAGGGGTGGACTGCTATGGGGGAGGACTAAGGCCATACCTCCCCTGTTGGGTCTTCAGGACACCTACAGCTCCTGGCCATTTGGTTCCCTCCCTGTCTTGCTCATCTTCAGCTTTGTTTCTTCAACTCTCCCCATTTCCTCTGTACACAGCACTAGGTTAAGGATGGTGGGGATGGGCAGTAAAGGAATAGAGAGAGGATAGATGTTCATACCCCCAAGAAAGACGTGTTTTGGGGGGAGCATGTGGCTCTGTGGGGTATCCAACATGAGGAGTAAGGGTGGGAATAGAGACTAGGAGTTGTGCAACTGAGCCCCAGTGCACAGGGGCTGGCCCTGTCCCTCTCCCTGCCCCCAAGTCCTTCCTGACTCCCTGAAGTTCTGGCATAAGCCTTCCTTGCCAGCTCCTTAACTCCATACCCTGTGGTTGCTTACCCAGATTCAAGTCTTCCCAGTCCCCTGCCTGCCTGCTGCCGTCTCACACCCCAGCCCCATTACCTTCAGGGGTTTCCTCTTCTTGAATGCTTTCCCCATCTCCTCCCTGCCCTGGATTCTTCAATAGCTAACAGGAGCACACCTAAGGTTGCACATGACGCCCATGGCCCAACATGGTTCATCCTTGCTGTCTTCTGCAGCCTCTTCTCCTTCCTTCCACCACTGAATGCTGTGCTCCAGCTCTGTGAACCACTGCCATACCGAGCACACCGTGCTTGCTCCCATCTTAAGATTTTGATGTGTGCTTAGCCTGTTTGCCACCTAGAAAGATT
This sequence comes from Talpa europaea, assembly GCF_964194135.1. Lineage (NCBI taxonomy): Eukaryota > Metazoa > Chordata > Mammalia > Eulipotyphla > Talpidae > Talpa > Talpa europaea. The sequence goes on from NC_140079.1 coordinate 19,853,919, forward strand.
CTACTCATCTTCCCCATCTTGTCTCAAGACCCAGCTCCACTGTGACCCTCCACTCGCCTCTGCTCCCCCTGAAATAACACCCAGTGGGGCTCATATCACCATTGTAATTATCATCTGCTCCATTTTGGGTTGTTCATTGATGTTTCTCCCTGACTCTTGACAATGTCTTGATCACTGCAATGCCCTCAGCAATAGCTCTGTACCTGGCCCACATTGCTGAGAGTTAATAAATATTTGGGAAATGCATGAATTAATAAGGTAATTAATGACTAGGGCCATGGAGAGGTGCTCAAGGAGAATCCCATCTCCTGTTCCATTCCAGTGCTCCCCACACCTCCCCAGGGGTCAGGGGGAGACAGTTCTGAGTCCACAGTTCAGGATGCCCATAAAGGGGCTTGATAACCAGATGCTGGGTGCCTAAGAGAAGAGTAGTATCCCCAAAGAGCTGCCCCCAGTCCTGGCCCCCCACCATTCTTGCTATTTCCCTCGATGGCCCTCTATCCAAATTTCTGGCATTCAGAGCTGCATCCAGCCTCAGAACCCAGCACACTAAGCCCTTCCAAGGAGCTTCCTTCGCTGGAGCATCAGCAAACTCGGCCAGCTCCAAACTAGGTCAGGCCCTGTGCCGGCTGGCAGGAGTCGCCTCACCAACTGCCCAGTGGCTGGGCCACGTGGTTGCAGCTCTGGGTGGTGAAAGCAGGGAAGCTGCTGATGTAGCCTGGGGTGGGGCAGGGCAGGGGTGGAGAAGAAGGTCTGAGCATTGAAATGTTTCCTTTGCTCCAATATCATGAATTAATTAACTAATTAGACATTCATTCTTTCACTTATTTATTCAACAATATTCCTCCGAAGCCCTGCTTGTTCTGGGGTGCCCTGCCTCTCTGACCCCACTTTGTACCGCTTTACCCTTCCCTGACAGTGAACCAGTTTGCTCCTCAAACAGGGCAGTCTCCTCCCTTCTTGCTTGTCTTATGCCAGGCCCTGTCCTAGGTGCTAGGAGAGGAAAAAGAGATCTTTTGGTGAATGCATAACCAACCACACAGTAAGGTGAGCCAGTGATGTGAAGGTTTGTACCTGAGGCCCTGGGCTGCCCAGGGCAGAGGACAATTAGGGGTTTTTTGGAGATCAGAGGCCACCACACTATGTCACTGGCTTTTCTTACTGTGGTTGATTATGTGTCCTGAGGGCCAGCTGCTTGCACTTATGCCTGAGCCAGCCTTGATCCCCACTTTCTCACCACCCACACCCGAATGTACTCTAGACCCTACCTCCAAATCAGATCCCAAAGGCGTTTTCCCCAACCTCCCCAGCTACTATCCTGGCCCCAGCTTCCTCCTCTCACCTGGCGATGCAGTTGCCTTTAATGAGACTCCCTGCTTCTACTCATACCCATTTGCAATCTGCTCTCGACAGAACAGTGAAAATGATCGTGTTCTAAATATACATTTTATTTTTTTTAATAGCTAATACTTGCCCTTGGTATAAAATAGAATGATTTAGAAATGAAAGGGTCAGATCTTGTCCCTCCTTTGTTTAGGATCTCTTCAGTGACTCTCATCTATTCACATGAGAATGAGCATAACACATGAGAATAACAGCCAAAGGCCCTACCCAGCTTCGACAGACCTCCCTTGGGTCTGCCCGCCTCTCCGATCCCACTTTGGCCCTCCTGGACATTGAACCAGTGGGCTCCTCAAACAGGCCGGTCTCCTTGCGCATGGGATTGCACCTGGTTGGAATGCTTTTCCCAGACCTCTGCTTGGCTGCTTCTTCTTACCAATTGGAGCTCAGCTTCGTGGCACCTCCTCAAAGAGTCCTTCCCTGATTACTAATCTAAAGTAGCTGTGAAACACTTTCTATCCTATTGCTACATTAAAAAAAAAGCAATAAAGCTTTATGTGATGTAATTGGCATATATAATATAATAGCTGCACATACATAAAATGCCTACTTGGATAAACTTTGACATATACATTTATGTATATTTGGTATATACCTGTGAAGCTGCCACCGCTGCCAAAAGTTTCTTCATGCACCTGTCACCCCTTAATCTTTCCCCTTTTAGCTTTCTCTCCCCACACCCTGGCAACCACTGGTCTGCTTTCTGTCACTACATATTAGTGTGCATTTTCTAGACTTTCCTATAAATGGAATTGTTTAGGATATACCTCTTGAGGGGGAGGGGCTGGGTGAGCCTGACTTTTTTCACTCAGCATCATTATTTAGAATTTCATTCATGTGTATACCAATAGTTGGCTCCTTTATATTGCTGAGGAGCATTCCATTGTACAGATATACAGGTATCCCTCACGTTTTAAGAGTCCACTAAATGTCCAGGAGTGGAAGGGCTGGATCATATTTAAATTATTAAGAAACTGTCCAAAGTGATTGTACCATTTTACATTCCCAATGGAAGTGTCTGAGAATTCCAGTTCTGCATCTTTGACAAAAGTTAGTATGATTGGTTTCTCTATTTTTAGCTAGTCTAGTAGCTATATAGTGGTTTCTTACTGTGATTTTCATTTACATTACCCTAATGATTAATAATGTTTGGGATCTTTTCATGTGCTTCTTTGCCATGTGTAGATCTTATTTGAATTGTCTGTTCAAATATTTTGAACTCTCCTTTTAAAATTGGGTTGTTTGTTTTCTTACTGTTGAGTTGTGGGATGTATTTTTCATATTCTGGATGTAAGTCCTTGAGTGTGGTTTGCAAATATTTTCTCTCAGTCTCTGGCTTGTCTTTTCATTCTCTTAGTGTCTTTCAAAGAAAAGAAGTTATTCATTTTGCTGAAGTCAAATTGACAAATTTATTTTACAGGTCATGTATTTTGGTGCTACAGCTAAGACATCTTTGCCTAACCCCTGGTGAGAAAGGTTTTCTCCTTTGTTTTCTTCTAGAAGGTGTATAGTCGCAGGTTTTATATTTAGATCTATGATTCTTTTTAATTTAACTTTTGTATTTTGCAAAATTATTTTGCATTTTGAATATATGGTATGAGGTATGAATAGAAGGTTGTTTTGTTTTCTCATATGGTATCCAATTGTTCTAGCATGATTTGTTGCAAGATTGTCCTTTCTCCATTGAATTACTTTTGCATATTTGCAAAACATCAATTGACATGTGTGGGCCTATTTCTGGTCTTCCTATTCTGTTCTGGGAATCTATTTGCTGTCTTGATGTCAATACCACAGTTTCTTAGTCACTGTAGCTTTACAATAAGTCTGGGAGTCAGTTAATGTGGGCGCGTCCAACTTTGTTTTTATTTTTCAAAATTGTTTTGCTTCTTCTAGGCCTTTTGTAGTTCTACATTAATTTTGGAATCAGCAGGCCAATTTCTATTCAAAAACCTGCTGCAGTTTTTGATTGGGATGGCATTGAATTTATGGATCAGTTTAGATAATTGACATCTTAATATTGAGTCTTTTGATGCATTCACAAAGTATATCTCTGCATTTATCCAGGGTCTCCAAATCAGAAATATTTTGAAATTTTCAGTGTGCCAGTCTTTACATGTTTGGTCCTATTTAATCGTAAAGATTTCACATCTTATGATGCTATTGTAAAAGGCTTTATTTTTAAGGATTAATTTCTAGTTGATTGATGGTATTATATAGGAATACACTTGATTTTGTAGATTGAGCTTGAACTCATTTATTCTAACAACGTTTTGGGTAGATTAGAGTGGATTTTCTGCATAGACGATTATGCCATCTGTGAATAAAGATAATTTTACTTCTTCGTTTCCAATTTGGCTGCCTCATTTCTTTGTCCTGCCTTGTTACACTGGTTCAAAGCATCAGTTTGAGATGGTAAAATTGAAGATACTCGTCTTGTTTCTCCCTAAGATATATTAGGGCAAAATCAACCAGTCTATCACCATTATATACGATGTTAATTGTATTTTTTAAAAAATAGACACCTATTGTCAGCTTGAGGAAGTTCCTTTTTATTCCTAGCTTCCTGAGGGTTTTTATTAAGAAGGGTGTTGGATTTTTGTCAGATGATTTTTTTTGTGTGTTTATGAGATGATCATGCTTTTTTCTTTTGTATTCTGTTAATAGAGATGTTATATTGATTGATTTTTGAATGTTAAACCAACTCTGTATTCCTGAGGCATACTAGTTGGTCATCACATATTGTTTTACTATATTATTGGGTTGAATTTGCTAAAATTTATGTTTTTTGTATCTTTCATCATGAGGGATATTGGTCTGAAATTTTCTTATAATATCTTTGGTTTGGTATTAGAGTAATGTTGACTTCATAAAATGATTGTTGAGGTATTCTCTTTGCTTCAGTTTTCACTTGGTGTTATTTCTTTTTCAAATGTTTGGTAGCCATCTGGACCTGAGTTTTCTTTGTAGATTTTAAGCTACAGTTTCCATTTCTTTAATATTTATAGGGCAATTCAGGATATCTATTTCCTCTTGAATGAGCTTTGCAATCACTCTTTTTAATTCTCTTTACATTATCTGAAAAATTCTTGTTTATTTCATTAACTTTTTGTTTAAATATCTCCCCTACAAGACTGAACTCCAGGAAGACAGAGATTGTTATTTTATTTTTGTAGCTAGCATAAAGTATGAGCTTAATTAATAATTGTGGAATAAGCTGATGCTATTTTAAGCTCTGTAAAATCTCCACAACATCAATATTCCTATTTTTGTATCTGCAAAAACTGAGGGCTTAGCAGGTTAAGTTATTTGCCCAGTAAATACCACATTACCAAATGAGTAGACCGAGCATCTGATCTTGCTCCTATGGGGTTTTCTCTCTGGGTATTTACTTGGTAGCAAAGGGTAAGAGAAATGCCTGCCAAGAACTAGACAGTGGGTTTCAAACCTTAGAGTGACTTAGAGGACTTCTTAAATGCTTCAGGAATCTGCATCTTTAACCAGCTCCTCAGGTGATTTTGGTATGTGTCATTGGGAGCCACACTTTGAGAACCTCAGACCCAGCCTGTGCGAAGGGCTGGGAAGCACTGGAGGGATGGTTGTGAATTCTGAGTGTTCAGATCTTCAGTCTAGGGGTGGTCCAGGGCACTAAATTCACCCCAGATTTTTTTTTTATAAGGGCCAGTGATTAATGAACCAGTTCCTTTCCCCTCTACTCCTGTGTTTCTCCAATGCTCAGAAATGTTTCTGTTTTTGATGTAAGGATAAACCACAGCAGTCTTTCAAGGTTTCTTTGGATAAGGCCTTGGAAGTCTCACTGCCCCATCTAATTCCTTTCTTCACTTATTACCTGGTTCGTGGGGATGTAGTAACCAGCATGTGAGGGAAGGAAGACAGGGAAACAAATTGGTCCCCTGTAGGGAAAGCTTAATTTGCAGATGCCTCTGCTCAGGAACTTGGGGCTAGTTGCCCTCTGGGCAGATTCAAGGGGCACAGGTATGGGGAAGATGAGGAGGCCCTGGTACTAAGCCTTAGGGTTTGCTCATCTCTGTACATTCTCCTGGTTTACCTTTGATCCGTGCAGCTCAGGGAAGGGATAACTGTAGTAGGTTGAAAGGGGGTTAGGTGGGTGTTTGGATAGGGTCTGTGTTCCACACTCTTCCCTGAGCCTTGGGGTGGCACATTACAAAGCCTCAGCTGTGTTCCCTGTCCCCCTGCCCTCTAGTGTCACATTGGATGAAGTTTCTGCTGCAATACAGTAGAAGTGGCAGGCAGAGGCAGTGAGGGCTGGTGCCCCATGGGGAAGGCAGAGAGGGAGCAGGAAGGAGAACATGGGAGGAAGGGCAAAGGGCAGCTGTCTGTACTAGCTTCTAAGGTGCTTTGTTGGTGCAGTGGGAGTGGGTAGCCTTCTCAAGGTAATTTACATAATGCATGGCTTGGCTGTCAGTTGGCCTGGAAGCTAATAAGTTATTTGCATGCCATTATCTAATTGGCTGGGAGATGTAGAAGGGCACTTGTCCCCTGAGAGAGGAGGGGGTGGGGCTCTGCCTTCCTGTATTGGCACAGGGCTGGACAGATGTCTTGTGGGAGAAGGCAGCACCTTCCCTTGTTAGAGCAGCCATTTGTGGTCTAGTCTCTGTGACTGGGGTCAATGGGAAGGTCTTTGTCAGTTCCCAGATGCAGAGAAAGCAGGCTTCTTGTGCTTGATGTTAGAGTGGGATACAGGCAAAATCCTATTAGGAGGTGCTATTCTGTGGTGTTTTATTTGGTTAGATATTTTAATTCCCTTTCTATCGCTAGGTATCCAATTACCACAAACTTATCATGAACCAACATACATTTTATAATCTCACAGTTTCTGTGGTCAGGAGACCAGGCACAATTTAGCTGAATTCTTTAGGACTCACAAGGCTGAAATTTAGGTCTTGACTGGTCTGGGTTCCTTCCTGGAGAGTAGAATCCTCTTCCATGCTCATGTGATTGTTGGTGAATTCAGTTCCTATGGCTGTAGGACTGAAGTTCTATTCTCTTGCTGGCTGTCATCTAAGAACTTCTCAAAATTCTTTTAGCTCCTAGAATCTGCTCAGACTCTTGCTTTGTGTGCTCTTAGGCTCACTCACAACATGACAGCCTACTTCTTTAAGGTCACAGGAGAATCTGTCTCTCCTCAGGAAGTGTCAGTCTGCTTTGAAGGGCTTTCACCTGATTAAGTCAAGCCCACCAAGGATTACCAGGATCATCTTCCTTTTAGTTAACTCAAAATGAACTGACTTGAGATCTTCTTACCTCACCCCATCATATTCATGAGTCTCATGCACACTTCAGCAAAGAGAATTATACAAGGGCTATATACAGAGAGGTTCCAAATCTTGGGACCACCTTAGAATTTTGCCTATCACAATATTTAATTGAGTAAGAGTTGGAGAAAGTGCAAGAGGGAAGGAGGGATAGAGGAAGGGAGAGAGGGAAGGAGGAAAAGAAGGAAGGAGAGAGAGAGGGAGAGGGAGAGGGAGAGGGAGGGAGAGGGAGAGGGAGAGGGAGAGGGAGAGGGAGAGGGAGAGAGAGAGAGAGAGAGAGAGAGAGAGAGAGAGAGAGAGAGAGGAGTGTTTTGTTTTTAAAGATTTTAAAGATGAAAGGGAGTGGTGGGTATATAATAAAAGTTATGAAGAGCCCACCTGCAATTCTGTTCTGATCTGCTCTCCCCTTTCTTGCTTATAACGAAAACAGTTGATAATTCAGAATTTTAATTATAAACAGTGACTGTTGCATGGATAGGCACCAAAAAGAGCATTTGCTGTATGTGCTCATTTCTTACAGGGAACTGGTAGGAACCAGCTCAACCAATGACTGTTGCTGTTGGCCATCTGCTGGGATGTGTAAATAGCTTATAGAATCAAAAATCATAAACTGTTGGAGTCAGTGGAGGCTTTGGGGGATCTTGTAATCCAACCCAGTCATTGCACAGATGATGGAACTGAGGCCCAGAGAGGGGGTGTGAGTTGTGTGAAGTCACACAGCTATATGGTAGCAAAATTTATTGAGAACCGGTCCCAGGAATGCGAGAAGGCAGATGCATCACAGCCTATCTCATGCACTTTACACTATACCAGTTTGCTCCGTCACACAGTCCTGGTCCTTCTAATGGAACTGGCTTCACAGAATTCTCAATGTGTAAAATATTAAATAGTAACTGCCTTTCTTGTCCTGCTTGGCCATGGTGAATAGACAGAGGGGGCTGCAGCCTGAGCACAGATGGGGTGGCAGCAGGAGGAGGGGGCCCTACTGCCTGCAGAATGGCAATGTGTGTGTGTGTGTGTGTGTGTGTGTGTGTGTGTATCCAATTGAGATTAAACCCTGAAAGCTGGACTCAACTTTTCCTCTTCCTCCCCATGCAATCATATCCAACCTGTGACTATGTCACCTCCATCCCTCCAGCAGCCTTTATTGGTATCACAGATGCTTATTCACAAGATGCAAGTTGCCAAGGAAGGTGATTAATGATGGCAGCTTGGTCCCTCTTACTCTCCCAGCTTCCCTGACCTTGTTCTTCCCCCTCCCCTTTCCAGTTCCCCTCTCTCTACCATCTTCTAAGAAAAGAGATAAACATTCAAGGCATGAGAGGGAGAGGGAGGGGAATTGGGTCCTTCTGGAATAGTGTCTATGGATCAGGTACTGTGCCAATATCTTTCATTTGCACTCATCTAACTGTGCACACAGAGAGATGCTGCAGGGTGTCTTTGGGTGCAGGGGAGTGTTGTGTTCTTTCCATGTCCCCACAGAGGGCAGTGCCAGGTTGATTTCCTGCAGACACATTAGCCATCCACTGGAACATATGTTGCTCATTTTGACTCTGATGTTCGTGTTGTCAGCATGCCAGGCTCCAGAGGACAAGCCCATGTGACCTGGAGCCCTCCATGTCAAGGCTGTCGGTGACCTTAGCAATCATTCACTTTCCTAGAAGGGTGACATGGAGGCCCAGAGAAAGTGACTTGCTCAAAGTCATATAATGCTGACCTCTTTTGATTCCCATTCCAGAATTTGTTCTTATGTCCAACTTCCATTTCTCCTGCTGTGCTTTTTTTTCTCCTCTGGAAGCAGGGGTATAGTCATTGAGATGCTCGGAGCTGCAGGGGACCATAAGGGCAAAGGTCTTTAGTGAAGGCAATTTAAGGTTTGAGGCTGGTCTCTCCCAACAGCCATCTCTTATAAGCTTCACCCAACTTGCTGTCTGAATGATGGGCCTTGTCATAGTGACTAGAATGGGCTCCCAGCCTGCTCCCAGCCTGGGATGTGACAGAGCCTCTGACTCTGAGGCAACCTTCCTATAATGGACTGTCTCCTTAGTCTTTTTCATTGTGTTCACGTGTGTATATGTTCATGTGGGATGGGGCAAAGGAGCCTGCACTGTAGGCCACCAGCACTAATATGCACACAGAATTCCAAGACTCATATCTGATTTCTGACATATGACAGTGCATCTTCACCTTCCCTATACTTTTGTGAGTCCTAAGGAGTCATGTAAAAGGTGATAGTCCTATTCAGGAGGGTCCAAGAGTGCTTTTTCTGCCTGTGTTGGTTTCCTCTGGATCAGGTTGAGAGGTTTGGGGAAAGTCATGGGCCCAGTACATCTTTCTTCCCTCTGCAGCTTGGTCCCTCAGTGAATTGGCTGAGGGAGAAATTAGATAAGAGGAGACAGAACTGGGAGCTCATATATTCAAGGTTCTGAGAATGTGAGCTATACAGTCCCTGGGCCCCATTTTCTTTGGGGGTGTTTGGTGGGATAGTAGAGTCAAGAACTGTTTTCCTCCTTGAGAAGCCAGTCCACTCAGTGAATTCAGCACCTTGGACAGGGTTCATAATATGACTTAATGGAGGCAGGAAGGACCTTCTGCCTTTTGGTGCCCCCACCAGATTTGTAGGCCTAGCGGTCGTGAGTGCTATCCCTCAGAGTTCCCAGTGGACCTGGGCTGGGCCCCCTGGGCCCCCAAACTACTGTGTGCACTGTTCTTTCATGACTGTACTTTCAGAGTACTTGACTGCCAAGGACTGTCAGCAAACTTGAGGAAGTCATGTAATAGATCTGTTTGTTTGGGGGGAATTCAGAGACATCTGCCAGGACTGCAGCTGCTGGGCTGGGTCTGGGAAGGTCAGTGTGTGGCACTGTCATAGTCTGCCTGTTTGACTGCCCCTCTGTAAGCTCCTTAAAGACAGCAATGGAGGGCCTCCCTGGTGGCGCAAGGGATTAAGACGCAACCTATGAAGCAAACCGCAGCCACCTCAGCACGAGTTCGACCCCTGGCCAGGGAACAACCCACATGGCACAGCAGACCTCTCCTGACTCACCCGCTGCTCCCCTCAGTAGTGTATTTCAGTCAATCTGCCTGTTCTGTTCCCCACTCTGTCTCTGGTGGGTCCTCTCACTGCCCACACCTCTGGCCTGTACCCCAGTTCTTGTATGCATAAATAAATCTTTAAAAAAAAAAGACAGCAATGGAATAGGCTCATTCACTGTTATGCCCTCAACACCCAGCAGAGTGGCTGGGACTTGATAGCTGCTCTTCAATGATTAATTATTGACTAAATTTGGAGGAACTGAATTTGGCCATAAAGAGTAAAATATGGATTGGGAACTTGATAGGAACACAGACAGGATCTTGGCTGGGCCTCTGTTGGGAGATATCTTGCCAACTTTGATTCATTTTCTCCTGCCCTCATCAGGAACCTCTTTCCCCAACCAATCCAGTCTCCCAATGCACCCATTCTCCCACACAATGCATGTCCATCTCTGACCTATTATTTATGACTTTTTCCAGGGTCCCACCCTTCTGTGACCTTTCCCACTCACTGCAGTGAGTGTTCTCTCTCCCAAGCTCCCAGGACTCTGATTCTCCAGGACTCTCAGCATTAACAAGTATTTCATATTTTGTGTCAGTGTGTCTGTGTTCCATATTGAGATGCCATAGTTTAAAAAAATTTTCAAAAATTTAATAATATTTTTTTGTAACCCAGTAGGACCATTTCCACACATGTTCAATATTAAAAAATTATTGATTGGATATTTTACATTCTTTTTCTCAAAATTCAGTGTGTTTTATGCTCAGAATTCATCCCTTTTCACACTAGTCTCTTTCAGTCTCAGTGGTCCCAGGTGGGGTGGTTAGTGTATTAAAACAGTTGTGGTGTTGAGAACAGGTCATCTGAGTGGATGTGGCAGAGAGAGTCACCCTGGGCCTCTTTGCCAAGTGCCAACAGGTTAGAAAGCCCCTGGGAGCAAGATGGTTGGGTTCCTGTCCCATCTCTCCTGTTCTTCACTCTGTAACCATCAGCTGTGACTGGTCCTCTGTGCTTCTGTCACCTGCTCCTATAAAAGGGGGGAGATCATTTCTTCTTCCTCTCTATAGCACCAGAAGGCTCTAACCTGCTATCTCAGGTTTCCCACAAATAGAAGGTGCTACATTTCCTTTTTGCATAAAAGATTTCAGTGTATATGGCCCTACATTCCACTTTTCATCACCCTCTCCACTCCCCCAAACTGCCCTAGAATATTGAGAAGCTCTCATTCTAATGGAATTGCCCACCCTTTGCTGAAAAAGGTGTCTTGAATGGTATTGAGCTTTCTGTTACTGGAGGTAACCAAGGTTAATATACTCTTGCAGCTGGGCTGATGTAAAGGGGATTTCTGCATGAGTGAGAAGTCAAGCAGGTGAACTTTAGGGAGTCACTTCTCACAATGAGATTCCATAATTTTATCAAATATCTGTTGGGGGAGTTGAAAATGAGAGGATCTAAAAAGATATTAAATGCAATTTCTGGCCTCAAAAACTATCTACAGTTCAGTTGGGGAGACAAAAGAAATATATAGGAAATTCCTAGAAAAAATAGGAGTTGGCACAGTGTACTAGAGGACAGTGGGAGAGCCCTGGAAACTCCTATCCGTCTCTGTTCAGAGTTGGATTCTACCCCCACCCCCCTTTACATTCCCTGATGCCCAAGCTGCTGTATTGGGTCACTCAGTCAGGGGCCCCTTGCATTGCCTGGACAACAGGCAACCTTGCTCCCTGGGCTCTTGAGTATTCCCTGCGGGCTCAACACTCCCCATTTATCAGAGCTCTTGGTATAAATGAGGCAACAGAGCAAGAGTGTGGTTTTGGGAACCAGATTTCCTGGGTTTGAGTCCTGACTCCACAAATTACCTGGGAGAGGCCCTTGAACAAGTTATTTAAGCTCTGCCTGCTTCAGTTGTCTCGTTCCCCCCGTGGTGCCAGCCTCACAAGGTCACCATGAGGCTCTAATGAGTTAATCGTTGTGCTGGGGATATGGCAGGACATATTAATTACATGACAGGGCCACACACACCTATGCTCCTGATCTGATTCTCCTCCTTTGCAGGTTCCGTGGTTGTCAGAGTCCCCTTCATGATGGGAGACACAGCATTAGGCACAGAGCTTCAGGGTCACTAGACCTTGACTTCCCTCCCCCATCACTGTTCTATTCATGCATCCCAGCCCAAGGTTCCTACATGGAGGCATTTCAGTGGCCACATCTTATTCTTTTCTCATCTCAAGCTGGGTTTCAGCTAAACCCTGGGTCTGTTTTCCATGAGCTGCTGAAAAATGGGTTTTCTGGCATCCCAGCCTTGTGCAGCTAGATTTCACTCTCAGGGCAAAACTGACTCTTTCTCCTCCACCTGCCACTATGGAAGATGCTGCCTACTGCCGCAGCCTGTTGATCTTCTCTGGGGTTTGGGTCCTCATGTTGGCCACATGGATGGGTCTTTCAGCATGTGAGAGTCTGGCCAGGAGGGCACTGTGCTGATCCCTTTGTGCTCACCGTGCTCCCCGACAGGGACAGACCTCTGCCATGGTATGATGCTGAGGAAAGAACGTTGATTAGTGATGCACTGAATCTCTCCCTTGCCTTTCCCAGAAGCCCTTGCTTGAAGGCTATCCATGGATCCAGCCCTGGTGGATCTTGTCCCAGGATGGCTGACCCTCGAATGTTCTTGTGGGTGGCCTGATCCCCTCAAGGTCTCTATGGCAGGTGTCCCTGCCTTATTTGCACTCTGCCCTTCTTCCCAGCAGATAGACTTTGTCTCTGGGCTTGGGGCCAGTCTGAGCTTCCTCTGTGCTTTCTAGCATTAAAGGGAAATCCCTGGGGGCAATGGGCAGGTCCTGCCTTTCCTACCTTTCCTGCATGGCACAGCGACCAGCTTGCTTTATCCTCACTCTCCTCTCTGCTATCCCAATTAGTAGTTATTGTGCAGTGTTTCGGAACTGTGGGTGCTTCCTTCTTCATTTTCTCAAGTCCATGAAAGGTTTCCCTACACAGGACCCCCAGCTGGAGTGACACCACCAGAGAGAGACAGATATAAGCAGGGAGCTACAAGGTCAGACTGAGAGAGACGCTGAGAAATATACAGAGAGGAGTTCGGGGCTTCACAGGGAAACATGGAGAGATGCTCAAATAGAAAGACAGAGCCAGTGGCAGAGAGGGAAGGAGTGGGAGTTGGGGATGGAGTCCTGATCAATGTTTGTCCTTTTTTAGATTCACAGAGTAGGGCTGGGATGGACCCCAGGTTTGGTCCCCTCACTTTGCAGATGAAGAAAGTGGGGCTTGGTGGAGCTAGGGGAGATGACTTTAGGTCATGAGACTGAATGTTCCCATGAGCATTGTCCTGAACCATGCCACATATTGATGATACTTATTTTGGAAAGGATGCTCCTTTCCAAGATGGTCTCACCTAGTGGGGCTAGCTGCTTTCCACTCATGGGGCTGCTGCTTTCCAGGACATTCCACTGTAGAGAAGGGGCAGAGAAGGGGTAGAAAGCACATGAGGCCATGTGCCCCATGTCCGTGAGCCTGGGCTGTGGAGGTCCCTGTTCAGGATCCTTAGGGAATACTTGGTGTGAGCTCACCCACTGATGGTTGATGGCTTCACATCCAAATTAGCAATCGATTTCCTTCTGGGTCCGAGTGCTAGCTGTGTAAAGTCACTTATCTCCTCTGAGCCTCAGTTTTTCCATCTGCCAAGCAAAGATAGTAATTCTTTCCTCCTGACGGTGGGGCAACAATGAAACCAGGTGAGTGTACTTGTGATTTATGTTGCTGTAGAAAACAGGGAGGCTAATATTATCCCCCTATTTCCACTCTCTCCTTCCCACACCCTTTTTGTTGCTCTGCCCCAGTGGGATCACCACCTTTTTCAGTTCTGAATACTCCTTTGCCTTGGTCACTCCTTCTATCCCAAGAGGACAGGCTTTCCTCTGGCCTCTTGGGAGAAGTTGCCATTCCCTTGGCTGTTTCTGGAGAGATTCCAATCTTCTTGCTCTTCTTCCTGATGTATTTTTTTCTCTCCACTCTCTGCTGAGTGTCAACAGCTTTTCTGTTGATCCCCTCCAACCAGAAGCTTTTGAGGGGCTTTGGGCCCTAGCAGAGAACCTTCCCAGACTCAGAGAGGGCAGTGGCCAAGCCCACTGCTGCCCAGCAGACTAGCCCCAGTATAAAGGGGGGCTCGGCTCTGCCTACTCCGAGAGGCAGGCTTTGCCAGATCTTTCAGGCTGAGCAGCAACAGAACTGATCCCCTGTCCACCCCCACTTCACCCCCAACCCCCAGCTCAGCCCAGCCATCTGCAGCGCTAGGTGTGCGATTCAGCCTTCAGCAGGCTGTGGGCCCTGAGGCTGTCAGACGGCAGATTCTCATCCCGCCTTTTGAGGTGTTGAGGAAACACGAGATGCATCACCAGCCCACACCATGGTGACGTACATGGCTCTGCCATATGCCAGCCTTGGGGTGCTCTATTCTGCACACCCCAGGGGTAGGTACCCATTTTCCAGGTGGGAGGACATGATGCCTGCAGGGCAGCCAGGGATGGGTGTAGAGACCGGAGTGTTTCCTCCTGCCACTCTCTCCAGGAGCCAGGGCTCAGCTTGGCCCTGTTGGGGAACACAGCAGGGCATTTTTCATGCCTGGTGGGGGGCTCATCCAGCTGCTGAACATCTGCAGTGCCAAACAGCTACAGAGAACATTTGTCCAGGGCATGTTAAGGAGATGCTGACTTGGCATGGCTGCAGCCAGGGGAATGAGGCGGGGGATGGAAAGAATGACCTATCAAGGTGCTTCCTCATGTGAGGTCCTCAGCTGGTCAAGCCTGAATCTGTCCTCTCATTGGGAAGTGGGGGGAGGTAAAGGGTTCTGGGATAGGCAGCAGAGCATCTTCCCCTGACAGCATGTCTGCCAGCTGAACACTGTTCTGAGGCAGGTCGGCATAGATTTATGCTCCTACATGAATTCAGTAAACACTACAGCCCCCCTCACTTCTGCACACAGACTGGCAAGCAGCTGCAAAGGATCATTTGGGGTGAATCAGGGTTCTGGAGATCCCCATGGAAGGGGCACTTGTGGACCAGGGGTCCAGGGGAAGGTGAAGAAAACTTACCCAGTTCCTGCCTTCCAAGGTCCATGTAGCCACATGTCTCGGGGTGCAGCCCATCTCCTCTCTGCACTCTTCAGCTCCAGCTGTACAATGGCCTTTAGAGTCTCTTCTACTTTGTCACTTTGCAGATAGAGCTATGGAGGACAGAGAGGGCCTTTGCCAGAGGCTCTGAGTTGCCACCCGTTGTTAGGAATAACCCCAAATCCAGGCCTCCTGGGTCTCAGCGTGAGGAACATGCACTCTCCCAGGCTGCTAACTGCACATCACTATCCTGGAAGGGACCCAGTCCAGGCAGGGGGCTTTCAGTGCACCTCTACTTCCTAGCAGATCAGAGAAGTGGGGTGAGGGGGGTGGGAAGCAGAGGTGGCAATGGTTGGTCCCCCTTTCAGCAGGGAAGGGTAGATCTTCTGTGTCCTGCTCTGTCCAGCTTTCCCAATGCTCACTGCCCTGCAGTGCAGGGCTGCACTGGCTTCCAGTCCTTTGGGGCCTCCCCATTATTGGTACCCAGAGTGCCATGGCAGAGGGGCCTGCGGGGAAGGGGTAGGGTATGGATTGCTAATAGTGGATTTCTGACCCAGAGAAAAGCAGGTGTGGAGACAGTGCTTTGGGGCAGGGACCTGACTCCCGAATGCTTCTGGGGCATAATGGGTAGTAGACAGTGAGACCTCAGAGCCCTCACATGCTCTGGGAGCTGTTCCTTGCCAGGCTCCCCTCTGCCAGCTTGAGGACCAATAGCTTCAGATGCCACAGCTGCTGCCCTGCCGGGTGCCCCTCGCCACCACAACTGATTGCAGTGTGAGCCGTTCCATTTTTAACAGCCCTGCTCGGCCCAGGCTGCCTGATCGGATCCAGAGGCGGGCCCTGCTCTTGATTACGGCGCTAAAAATACCAGCGTGGCTTCTGATGAGAGCAGGGGGCTTAGCTCCCCCTGCGCCCAACACCTTGGCTCTGCTGCCTTCCTGCAGAGTGCTTTGGGGACCTTGGGGGGCTAAGGCCACAGAAGGCCCATTATTCCTATGCCCTTTGCAAGCATCTAGACAAAACAAAGAATGACTTTTCAAATATTTGGGGACCTAATGGAATCCAGGGGCTTTCTGAATGTTTTGAGTCATTGGCATTTTTGTGCTGTGAAGATACAGTCTTACAGAGTTTTGTGATTCTAGGTGTGTGATTTGCTGGATCTGTGCTGGGGAGGAAAGCTTGAACTTTCCAGGCTTCTGTTCTGTTCCCTCCCTCTCCTATTTCCCACTTCTGGTGGGAAAATGATCAAGCCCTGTGGGCTCCTCCTGCATAATCTCTCCCTTCTGCCCATTCCTGCTTCTTTCCATTCCCACTCTCTGCCTGGATCAGGACCCTGCCCAAGTGCTCTCCTGGCTGCTAGGAACCCCTCCTGCCCCCGATACTGGTCTGAGTCACTCACTCCTATTTTCCTAAGTCATTGCCCATTAGTCACTCCTCTACTCTGAAACCAAACTCCTTGGCTCAGCATGTAAGATCCTCCATATTCTGACCTTGACAGATAGCTTTAGTCTCATTTTCCTCCATCCTTAATACCCATCACACTGGGCTATTTTCTTCCTGGTACAAGTCCCGAGGTCATTTTGCCTCAGTTTCCCTCAGGTGGTCAGTTGTGGGAGGCTGAAGTCAATCCATTTCAGGGAAGTTACAGATGAATATAATCTCAAAGTTTGTTGTTCCTTTGGCTTTGAAACAGGTCAGTGAAGTCTGTCTTGGGAACTTGGTTACTGGTTTGGAACCCAGTAAATTAGCCTATGGTGTCTTTTTGCCTTCCAACCCATGTGAGTAACCTCACTGAGTGGCCTCACTGGGCAGGTTGGAAACAGTGCACCCTGGACCTTGCCAAGGTATTTCAAGTTCTCTGCCACAGAAGAGGCTGCGATTTCACTTCTGGGACACTGTCTGTGGGGCTGGCACCCAGGGCCTTCCCCCTTGCTGGATTAACAGTGTGTTCACAAATGGAGGGCTGAGCCTGAGTCTTACCAGATGGGGCTCCCCTGGCCTGGTCTAGGGGCAGTTGCCCATCTGGCCCAGGCAAGCTGTTTGGGAAACCACTGAACGGTATCAAACTGTGTAAAAACTCCTCACCTCCCCCCAGCATCTGCCGCCGTAGACTCTAAAATGCCAAAGTTACTAAGTCAACCTCTGTCATTGACAGATGGGAAACTGAGGCCCAGTGAGGGGAAGGCAATTTTCTCAGTTAATGACAGAACTAGAACAACAACCCCAGGCCTCCTGGATCCTTGTCAAACATTTCTTCCCACCATAGCCTGCTGCCTCCTCCATGCTCTCATCCAGAATGTGCTGTCTGTCCCCTGTGAAATCCTGCCATTCTTCGGGACCTGACCCATCTTTCCCAGGAGCCAGTAGAAATCTGTTCTTGTGTGTCATTCAATGAGACCACTCCGTGTCTCATCACTGCTACTAGACTGTTAGCACCCTGAGGACAAGGAATGGATGGGGCCCGAGTTTGTCCCTAGTTTCAGCTTGATATATACAAAGGGCTCATTGTATTTTTGTTGAATTACTGGATGAAAAATTCAAAGGTCCGTTCTCCTGAACTTGCATTTGAAGGTAGGTGTGGTTACTATTGTAGGAATTCAGCTAGTTTTAAAACCAGATGAGGAGTGCTCTCTTGCTTCCATCTAACCTCCTGCTTCCTCCCTCCTTTACACGGGCTGCAGTATCACCCTCCCCGCCAATGCCAGTGCTGACCACTTGGGCTCCCCTTTCTGTCATGCTTTGTTTTTCCAACGTGCCTCTACCTGTGGGGTCACAGGGCTTGTTGAGAGGGGAACCTTCTGGTGTGGTGTCGAACTTACTTCTTGTTGATGTGGGGGTGCAGTGACAGAAAAGTAGCGAGCCACAGAGATGTTGGTGCCAGAAGACAGTATCAGTGCAAGAGCTGAGCGTCACCTTTTGTTTCTCTGGATTCTCTGGGCTTAGAGAGAGAGAGAGAGAGTGTATGAATCTGATACTTTTACCAAACGTCCTTTCAGGGGGGTTTGCAAAGAGGCCATGGTCCCCTCAATCCCTTCTGCCTCCTTCAGGTCTTAGGCAGGATTGCTGAACCGCCTGGAACAGAAACCACTTAAGCTTGCTTAAGCAACAGGGGATTTGTTGTAAGGATGCAAGAGTGTCTCACGGGGCCCGTCAGCCAGAAGGACATCTAGGTCTCAGGGAGCTAAGAGGTTCCCAAGAGCCCAGCGAATCACTCTTCCTGCCTGCTTCCACCCCTCCCTCCCCACCCCGGGCCATCCTGGGTCTCATCTCTGCTGCTGTCTGTGCTCCATTTTCCTGCAGATCAGCTTTCTTTGCTAGCTCATCAACACATCATCCTAAAATAGCTGCTTCTGCCCTCCCCCAGCTTGTTCTGACTGCCTGACCTCCAGCTCCCGTCCATCCCAGGCTAACTCCTAGGATCTGGGCACCTTAGTGCCAAAATCTTAAGTAAGAGTATCTGATTGGCTGTTGGTCAGCCAATGACTTGCCTCTTGCTAGGTCAGCTGTCTGCTTTTGATCCAATTGTGTGAGACTCGCAGGGTACATGGGATAGGTGGTACCCAGGTGTTGCCTTCACAGGCTTGTGAGTGGGCAAGTTGGTTAGGAGGGGAAGCTGCCAAGGAAGCCTTCACCCCTACAGCCTAAGTTTGCCCCCCTAGGATCCAGTGGAAGGCAGTTTTCTTTTCAGACCTATGAGTATTGTCAAGGGTATACCTGAACATGTTCTTGCAACCCATGAAATTGGAAGTGGAGCCTTCTTCCTCTGCAGCTGCAGGCAGAATGACACCTCAGTTTCTCCTATCATGCACTGAGGCTTGAGTGAAGGAAAACCCTCCACCTCCCTTGCATCTCTTTGGTAGCTCTCTCTTCCTTTATGTCAGCCACTGCCTTGATCCGGGGTAGTCCAAGTTGTTCTGATGATGATAGCAAGAGTTGGGGACTCTGGCTGGTATTAAGGGTCCTCCCTGGTACCTTTGGGCTCATTCAGAAAACTAGCCTTGACCTGCAGGTTGTCTCCTGGGTTCGTTCTGAGCACACTCTGCCTATTGATGTTTAATTCTTTGTGATGGTTTAAAATATGTCCATAAATTCTTTGATGGTCCCTTTAAAAGGTGGAGCCTAGTTCTCCCTTGAATGCAGCCCAGACATAGAGATTTGCTTCTAACAAATAGAATAAGGCAGAAGTGATAATGTGTGACTTTGAAGACTAGGTCATAAAAGGTACTGTGGTTTTCTCCTGGCTCTGGGGAAGTAGCTGCCATGTTATGAAGATACTCAAGCAGCTCTATAGGAGCTGTAACCAGAACTTGAACCAGAACTACCCCACTCATCAGGCTTCTCTCAAATATCTAACCCATCTAAACTGTGAGACTATAAATGTTACTTTGTTTAAGTAATGCACCCCAAATACTTATCTGTCATCCTCAGATATTTGATATTTTTCAGGAAGGATTTTAATTTACTTTCTAATTTCTGCTGGGCAACAACTGTAGCCCAAATCACTCTTGGGTCCTCCTGCCATTCATTTGTTTTATAACGATCTGGCCTGGGGCAGGGGTGTTACTACTTCTAGTGTTACTACTCCTAGTGTTACTACTCTCCCTTCCAATGGATATTTTCTCTCTTCTCTGCATCTGTGACTCCCCCTCTCTAACTTCTTTGAGGGAAAGTTTTTTTTGTCTCAACCCCAGTGCCAGCAGCAATCTCACCTGCTTTCTCCCAAGCATGTGTATTATCTGAAGACCTTTGGCTACATTTACCCCAAACTCTTTTCTTCAGTTGGAAGAAACTTCAAAAAGCCTTTGAAGTTCCTTGGACTGCTGGGTTGCACGCTGAACCCAGTGGATCCCAGGAGGCAGGGATTTACATGGCAAAGCGGAAGTCCAGTGGGGGAAAAATTCAGGAGGCTTTAATTCTGGTTTTGCATACTCATGCGGTCCTGTGGCAATTGCACAGATTCTTTTGCCTTTTTGGGCCTCTGTTATCTGTAAAATAGGGCTAATAGTATTTGTCCTGCATTTTTACAAGACTGCTGTAAGGATCAAATGAGATCATAAAGGTGAAAGTGTTTTTCATAAACACTAAATGATGCTACACATGTGAGGAATAAAAAACTACGATAGAATTTAAGTTTATTGATAATGTAAACGACCATGATTTTGAATACTTACTTACTTAATCCTGACAAGGTATTCCTGAGGTTGGTATTTCTGTCCCCATCTTAGGATGAGGAAACCAAAGCTTAGTGAGGTGAAGTAACTTGCTTAAAGTTCGTGCTTTTACCATGTGCTTTGCCACCATTCCTGACCCAGGCCCTCAGGTCAATGGCTGCATGCTGAAGAACCCACAGACTTGGTGGGCTGTGTGAATAGCCCTGGGCTCCAGCCCTTAGTTCCTTTTGCTGCCTCTTCCATCTGCTCAGCAGACTGTCTAAGACCCAGGCAGATCAGGGAATCCAGATTCTGGCCCTTGCCTGTGGTTACATGATCCAGTCTCACAGGCCTTATCTTGGGTGTATATTAGGGTGGTGGGAGCAAGGGGTCTGGGTGGCAAACTGACCCAGGAATGAGAAACCAAGTCCCACACTGAAGGACAAAAGATTCCAGGGGAATCTACAGGGGAGGTCTAGTCAGTGAGAACTTAAGCAAGAAAGATTTGCAACAGATGAGCTGGGTAAGGACCAGAGGGAGGTCTGTGTCCCTGTGTCCATGAGCACATGTGTCCTGCAAAGCCTTTGGACCATTTCTGCATGAGCCTGAGTGCCTGTCCCTCCCTTCTGGGGTGTTTGTTTAGGGATAGGGGACTTGCTTCAGGGACATAGGATACAATGTCCAGAGCTAAGAGGCCGAGGTGCCCCTGCCAGCACCTTAGAGACAAGTTCCATCCCTAAGTGGGGATGATCCACCCTCTCTCCCCTTTGCAGGCCTGACTTTTACATGTTTTAAAAAGGATTTCTGAGAATTTCCCCCAGGATGTCCTGCTTAGCTCCCAGGTGCTCCTACCTCTGGCTTCTTGGAGTGCTTTGGGCTGGGGTCATCCAGTCCATGTCTCTTGACCTGGGTCAGTCTGCCCTTTGTCTTTCAAAGAGGTTTCCTTTGCATTGTCCTCCTGGGAGGAAACCACTGTTTCTCCAGGAAATTGTCTCCTAGTCTTGGAGCTGCACACAGCATATGGGGAGAGGGGGGGGACAGACACTCTTGGGGAGCTTGGGGACAAGGAGGAGTGGCAGAGGCTGTGTGCAAGAGGGAAGGCAAATTGGCTTCATTCTGAGCTTGACAAATCTCTGGTTGTTGCTCACAGGCCCAGATGAGCTTTGCCCTGGGACTGGTGACCTAATTTGCTACTCCTGCTCCCTGGGCCTAGAGCATTTGTATCCACACAAAGGAAAGGTCAAGAAGCTGCTGAGTTGCATTTTCCTCTCCCCTGGCCATGTGTCTCTGAGGATGAGTCATTCTCTTGCCTCTTCTGCCTTGGGCTCCCTCCCCAACCCTGTCATTGGATGGGGTGGAATCACTGCCTAGCCTGGCTGCCAGGGCCTCCCTGAAAGGGGGGTGGACCCCCAGATTCCTGAGCAAGGCTGCAGCCCCATCCTTGGCCAGCCCGTGGACCTTCAGGCTCAGCCTTCTTCATTTAATCACCTGAAATAACTTCTGGGCAGCTCTGAAATGTTAAGCCCTGTGCTGGGCACACAGGAGATGAGGGGTATGGTCCTGTACTCCCCAGGCCTAGAGTTTAGCAGAGGAAAGGAATATTAATTGGGAAGTCATGCAGCATGCACACAGTCATATGGCATTAACACTGTGATGTATGTTACGAGGACAGGGGCATGAGGAGCATCACATATAGATGGGGTGGGAGATGGTTAGGACACCCTCCCACCCACCCAGAGTGACTATGACTATTAAGATGAAGAACAGGAAAGTGAAGAAAGCATTCCAGGTGGAGGAACATGCATGTGCAAAGGTCTTGTGGTCAAAAGCAGCTTGAACGTTAAAGGAATGACAAAAAAAAAAAAAGTGTGGTTGACTGGCTGCAAGCAACGGGAAAGGGAGAGACAATGGGCTGAAGAGAGAGGCCAGCATGTAGGGCTTGATGGTCAGGCTAAGGATCTCAAAATATACCCTAAGAACCAGTTTGGCCGGTTCCAGAGCTTTAAACATGTACCACATCCAGCAATTCCACTTTCAGTTGCTGTATTTATCCAAAAGAAAAAAGACTTTTATGCAATATTCATAGCAGCTTTATTCATGACAGCCCCCAAACTGATAACAACCCAAACATCCATAACTGCGGATGGGTGAACATAGGGTCAGATATCTGTGCAATGGAGTACTATAGAACAATGAACAGGAATGAACTGCTGACACATGTGCACAGGACATATGCATATGACACAGGCAGTTAAGTGTTACTCTGAATGAAAGAAGCCGGATGACTGTATGATGCCATTTACATGAAATTCTAGAAAACGTGAACCTAATTTAATCAGATTGGTGATGCTCAAAGTGAGGCGTGGGAGGTGTTGGCTGTGTAGGTACGGGAGAACTTTCTGAGAGGCTGGGAACAGGATGGACTGGCAAATACACAGGGGTATATGTCAAAATTCACTATACTCTTAAAATGTGCTTGGTTTTATGGATGTTATGTTAATAAAGTCGATTTTTGAAAGAAACACTTTCCTGATGGGGAGCATATCCAAGGAAAGAGACATACCATTTGCACAAACAAAATAAGGCAAAAATAGGTTATGATGATTAGACTTGTGTGTTTTTTAAAAGCCCGCTGGCTTCTGTATGGAGACAGAATTGGAAGGGAGCGGGCGTGGAAGAGGGAAGTGACAGCATGGATTCAGGCAACCCAGGATGTTGGTGACTGTGGTGACAGTGGGGACAAGAGGAAGGGGGAGCCAGGAGGAGACTGTGCCCCGGCCTGAGGTGTATGGCTTCCTCCCCAAGGTCAAAGGCCTGTACTGGACCTTTGGGGGTGGCCCCGAGGTGGAGACTGCGACCCCTGTGACACAGGGGCTGGTTTGTTTCTCTGAGGTGACATTGTGGACAGACTCGCTGCTCTCTGGCACCCGTGTGAGCAGGGCCAGCTCACGCACATGCCGTCTTCACTGCTCATGGACACTCTGTTCCCCCCTGTTGTCACATGTGTGTAAATTCACATCTAGACTCTCCTCGTGGGCTCCCAAGCCCTGCGCTCACATCAGGCTGTATACCACAGAGCTTTTGCAGCCTGGGGTACTCCCGTGAGAATTCTGATTGTTTCCCTTGTTGGCTGTGTGACCTCAGCCGGTGGCAGCCCTCCCCGCCAGCCTCATTGTCCACATCTGTAAACAGGCCGCCTCCACAGCACTGGGGCGGCATCCCAGGTGGCATGAAGACGGCCAAAATCAAGTTCGAAAGGCATTCTGTGCCGTTCCCGCGTGTCCTAAATGCTGACAGTGACGATTCCATTTCACATTCATGCTCACTTTCATTCACACTCCAAAATTAGCAGAAGGTGTGGCAGGAAAGGAAAATTTCTTTCTCCATGGAATCATTCAGTGCCCAGTGCACCCCACTCCTGTCCTGGGGTCCCCACATCTGCTCTAGTCCCATCTCCCCTTCAGGCGACCTGGATCTGCCCGGGAGCCCCACCTCACCTGCTGGACTGGGCATCAACCAACCCTCCATGCTGTGCCCCAGTAGACTGACAGGCAGGGGGTGCAGGGCATAGCCTCTGTCTCTCGTAGCCTGGCTTCCTCTGACAGTCCGTACTGCAGCCTCTCGCCTGGTCCCAGGATCCAGGCCTGCTCCCGGCCCTCCTGGGAAGCTGAGGTAATTGGCTCAATTAATCAGCTCAATTAGCACCCTCCGGGTGAGCGGATCAGCTCAAAACCTACCCAGCCTCTGTTAAGTGGGCGCAGCCTGTGCCAGCCCTGTGCTAGGCACCATGGCAGGAGCACCTGGTCCTTGGGCCCTGGATGCGCTGGCTGCTGGGAGGGGGTAGAGCAGCCAACATCAGGGTGCCTGGGGCTGTATCGTGTCCTTGGAGAGGGCTCAGATCTCATCGTATCTGCCCAGATTTCTACTCCTTCTAGACCCACCTCTTCCCAGCAGCCCACCCTGCTGGGTTCCCAGGTTTCCCTCTCTGCTCTGGGTCCCCTCCTGCTGCACCCAGAGTTCAGCCACAGTGGGAGAGGTGGCCTGCTGGTGCCTGCTCACTGTTGTCTCAGGATGCATGTGTGGAATGGCTTTACCGTCTTTATCTTATTTGGGTCCCCAAGCAATTCTTTGAGGAAAGTGTTGTTCTGGGACAGAAAGTGAGGTTCTGGAAAGTGACATGACCTAGCCAGGGTTGCACACTCTTATCTGGACTGGAGAAGCTGAGGGCTCAGTGCTGTGTCCTCTGCCTCTGGGGATGAGGTGTGTGATCTTCCTTTGGAGAATCCTAACACCTCACACAGATTCCATCAGGGCTCCCCTCTTAATCTCCCAAGGCTGAGCCCCACCCCTTGCTTACTGACTGGAGACTGAACATGGTTTCTACTGGTGTCCAGGCTCCCATACCCACCCCAGGAATCTCACACACATCTCCCATTCTCAGCCCACCGCCCTGTGGCCCCCTGCACCTGGGCCTCACCCCTTCCTTGTCTTCCCACACCCATGCTACCCTAGTGGCAGAAGCAAGTCCAGTATTTGGAATCCTGGTGTCAGAACAGTCTCCCTAAACCCCATGGAGGGTTCAGGGTGGGGATTACTCCCCAGCACCACCCACCAGAGGAACCAAGGAGGGGCCCTGAGGTGGGGAAGGAGTAGGGGAGGGTTGTGGAGAGTGTGGGAGAGGTTAATGCTCCACCTTTCATCCTTGTTTCAAGCTTCATTCCTAGTGCACTGAGCTATATTATAGGATTTTGAGTAAGATCGTTGTAGTGGGTTTGAATGGGTGGCCCTTCAAAAGATATTTCCACGTCCTAAGCACTGGGGCCCCTAAATGTGACCTCTTGGGGAAAAGGATCTTTGCAGATGTGATTACGTTAAAGGACTTTGAGGTGAAATCATCCCAGATTAGTTGGGAGACCCTTAAATCCATGGACAACTGTCCCAAGGGACACACTAAGGAGACGCTAGCGGAAAGTGGGGATAAAGGTGAAAGTGGTAATGGAGCAGGTTGGATGGCACAGCCCCAAGCCAAGGAAAGCCTGGAGCCACAGAAATGGGGGAAGACCAGGAAGGACTCTCCCCTTGTGCCTGCTTGATTTTGGATTTCTGGCCTCAAGAATTATGAGAAAAAGTATCTGTTGTTGTAAGCCACCTAGTGTGTGGTAATTTGCTATGGCTATGAAAGGAATACAATCATTGCTGTAAAAAAAAAAAAAAAAGAGGTGATCCAATTCTTAAAATAGTCTAGTTTAGAAGTCACCTGTTTAGTCTAAACACACCCAGAAGAGCGTTGGTCACTGTAGGGAGGCAGCGGGAGGGCCAGGACCAGATCCCGCCTCACACGGAGGCTATCCTAAGGTGTGTGTGGTGGATCACAGGTCCACCCAGCACTGAGGTCCCCTGCAGGGTGGGCAGGGGGTCTGTTCATTTACTCTAGGAGCGAGAACTCAGGCCCTGGATGCTGGACTGGCTGAGATGCCGCGCCCATCAGTCCTGGCTGGCAGAGAGAGGGCAGCAGGAGGTGGGGAGGCCCAGGGAGAAGCAGGCAGCCTCTGAGCGAGAGCCAATGTGAGAGGTGGGGGCCTTGCAATGGCGAGGTCCCCTGGGGCACCCACAAGAATGGTCCAGATGTGCTCCTTTTCTCCCAGATGTGCCCTCCCCTCTCAAACTGCTGACAATTCCTCAACTTCAGAGATGCCACCGCATTGGGCTTGGGAAACAGGGGAGGTGGGGTTGCTCTGTTGCTTTCTTGTTTTTTTCTGGGCTAGGGTGGTGTTGGGGCTGGTTGGGCTGAGCTATTTTTCATCTCCAGTGTCCCCGGGGCCCTGGTACCCAGATGCCTGTGGGATATTTACAGCTCCCTTGGTTGCTGAGAGGCCAGGTTGAGCTCGGGCAGCAGAGCGGGGTGTGGGGAGGGGGGCATGAAGCCTGGTTTCCTGACTGACTGGCTGATGAACAGCAGTGATAACATCGCTCCCATCCCTTCCCCCAGGAGCCTGCTTACAGAGGAGTTCAGCCCAAGCCATCTCTGCCGTCAGACGCACCTCTCTGTCCTGTGCAGATAAACTCATCACTCTCAAAGGCAGGCAGGGAGGCCGGGAGCCCATGGAGACGGGCGTGTGAGGAACACAGGGCACGCATGTGTACCTGCATCCTGATCCGCCTCCTGGGGCCTGGCGACCGGCAGGGCAGTCTCGCCAGGGCTTCCTTCTCTGTCCTTCACAAAGGACAGGCCTGACAGGGTGGCTGGTGAGAGGCTTCCTACTCCACTGTAGGAGTGAGTGGGGGGTGTGTCTGGGGATAGAAAGGTCAGGGGGGAGAGGCGGTGTCTAGCAAGGGCAAGGTGGTCTCAACTCTCTGTGGGTCCATAGGACAGAACCCCAGGTCCCCAGTGCATCCCTAGCTGAGGATCTCAGGCTATGCCCAGGGGAACTAGCTTGAGAGGTGATCTTTTGACTGGGGATTTCTGTTTCCCTCAGCTGCAAGATGGCCTAAGAATGGAGGATAGTACATCTCAGCCTTTTTGGGGTCCTACCTCTCTTTGAAAAATCCAACAAAGGCCACAGAGGCTCTTCTTGTGAAAAGACATGTGTGTCCACATGTATGGGTGTGAGTATGTGTGCACACATGTACACTCTTACTGATGGCGGGAATGCACACACTCCTGAGAAGGCTCACTGTGGTCTCCAGATTCACAAGTCCTGGACACGATGGCTTCTAGTCCAGTTGCACGTAGGCACACAGCAAAGCAGCCTGGGAGCCTGGAAAACCTGGACAGCCTGGGCAGACATCTCAGACTGATCTTGCCCAGCCCTGCTTTGGCTGAGAGAGTTCATGTGACAACAGGCCAGGAGTGGCATAGACCAGACCTTGACATTTGCCACCAGGGCTGCTCCCTCTTTTTATCTAGACCCCCGCCAATCCCCCTTAGGGCTTCCTCCAGGTATACCCCACAGTATGTGTTTAGGGGGACAGCTGGGGGTCTGCAGAACTATGTGTACCATACTGTATGCAAGGAGGCCTCTCTGGGGGTAGCTAGAATGAGCAGACATGGGGACCTTGCTGTCCTAGGGGTGTTCCACTTCCTGGTGAGACAGGGCCTGCCCTGTCTCTTCTGTCCTTCCTGAATCAGAGAATGACATTGTTGGAAGGACTGGCATTTTGAAAACAATACCTGGTTACAGAGCTGGAATCTGTCCTCATCTATGTCATCTCCTGAGTCCTTTACAAGGGGACTGTAATGGGCGTAACCACTACCGCGAACTTGCTGTGTGCCACAGTCTCACTGAATTCTCATGACATGTGATGAGGTCGCTCCTACCAGTGTCCCACAGACAGATGAGGAGCCCAGCACAGCCTAAAATCGCACAGCCAGACACTGTCCGGGCTGTCCACTTCTTGTGCCCTCGCTCACACATTGTCCCAGCAGCCTGTGTGGGACCCCAGGGAATGACGGAGGCCACACCTGGTCACTCCAAAAGATAGCCCCCTCACACCAGAGCTGATAGGACAAGAGGATGATGGCACCCATTGAAACCAGACTAGAGGGCAGGAGGTGTGTATATGTGTGTGTGTGTGTGTATCTGTGTGTGCATGTACATGCAAGCAGACATACCTTTATGTCTACATACACCTGAATAGTGTGTGTAAAGCTCAACTGAAGACTGAAGAAAGTGTGCAGTTCTAGTATACTCCATCTGTGGTACAGTTCTGTCCCCTGCAGAGGCAGGGAGAGGACTTGAGTGAAAATCTAGGGAGGCTTCCAGGAGGAGGGGTACTGACGCATGGTCGCTGGGAGCTGAGGAATATACCTTGCCTGGGGCTGCAGCAGAGAGATGAAGTGTCTCTGTGCATCACACAAATGTGCATCAATGCAGTGCTGCTCTGGGCCCTGCTGATTCCATTCTAGCTGCAGTTCCTTCTTCATCTGCTTCAGGCTTTCCTCTTGTTTGGCCTGTGCATGTGCACATGCAGTGAGGGGTTGGGTGAGGACAGACACGTGTGTGGGAACCCATGGCTTCCAAGTTTGACCGGGCTCCCTCCCTGGGGGCTCCAGGGCATGTGTGGGGGCAGCAGTTGAGACCCCCCCATGTGATCCTGTCTAGACCCTCCCAGCCCCTCAACAGCTAGCATCTGCATGTCTCTCCATTGGGGCTGGATGGGGGAAGTACTTGGAGCTCCAGATGTGCAGGCAACTGTCCAACATCTGCCCGATCAGATCACTGCCTCAGCATCCTGCTCCCTGCAAGGCCCACCCCTGTGCCCTGGGCCGTGTCCAGCCTCCTGCTCTGGGGAGACTGATTCTGCAACATGTGTATATATGTGTGTCTCTCTCTTTCTGTGTCTGCTTCTACCTGCGTATGTTTAGGTCTGTGTGTATGTCTGTATGTGTTATGCTCATGCATTTGTGTGTAAGAGGGAGAGGGAAACAGTAAGGCTTTGAGAGCGCCTTGTTATGGGGAGGCATGAGGAGAAAGCATTGCTGGGGGGCAGGCGTGGAGGCCGGGACCGTCCCCTCTGCTCCATCTCCCCTTCCTTGGCCTGCACCGAGTAGAGCTGTGCTAGGTTGTTCCCAGGTTCAGTCTGGTTCTGAGGAGGTAACGCCCAGGATCCCACCACTATCAGGATGACCCGTTAACCAGGCCCCCATGGTAAAATATCCACTAGATGACCCCAGGCCCCCTGCCAACTGACGTTTTCTAATCTCTCTCATTGCTTGTGCAGCAAACTGAGGGGACAGGAGGCCTCCAGGGAGCTGACCTAAATCCACAAGCCACAACCAGGCCAGGCCTTTCCTTGGAAGCTTGAGGGTCCCAGAACTAGGAGTGAGAGTGTGGGTCTCCTGTCTCCCTGACCCTGGGCTACACTGGAAACAGGCCTGGGATGGTGCCCAGCTCAGTGGGTGGCTGGGAGTTACTCATCCTCAAATCCTTGAGCAAACAGCAGCCGCTCAGCAGGAGGGGTGGAGGGGGGCTGGCCCACCCCGAGCTTGTGTTGCCAAATTCATTTGTGTTTATTTTGGTGCCTCTGTACAACATGGAGACAAATGTGCAGGGTTCCAGTTGCTCTATGTGTGCTTGTCATGGGGAGGTGACAAGGTGTGGCGGGGGTGGGGGGAGTGACTTTGTGCAGGCCTATCCCTGCCTTTACAGCCTTCACATTGGGCCTTCATCTCTCTTGCCCCCTTCCTAGTTCCCTGAGGAGAGGCAGGGGACTGGAGTGCAGGGGTGGGCAGGGGGAGAGAAGTTAGCAGAGGAGGCAGAGAAAGGGGTGAAAATATCCTGGAGTCAGGAAACTGGGATATTTCCCATGAACTTGGCGATGATCTTGAATAACAGGTTGCCATGTAATAAATACCCAGTATGTGGTTTACATTCTTCCATTCAAAGATACTGTCAAAAATACCTATTATGAGATAACAATTATGTAACATGGTAGGGAGCTAGTTATGGCAACAATGACAATCTAACAATATATAAATGTATCAAACTGACATACCGTACTCATTCAATTTATCCAGTATTCTGTCAAATATATTTAAACCACAGACATACCTACTATGATTCTTGGCACTGGGCATACACTAACAAAAAATGAAAAACCCTAGTCCTCACTGAGGGTGTTTGCTGTTCACCGTATGACCTAGGTATTCTCTCCTATTTAACAGATAGGGAAACCGAGGCTCAGAAATTCTAAGCGCTTTGCCAGAGATCACTCACCACACTCCACTTTTCACTAGGCTCAGCACCCTGCTTGGCCTCAGTTTCCTCCTCTGTAAAGATGAGGAGTCAGATTAGAGGCTCTCCAAGCCCTTCCACCCCTGACTGTCTATGCTGAGGGCCCAGAGTTTGGAGGGAGGACTACCCGGGGTGTGGGCATGTGTGGTGCTTGGAGTACAATGGAGGCAGTGACTTGGACTGGTTTGGAGCGGGCCGGTGAGGGGCCATGGAGAAAACTGCATCGCTCTGAGTCTAGGATGCTACTTAGTGACTTGCCTTTTCGGGGTAAGGGGGAGTCCCTGCTGCTTGGAGGAGATTGTCTCATCCTTGAATTAACAACTCCTGGTCCAGGAGAAGTTGTGCCTTCAGTTTGCAGACTCCATTTAGCCCTGCACACATGTTATTTTTAAGTTTTGTGGACCCAGACCCCCCCACTCTTTCTTATGATGTTGACCTGGGAGCTGTCTCCAGATGTTGCCTGCTCGGGGCATCTGTGGCTTCCCCTGCAGCCCCACTTTGCAGTTGAAACTCCCAGGCATCTACCTGAATGAACCCAGTTTGGGGGAGCTGCAAGTGGGAGAGATATCTGGCTTGTAACCCCCAAGGGAATGCGTTTTTAAAGTCCCAGGAGGCCTGAGAATGAAAAGCTTTTGCCCACCAGGGCAGACATCTGGCAGCTAGAAAGGGACAGTGAGGGCTTGGGGAGGTGCTGCACCTCCCCCTGCAGTGACCTTTAGGGCTAACCGTCCCTAGGTCCGGCTGGGCAACCAGCGCGCAGGGGGAGAACAGCAAAACCCTACCTGCTGCACCTCTCCCCGCAGTGATCTTTAGGAATGGCTTTCGCCACGGTCCCTAGATCCGGCTGGGCAACCAGCGCGCGGGGAGAGAACAGCCTGAAGCAGAGGAAGTGCAGCGGAAGTTCCCTGAAAAGGCAGAAGCTTATCAATAGATAACGACCACCAAGAACCACTACAAGAATGCTAAAAATCCTATCCCGTCTTCCTAGAACTACAAACTTTAATCCCTTATCTGTCTTTCTAAACTTCCTCCTTTCTTCTATAATGGTCATTGCTTGTTATGTAGATCACCTCCCTGATAGTGATAGACTGAGCCAGCGAGCAAGCTAATTTCTTTGATATTCATTCCTGTGCTTTTAGAAAACATATATATACTAGTCACAAACTTAAAGAAAATTACACTCAGATTTTCACTCTTGAAGTGTGTCTGTTTGTCATTTCTTTCGCCGACGCCCTGACCACCCTGCACGCTTCTCTCAACCCTGAGGTGGCCTCATCGTCTACTGCTGTGCTGGTCTGCGGCAGGGAGGGTTATGGGGGTGACCAGGGACTATGAAGACCCAGGAGAGTGGAGCGTCTCTATTTGAGGACAAGGCTGGGAGTCTCATGCTGTGTGTGCATGTGGGTGGGGGTGAGGGGCTGAGGGGTAGCTGGAGCTCCTGGAAGGTGCAGGCTCCTTGAGGGCATGTTCTATGTCATCTGAGCAGGGGAGATGGTCTGAAGGTACAGTACCAAACCAGAGAAAGGACATATGAAATGCTGTCACAGCTGAAGTGGGAGGGCTTTCTCTAGAAGACCTTTTCAGACTGGTTATGTCAGGTCAGCTGCGATGATGAACCTGGCATCAAAAACCCTGGGATCCTTTCCACCCCCAGGTCCCAGGATGTCACCTTTGAATGCTCTTGCCTCCTGCTGATCAGGAAGGACCGTGTTGGGCAGATATTCCTATAGAGATGGAATATGATGTCCCTGTTCTATGGAGAGAGACCCAAAGGATCAGTTTAAATCCCTGTCCCTGCCAACACTGCCTTCCCTGCCCTCTGAGACAGCTCACCCCTGTCTCATCAGTTTTTCCATTGGAAGTTCTTCTTCCAATCTGCCCTATAACTTGCACTGACTGGAGAGGAGTCCCCTGATATTGCCCACCCCTCCCCCCTTGCAGGGACCTCAGGAAATGTATTGCTTGTGGCAGCGTGTCAGCAGGCTCTGCATGGCGCGGCTGGGCAGGGCTGACAGCGGAAATTGGAAGCTGGCTGCTGTTTGACAGGTATATTATTCCCGCTGCCCTCGATTTATTTACCAACAGCATGCGGAGCCCCAGAAAGCAAGAGGGAATCAAAGTCGAGGGGGCTCTGAAGGGTGAAGTGGCCTCTGAGCACTGACATTGGTGTTGTGTGGAAAGGGGAGCAGCAGGGCCTGCATGGGGGCCTGGGGGCCCCGAGGGCTCCCCCAAGCATTGGGTCTGGCTTAGAGCTGTCTGTGGAACCTTCTTCCCCAGCAGGAGGGGCTTCTTGAGCCTCCTGGGGCCAAGGCCTGTGGTTTGGGGCAAGTTCCAGCCTGGGGAAAAGTCCAAGTCTCAGAGGGGGATGGGAGGAGCCCTGCTGTGCCTAGTTGCGCAGGAGAAAGAGAGGGACAGGCTGACGGGGGCCTTCAGAAGGGGACTGTTCAGTGCAGAGCTGCCAGGGGTGCTTGTTCAGGTGCCCATCAGCATGCAGACTCCGGCCACAGGGGTGAGTGCGCCTGCCTGGGTGCCAAGTCGGGCATCCTGGCTCAGGTTGTGTCTGCTGGAGGGGACTCCTTTCCTAGTTCACACAAAGTTGCCTTGTAGTCTAGTGACAAGCCAATGAGGATAAGCAGAATATTGGAATCTGACAGACAGGAGTCCAGATCCATCTCAGCCACGCAGGACCCATGTGACCCTGCCAAGGCCCCCAGCCTGCCTGAGCTTTCATCTGCTCATAGTAAATGGTAATAATAATGCCCCTTCCCTGGGCCATTGTGAAGAATAAATAAGATCATCTGCATAAGAGTGCTTTGCAAGCAGTAAAACATATAACTAGTTTTTAAAGAGTGTCTAAATGAATAGAGAGAAAGGCCGAGTGAGCATTCCCATGCATGTGCCCGCGCGCTGGGTGGTGAGTCACGGGCCACGGGGACGGGAATGTTTGCAGTGTTTGGGCTGGGGTGGGGTGAGTGTCAGAATATGGGTGTGACCGTGTGGGCTCAGGTGTGGATTTGCTCCAAGTGAGGTGGGGAAGCTTGGCAGAGGAGCCCTGGGCTGCTGCTGGGGAATCTGGAGTGATGCCCCTGTCTGTCTGGGTGTGACTGCACACTGGTGTGCACACATGTGCTGGTTGAAGCGTGAGGATGTGTGTGTGACTCCATGATGGGCTTCCTGAGATTGTGACCGAGCTCTGGGTGTGCGCATGGGTGTGAGTGTACAAGAGTGTGCATTTGCATGGGGTGTGATGCATAGAGGTGTGTGCACAACGGGTCTATGTGCACAGCGGTGTGAGTACACAAGGAGTGTGAGTGCATAAGGGTACACAGGTGTGTAAAGGGGTATCAGTGCACAGGGATGTGTGCACACAGGGGTCTGAGTGCACAGGGTGTGTACAAGGGGTGTGTGCATTCTGGAGTGTGAACGTATAGGGGAGTTGCACAGAGTGTGAGTGCATAGTACAATGTGTGCATTGGTGTGTGTGCATAAGATTTAAGACATTGAGGTTAGTGCGTGCAGGAGCATATAGCAGGTAGGTGTGTATAAGTACGTAAGACTTGGTGCCTGTGTGCACACACATCCCCTTCAGCAAGACATGAATGCAGGCTTTCAGTGTCTGCAGTTCATCTCCTGCCTCTGGACTTGATGCAAAATTCATGGAGCTTCAGGTTCTGGAAGCGCAGGATGGAGGGGAGTGAGGATTACATCCTATCCTGAAGGGTGAGGCATGAAAAAGAGTGGAGCAGAATGTGAAATCCCTGCCTCTGGGGCTCAGCTCTGGGGCAGGGTGGGGTTCATGCCTGCCCAGCTATTTCTGTTTTCTCCTGGCTTCTGATCTAGGCACTTTTTTGGTTTGCAATAATGCCAGTCCACCCTTTTCCCAGCATTCTTCTGTCCTTCCAGGGTCTGAGTGATGGCCACCTAGAGGATGGGGGTGGAAGCAGGAGAGAGGGAAGTGCTGGGGCCCTGTGATCCCAATTCAGCCTGGGCCCTGTGCCCATCAGACCAGGGGGTAGGCCACCAGGGTAGTGAGAGTCAGGCTCTGGAACAGAGGGGACCACGGGGGGGGGGGCGGGGGGGTTAGGAAGAGGCATCTTTGAGGAGAGCAGTCTTCAGGGACCCAGAAAAACCTCCATGTTTTCTTAGCCCCTTCCTCTCCAGGGTGCCAGGCTGGCAGGGAGATTCTACCAAGAGTCTCTCATATCTGCCTTGTGCCTCTTTCACACCCAGGGCTCTGGTCCTGGCAGGGTAGCTAGGACTTCAGGCTTCTTGGACCTAGGTGGAGGGAGCTGAAGGGCTGCACAGCATGCCTGCATTGCTCTGATGGTGGCACCTATTTCTGGCTATGGACCTGGCTGGGATGTGAGGTGGGGCTGGAAGGGCCCCACGAAGAGCCCAGGCACTGACCCCGTGGAGGAAGCACTGAAGAGGCTGGCAGGGGCACAAGCACACCAGCTGGGAGTGAGACAGGTAGCCCAGCAGAGTAGGGCCCTGTCATATCCATTTACGCTTCGCGCGCTGGGATCTGGGCCCTGGGGAAGGGGGTGTGGCGGGGAGACAGAGGGTCTTCCAGTCCTGGCCAAGTCACACCCATCTCTGCAGCCCAGAGGCCACGCTCTTCCTGGGCCATGCCTGTTCCCTGCATCTCGCTCTGCAGAGGGGTGGGGAGGGTGTGTCCATGGGTGTGAGTGCACAAGAGCTTAGGGGGAGCCACCTAAGCTCTGTGGAGTGATGACAGCCTCTGGTGCCTCCGACCACTGCTTTGGATTGACCTGGGCAGTGCGTGGGACACTCCAGCCCTCTTCCTTTCTCCTTTCATCAACTTTCTCTCCTGTGCACCCCTCTTGATTATACTTCTTTCTCCCTCTTTTCCTCTTTCCCCCTTTCTTTCGCCCTCCTTTTCTGACCTCTTCTGTCTCTGAAGCTGAAGTGCTCTGCATTAATCCATTCCCTTTGCTCTTTGGATCGCTGTCTCAGAGGCTGGTAAATAAAGAAGAGGCTGGATCTGGACAGAAACCAGGGAACCAAGAGCCTCAGTTTCCTCTTGACTGCCCCCACCACAGGTGTGCCCACTGCGGCGAGAGGGAACCTCTGCAGCGCTGTCTCAGACTGGCACACAGCTCCTTTATGAGGAGGGGAAGGAGGCCTTTGTGTGGGAAGGGAAAGAAGTCACTGATGTGGGTGCTTCATGCACGGCAGGTGAAGTTCTTAAAGGGACCGAGCGAATAAGAAGGAAGTGGCACAGGAGGCTGCACATGCTGCTCTTAGCTCCTCTGGGTCTCCATCCTCCAGCAAGAGCCTGAGCCTTTGAATCTGGCCCTCTGCTTCCGGCCTGCAGGCTGCTGAAGTGGGACTCAGGGTGCACACAGGTAGGGGAGAGCGGAACCTCAGGGTGAGCCCTAGCACTCCCTGCCCCAAAGCCCCAGACACCTTCACAGTCCACCCTGGCCTTTTTTGTCATTTCTACTCCCCTCCCCACTCTCACCCCCCAGGCCTCAGGTGCCCTATTGTCACTATGCCTTCCTGGCTTAGGGAAAAGAGTTAATGACCCCAATGACATACTCAAACTAACCCAAAATCCCCAACTAGGCAGAGCTTGGAAGCTGGACAGAGGATTGGACCCAGGCGGGCAGCTCACAGGTGTGTCCCCTGGGGAAGGAGGCACACTGTTGTCTACCCCACATTGTTGTTAGTCTTCTTTTCTTCATGTAGCCAGCTCTCTAGTTTTTCCTTCTTCCAATCTTTTCTCAGTTGTGTTGGCAGAACCTCCTGGCTCTGAGGAAGGACGCCTAACCAAGACCTCGCCAGAGAGAGCACATTGCCTTGACCACAGGGGGATTAGTCCAGGGATAAGGAGGTCAGCAGTAGGATATTTGTTGGAAGTTCTAGGGAGAGGCCCTCCCTGGCATTTCCAAGCTGAGAAGAGTCACCTTGCAGCTGCTTTGTCACTGCTTGGGGAGATTCTTCCCAAGGACAAAGCCAGCACAGGGGAAGAGAGTGAAGCACAGAGAAGACAGATAGTCAATGACCTTGACTAAGTGCCTGGATACAGCCACACCTGAGGCACTGAAACCAATTGTATTCCTGGAAAGTTTACTTATGTGAGTCAATTACTTTGTTTTCATTTTTACTGAAGCCAGTTTTGACTTGAGTTTCTGTCTCTTGCAAAGTAAGCACATGACCAATACAGGAAGGTGACAGAACCTTAGTGAGCCAGAGCTCTCATCTGTAAAACTATTTCCCTTGTAATTCTGAAGGCCTTGTACTGACGCATGCCCCCTGGGCCCATAAGCCTCAGCAATGATCTTGGTACATCTTTTGCCTGTTGCTTTCTCACTTGATCTTTTCTTTCTTTCTTTTTTTTTAAATATTTATTTATTCATGCATACAAGAAGGGGGACAGGCCAGAAGCATGGGAGGGTGAGAAGAGTCACTAGAGACAGAGCTGGGAACAGAACAGGCAGACTGACTGAAATACACTGCTGAGGGGAGCAGCGGGCGAGGCAGGAGAGATCTGCTGCGCCATGTGGGATTCTCGCCTGCTGGCTGGGATTGAACCAGCACTGCAGAGGCTGCAGACAGCTTCACAGTGCTGCGCTCAATGGCCTGCACCACCAGGGGAAGCCCTGATCTTTTCAAGGACACTGTGAGGTTCCTGGGACTGTGATTACTATGCTCCACCTTCAGAGTCAAGGTTGTTATGGGTGCCAGAGAGCTTCCTTTTGCCCTGAATCCTCCACCCTTCTGACCCCCTCTGCTCTCTGCCCTGGGGAGGCTGATCCTGTGCCTCTGGATTCCCCTGGGTTCTGCCAGTGGGGATCCCCAGTGGGAGTCCACAGGGGGAGAGTAGGGAGGCACCGTGGTCTTTATTCTGGTCTCCCTTCCCACTGGGCCCTCTTAGGATGGTTGTTTCAGTCTGTGCTCCTCTTGTCTTTCTGGAGACCATTTCCTCACTTTGGACCTTGAGAGGACAGCTCTGCTTCCACCTACCCCTGCCAGCACAGTCACAAAATGTCCCTTTGTGGTTTTGTCCATCTTGATTTATCCTGATTGGTGTGGCCATTGATAACCCTCTCAGAGGCTGACATGGGCTCATGCAATGTGATCAGTGATTTGAATTTGGATACATGCATTTCACACCCAGTGTTTTGTGCTTTTGTGTACTACCTCGTACCCCCCAGGACCACTCCCCATAGTCCCCACCTTCTCCAAGGTCCCAGAGAGCCAGTTTCTACCTAAACTTAACCAAGTGCTCCCTAACTTATACACACATACAGCTCCCTCCTCACTCCTGGTGGAGTTATCCTCTCCCTTCCTGTTCCCCACACTGCTGGCTCCTGTCTGCTGGGTGTAGGTGCATGCTGAGTGCCTATCTCATCTTCCCCCAGGGCGCAGGGCCTATGAATTATTCCACTTGTCTCTCCTGTGCTGGTTGCCTGCAGTCCCTCAGCCCCAGGCCGGGACCTGGTGCCTATGGATGCTCAATAGCTGTTGCCTGAATTCAGTGATTAAACCTGGAGATGCCACAGGAGTCTCTGCACCTGCTAGGCCCTCTGCCCAGAAGGCCCTTCCCTCCTGTAGCTTCCCCAGAGAACCCCTCCTCACTTTTCAGGTCTCAGCTTGCATATCACCTCTCCTAGAAGTCTTTCCTTGTCCAGTGGACCTGCCCCCCAGTGCTTTGTGTGGTCCAGCAGCACTCTCCCCAGTTCTCTCTGTGTCCTGGGGTCCTTGCTTCAGTGCTTCTGCCCCATGGCCAAACTGTGCCCAGCGCATGCTGGGCATTAAAAAATGACCACAAAGCAAACAGAAGCGACCTTTCCTTTGACTTAAAATTCTCTCCTCAGGGTTTGTGTCCCCCTGACTGTGTGCAGAGTGTGTATAAACCTTGTTTGAATGTTGGGGTCATCACATAGTGGTCTCAGGATACCTGTGAGGACAGGTAGTGTTTCCGCTACAAGTGGGAGGACACTGTTGTTAGTCTTCCAGAGATGAGGGGGGGTCCTGGGACAGGTGATCATAACAGGGAAGTCCCTTGACAGACAGGAGCAACAACTGGTCTGCATTTGCGGGAGTCTGGGAAGACTTCTGGGACAGCAGGGGTTAAAGGCTCCAGCCTCAGAGAGAGCAGTGAGCGCCATCACTGCCTGAGCATGTGCTGTGGCTCAGGCCTGGGCTCTGGCTTTAGCTCCCACTACACCATTATAAGGGGTTTTTCTATTTTCATTCAGACAAGCAACTGAGCTTTGGAGTGGTGAAGTCGCTTTCTGAGCTTAATCACTTAGGGAGAGCCAGGGTTCAAATTCTATCCTGGTTCTAAAGCTTGGGTTGTAGCTTATTGGAGCTGGCGGGAGGGCCTCCACCTTGACAATAAGCCATGGGGCTTGGCAGCAGCCATCAGGTAAATTTGATGACCTGGCTACATGTGAGTCCAGGTGTGGTCTTCTTGGACTTCCCTGCACTGTGGGGTTCCTGTGTGACCAAGCTGGAGGGACCTAAGGATTTGGGCCAGGGTCATGGGGCAGCAGGCCTGGCTTGAAGCCTGAGTGTGGCTCAGTTAGAGACCCCGAGGAAGGCAAAACAGGGGCACAGAGTTAATGTTTCCTTCAAGGCCAGCCTGGTCCAGCTTCCCTGGGTGCCACATGTTCAGCTGACCCAGGTCTCTCCCTTTGCCTCTCCCACACCAAGCACAGTGCTGGGCTGAGAGGGGGAGACCAGATCACTTGGGCTCAGGGTAGAGGCAGCAAGGCCTGACTCGAAAAGTTCTCACCGCAGAACTACACATTGGATGAGCTTTGAAAGGGGAGACTCAGGTTAGGTTTCCCTTACCAGGATCTGGGGATGCTACCATCCCTTCCAGCCCCCCGCCTTCACTGGTGGCACTGGAGACTAGGCAGATGAAGGAAGCAAATGGTTTGCTCCAAACTCTACAGTTATAAACCAAATGGAAATATATTTCTAAATTAGCTGCTGTTTTACTTATTTTGCTCCATGTTGAGCTCCCAACTGGCTCTGGAGGAGGGAAGAAGAATAAGAGAGCATAGGGCTGGCTGAGATGCAGAGGCTGGGACAGAGCCTTGGGCTCCCTCCTGCCCACAAAGATCTCAGGTGACACAGGAGCACACTCTCCCTTGGGTAGCATCCTGGTGGGCAATGCAATATTGACAACTTGCTTTCTCTCTACTTGGTAACCAGCTCGGTGCACAACAGATCAATTTGCAATCACAACTGCTTTCCAGCTCTAGCACCACGGCAGTGCTAACTCAGAGCTGGGTTGGGCTGACTGGCGCCTGCTTTCCTGCCTGCCTCTGGGGCTGCCAGAGCTGGAGGTGGAGTGGGAGGCAGCCGGGGGGCCTGGGGCATGCTGGTCAAACAACCTAAGACCTGGTGGGCAGAGCCCTGTCCTAGGGGCAGGAGCAGAGGCAGAGAGAGACTTGGCTCTGCCTTCCAGGGATGTGAGGGTTGGGGATGCTAGGAAACTGTTAAGTGGCCCTGGAAGGTTGAATTGCAGGTCTCCTCTCGCTGGAGACTCCAAAGGCCATCTAAGCTGGCAGTTCTCGATGACATTGATGATGATGGCACAAGAAGGTGAGGATGACAGTGCCCTGCTTCTCACACACACAGCTTCTGACTCACATACACCCCCACCCAACAGGCAAAGTCCTTCATCCAATGGTGAGACAAGGGGCAGAGAGCTTCAGCAAGCCCTGAGGTCTGAACCCAGGCAGTGTGGCTCCAGTGTCCACACTGGACTTCCAGTCATAGATGTCCAGTAGATATTTGTTGAAACCTGGGAGCTTTTGAAAGTGCACACATCAGGCCCCACCTCAGATCTTCTGAAACTGAATCTCAGGAATGGGGCATTTGAATATTCACAAAGCTTTTTGGATGGCTCTAGTAAAGTTCAGGGGTAAGGATACCCAGAGTAGAACTGACTTGCTGGGCCTCCTGACACTAAGTGGTGGGGGGTTGCGTGAGTGATGGGGCTCAGTCTGAGCTTCTTGGAGGAAGTACTCCTGGACAGGGACAAGGTGAGGCCTTTGGTAGAGGGGAGGGCCAGGTGGAGGGAACGGACAGGAGAAGGGCCTGAGCAAAGGCTCGAAGACCTGGTGGGCCCATTCTATTTTGGGCACATTCTATTTTTTTTTTCCTGGAGAAGAAATGAACCCTTGAATGGAGAGATGCCCCTGTACCAACCTTGGGTTGTACTTTACTGAGGAGCAGAGAGGCCAGGGAAAGCTGCCTGTTATGACAAATCCAAGAAGACTTCCTGGAAGAAGAGGAAGAGGGATTCCAAGGCTGACAGAATGGACAGTGGGCATGGGGAGAGACTAGGCACAGTCCCTCCAGTGAGTGGATGTGGCAGAGGCGGGTTTGACATAAGAGCATCAGGAGTCAGCAGACGTGGCTGGAATCCCAGTTCTGCCCTCTCCACTCACTTAACCACATTCTGCCTTAGTTTCACTATTTGTAAAATGGGAAAAAGGCATTTTGGTTGATGAAATGCCTTTAAAATGTGAATTGCCATCATGTCAACCTGGGTCTGGACTTTCAGAGACAAGGGTTTGAACCCCAGCTCTGCTGCTTCTTCACTATGCACCCAGAGACAAGTTACTTAAGTGTCATCATCCGTAAAATGAGGATAATGAACCTCTACATCACAAGATAAATAGGCATTGTCAGCAAGAGAATGTGTCCCTGGCACATAGTGGCTCAATTAATGTCACTGTTCCTTCGCTAGGGTAGCAGTGTGGCCTGGTGGAGAAGGGATGTTCAGCTCTGGCTCTATTGTGCTCAGCGGCCTGACCTAACCTTACCTCTCTCATATCGCAGTGAGGAATGCTAATATGAACCTGGCTGGATTGCCTGAGAATGAAATGCTCTGAGCAGAGCAGAGCAGATTGGAGGTGTTCAATAAATGATAGGGACTGCTATCAGCCAGAACGACCAGATAAAGACGGCCATGAATCAGCACGACCGCAGAGCAAAGAGGTAGCAATCCCAGGAATGGGAGGCAGGAAGAGGAGCGAGAACTGGGCATAAGAGAGAGCCATGACCACTGGGGCCCCAACCTGCATCGCTAAGGACGCCTCTAACCCCCGGGGGCTGGCCCTGCCTCCCCCACTCTGCCCTGGAGAGCACCTCTAGAATGCTGGTCCCCACCGAGTGGGCCGAGCCCATGGCCAGTCTCTAGCCTGTCCCACCCCGCACTGATGGATGCGCAGGCGGCAACGGTGAAGGCTACAGCCAGGATCAATACTCTAATCAACACCACACATAAGCCGGCAGCGTTTTTTCTCCACCCCAAACTGGGGGACTTGGGGGATGAGTTGGGAGTTGCCAAGAGGAGAGATGAACTCCAATGCTGAGAACTCCAGTGGATGAATAATTGGATCAGTGGGAGAGCAGGGGGAGGGGGCAGGAGGGAACACAGCCAGGAACGCAGGGCCTCCTCCCCAGCTGCCGGGAGGCCTGGAGGCAAGGACCTCCTGGACTGCCTGGTCAGGCGTGATCTGGGACCAGGGTGCAGGCTCTGATGGGGGATGGCATCGTCATTGCATCATGTTCACTGTCCTTCCTCCAACGCTCAATCCTTGCTGCATGTGCCCCCTTCATTAACCTCACTTCCCCATCACTTCCTCCTTTGAGTTGTAGCCCAGACCAGACCCTGGATCAGGGGCTGCCCCGCAGAGCCTCTTTCCTTGGCCCTGGAGTGTGAAGCATAAGTGCACATGTCCAGGCCATGGCCAGAGGCTTCTGTCTGAGTTCCCTTCTGCAGGGGACCCAGTTTTCCCTTCACCCCAACGATCTGGGCTTTTAGTTTGGGAGCCCAGCAACCTGTTCCAGGTCTTTCCTTGAGTAAGTGTCTGGGCCTGCTGGTTCACCTGCAGCTGTGACTTCTGGCCACCTGCTGGCTTGTTTCCTTGGTGCCAAATTGCACTCTCCTGAGTGGCCAAGGAAGGGTTGAGTCTTTCCTGTCCCTCCAGCTCTGGGGGCTCTGCCCCACTGTCTCTTTAGAGCTTTCTAGGAAGCTCTGCCTACCTAGGGCATGTGTACACGTTGCACTCTAGAAAGAAGTTTGGACATCTCCCTCTTCCCTTTCCTGCCAGTGCTGCAGGCCAGGCATCTGTGCCCCGGAGTCTCATCAGGGAGACACCCTGGTCTAGTTATGAGACTCCCAGGGTTTAGCAGTTTGACCTTGGGTGAGTCACTTCATCTCCCCGAGGTAGCTGCATTTCTCTTAGCTACACAAGGAGGATAATCCTTTGTACTTTCTGCCTCCCTGGAGCTTCCAAGGAGAGAAGACATGATAATGCTTCCTAATGGCCTTGGAGGGCTCAGCCAGGAGGCAGCAGAACAGGACTCAAGTCAGGTGCTGAGTCCAGACTTTGTGATATCAATGCCCCAGACTCCCCATCTCTGGTGGAAATAGTCCAGGAAGGGACGAACTGATGCACCAGGGAGACCTTGCCAGATTTGGGAGATCAAGGGCACTCTTTGGATGGGACCCACATCTCTTCTTCCTTCGTCATCCCTCTGG
Organism: Talpa europaea; assembly: GCF_964194135.1. Taxonomy (NCBI): domain Eukaryota; kingdom Metazoa; phylum Chordata; class Mammalia; order Eulipotyphla; family Talpidae; genus Talpa; species Talpa europaea. The sequence goes on from NC_140079.1 coordinate 19,896,193, forward strand.
TTCTTGTGCACTGATCCACAAAGGTCAGGGCTTGGGCTCAGGGCCAGGGCCAGGGGACAAAGGAAGTGTGACCAGAGGCTGGCCAAGCCAGTATGTGTCTGTTGCCCTCCCTGGCCACATGGCTTCAACATGGCTTCTCACTTGGCAGTGAAGGCTGTCCCTCGCCAGCCCCCTGTTAGTCCTCTCTCCAAACCATCTAGAGTGTCATAGCCAGAAGCGATGTCAGAGATTTGACAAGTAAGATGGCTCCAATTGACTCCATGGTTACTGTGCTTTACATTGAGACCAGTGGTTTGCAAACTGGGTTCCTGGGGGCCCCAAAGAGATGCCTGGAGGGTCCTTGATGGGGAGGGTAATTAGGGGAGAGTGATCAAGGCTTCACCTCCTCTTCTCAATCTCCATTTAAATCAGAGTGGCTTCCTCCTCTTTGATCTGCATTTTAGTTCCAGGCAAAACAAATGAAAACAGAATTTTGTTATAGAAAATACTGTGAAAATTGCTGCCTTTCCTGCTACCACATTCCATTCACTGCCTCCAGCACCTTCTCCTGGGCCCCAGCTACAGCACCCCATGCAGGTCCTCCCCTTTGACTGTCCTCACCTTTCTCTGGATGTTCTTTCTGAGCTCTTCTTTCAGACCCAGTTTCTCTTTCCATCTCTGCAAAATCACCTCTCTAGAAAAGCTGGCCTTCTAACTAACCAACTCCAGTGACTAATCTGTGCTAAAGAGGTAATGGAGAGTCTTCCCAGGTGTCAATATGTATTTCAACAGGGACCTTCTGGAGATGTGGCTTTATTTGCTATGGCGGTCTTGGGGGAAGCGAGCTAGGGACACACTTCTGGTCAGGGAAGTTTCAACCATTCAAGGCTACTTCCCTCCTCCCCCCCACTCCCACTGTGATCCAAATGTCTGCCCGCTGCCTGGAGCAACTAGCCTGTGCCCTGGCCCTGGCATGGAATTGAGTCTTGGTGCTGCCAGGGACAGCAGGAGGGAGGGCCAGGTCAGTGGTGGCAGGGAGGGAGGAGCACAGACTCTGGAACCTTCTAAACCTGATTCTGCCCAGATGTCAGGCAAGTGCTGTGCTTCAATTTTACTCTGAAGTCAGGTTAGTGACAGGAGCACCGCCTCCCAGGGTGGGTGTGACATGTTGTGAGATACTTGGGGAGAGGCCCAAGAAGAGCGCCTGGCAGGGAAGGAGTGCTCAGCCTGTGCGGGCTGTTTTGGCAAGGATGGGAGCGTGCAAATGAGTCACACCTCTAAAGTCCTTGCACACCCACACTCCAGCTCTTGTGACCTCTACAAACACCACGAGGTATTGACAATCAGCATCCCCGTTTTACAGATGGAGAAACAGACTCAAAGCAGGTCTGTAAGCCTCCCCTGAAACCCCCCACATTGTTAAGGGTCTCACTCCATACCCCACCCACCTTCCAGAGCTGCACCTGAGCTGCTGCAGGGCTGCCTGATCTGGCTTGTTCTGATGTTGCATTCATACCCAGGGCTCCCTGCAGTGAGCACCTGCTCTTCCCCGAGGCTGCCCCCTCTTTCCAGGCAGCCCACACCTTCCCTGTTCCTTCTCCAGTGTCTCCTCTATGTCCTCTTCTACCAGGACTTGGTCTGCTGAGCCACCACATCCTCCATCTGTTCTGTTCATCCTCACTTTGGCTGGAGGGCCTGACCTAGTTTAGGGGTGGCTGCTTAGGGAAGACTGTGTGTGTGTGTGTGTGTGTGTGCGCGTGCATGCTTATGTGGGAGTGAATGGAGAGTGGGCATATATGTATGTGTATGTGCATTTGTATGTATGTGAATGTGTGCATTTCTGTGCGTGTATGAAGCAGAGGGCAGAGAGTACTAGACTCTGGGGCAATGCTGGGGAATCTCAGCGGGGCTCTGTAGACTGCTGGTTGTGGGTTCTCAAACTAGCAGTGATTGGCAGAAATAAGTGCTCGTAAAGGGACGCACTTGTCGACAGTGCAGACTCTGACATCAGGGTCCTGACAGGCTGGGATGGGACTTTTCTCCTCCTAGGACAAAGTATCCTTGTTGGCCTGGCTGCTGGGCAGAGGCCGGCCTCTGTGGACTGCGTGTATGGGGAGGTTGCTCAAGCTCTCTGGCCTAATATCCAGCATGTAGACCCTGTCTGGGACATAAGAGTCCTTGTCTCTGCCCACCTTTGTGGGATCCATAGTGGAAACAGCTTGGATGTTTAAATCCTACACTTACCTCTACTTGTTAGTGCTGGGGTGCCTTGGGTGAGTTGCCTAACCTCTCTGAGCCTCACTGTCCTTTTCAGTGAGAGCAGGCTCATCCTTTAGGATTGAGAGGATGCAGTGAGAGAAAATGGCCTTTGCACTGGGAACTGCTCTCTTGTCTATGAAGCAGGGATACTTACCCCTGTGTTGTAGGGCTGCCGTGCAGATTCCGGCTCACGTAAAGCTCCTTGCACAGTGCATGGCACAGAATAGCACGGCCAGCTCTGTTCCTGGGTGGGCCAACCACCCGTGTGCCGCTGAACTTGGCAGTCTGCTCTGCAGCCCATTAGCTGGGTGTTTCATCTTCCAGGTTCCCTTTGTCCCAGGCAATGCAGCCACTGCGGTACTTCCCTCAGGACTGATGTCAGCGATGTCTGTTCAAAAGACACATGGTCCCCAAGACCACTGGGGCTGGGAGAAGCCTCATGTGACATTTAAATGCGGGGAGGTGTGTAGAGTCAGCCCCTGGTGTCCATGTGACCTCTGGTGTGGGGATGAGGAGACTGGGTTCTGGGGCCATGAGCCTTGCTGGAAATACATACTTGGGTTGGCTGCTGGTCTGAAAGGGCAGGGGAGTTTCAGGGAGCAGCAGCTTGGCCTGGGAGAGCCTGGTCTTATTCTCACCTTGAAGCTGGGGACTGGTGTGCAGAGCTGGGAGCTGGGATCAGGAGACTGGGGCTCCTTCGTGGACTCATTGGTGTCCATGGCTAAGGCATAAGGTCAGTCTAGGCACAGGTTTCCCCACCTGTGGACTGGGGTGACCCCCCAGTCCTACCCAGAATCCTTGAAGGAGTGGTATGACCTGGGAGACAACAGATCCCTCTCCAAGCGGCATGTGTCATCCCATTGTCCTCTGGGCAGGCATCAAGCCTCTGTCCCCACCCTCTCCCTGGTGATGTCTGCCACCCACCCTCCCTTGTCCAATATGAACAAGAGGATCAGGTGTCTCAGGCTACCGAGAGGCCGATGGGCTGAGACCCTCCCAGTGCTCCCCATGGCCTCGCCAGAGTGCACATTTCTGCTCCATTAGGCCAGCCTGTGAAATGTGTGCAAAGGTTCCTGATGGGAGCAGAAGCCGCCACCACATAAAACATGCAGAAACTGAAGCACTCAGAGACCCCCTAGACCTGGTAATGGCTGTTACGTTCTGTACCACCAGCCAGCTGAGCGTGGGGCTGGAATGGAGCAAAAGCCTGGTTTCCATCCCCACTGGTGAAGAAACAGCCCCACTTGTGGCAAATAAAATGGGGATGTTAAAATGCAGTTGCAGTTTAGTTCAAGTTGGATATTAATAGCTTCAGGGGCAGGCTCAGAGAGAAAGCGGGAGGGGAAGGAGAAGGACAAGAGGGGACTGTGAACACCATTAACATTCAATTTCCTCAGAGAATCCAACGTGTGAGGCTGTTGGAGGCTGTTTGAGGCTGTGGTCTCTGGAGCCAGGAAGAAAGGGGGAGGGGACCGAGGCTGCTATCACAGCCTTGACGCTGCAGCTTCTGGGAAGCAGCTCCTACCAGTGGGCGACTGGGTGCTGCTCTGGATGGCGATGGCTGGGCACAGCGGGGGCACCTAATGCCCGTCCTGTGCCTTACTAGCTCTGGACTTGTGTTTGCTTCCAACTCAGACTGTCCCTTCTCTATGCCTCTCACTTTCTGGCCAGACTACAAATCCTGTGAGTTTCACTCCGGTAGGAAAGGGCCATACCTGCGTGGAGGCCATGTGACTTTTCCACTTCCAGGTACATGGATGTGGGTGCTAACAGCTGCCCCTTCTGTAGGGAAGTGCCCTCTGCCTGGGTGTTACTTCCAGCCACACCTGGGCAGCTGCCACCCAAGAAATGATAGGCTGATATGAAGTACAGAGGGCTGAGCCTGTCCTTGGGGGGTTGGGTCAAGAGTCTGGGGCTTCTGACCTACTCTAGGGAGAGGTGAGGGGTGCCAAGCCCACTCCTTTCCCAGATCATGTCTGTCTGGTGAATTTCCAGAAGGGATGGCATCTAGATGGCTGCCAGTGAGTTGGGTTCTATAGGACAAGGAGCTGCTTGGGATCAAGCTACTATGGCAAGTTCCTCCTGAAAAGACAGCCTGTGTCAGTTGTGCTGAGAAGAAAAGAAAGGGGTTTGGAGTTGGGAGACACTAGGGCCAGGCAGAGGTATGGCAAGGGAAGGGATGAGGGGAGTGAGAGAGTTTGATGTTGTTCCACTTTTGTTTAGTTTTACTTTTGGTGTCAAATGAGAAAAAAAAACAACAAAACAACACCATTGCCAATACCTATGTTAAGGAGATTACTTGTAGGAGTTTTAGAATTTAAGATTTTAAATTTAAGTTTTTAATCCATTTTGAGTTGCTTTTTTGTGCCTGGTGTAAGATAGGGGTCCAATTTCAGTCTTTTGTATGTGACTATTCAAATTTCCCAATACAATTTATTGAAGAGGCTGCCCTGTTGATCTTTTGTCATAAATTAATTGGTCATGTGTGCATGTATTAAAGTTTTGGCTCTCTGTTCTGTTCCATTGATCTGTGTCAGTTTTTATGCAACACCATACTGTTTTGATTATTATAACTTTGTAATATAGTTTGCAATCAGGTAATGCGATACCTCCAGCTTTCTTCTTTCTTAAGATTCCTTTGGTTATTCAGGGCCTTGGTGGTTCCATATAAAATTTAGTATTGTGGGAATTTCATTGAATCTTTTTTTTTTTTTTAAAGATTTATTTATTTATTTATTCGTTCATTTATTTATACATTCATACATACAAGCACTGGGTACAGTCAGAAGCGCGGGAGGGTGAGAGAACCCACCAGAGCCAGAGCGGGGAGCAGAGCAGGCAGAAGGACCGAAGTACACTGCTGAGGGGAGCAGCGGGCGGCAGGAGAGGTCTGCGCGCCATGTGGGACCCTCCTCCGGTGGCCGGGGAGCAGCCGGGGATCGAACCGGCGCCGCAGAGGCTGCGGGCAGCTTCGCAACCCAGCGCTCAACCGCTGCGCCACCGGGGAGGCCCTCATTGAATCTTTAATTGCTTTTGAGTAGTATGAACATTTTAATAATATTAATTCTTCCAGCCCATGAACACAGAATTTTTTTCTGTTTATTTATGTTGTCTTCAATTTACTTCATCAGTGTCTCATAGTTTTCAGCATATGAATCTTCCATGTCCTTCATATTTATTTATTCCCAGGTATTTTATTCTTTGTGAGGCAACTGTGAGCTTTTTTTCTTAATTATACTTCAGTTACCATATATGAACTATCAGAAAGAACAAAAAATGATTTTTTGGGTTGTTGGAAAATTCATGACACATTTTAGCTTGAAAAACATAGAAAAAATATCATGCCATTTCTGAAAACCCAGTATGTGTAGATACATAGATAGATAGGTAGATAGATAGATAGATTTTGTAACCTGCAACTTTACCAAATTCCTTTATTAGTGGAAACAGTTTTAATGGAGTGTTTAGGTTTTTCAATATATATATATATATATATATATATATATATATATATATATCATGTCATCTGCAAGTAAAGATGATTTGATCTCTTCTTTTTCAATATGGATACCTTTTCTTTCTTTTTCTTTCCTAATTGCTGTGTCTAGGACTTTCCATGCTATGTTGAATAAAGTGGTGAGAGGACAGTCTTGTTTTGTTCTTGATCTTGACCATGGAGTATGATGTTAACTGGGTTAACATGTCTAGACATGTCATATTATGGTCTTAATTGTGTTGAATTATATTTCTTCTATACTTGATTTGTTGAGAATTTTTATCATGAATGGATGCTAAATTATGTCAAATGTTTTTTCTGTACTATTAAGGTGACTACATGATTTTTATTTTTTATTTTGTTAATGTCATTTATTATATTGACTTGTGGTTGTTGAGCCATCCTTGCTTCCCAGGAACAAATACTATTTGATCTTGCTGTATGATTTTTTTTAATGTATAGTTGAATTTGGTTTGTTAGTATTTTGTTAAGGATTTTGCATCTATGTCCACCAGGGATACTAGCCTCTAATTTTTTCTTGTAGTGTTATTGCCTGGTTTATGTTTCAGAGTAATGCTGACCTCATAGAATGAATTTGGAATATTCCTTTGTCTTCTATTTTTTTGGAAGAGTTTGAGAAAGATTGCTGTTAATTTTTTTTTAAAGATTTATTTATTTATGCATACAGGAGCTGAGGTACAGGCCAGAGGTGTGGTGGTGAGAGGATTCACCAGAGACAGAGTGGGGAACAGAACAGGCAGACTGACTGAAATACACTGCTGAGGGGAGCAGTGGGCGAGTCAGGAGAGGTCTGCTGCACCATGTGGGTAGCTCCCTGGCCAGACAGGGATTGAACTCGTGCTTCAGTGGCTGCAGACAGCTTCATAGGTTGAGATTGGTGTTAATTCTTTATTAAATGTGTGGTAGAATTCACCAGTGAAGCCATCTGGTCCTGGACTCGTTGGGAGATTTTAATCATTTACAGTAATTGATATGTTTATATTTTCTATTCCTTGATGATTCAGTCTTGGTAGATTTCATGTTTCTAGGAATTTAGGCATTTTTTTCTATGTTGTTCATTTGTTAGCATGTAATCATTCAAAGTAGTCTCTTATAAGATCTTTGTATTTGTATGATATCAGCTATAATGTCTCCTTTATCGCATAATTTTATTTGAGTACTCTTTTTTTTCTTTGCAGGTCTAGCTAAAGGTGTGTTTTCAAAAACACTACCTCTTAATTTCATTGATCCTTTCTAGTGTCTTTTTAGTCTCTATTTCACTTATTTCTGCACTGCTCTTTGTTATTTCATTCATTCTGCTAATTTCTGGCTTAGTTCGTTCTTTCTCAAGGTGCAAACTTAGTTTATTAATTTCATCTCTAATGTAGGCATTAATTGCTATAAACTTCCCTCTTAGAAATGATTTTTTTTTAAAGATTTATTTATTTATACAAGCACTGGGTACAGTTAGAAGCGCGGGAGGATGAGCGAATGCACCAGAGCCAGAGGGGGGAACAGAACAGGCAGACCAAGTAAATACACTGCTGAGGGGAGCAGCGGGTGCTGGCAAGAGAGGTCTATGTGCCATGTGGGACCCTCGCTGGTGGCCGGGGATAGAACCGGTGCTGCAGAGGCTACGGGCAGCTTTGCAGCCCAGCGCTCAACTGCTGCGCCACCAGGGGAGGTCCTTAGAAATGATTTTGCTGCATCCTACAAGCTCTCATTTGTTGTATTTTCATTTGTTTCATGATATTTTTTGATTCCTCTTTTGATTTCTTTTTGGCTTATTGGTTGGCAGTAGCATGTTTTTTGATCTCCAGATGTTTATGAACTTTTCAGCTTTCTTCTTATAATTGATTTCTAGTTTTATACCATTGTAATGGAAAATATGCTTGATATAATTTCAATCTTCTTGAATTTATTAAGACTTGTTTTGTGGCCTAACATATGATCTCTCCTGGAGAATGTCCCATGTGTGCTTAAGAAGGATGCGTATTCTGCTGTTGTTGGATAGAATGTTTTGTAAATGTCTGTTAAGTCCATCTGGTCTAATGTGTAGTTTAAGTCCAATGTTTCCTTATTGATTTTCTGTCTGAATGATTTATTCAATGTTGAAAGTATTGAAGTCCCCTACTATTATTATATTGCTCCCTGTTTCTCCCTTCAGGTCTGTTGATATTTGCCTTATATATTTAGGTGCTCATATGTTGCATAAATACTCTATGCTCCTATGGATGCATAAATACTTTACATGTTCTATCCTCTTGTTGGATTGACCCCTTATAGATGGCCCATTATATATAATGAATGACCCATTATATACTGACCCTCTTATCTCTTATTATAGGTTGTGACTAAAAGTCTCTTTTGTCTTACACAAATATAGCTATCCTTACTTTTCATTTACATAGAATACCTTTTTCCATCCTTCACTTTCATTCTCTATGTGTACTTAAAGCTGAAGAGGGTCCCTTTTAGGCAATATATAGTTGTTTTTTTAATCCATTTATCCCCTCTAATTCTTTTGATCGGAGAAATTAGTTTATTTATATTTAAAGTAATTATTGATAGGTATGAATTTAATATTATAATCCTATTAATTGTTTTTTTGGGGGGGCTGTTTTGTGATTCCTTTGTTCAGCCCTTAGATGAGTGCTCAATTAGAAATCTGATGCCCAGACAGCAGCACATAAATAGGTCTCTTTCAGAGAAACATTGGGATATGGGTGTTTTTGTCTGCTCTCTCTGCATTGAATTCCAAGGGAAGGGATAGCCACATTGAGTCCTTGAGAGCTCCTTATGAACTGTTTCTTTGTTTTCTATAGACTTATAAGGCTCATGGATGGACGTCCCATTGGCTTACATAGCTAGATGTTTTGGAGTCCTATTCTTTAAGATGTAGTATCAGATGTGGAGTCCAAACCCTTTGCTTCTTAGGGAGAAGGTGGGAGTTGGGAGTCCCCTCCCAATTGTATGGCATTGTCAGGGGTGGGGTTTATGGAGAGAGTGTCTCTCCTACACTGAGGGTATTTTCTTTTTCGCTTCATGTGTAAGAGTTGCTCAGCTAGTCTCTGGATTTCTTCCAGAGGGATTTGCTCTATTTGTAGCTGTAGATTCAGTGTGTCTATGGGAAGAAGTGAATTCAGAAGCATCCTTTGTCACCAAGTTGAACTGGAACTCCAAAGCATTATTGGGCTTTATTGTCCTCACCAATTAAATAACAATGTGGCCCGTATCAGTGGTTCTGAAATTTAGTGAGCATTAGAATCACCCAAAGGGCTTGTAAAAGACAGATTACCTGGCCCCACTGGAGTTTCTAATTCAGTAGGTTAAGAATTTGCATTTCTATTAAGGCTCCAGGTGATGCTGATGCTGCTGGTAATAGACCACACTTTGAGAATCAGTGGTTTCTAAATGCTGGTCTAGTTACATCAGAACCACCTGAGGGGTTTGTTAGGAAGACAGATTCCTGGGTCCGATCCCCAAATGCATGTACAAAGTAGAAGTCATGTGAGCACACAGCAAGAAGGTGGTTGTCTGTTGCCCAAGGGGAGAGCCCTCACTAGATGCCAACTCTGCTGCCACCCTAATCTTGGATGCCCAGTCCTCAGAACTGTGGGAAAATAAATGTCTTATATATACTTCCCAGTCTAGCAGACTAATACAATACCCTTGTGTAACCATCTGTCTTCGAATGGGGGTTAGACTTATTGACTCACCCCTAGCAACAGAATATGGCAGAAATAATAGGATGTCACTTCTGAGATTAGGTTACAAGACTGTGACTTCTGTCTGGTGTGTCTCTTGCTCACTCATTCTGAAGCAAGCTATTTGTAATGTTGTGAGCTCCCCCATGAAGAGATCTACATAGCCAGGAATGAGGGAGTCCTCCCACCTACCAATAGCTTAAAGGGAGCTAATCTAGACAACACCCATGTGAGTGAACTCAGAAGAGGACCTTCTCCCAGTCAAACATTCAGGTGAATACTATCATTTTGTCTCACAGCTTGACTGCAGCCTCCTGAGAAATTTTGAGTCAGAGGTATACCAGCCTAATCCTCTGAATTCTTGACCCAAAGAAACTGTAGTTTTGTTGTTTTGAGTGACTAAATTTGGGCTAATTTGTTACACAGCAATGATAATCAATATATTGCCAAGCTTTCTTCTAAAGGGTACTACCTTATAGTCCCACCAGCAATGACTAGAGTTCCAATTGCTGTAATACTTGCTAATACTTGGTATTGTTTGTCTTTTTTTATCTTGGCCATCCTACTGGGTATGTGGCAATATCATATTATGATTTTAATTTGCATTTCTCAGATGCTTAATGAACTCAAGCACCTTATATCAATGGACCATTTGAGTAGTCTCTTGTGAAGTACTTGTTTAACTCTTTTGCCCATTTTTTCTTGTGCATAATTTTACTTTCTTGATTTGTTTGTAGGAATTTTCTAAAATATTCTGATTCTGTGTTATTTCTTAGTCATTTATGTTGCAAATATCTTCTTTCCGTTTCTGCCATTTTCCGACCATTGTTTCACTCTCTATGTGTAAGGTGAAAGAAATCCCTTAAATTTAACAGAAAAGTTACAAGAATGAAATTAGTACAAAGAGTTCTATTCTAGTTTTTACCCAGAGTCACCTTTCAGTAGCATTTGACCTCATTTACTCTCTCATTTGCACTCTTCCCAAGCTCCCCCTACACACACACACACACACACACACACACACGCATGCACGTGTGTGCACACACACATTATGCTAAACCGTTGAGGAGTAAGTTGTATAACTGATGGCCCTTTACTTCCAGGTAGCTCTGTGTATACGTGCATATTTCTCAGCAACATTCCCTGAGCGGACTCCACAATAGTTACCCACTTCAGTCAATTTGACATTGATACAATATTTTTATCTCCTCTACTACTTGCATTCTGATTTTTATCTAATAATGCCCTTTATAACATTTCCCCCTTTCCAAGACAGAATCCCATCTAGGATCAGGTATTGTTCTTAGTTGTCATGTCTCTTTAATCTCCTTTAATTGAGAATATTTCCATAGACTGTCTTTGTCATTTATGACATTGACATTTTGAAGAACACAGTCCCTCCACCCTTCCTTTTTAAATAGAACGTTCTTCATTTTATTTGTCTGATATTTGCCTATGATTAGAGGAAGTACTGCATTTCCACTGGAATGGCACATAAATGATGTGTCCTTCTCTGGTCTCACATCTGAAGCCATGCAGTTTCCCTTTGCTCCTCACTCAGGAGGGGAATTTTGATCACCTGGATAAGGTGGTGTCTGGTTGCTCTACTGTAGAGTTATGACATTTTTTTCTTTGAAACTGATAAGCAACCTGTAGGGATAGGCTTTAAAACCATGCAAATATTCTGCATCTCATCAAAATTTCCCCTAGATTTAGCATCCATTGATGATTCTTGCCTGAACCAATCTTTACTATAATGGTTACAAAGGATGATTTTCTACCTCCAGCTCTCTCTCCACTGTTAACAGTCAGCCATCAGTGTGGACTGTGAGCAGAAACCTTCCCTTTGAAGGCATCTTAATGTGGTCTAACTTACTGGCTTTTTCCTTTATAGTGAATTCCTTTGTGTCCAGTTTAATTTTTTTTTTTAAAAAACACTTTCTTTTCTTTTTTTTTAGATTTTTTTAATTTATAAAAGTGCTGGGGTACAGGCCAGGTGCACGGGATGGTAAGAGGATTCACCAGAGACAAAGCGGGGAACAGAACAGGCAGAGTGACGAAACACACTGCTGAAGGGAGCAGCAGGCCAGACAGGAGAGGTCTGCCGGGCCATGTGGGATTCTCACTGGCCGGGATCGAACCCGCGCTGCAGAGGCTTTGAACAGCTTCACAGTGCAGTGCTCATTCATCTGCGCCACCAGGGAGGCCCCAGTTTAAATTTTTTTTAATGTACCTCAACCTCTTGAAGATATTCTCCTATGTTTTCTTCTGAAAGTTTTCTTTCTTGGACATTTGATCTGTGATCCATATGGGATTAACTTTTTGTGTCTGATGTGGTTTTAGGGGTCAAGATGAGCTTTTGACTCATCCAATTGACCCAGATGTTTTTATTAATATTTTTTATTTACACAGGAAATGTACCCCTACAACTCCCCCCGGCCCCCTCCACTTAAAAAATGCCAAGGCATGAAAGATAATGCTAATGCCCCCCTTGGCCCTCCCTGTCCATCTTAAGTCATTTCTCCCTCTCAGAGGGGGAACCCTAGAAGTTACAGTTGTTATGAGTTTGTTATGTTCTTTTCTGCCTAAGCATTTACATGCATGCATGTACGATTTCCTGTTCTCCTTTTTCTTTCCACAGTGTTACCTTGTGTGAATCATTCTGAAACTTACTCTTTTCACTCTGGAACATGTCTTTTTGTGTTGGAACTTCTAGATCTCTGATGCTTTTAAACTGCTGCCTGGAATTATGTGTCCTGTGTGTCATATGTCTCAGACCATGCAAGTTCAGCTTGTTCAGTTACTTGTGGATTTTAAGTTGGTCCTAATTTTGTGTTTGACTTCCTTGGTAATTTTGAGGCACACTGTCTAAACCATTTGCTGGGGAGCACCGTTATGAGAATCCAGGCATCCCAAAAGGGAACTGCTATCCAGAACCCCTCAACCTCCCACAAATAGATATAGATGATTTAAGCCTGGAAGGTTCTGGGTTCTTTCTATACATTCAGGACAGGCAGAGAGCTCAGAGTCTGGGTGACTTGCCCAGGTTCACAAGCTAGTTAGTGGCTAGATAGGGAGTGAAAGCCATGTCTTGGGATGTTGGACCCAGGACACAGCTGGCCTTCCAGGCTGCCAAGCTCCTGATGCTGTTCTGTCCTCCCATCTCGCTCCCCCACCAGATCTGGACCTCCAAGACAGAATATCCTGAGATACTGCTGGGGCCTGCTTACTGCCTCCTGGCAGGGAGTGGGCACCTGTCCCTGGCCTCCCCACCCCAAGCACTGTGATCACTCCTAGAGGAGTCAGGCCTATGCCTCAGTTCTAGAGCCTGCCTCTAAGCCCCTCTCTTCTCAACCTCCATTTGTTTAAAACTTCTCTGCCTTCCAAGATCCCCCTGCGGGACAGGCAAGAAAAAATTTTGAAGTGACAGAAGCTGCAGCCCTTAAATCACATGTTGGGCAAAATAATCAAAGAATCTTCCCCAAATTTGTCAACGGCGGCGCTGGGCCTGGCTGCTCAGTAATGACTCGCACTTGATGACAGATCTCGAGAAAATGCGTTTTGGAAGCAATCAGTATATGCTGAATAGGATCCTATTTTACAAGCATTTTATCTACTCTTAAGGACATGGGAGATGAGGAAAACAGATAAGCCTCTCTATTAATATTGATTAGACCATTATATATCTGAAAAAGAGATTTTAGTCGGAGATGATTGCACCTCGCCAGCACAGCCTTCCTTCTTGAATCTAGTCGTTTAATCTGCTGCTCAGCGCTGGGGTGTGGGGAGGGGGCGCACACATCCCTGCTCTTTCTCCCTGGACAAAGGAGTCAGGAGGGGCATTTGGGGTGAGAGGGCTGAGAGGGCACTTGATTGAGCCTCTGTTCCATCCCACCAGCACCCAGTAAGAGAAAAATTTAAAAAAGTTAACAGCAGCCTAAGGAAGGATTGAAGTCAGACTTCAGGAAGAACTGCTTACTTCTAGAAGAGTTCCAAAGCTGGGGCCAGAATGCCTCCTTTTCTGGAATAGCTTCAAGAATGAGGAAAATAATCAAAGGTGATGAATCAGACATTCTTTTTATTTTTCCAGTTTTATTGAGAAGTAATTGATATACATCCCTGGCTAAGTTGAAGGCACACACGTGATGGTTTGATTCACATATAATGTGAAATGATGGCCACAGTGGGTTTAGATAACATCCATCTCTCACGTAGCCACAACAAAAAAGGACTTTTTAATATTGATCACAAAGAAGACTGATAATGATAAAAAAAAAGTTCAACATCACGTGTAACTAAAATGATGCAAATTTAAGTCATGAAATATTAATGTTTGCCATCAGGTTAGCAAAGTTTTTTTTTTTTTTTTTATTACCCAAGGCTGGTGATTATGTGGTGAAACTGCACTCTCCTGCGCTACGGGTGGGAGTCTAGGCTAGCAAGCCTGTTTGGAAGACAATTTGATGATGGTTATTGAGGACTTGTTTTCTGTTAAGCACTGCATCAGGAAATGGGTGTGTATATTGAGTGAAATTAAGTCCTTGCCCTTGCAGAGCGTATCATTTAGTGGTGGAAACTGAAAATTAACAGGTGAAACTACAAGTAAATATTTACCAAATATGAAGAGTCTTAAAGGAAACAGAAAAGGCTCTGGGGTTGGGGGAAGGCAGATCTGTGAAGACTTTTCCAAGGAGTTAACTATGAGCTGAGTTATGAATGGTGATGAGAAGGAATGAGCCACAGGAAGAGAGCAAAAAATGGTCCTGAAAGCATGTGCAAAGGTCCTGTGGTGAGAAACATTTTTGATGAACAGAGAAGAGACCAGAGAGGCAGAGTGAGTGAAGGCACCATGGTGAGAAGTGAAGAAGGGGGTGATGCTATGTGGATGTGCCCAGGGCAGGGGGAGCCCCTCTGGGTTTGCAGCAGGAGTGGCACCACCCCTGCTAGTGTTTTGTGAACAATGGTGAAGAGACTAGGGAAGCTGCACAGGGTGCATATGATGGTGTTTGGACCAAGGCGTTGGCAGGGTAATGTGTATCAAAGCCTTACAAGGTTTAAATCTTTAAATCCTTTAAACCTGTGACACCACTATAGCAGTTTATCCCAAGGGGAGCGTCAGATGCACACAGAGATTTCCATATGAATATAGTCATTGTGGTTTTAGTTATAAAGACGTTGTAGAACTGGAAACAACACAAATGTTCACTACCCGAGGGCTGGCAAAATGAGGGTGCATCTAGACAGAGCTGCTAAAGAGTTATGAACATTATCATTTGAGAGAAATATTTAACAACATGGGAAATGCCTACATTGTATCTTAAGTGAGGAAAATCAGGGTACAAAAAGTGAATGTTTATTATAATGCTTTTTTTTTTTTAAGTAATGTCTTTCTTTCTGGCTAAAATAAATACTAAAAGGTGAATGGTAGCTCTCTGGGTGACCCAGGGATGAGTTTACTATTTTCCTCTATTTCCCATATTCCGTAAATGTCTTACAAAAGCCTATACTTTTATAATTAAAATATAAAAATTAATACTAAGGTAATGAATGCAACTTAATAAAAATAATCAGAGGAACCTCTCTGAGAAACCGGGGGCAGGTGTGTGTACGCAAGGAGGAGGGGGAGGTGGGAGTTAATGTAGGGTCTCACCCTGAGGCCCTCTCATCTGTAAAGATAATCCAACCCCACTTGGCACTTTCTCCCCATCACCCACTTTTTCTCAGATTTCTCAGTGGCATGGCCAATGTGCATAGCCTGGCTGTCATCAGGTCAGGGACTGGAGAGGCAGAGCTTGGCTCCATCCCCAAAGTGCCCTTCCTGTGCCTTCCCTATTGTCCCTGTCTCCCTAAATGCTCAATCCTCCTCATTAAGGGTGGTGAGTGGGGTAGTTAATAGTGTGGACTCTGGAGATGGACTGGCTGGGATGGAATTCTGGTTCCAGCACCACTCTGCCAGGTCTCAGCGTAAGGAGGATTAACACGGTGCCTACTTTGCAGAGCTGACATAGAATGAGTGACAATTTGTGTAACCCTGAGGACAGTGTGGTCGCACCGTTCATATTATAGAAGTGGCAGCTGTTACCGTGCTCTGATTACTCAGGCCAAAAGTGCCGGAGTCATCTTTGATCCCTCCTTCCTCTCCTTCCAGCATCCCAGCCATCAGCAAGTCCTGCATCCGGCTCTCTGCCCACTCTGCCGGCTCTGCTGCCCCAGCCCTCATGCTCCTCAAGTCCTGTGGATTAGCTTGGGGAGCCTTTGTTTCCACTCTAGCCTCACTCCTGTCCAGCCACCTCACACCAGCCTGGGGGACTTCTTCAGACGAAAAGCTGATGGTGTGACTCCTCTTTTTGAGTTTAGAATAAAATCTAAATTATTTTCCATGATCTACAAGGCCCTATAGAATCCCCCACTAGAAAAGAACAGGAAATTCAAGCAGTGAAATAGCATGAGCAAAGATTATAAAAATTAAAATGATACTCAGTGAGGCTGAGGCTGGAGTGAAACCTTCATTCTCTGCCTGAAAACCTGCTGCTCTTCTGGAATTTTGAGGGCAGAGAGGGACGCTGACAAGGAGATTAAGGAGTTCTGGGATCAGGCCTTGTGGGAGAAGAAAGGCTGGAGAAAGGAGTGTTTCAAGAAGGAAGGTGGTCTCTTGGGTCAAGGGCTATTGAGAGGTCAATAGGATGAGCACAGAGAACCAGTCATGACTTTGGCTAGAGTGGATCCAGTGGGGAGGGAAGCCACATTGTAAAGAAAGGCAGAGGAGAGAGTCCTTTGAGTGGCCATGGCTGTGGGGGTGGGGTGGGGTGGGGTGGGGTGGGGGGCTGTGAGGAGATAACAGCCGGAGGAGAGCTCTGGAAGATAGTGAGTGTTCTCTGGGGTGGGAAGGGAGGGAAGGGGGCTGGCTGACAGGGAGGGTTCTGAGGCGCCAATAGGCATTAGGAAGTGGAGAGAAAGGAAACTTCAGGAAGCTGTGATATTTGCTCAATGTCCCCAGGGGCACAGGGCCCAGCTTAAGACTCATTACAAAAAACAAAGGCAGCACCAGGGTTTGATGAG
Source organism: Talpa europaea (assembly GCF_964194135.1). NCBI lineage: Eukaryota > Metazoa > Chordata > Mammalia > Eulipotyphla > Talpidae > Talpa > Talpa europaea. The sequence continues at coordinate 19,912,693 of NC_140079.1, forward strand.
TTAGGTTCTAGAAGGCGATTCCTGCTGGAGTCGTCTTAATTTCCTTGGTAAGTCAGATGCTTTGATCGCTGCCTTGGAGGAAACATAATTCTGATAAGGGGTGTCAGAGTAGGTATCTGTTTGGGGATTCTCTACAGGAACATGAGTTGGTGCGGCAAGGGCCCTACAGAGGAGAAGACAAACTCTGTGTGTGTGTGTGTGTGTTTAAGTCTGAAGCTGGTTCACTACCCCACTCAGAGGGTGTAGTGAACACCACTTACCCCAGCTCTCCCTCTTGCAGCTGCCCCAACTCTGACTGCACCTCCCTTCATTTCTCCAGGCCCCCACTTCTGCTTTCAGCTGCTGCAAACACCAGTGGCTCCCACCTGGAGGCTTGGCAAGGCTGAGAAGGCTTGAGCCACACACAGCATTGGGCACTGGCTCCTGCGGGGGCTCTCAATTCTTTGGGGGCCCAGGCCTCCTTGAGTACGATGAAGTCCCATATCAGAGCAGTGCACATGCAGTCAATGCCCCTCTGCAAATCCAGGGGGTTCATGGCTCCTAATCTAACATCCTTTGATCTATCTCCCTCTTGGTTGTAATTTGGCAAAACCGAGGTCCCCACTGGGGGAGTGTCTAAATGCACACAGACAGTAGTAGAGGTGGGACCCCATCCCAGTGTCTTTAATTATGGTCCAGGCTGTTCCTCTCTCCGGCCTCCCTGGGCAGCTGTCCAAGGCGGGGTGGCGGCACTGTGCCTGTGTGAAAGCAGGCCTTCGCTGGGCAGTGTGGGGGGCAAAAAACTCATCTGGCTGCTTCCAATGGAAGCACGTTCATGAGCTGTGTTTGGGGGACTCTCCGTAGATGGAAGCCCCCTAGAGGAAAGCCATCTGGAGGAAGGGATCCTTCTAGGGAATCTGGGAGGTCAGTACTCCCTGCTTTTTGTCCCCCAAAGCACTGAGAAATACTGGAAACTCTCCACTAGGACAGGATGGTGATGAAAGTGGATTCCTGCAGTCCTATTTTCTCTTCTCTTGTATCTCACAGTCTCTAGAGTGACTGAGAGCTCGGAAATGGCCCTAAATTCCCAATCTGACCTTAGCCTGAGTTCCTCCTTCCTGGAATCCACCAGAACAAAGCTTAGAGCCTGACTCCAGTCCGGTGGGTCTGAGTCCCCTCTGGGTTTTCTCTTCTCTCTGCTGTGCGTCCCTTCCTCTTGCTTCTCCCTCCTCTGCGGCGGGGACAAAGAGGAGGGAGGCTTCAAGCCCTGCACACCAAACTCTCATTTTCTTTCAAGAAAAATTTATGATTATTAAAGATTTAATCTTTGAGTCTAAAAATACCACAATGTAAATGCCTCGGTTCCCCAATCCTCTCCCCTCTCTCCCCATCATCTCTCCCTTTCTTAATCAGCACCTCTGAAAATTGCATGGGGGGCAGGTGTGGAAGCCACTGGTGTTTGCAGCAGCTGAGAGCAGATGTGGGGGCCTGGAGAAGTGAGAGGAGGTGCAGTCAGAGTTGGGGCAGCTGCAGGAGGGAGAGCTGGGGTAGGTGGTGTTCACCACACCCTCCGAGTGGGGCAGCGAACCAGCTTCAGGGGCTTGCTCCTGGACCGTGAGCAGTTTCCCAGCACTCTCAGCTGAAGGTAGACTTCCTCTTCCCGGTGAATGTTTGATTTGGAGTTTATTGATTCCATTTGCCAGAGTATTTTCCTTAAATATTTTTTGAATCTAATGCACACCGTACACGTCTATAATGGCTCTAGCTAGGCTTGTTTTACTGCAGAACCAATAAAGCAATTTGGACGAGATGAAATTGAACTCAGTGACTCAGGAAAGGGTGGTTGAATGTGGGCGGGGTGGGAGGAACGGGTTTGAGATAGGAGACCCAGGAGATGGGGGAGCAGGGCTGAGGAGCAATAGAGCGGGGGATACAGAGAGATGGAGGAGAAAGGAAAATAGATAAGGGAGGGGACAAAGAAACACAGAAGGGGAAGAAGAGACAAAGGAAAAGGAGAGGAAAATGAACTCTGTTAGGGCCAGCTCACAATTCTGTGTGATCTTGCAGATACGGATGAGTTAAGCCTATGGATGACTCTCAAATTATTTTGGAGTTTTCAATTCTAGTCTTTTCTTTCTTGGTCAGGGGGATTCCTACGCAGCTGTGCAAACACACACACAGCCCTGATCAGTTCTTCAGAGCAACTTCAGCTCCAGGCACAAGTTCCCCACCTCTCCCCCTGCATACACCCTTCATACACCCTGCAAGACAGTCCTTTGCCTTCCCTGAGCTCCACACCTCTCCTCGCCTGTATACCTGCTTCGGGGTTCCCTTTGCCTGGAATACTCCCTCTCACTTTATCTTTTTGGATCTCACCCATCTTTTATGTTGTATCAGCACCATCCATCAAGCCTCCCCCAGCTTGAATAAATCATTGAACATCCTCTTTTTACCCCTGCTGGGGCTTCATCAGAATCTGCATGAAGTGGGAGCTGGGGGTGGCCAGGGAGAAGGTGTAGTTTGTAAAAAATCATAACCAACATGTCTTTTGTTTTTGGATATTAAACCGCTGCGAGTTAAGTTAACAAACTGCTCTTGGCTGGTGGAATTCCTGAGTAGACAGCCAAACAAAGCATTATTATGAGGTCATGGGTTTAAAAAATTGTTGTGAACTAGCACTCTAATTGATGAGTCCTCCTCCTTGGTTGACCTTCGGAGGACCCCTAGTCCTTTCTCACTGCACTCTCTGGGTCCTGTGTCAGGCTGTGGTTATTTGTGTCTTGATCTGGTTGCCTCACTGGGTCATGGAGTCCCGGAGGGCAGGGGTTGGGAGGAGGCCTTGGCATCATTGGCTGCAGATTCCCGCCTGTTCTGCAGGGAGGTGCAGGTGAGTGATGGTCCACCTTTGCCGTGTGTTCCTAGGTTGGTAAAATGTCTGGGCCTGTAAACTGTCACCCCTTATTTTTCTTTCATACTTGAGAAAGCATAGAAGAAAGCGAATGACTTGGAACAAAGAGGCCATTGCTTGGCTTTTTAAAGACCTTAGCGACACTAGGCTCTTGACAGCCTTGTCTGTAGAGATAAGATGCTTTCCTACATGTAAGGTTATCTGCATTATCAGAGCAAAGCTCAGAGGTGTGAAAACTGAGTCTTACACAGTGTGGTGGGGAGGAGAGGGGCTTCTGACTCCACAGAAAATGGGGAGCACTTCTCTGGCCTCTGTAACAGGTGAGGAGGGAGGGTGAGCTTCCTCATTTCTCCATGTCATTCGCCCCGGGGTCAAATTTTGAGCAGCATGGGTGAAAGATGTTCTCAGGTAGGTGTGGGGACCCAAGAATATTGGCACTCATGCCCTGCTTTCTTTTCTTTATTTATTCATTTATACAAGCACTGGGTACAGTCAGAAGCGCAGGAGGATGAGAGAATTCACCAGGGCCAGAGTGGGGAACAGAACAGGCAGACTGACGAAATACACTGCTGAGGGGAGCAGAAGGCGTGCAGGAGAGGTCTGTGTGCCATGCGGGACCCTCGCCGGCAGCTGGGGATCAAACCGGCGCTGCAGAGGTTCATGCCCTGCTTTCTAAGGGCAGCCTGAGGAGAGGACAACCCTCTGGGAGGTCTGGGTTTGGTGTGGTGGAGGGTCAAACTCCAGCTTTGGTGGAAGAAGGTGTCCAATGTGGGTTTGAGTTAGTGTTCCTGGCTGCCAGCACCCTGAGTCCCACATATAGAGGGTCTGGAAGTCTCAGTGTCTCCAAGAGGGAGGATTGCAGCAGTGCTGCAAGGGTCAGTGACAGAAGCCTGAGGTCATGATGTCACAGCTACATGACTGGAAGTGGTGGCAGCAGCCTGGGGCCTTCATCCAGAGATGCTATTGCCAGGAAGATCTACTGGGGTGGGACCAAAGGAATAGCTCAGACTATGGACAATAACCCAGAGGGCAGCACGTGTGCTCAAGGCCCCTCCCTTAAATGCCATCCAAGGAAGGACTGAGGGGGAGGCTCCTTGATGCAAATGAAATGGCACCTAAAGGGACTTTGGTTCTTGATTGACTAAAAGAGAATATTTTAAGCTGAGTAACTATGGACAAGTTGGTCTGTTACTAACCCTCCCCCTTACTATCCCTACCCCATGCAGGAGTTAGTGGGGTGCAAAGGAAGGGCAACACTCCAGGGGTGGGTGATCCTTGCTTCTTCACCTCATACAAAGACTCCTCCAGAGTCCTCCAGATGTGCTGTCCTGGTCAATTCACCCCATTTCCTCGTTAGGACCAGGAACAACAGGGCATCTCCTAGAGGCCAGGGGCTCCTGGTCCAGACAGGGTAGAGGTGGAGAGAACATGCCTCTGGGCGTGTGGCTTACTCTTCTGGCCCCTTGGTTTCTCAGTGGGTGATACCCTGCCCCCCACCTTGAGTAGGCTTCCCGGAGCCTTTGCTCTCTGAGGAGGGTTGGGCAGGGGGACTCACAGGCCCACGTCCTCTGCTCGTCCATATGCCACGCTGTTAGGCCAGGAGCCGGTGCGTGGTGTTGGCGGCTCTACTTAATGGTCGGGAGAGGAGGCAATCATGTACCTCCATCTGCCAGCTGAGAGCCTGTGAGGAGGAAGCCATTAGCGGCCCCTATTCATGTGCCAGCCTCAATTAGCCTAAGCAGGAGCAAAGGGCAGTGGGCAATAGAATCTGCAGCCAGGCAGAATGGAGCAGAGGCCCCGAGGGCCCCTGGTGTCATGGATAGATAGCGATTTGAGGGGAGACAAAGAGATAGGCAGGTATTCAGCTTTCTCCTTGCTCCTGCTTTGAAGGGGAATGTTCTAGATTGGAATCAAAACCACAGGACAGGGAGTTCTCTCTCCTTGAAAATGTCTACACTCAGGCTGAGCGAGAGCAAATGGACTCCCATTAAAGAGGGCAGGATGTTGATTCTTGAGCTGGCAGGGCAGGGGGAGGTGGGGAGGTGGCTGAGCCCCACAGTGGCCTCCACCCTTTTGGGAGCAGCCTTATGAGTGAGTTTGGCTTGGGAAAACCAGTAAGAGGGTCCTGGGGGCAGCCCCTATGTGGCGACTTCATGGAGCTTGTGTGCAAGCCGAGGCCATGGCCCAGTGTTTCCTGGGCACACGGGAACTCCCCAGGGAACTGTTGGGAGCAAAGGCTGGACCCTGCCTGCTGGGAATTATTTTCCCCTTGATCAACCAGCCACCCTTTCAGGATGCCTACCTTTCACCTAAGGTCTGAGGAAGAGGGCTGCCCGACAAAATGTAGTCTACCCTGTTAAGCCTGAATTTCAGATAAGCAACAAATAATTTCTCAGTATAAGTTTATCCCAGTCATGTTCAAGACAGACTTACGTCTAAAATTGAACTGGGCATTCTCGATTCTGATTTGTTAAATCTGTCAACCTCTTAGGGTTTTCCCTGGAGGGTAATGGGTGGTTTCCTTGCAGCACCTGGGGATCTGCACAGCATCCCAGGGAAGGGGGCTGCAGGCTCTGTCCTGGGCCCATGGAGGGGTTGGGGGCCACTCTGAGAAGCCATCTTGGACCTGGCTGTGGCCAGTGTGGGGAAATGACCCCAACAGTGTCCTGTTCTGAATTCAGACACTCAAAGCAGGTTAGGAGGAGGAGATACTGCAGGTGGAGGGGCTGACGGGGAAGGCCCTTACCTGCTCAGCACAAGAGTGTTGGATTCCTGCCGCTCTCCCTTCCATTAGCGGGTCTGGCCTCCCTCAGCCCTGAGAAGGCAGGTGACTCCCAGTGACTCACTTTTACTCTGCTGAGGAGTGCCTGGCGTCTCTCACTGGTGTTGGCTTCCTGGCACAGGGGCTGCTGCCCTCCAGCCTCCAATCTTCCTTCCCGGAGGCTGGGGGAGGTGTGAGGTGGGCGTGAGACAGGATAAAAGGGAACACCAATATTCCAGTGCTCAGCCCCAGACACATTTTAACAGGGCACTGTGTGTTTCCGAGTGCCCTGATGTGGGGGCTTTGCATATTTTTATTTTTTCCTTGGAGCCTTGAGCTCTCCTCAGCCTCCCACCTGGCTAGGGCGCAGGGCAAGCTGGGCAAGGGGTGAAATGCAGGCAACTAGGTAGCTCTTGGTGAGACCTCACAACAGGGGCGGAGGGCCAGGAAACCACAGACCTGCAGAGTTGATAATGCATCCCGTGGGGGTCCACCCCAGAAGCATTTAAATGCATTTCTCTCCGGATGCTGCTCCCCATGGTTGATGCTCTGGGCTCTGGTCCATCTGGTTTTAAATGAACAAAACAACAGGACTTCAGCATCTTCCTTAAGAGAAGATTCTGGAGGCAAACCACCCTCTGTGGACCAGGATTGCTCCAGAGCCCCAGCATCTACTCATTGTGATTTTTTTTTTGTTGTTGTTGTTGCCTACTTCATATCCTTTCCTGTCCCCAACCTGGATAAGCCTCCGCTGCCTCTGGGCCAATTCATAATCCTCAATTTCCTCAAAACCTGCTAAAAATGGATGTCTTGTTGAAACTGTTTGGGATTAGCTGTGCTTGGCCCCGGGATGGATGGCTTCTTCTACATGTGTGTGCGCCGCGCATGCCTCGGGTTTCCTGGGTGTGTCTCTCTTCCCCAGACAATACATCTCCCCAGAACATACTGGCTGCTTTCTGCCTTTCCTTCCTTCTCTATCGCTTAAAACCTGCCTTCTTCTTCAGAGGACATTTGATGCCTCTTTGCAGCAGCTTCTCCCTGTCACTGATTTGAGAATCTCTCCTAAGTGGACGTCCTTGGATCCTTTTCTGCCCACTTCCTCCTCCTAACTCAAATGACCAAACTGCCGCAGGCGCTCCAGGGAGCGGCAGGCAGCATTCTCTCACCCTCTCATCACACATTCTTGAAAGTTGACTATTGAATTTGAGGGATGCAAACATCTACATATTCAGGGTGTCTCAGAGAAAATGGGCACTGGAGGGAACTGAGAGGTCAAATGCTAGCACCCAGTTCCAACCTGTCCTTATTTTATTGATCCAGAGGGAGTCCACAACCTACTTAAAATCACAAGGGCTGGTCGGGAGCACAGTCAAGACCGAAACCTGTGCTGCTTGAGTCATAGGCCATCAAATCTGCCACTGTTTTAAATTTCAACAGAGCAAGGATGGGGGTGAGACAGGGCACAGAACTGATCCTTAACTACTTTTCCAGGTGTGGGAACCCCATGTCTGTTCTCTCCACTCACACCACTCACTCCAGCCACACTGGGTGCAAGATCCTTTCTGTTCACAAGATGCTGAGGGTGGGCAGGGAGCTGACCTGGGTGGCAGTTGAATTAAGACTGGGTAGCTGCCTGGGGTATGGATCTAAGTTGGGTGCTGAGACATCACCGGAAAAGGGATGAGCTGGAGCGACCATATGGATTGGTCTCCTCTTAGGACATGGCAGTTCATGGCTGGGAGGGATGAGCTGATAATCTGCTTGGGTCCAGGGTGCACCCCAAAGGTGCATGCTCCAGCAGCAACAGCTGGTTCTCCCTTGATCACCTTTTGGGGTGAATGCCCAGTTAACTGCTGGTTCTGGCTTTGCTATGTGGCTGTCAAGTGCATGTTTGGGGTTAGAACTAAACTTCTTAGACCTAGAATAGAGGCCAGGCCATGCCACCTCTGGCCCCCTTCTTAGCCCTTGACCTCGACTAGAAGTGCAAGTGGTATAAATATCAGCTTGAATTGAATGAGGGACAAATAATGACCTTGTCTGGGGCTTCTGCAAGTTTCTGTAAATCTCTGAGGGTCTAGTTCCAGGGCCTTGCTTTGTAGTCTCAGACACGATCCCTCTCTGCCTTCTCCTCTCCATCCAGGAGAGGCCTTCAATAGAACATTCCCCCTTGCCCGGATGCCCTCACCTACGTGTTCTACCCAGATATGCCCCCAGTCATACCTCCCTCCCAGCCAACCACACCAGCCTTCCAGTGCTCCCCAACACGCTTAGTAACCCCTCGCTTACTAAGACCCGAGGATGCCTTTGAGTCCCTCCAGGGTCTCCGGCAGCATTTGATGCTGTGACCCATTTAAAAACTCCCAGTAAAGGTGTCTCTTGATTCTCTTCCTTCTTCAGCTACACTCACCTCATGGTCATACTCTCTCTGTAAGGGGCTTATCCCCTCAAATATCTCCTTTATACCAGCTGCTTCGCTCATCCATGTGCTTGCTCACTCGTTCATCCAGTGGGTATCCTTGGGCCTTTGCTGACGAGCAGGCGTTCCTCTAGGCTGCAGGGTGTCGTGGTGAGCAGGCCCAGCTCTCAGGAAGTTCATGTCTAACACATGCATGTATGGGTGGGTATGGAAGGCGTGCAGTAAGCAAATCGATAGACAAGAAAAACACAAGAGAGTGAACAGCATCAAAATGCGCTGATTTGATGGCGTGCTGGGGGCTGTTCTCAAGCAGGATGGGGAGGGCTCTCCACAGAGGTGACGCTTTCTGGAGACCATGTGATTAGATGGGTGAGGCTTGGGACAGTCCAGAGGCAGTAGCTTCTGAGACCAGCAAACAACCAACCCCAGGTGCTAGTGGAAGCAAGGCAGTAGGAGGGGTGTGGAGGAGGAGGGGCTCAGCAGAGCATTTGATCCTGAAAGTGGGGAGGAGCTATGGAGGGTTTTCTGGCAGGGACAGGGTCTGATCCTGGGGGAAAATGGGGTGTGAGAGGACGGAGTGGGTGACAGTGGCAGGGAGCCTCCAGGGGCTGAGGCTTTGCAACAGGAGAAATTCTGAGGGTGCTCTGAGCAGGTGGGGAGAGGAGAACATGCGGCCCAGCTGTGTGGAAAGGGGTCCACAGTCCCTTGACGGTTTGGATGTGAGGGCAGAGGTGAAGGAGAAGGAAGAATTAGGAATGTCTCTGGGGTTTCCCTTAAGCAAAGGAATAAATGGTCAGGCGACACACGGGAGAGAGGGCAGAGGGGGAAGCAGGTTGTTTCTGGAGGAGAGGCAGGAGGACTCTCAATCTTTATCTGCACCCCCCAAAATGGATACACCTCAAAGCTTTATTTTCATCCTCATCATGCTCCTGACCTCCAGTTCACCGGTCCCACCTCCTTTGGATGTCTGTAAATGCACTTTTCATGAGACAGCAGAAAATCAACTGGCGGTTCATCTGTACTTCCTCCCTGGTCCACCTTCCCACACCCATCCTGCCAGTCTGAGCTCCTAAAGGCTCCCAGGCCTTGAACTCCCACCCCCAAAGCACACACCAAGTCACCTTCTTTCTGCAGACTCAGTGATTAAATTTTTTCAGAGCGTGAGATCTGACATGTCACTTTCTTTCTCAAAACTCTTCAATGATTCCTCTCTACTTTTAGGACAGAGTCTGACTTCCTCAGCTTTCCTGGCCCTAGTCTTACAGCCCTCTCCCCCACTGGTGTGCTGCCCTGCTCCAGCCAGGCACAGCCACTCACAGTTCCCTCAGCAAACTCTGCTCCTTCATGCCTCCAGATCTTTGCTCAAACTGGGGCTTCTTCCTGGCATTCCTCTCTACTCTCTACCCCCCTCACCTTCCTATCCTAATTGCCTTTGAGGAATAAGCTCTTCTTAGAAGCCTCCCTTGAACTCCCCTTTGACTTAATAGGGAGAACCCAGACCTGAGGTAAGCAGGAAGTACCCCAAATCAGACTCAAAGAACTTACTGGAAAGTGTTCTGGCCTGGCCCTCCATTCCCTGTCTCAGTTAATAGTGACAAGGCAGTAACCAACTTTTCTGTGAAGAGAAGTCTGGGGCCTCCTCATCACCTCCACCTTCCTCTCCCATCCCTGCCTTCAATTCAGATGATTCTCCCGAGTGTATTCTGGGCAGGCCCAACCCCCATTTTATAGGTGAGGATACTTGCCCTGCACACTGAAATTTTCTCTGGGAGCCTTTTCCTGACCATCATGAAGTAATAATTACTTGGAAGTTTAAAGATGTCTGCCTCCCTTTCTAGACTGAAGGACGTGGAGAGCAGGTGTCTTGTCTTGGATGCCACAGCAGTACTGACATATTTTTCTGGGTGAGCAGCTTCCCCTTTACAGGGAGGTGGTATCTTCCAGTCTTCCAAAGTGTCAGGCTTCCTTCTGTCCTCCCCACCTGCCCACCCCTCATCTGCTTACTTGCCCCTCATCTTTTAGCATCCAGCCCACATGTCCCCTACTCCAGGAAGTCCTCCTTGTGTCCTGCCCAAATTAGATCAGTTCCCTATTTTCCATCCCACCATATAATTGTCCATTTTCACACTTGCCAGAGTTGACTGTAAAAACATGCTTTTCTGATTGTTGGTGTCTGTCTTCTCTGCGAGCCAGTGCGCATCCTGTGAGTCCAGGCACTGTGTTTGTTTTGGGTTACTCTTGTCCTCTTGGTGCCTAGCACAGTGCCTGGAGCATGGTGGGTGCTGAATAAATATTTGGTGAGTGACTAGATTTTGAAGACTAATGAATGAGAAAGGGCTTTGCAAACTGTGAAGTTTCACCCATGATTCTCAGCCTTTCTCAGGACTCGCTCATCTGTAACGCTGGCGCTGCAGGCTTCGAAAGGGGCTAGTTAACATCTTCAGTGTTATAGGGTGGGGACAATATAGCAGACTCTTGGTGGGCAAGGAAAACTTGGCTTGAATCCTTCCAGCAATGGGGAGCCAACCCCTTTGATGCACAGCTCTTCCCACTGCTGACAGTCATGGTCACTGCCTTCTCTTTTGAAGCCACCTGGACCTCCTGGCCATTGTCTTTTGGTCTGCCTTCAGAATATCGATCTTGATGGTTCTTCAGGGCAGCTCTGCAAGAGTGGAATGTTCCTCCAGCCTTGTCCCTCTAGAATCCACACCTGTCTCTTGGAGTAAGGAGTGGGGTTAATCAGCGGGGCTGGCCAGGGGTCCCTGAAGGTCACTGTTGAACTGCTCTCCACCACCACAGCAGGGAACTTCCGGCATGCTCCCTGAGCCCCCCTCATCTGCCGCCCTGACTTACCTAAATGCATGTCACCCAGAGGACAGGAACATTTGATTGCTAGGGAAAAAGTCTTTTTTCTTATGCCTTTCAAAATGTGAGTCATGATGGGTCTAAAATTAGCCTGTGGAAATCAGGAGAAACAAACATACACACAAAAAAACGATACTAAAAATCCAGAGTACCTAATTATAGGAGAAAGGAAATGGTTTGGCAGAATTGGGATTCCAGTGATGTTTTCATATTTTCTTTGAATCAAACATTGTGTAGAAAGAGTGAAATACATTAGGCATTGTTAACACATTTTCCGACCCAGAGACTCAAAAACTCTCTAGCAAGCTACTTTAACCTCCATGGGTATTCCTGCATTTGTGGTGTTTGGACGTGCTCCGTCTCTGCTTTCCCCAGGCAGTTCCTGCTCACCACCATAAACCTCACAACAGGCGTCATCAATCAGGCAACCTGTTGCAGTTGCTCAGTTCCAAACACTGAGCAAGTTGCTTGGGTAAAGAAAGTTCCATAGGAGACACCGAGTGAAGGTTATTGAGTAGATGGTTCACGAGCCATAGTGGGGGTGGAGGGATGGAAGGAGAGATCTCTGGAAATCATCATGGTTCACCAAGCACAAGTCCAGCCAAACTGACCTCCTCCCTCTGGCTGATGGGTTTTCTAGGCTGGTAGACATGGATTGTGCTGCAGCCATCATCCATTTGGTTTCCGCAGGCATTTCGTAAAGATGCTGATATATCCCTTGGGGACAAGATGGAAGGTTACAGATTAGGCAGTAATAGAGTTAGATGGATTAGCAGACAAAGTGGGGTGGGGTGGAGCTGCCAGGACAGCGAATGCCATTTGGACAATATTAATCGAAGCACAGAGCCCAAGAGAGGGGAGATAATGGTGTGTCCCTCTGTGCTTGGCAGTGGCCCGACCACATCTGGAGCATTGTACTTCATTCTGGGAGCCACAGTTGAGCGAGGACATTGACAAATGGGATGGCATTTGGAGGAGGGGGCTGCGATGCCCCAGGTCTGTATACCACGCCATGTGAGCAGTGGTTGAGGGAGCCGGGGACCTTAAACCTGAAAGAGAGAACATCTAAGTGGATCCTGACAGCTGTTCTCCATTATTTAAAGGTCTTCTGTGGAGGACATGGAATGGAAATGTTGGGCACAGAGTCAGAAACACAGCTCCTGACAGGAGGGCGGATTTTGGGTTTGATACACCAGCAAGAGGGTGGGGCTCTGAGCCCCACCAATGGTCTTTCTGTCCTGCAAGAAGACCACCTGCGTGGGCTTTCTTCTCCATAGCAGGACCTGAATGTGGGACTCAGCCTGTTGTGTGTTCCCCTTTACTCTCCTGGCTTACCAAAGGTATACGAAACCCTGAGTTGAACCTGAAAGCAAACAGAGCATACAGAAGTGTGTGGAATATTCTCCTTGCCCTCTAAGACCTTATGCTGGAGTCAGGGAGAGAGGCAGATGCACAATTTCTGCTCATGCAAGGTTTTACTGTAGAGTGGGAGGATGGGCACTGGGTGGCCACCTCCCGCTCAGTGGCTAAATAGCTGTGTGACTTGGGGTCAGTTATTGCACTCTCTGTGCCTCAGGGGTCAAGTGGAATCTCTAGGGTGTGGTTCTCCACCTTTGCAGGGCACACTCACCAGCTGGGAATCTTAGTTAGAAGCAGCCTTCTGTCCCACGGCATCAATGGCTTAGTGACTCCAATGCAATGACCGGAAATGCTGATGGAGTTGAGAAATAATGTGACCTCTCAAAGAAGTTTTCAGTTTTCAGTTGAAAGTGCAGTGAGTGGAGGGGAAGGGAGACTGGAGGGGAGACTGACCAGTTAGGGGGCTGAGGGAGAAGGGATGCCAGCTGGGGGCCTGGGGCAGTGCGAACCAAAATCTCAGGGGCAGAGACATAATTCTTGCCCGAGACATGAGGATGGAGAAGCATTTGGACAACTTTCAGTGATCAAGTTTTGCCATTGGGCTGGCGGGTGCACTCTCCTCTTTGAGGGTGGGATGACGGTGGCCATGACCTTGGAGTGCAAATTCTCACCATGGTCTGGCAACCTGGGGGTGTCCTGGGGCTTCCTCTGTGGACGGCGGTCCCTGCTCTCAGGCTCCCCAGAAGAGATGCAGGCTCTTCTCTCACCCGGAGCTCTGGGAGTGGGGCCCTCCGGGGAAAGGTTCTCGCTGCCTGGGTCCTCCGCAGCACAGCTGGTTCCAGTGATGGGGCCTGGGCTCCGCCTCTCCTGATGGAGAAAACCGGGCCCTCCCTCTGGCCCCACCTCCACCCCTGTCTCCCTTCCCCTTACTCCTCCAGGCAGCAGCGTCAGGGAAATAATGAGGTTGCCCAACTGGCTGTGCACGAGCCATCAGGGTGTAGAATGAAGACAGATGACTGTAGCTAAGAGACAATTTGAAAGGGGATAAATACAGGCAACAAGTTATTCACCACAGCAATTTGTAAAGAGCGTTAAAAACCTGCAGATGGGTTGTTTCACATCATCTCCTTTTCCATTTGCAGGCTGACAGGCCCATGTAAACGACAGTGATGGATGGCTGCAGGCTGGGTCCCTTAATCTACCTCTCTGCCATTGATTAGTTTGGCTCGCAACGCACCCCGGGGTGGTGGACGTGACCTGTCTCCTAGAATCGAGGACCCGAGCTGGGCCCTTGGACATGGAGGAGACTCTGCGAGGAGAGCGGGGAGAGCCGAGGGGAGCGAGCTGGCGAGAGGAATGGGGTGGGGAGAGGAGAGGCCGCAAGGACTGGGCACTCTACCTGGAACTGGCACGGAGCAGCAGGGGGGGTCTGCAGCAGGTGACTGATTTGACAGGACAGAGATAGGTCAAGGAACCCGCCGAGTCGGGAGCCAGAGTCGTCCTCTCCAGCCCAGCCTCCCTAATACCCCCCCTCCATAATGGCCACATCGGGCTGCCTGGCGGTGATCCTGGATGAGCCCTCAAGGATTCTTGATGGGCCACTTTGGACTCTATCCCAAGTGCCAAGTTAAGTGCCTCGTAATGAACGAATCCGCAGGTCACATTCTACCCGTGTTATAAGTGGGAGATCCCATGGATGAGGGGGTCATGACCACATTGGGCGGGGGGTGTTGATTGCAGGCTGAGTTTTGGATGCCCAAAGCAAAGAGAGTATAGACAGAAGTACCCTTGAGATGAGGGGAAGGCAGGAAGGGCACAGGCTGGCAGGCTGCTGCAGAAGGGATCAAAAGATTATAAGGCATCAAAGACTACAAATTTAGGGCAAGGTGAGAATGCACAATTCCCTGTAGTGCCTAAGAAATTAGAGAAAGAAGAAAGATTTGAAGAAGAGCTGTGCTGCTGTATTGGAAAAAGCATTAGGGTAGGATTTGGGGAACTTGGGTCTTTCCTCTGCTCCCCATGGCACTCACTGGAGGAGACTGGGTGATGGCGGGAACTCTCCGGGCTTCCGTGCGCTGAGTTTAAAAAAAGAGAGGGGGCCGAAAACCAGTAGTAGGTCACTCTTGTCATGTGCTGTGCCGTGTACAGAAATGTTCCCTGGAACAAGCAAAAGAGAGGCAGGTTGGCAAGTATTATTGTCTCCATTTTAAAGTTGAATAATAGCGGCTCAGTGAGATCAAGTAACTTGGACAAGGTCACGCAGCTTTTCAGTGTGGACTCAGGCTCAAGTTTCTACCTCTCGCTCCATGGCCTTGGGACTCCAGCTCTTGGAGAGTGGGGCAACTGAAGTGCAGATCAATCAGATTTTAAGCAAAGCCTCCTCTACATTTTAATCTTTAGGAGAAAATATGTTCTTCTCAAAACTGGACAATCATCGCCTGCTGGTCCAGGAGTCTGAGTGCCCCGGAGATCCCTTGGTCTTGCCAGGAGGATGATGAGAATACAGATCAGGACTGGTTTCCTTAGAAACTGCTGACCTCAGGAAGAGGTAGCCAGTTCTGGGAGCCAGCATCCTGCTCTGCCTGCTCCTTAACCAGAGCCTCACCATTCTTAAAAGTCAGGTTCAGAGCCCACCTCCTCCTTGAAGACCTCCCTGATAACCACTCTACAATGAAGATTCCCTCTCCTGGGTACTCAGGGTGCTTGATCATATCTGGCCTTTGATCACCAGTCAGGAGGATGTTCTAGGACCTGCTTAGTAAATGCAATTACCTCATGGTTCTGTTGGAAAATTGGAATCAAGGGCCTTTACAGCCCCACCCTGAGCAACCCTGGATGAGTCGGGATTAATGAGCTGAGCCCTCTCTGGGCAGGGAGAACCGTCTGCCCTTGCATGGGTCACTTTGCTCTACATGGGTCTGTGCCTGTAAATTATAGCGGTGGCAGTGGTGGGGGAGATGGCCAGGGTCAGCACTCTCAGCCCCGGCTGTCCATCAGACACACTTGTGGAGCTTCTAAAAATACAGAAATCTGGGACTGGTTCAGCCCCAGTGAATCAAAATCTCAGGGGAAGTAGCCTAAGCATCTGGACCTTTTTTTCTAAACTTGAGCTGGTTTTGATATTCAGCCAGGGCCGGGAAATGATGACCTCCATGTGGAGAATCATAACGGCCGTCATTTACAGGTCCTCTCTCTATGTCAGGTGCTGAGCTCAGCACTGGTGCCTTCCTATCATCCCTCACCACTCTTGGCCACTCTTGTAAAGAGGTGAGGTTTTCCAGGACATAGACAAAGGGGTTATGGCAGGAAGCTTTCTGGGGAGCACTCAGAGAAAAATGGCCTACTGGGGAGTGAGAGCAGCTGGACTGTGTGGGGGGAAGGTGACGGTGGTATCATGACAATGAGGCCTCCCTAAGGCCAGCACTGCGGCTCAGATGGCCTTCAGAGCTATCTGCAGTAGAGGCAAGAAGCTCAAGCTTTGGCATCCCATCTGGGCCAAATTTTGGGTATCAGCTGCCTTTAGGGATGGTGCCCAACTTCAGGGAATCCAGGTCCCCCTGCCAAGAGCATGCCTAGGGAGGTACTCAGCTGGGAAGATTGGCAGTGGGAAGATTAAAGACCTGGTTCCAGAAAATGGGGTCAACATGGCACCCCAGAGCATCCACTGCATCACAGTACCCATATATGGAAACAGGGTTGGAGGTGTCTGAATCCACAGGTTTAGGGTACAATCCCAGCTCCACGCCAAGCCACATAGCTTTCCACCTGGCTTGAAGCTACATGGTTCTCTTAGAGCCCCTTGTGTGCAGTTTGGAACTACGACTCTACACCCTGTGCCCCCTACCCAAACACAAACACATGTATACGTGCACACCGCCCCATGCCACATTAAAGAGGAGATAGAAGGGCAAGGTTAGGCCCAGAAATAACAGGCTAGAGAGATTTGATGAGTCTGTGATAGCAATATTAAGACGTCTCACTCTGTGAAATTTAAAAGTTTTGTTCCATTATCACATATAAATAAAAAGAATTTACTGTATTTGCCTTAATTCATAGGCCAGAGGGGTATTTATTTTTATTCTTGAGACTAGCAGGCTTTAACGTTTGTATAATTGTTAGGCCATCCCCAAGAAGGTTCTAAGGACCCTGCTGGAGGTTGACAGTTCCTTTGACCCACCTGATAGGGAGGCTGGGGGACAGTCTTTGTCTTTCGGCTTCCTTGGTGGGGGGCTCCTTGGCACCCAACTTCTTCCTGGGGAGCAGGGCTAAGTTGGTGGGGTCTCAGTTCAAGACAATAGAGATGGAGGTTTCACCATATTTCCCCATTTGCTTCAAGGCCTCAGAAGACAGACTGGGGAAGGCAGCGGCTGTGAGCGCAGGGAGGTGTCAGCCCAAGGGGAGCAGAAACACCAAAATAGGCACCACTGGGGTGGGGGTAGGGGAGAAGGGAGTTGGAACACTGACCTTGGGGAGAGCCAGCACAGGGAGCCAAGTGAGGAAGAGTTGGGCTGGGTGGGTTCAGAGAGGCGAGGAGCCCCTCTGTCAGGGTAACACTTCCGGGGCCCTCAGAAACCCATGCATTTGTGCACCATCTGGTCCCTAGTCCACTCACCTGCCACTCTCTCAACTTCACTTGCTCTCTCATTTATTCACGTTTCTCTGGACTAAGGTTGATGAGGCTGGAGACGGGGGATCAGGTTGGTCTTAATGTCCTCCGTCTCCTCATCACCCAGTGCAGTGTCTGGCAAATAGTGCTTAATAATATTTGTGGAGTGAGTGGATTTCCTCATTCATTCACTCACCTTCGTTCACTCACTCACCTGTTCGTTGACTGACCATGAAGCATTTGAGCCTTTGGGGGTACATTGGCAACTCCCATGGGCATTTAGAACAAGAGTATTGACCTCTTGGAGGTCACACCCACGAGGGAGTTAGGGTGGCTTCCAAGTGTGAGGGGCTCAGCGGATGAAGGAGTGTCTGAGCCAGCCCAAGAGTCAGGGTACACGGGATGTCCCAGTGGGTGGCCTAGGGAATTCTCCCTCATCAAGCTGGGCCCTTCACTGGGGAGGATTTGGGAAAGAAGAGGGGATTAGAGCACCCCCACTGGAAGAAGGATCTGAGTAAAGAGGGAGAGTTGGGAATGAGTGGAGAAAGGAGGTGATTGGTGAGGTGGGAGGAGCAGAGGGGCTGATGGGGAGGCCATGGGGGAGGAGGCACTGTCCTCTCTGGCTGTCTGGATGGTCAAGCAGCACTTGACCCCTGCAGACCTCCAGCCTCTTCTCCTGTAGGAGTGTCTGTCTGAAACCCACCTTCTCAAGGGCGAATGTCACTGTGCAGGTGAGGGGTTCAGGGGTTCATGTCCTCATCTCCTCCCGCTCACATCTCTTTCAGCTTCTTGGGAGGTGAGAAAACTCAGGTCACAGGAAAGAGTATGGGGGAGTCATAGTCTTGCCTGCTCTAGTCAGGGACCCTGGAGAAAAAAGAAACTGATTTTCTCCATTGGCATCACAGGAAATGGTTGCTTGACCCTCGTGAAGGAAGCAGCCAGGGCCTGCGCTCCAAGCCTAAGCTCCCACTTTCAGGTGTGAAAAGGGCTGGCCTGTCTCTGCACCCACTTGGGCCTTGCTGGGATGCATGGAAGAGGTGGCCCAGGGATAGAGGAAGCACCCAGGGGAGGCCCTGTCACTAGCGCCAACAGAGCGCTCTTTACCATCCCTTCTCTGAAACCCCTTCGCTGGCTGAGACTGAAGTTTCCAGCCAGGGCTGAGGGTCTCTAGCCACCAGAGGAGCCGCTCCACTGCCTGTGTGTGACTCTTCAACAGGAGGCAGCCTTGTCTTTGGGGTCCCCACCCCCAGAGCATATTCTCGCCCCCTGGCCAGAGGGGGAGGTGGGACACAGAATTTCATCACCAGAAGAAAGGCCACCACAGCAGGAGGGGGGATCAGGGGAAAGGTTTCTGGGGCGCCACTCCAAATAGCTTTGGCAGTTTTGAAGGTCACTGTTTTTCCCCTTCCACCAAAGAATTTAATTAGGCTTCCATAAAGCAGTTAGATTTAGGAGCGGAACATTTTTAGCTCCCCTGCTAGGAGAGCTCATGAATATTAAAGACTGGGGAAGGAGGCAGGAGGCAGGAGCTGGGCCAGCTCACACCCCTACCTTGACTCCCCAGGGACTGCAGCACATGGGCTCAGGAAAAAGGGCAGCTGAGTTCCTGGGGTGCATGGAGGGGAGCCCGGCATGACCCCCCGAGTCCCATGTCACCAGGAGTTGAAGCCATTACTGCTTCCACTCGTCCAGGCCCCACGACAGTGCCCTGTGTGGCGAGTGTGGGCAGGGTTGGTCTGAGGGCAGAGGTGGCGGCAGATGTTGCAGCCTGGGAAGGATGAGGGGATTCATTCATCTGTTGCTTCTGGCACCCCTGGGAGGACAGGGCTGCAGGCCACTGGCTAAGCCAATTGTTCAGGGTGGACTTCAGGGGTTCTTGTAGCAAAGGTCAGCCCCCTCCCCAAATAGGGCCTCGTTGGATCACATAAGAGAGCAGGGTGGTGATCAAGCCCCTGAGTGTTCTCCACTCTGGTGGGGCCCAGAGATGGACCCACACATGTTTTGAAGGGGTCTCTATTAGCAGTAAGGAGATAAGACAGACCTCTCGGAGTTGCCCAAGAAAGCCGGTGGGCAGGCTGAAACACGCTATAGACAATGGGTGATTATTAATCTCAGGAATGTGGATGGCTGGGGGATGGCAGGCAGAAGACTGCCCAGAGCTTGTAGCCAGGCACCACCCGGGCTGCTCTTCGCCACCTGAGGTGCCCCCTCCACCAACTCTACTGCTTGGAAGGCGAACCTCCTACTCCCACATTCCTCCAGTGTGCTGTGCTTTCCAGGCACCCACTTTCCCATGCTCCCACAAGAGCCTACTCACAGTATCCCTGAGAAGTGGGGACTCCTGTCTCCTTCCCTCCATGGGGAACCTGACACTACAGGGCTGATTGCTACTCAACAGGATTGGGTCTAGAGCCCAGTCCAGTGCATTTTTATCTCAGTGGTCTCGGTTCTGCTCAGGGTCAAGTGTAAGGCCTATGGCTATGGTACTGGGCTGTGTCAGGAGGAATTTGGGGGAGGGGTTCCTGTTTCTTCCATGCCTTAGTCAGCTCAGGATGCTGTAACAAAATACCATAGTCCAAGTGCTTTAAATAGCAGACATTTATTTCTAACAGTTCTGGAGGTTGGAAGTCCAAGGTCAGGTGCCAGCAGATTTGGTTCCTGGTGAGAATCCTCTTACTTGTTTGTACACTGATGCCTTCTTATTGCGCCCTGACATGGGGGGGGGGGGAGAGAGAGAGAGAGAGAGAGAGAGTTGAAGGGCACTAATCCCATCATATGGGCCCCATCATCATGACTTCAAATGAACCTAATCACCTCCCAAAGGCCCCACCTCCTAATACTATCACATTGTGGATTGGGGTTTCAACATATGGATTGGGGGGTCACAACTCAGTCCATAGCATCCCATCTATTCCACCTGCTGGCTAGTGCCCAAGCCTTGTTATAGTGTGTGCCTACGGAGCTGAGGTTCCCAGCTGGGCTGTAGGCAGCAGGCAGCCTCGTCCGAGCTCACGTCACACTTCGTTTACTCAGCAAAGTCAGTACTCTGTGCCAGGCATCGTGCCAGGCACTATTAGGTCCCAGAAGTCAAGAAGACTTGGACAACACAGAGAGCAGAGAGCCTGATCCTGGGAGAGGAGACAGCCTCCTGAAGGGGGAGTGTCCAGCTTCTTGGTTTCTGGTGCCTACAGCTCAGAATTGATGGCCTCGGGGAGTGAGGCAAAGGGCAGGAGGCAGTGCCTTTTGGCTTGGAGCTGGAGTTGTCCCACGAGGCAGCTGCCTCCCCATCCTGGTCCTGTTTGTGTGCCTGAGAACCTCCCCCAGGGCAACCAGTGCAGCATGGTGGGAGCTGATGGCCGAGCTCTGGTCCTGCTACTGGGGGAGCAGCAGAGGAGCTGCAGGTTCGCTGAGGTGCCATTTCTGACTTCAGCTCTTTGAAGACAGCCAGGAAGTAGTCTGCCCTTCTGCTGCGGCATGGATCTGATGCTTAGTTGCTGAGCTGGCTGGGGCCTTGCTGTCGGCCCAACTGCCACAGCCCAGTGGGTCCTGGTGCTTCTCAATCACTTGTAGGATTTTTTATTCTAGAAATTGAGGCCTCACTGAGGTTTTGGGTGTATGATAGGTGAATGTCAGAGTCAACTAGATTCTATTCTTGGTTTCCCCACTGACTTGCTTTGCGACCTTGAGAAGGATTCCTCACCTCTCTGGACAGGTTTTCTCTTGACGGCAGGATGATGACAGGGGTCCCAGTGACACCTGCTTCCAAGCACGTGCAAGTTTTTGGCAAACTCTCAGTTTCCTGATGAGACTTGTTTCCAGGGCAGCCCTGCCATTTGGATCCAGGAGCCTAGGACACATTGAAGCCATGCTCTGTCCTGGGGACTTTGAGACCCTGGGCATGAGGCTTGTCCTTCAAGGTTTCTTTCTGCCCCCAAATCTGGGGGGACCAGGCAGAGCTGCATCTGTGGCTGTAGATCCCTCTGGGTGATGGGGGCAAATGCCTATGTCTGGGGTTTGCAGAGTAAACAGCCCCCCAGAGCACAGAGACCTTGGCCCCCTGGGAAGCTCGTGGCCCCTCAGTATCTAGCCCCTCCGCCCACTCCTGCTCGCCAGCTGCGCTCCCTGGCCACCCATCCGTCTTGCCTATTGGAGAGCCTACAGCACGCGCTCCCAGCCTTGTCAGCTTGAAATTAAAGACTTGCTCCATGGAGCTGGGTCCTCTCTGGAGACACTGCACTTTGATTATCCCCTCAGAAGGAGTGACTGATTTGGTTTCTGCTGTGGTGCTCCTGGTGGTATCAGGAGGCAGTGTGGAGGGGGGGGTGTCGAGGGGGGAGAAGGGCGGAGGGGCTGTTGTCTGTGGCAGAACATCTCACAGAGCTGAGACTTTAACAGAAGCAAACTGGCCTCATGTTTTTGCAGCCATTGAGCAGGCTGGGAGGATTTGCTGGAGACGATATTTTGAGGAAAGTATTTTGAGTCTGTCCTGGTTAGGACAGACTGACTGGAGGGTCCCAAGAAAGGGACCAGGGAAGCTCAGTGCACCTGGATTTGCGAGGGGCCAATCTCCCCTTTTTTCTCTGACCTTTCTCATCTCTGATAAGTTTATAGAGAAGAGGCAGTTCCAGCAGGAGCCGCTGCCTCGCCAGCCCCCAGAAGGAGGCTTTGTGTGCAAGGCAGAGAAGAGTGGCCCGAGGGGCAACTTTGGTGCCTGTGTGCTTGTCTGGTAAGGAACACAAGTGTCAACTGGGAGCTCCCTGCCTCTTCAGATCTGTGACACTGGCCCGAACCCCATGGCACATCTTACAGAAGCTCTCTCTCAAGACTTCTAAGAATGTAGGGATGAGTTTGAGTCCTTAGCAGCTGCTCGGGAATTCATTCAGTTCATGGATCTCTGTCCCCTGTCCCTGCCTCCCACCCCCAGCCCCCCACTGGATGTGGGAATCAATTTCCTCCTTCAAATTCTCCTCTGACACTCTTCATACAGGGGTGCACACCTGGGTCAGACTTGATTCAGTTGTAGGGAGACAGAAAAATACTTTGGGGAGGTCAGTGCCTGCTGAAAGGTAGGAAAGTTAGCACATCTAAAAGCATGGATTGAATCAACATGCATGAGTTTTAACAAAACATTTTAACAGTATATGGAAATATAACACAGTAAACTGCACGTATTTAAAGGGTTCAATTTAATAAGTTTTGAAACCACCACCACGGTAAAGATAGTGAACAAATCCACCCCCATTTCCAGTGTCCTCTTCCCCACACCGGGAATAATCTGTGACCTGCCTCTTGTCACCACAGGTAGGTTTGCATTTCCTAGAGTTTTATATAAATGGAATCATGCAGTGTGTACTCTCTTGGACACAGAAGGTTTTGCTACTCAGAAATGCAAACAGCCTCGTGTTGAATGTTTGATGGGCTTATTCTCACTAAGTGCTTTTCCCACTCCACCCTCATGCTCTGTAGTGCCCATACCCCTGGTTCTTCTCATCTCTATTGCCCCTGAATTTCATCTCAATTTTAATGCAGAGCCATTCAGCTATCTTTTTGTTTCTTTGACTTCTGTTAATCCATATCCTTAGAGACTTATCAAGGTAATTTCCTGAACAAAAGACAGTTCCCTCCTTAAGATCAATTCCAGTGCCAGCTGTTCAGATTATTATTTCTATCCTTTTATGTCTTATGTGTGAGTATGTGAGTGTATGTGCAAATGTGTGTGTGTCAGAGGGTATAGGGGTGTGGGTGGTGTGTGGTGCCCATGGGGGAGTGGAAATATGGATGTGGCAAAGGAGGCTTTTTTAAAAAAAACGTTCATTGATGCCCTCTTGCACCAGACACTAGGTTAAATGCTTTAATTCATTATCTTGTTTAGACCTTACAGCAAATGTAGGACAGAGGCATAATAATTCACTTTAACAGATAGGAAAGTGAGATTCAAAGAGGTTGGATAAATTGTCTGCAGACAAAGGCAAAGCTTAACTCCCAAGTCCCGTGGACTCCAAATTTGGTGCTCATTTCTCTGTTCTGGGAATAATGGGGAGATTAACTGTGTCGTCACCACAGAGTTAATTCTGTGCCATGAATGGGAGTCAAGGAAACAACAATATCAGCTCCCATGTTGATTGGGAGTAGCTCCTTGGAGGAAGACAATGGAGCTAAGTCTGGGAAGGTTGGCACAATTGATTAGTGATGCCTGCCATGGGTGTGGGTGTGGGGAGATGATGTCTGCTTGTCATTCTTGTTCTATTCCATGTTTTAGACCTTTCTGCAATGCAAAATCAAGTTATTATTCTTCAGAAATGGGTGATTTATAGTCTGAAGGGGTACCCACAAGGGTGTGCCAAGTTGGTTGGCCCAATTTGATGGCTTCTCTCCACAGGGTCTCAATTCTACTTTCTACACTTGGTCCCCATATTTAAGCTGCTGTCCAGGGCTCCCATTGTGAGACTTCTCCTCACATTATCTCTCCCCCACTTTCCTGCAGGAACCCAGGCCTGGAGCCTGCCTTCTCTTTCCACTCCCCACTGTGATGCCAGGGTCTGTCAGGACATTT
Source organism: Talpa europaea (assembly GCF_964194135.1). Lineage (NCBI taxonomy): Eukaryota > Metazoa > Chordata > Mammalia > Eulipotyphla > Talpidae > Talpa > Talpa europaea. The sequence goes on from NC_140079.1 coordinate 19,936,140, forward strand.
CTCTGAGACCTCAAGTTGAGTGCCCTGCTTGCTCCTCCCTCTCTTATGCCACTTTCTATTTCTTCCTTCAGTCCCACTGCCCGCCCCCTTGTGCAATCACCATTATCTCTTATCTGCATTTTTTAAAGATTTATTTATTTATGCATATAAGAGCTGGGGCACAGGCCAGAGATGCAGGGGGTGAGAGGATTCACCAGAGACAGAGTAGGGAACAGAACAGGCAGACAGACTGAAACACACTGCTGAGGGGAGCAGCGGGGAGACAGGAGAGGTCTGCTGCACCATGTGGGTTGCTCCTGGCCGGCCTGGGATCGAACTCACTCTGCAGAGGCTGCGGACTGCTTCGCAGTGTGGTGCCCAACCCCTTGCGCCACCAGGGAGGCCCTTATCTGCATTTTTGTAGAAGCTGCTTCTACTCTTGCTTCCAGACTTCCCATCCTCCTCAAACAGGTGGAAAGGATCCTTCTAAATTGTCCATGGATTCACACCACACACCCCTCACAACTCCACAGTAGTTTCCAACCTACTAAGTTTAAACTGCAGCCCCTCATCCCAGAGGCCTTCCATGCGGGACTTTCCTTGCTCTCAGCTGGCATGGTTTTCTGCACTCCAACCACACCTCACACTTGCTCAAATGCCAGGTCCTAAGAGTAGACTTCCCTGACCACCCTACCTGAAGACCATTACCCTTTTGGTAACTATCAGTCACCCTCATTTCCTTCAGAGCTCTTATCTTAAAATTATAACACGCAGACAGTGCTGTCTCAGGCAGGAAGGAGGCAAGCGGGCTCAAAGTGACTTTTCTTCCCAGAAACTCATGGTTTCTTCTTACCCCATCTTTGAGAAATGGCTGCTGGACCTGGAAGGGAGCCCCCAAACGTGGTGTGGAAAGGCAGGCTGGTGCAGTGAGCAGAGACTTCATTTCGCCCCTGCTGCCAGCCTCCGAGGGGTGCCCGCCTCTGCTGGAATCCCATGGGTGCAGTGTCAGGAGTGAGGGTGTGGTGAGGGAATGCCAGGGACTGGGTTCCACTGGAGCATGGGGTGACTGCTGGCAAGTCACTGTTCTTTGCTAGATGAGGCTTTGGGATGATGTTTCTCCTAGGGGCAAAAACCCCTTCTGGAGCTGAGGTTTTGTTGGATTTTCCTCTTCTGACTTAGGTGAGTTGCTTTTGTGTAGCATTCCTGGTTCTCAGTGTGGGCAGGCCCCTTTCCTGCTCAGCAGCAAGCTTGTAGTCAGTTACTGCTGCTACCCTTTGCCACAAAATCACTGTTTGCCAGCCCTTTCCATGCCTTGCCTCACTCCTCTGTATAGTAGATGCAACTGGCTTTTCAGGGGACAAAACCGAGATGCAGAGACTTAAAGCCAGAAGTGATCAAGCCAGGATTTGCCTACTCCGGGTTCCGGCTCCACCCCACGCCAGCCTGAACTGTCATCCCCATCTGCCTCCTGCCAGGGGCAGAGCTTTGCCTAACTGACCCACAGTGGGAGCAGAAGACTGGGGGGCTGCTGGGGAAATGGCAGCTCTCTTCGCCTCTCCTGGGGCTGTTGGCTGGGGACCTGAGTGTTTGCAGGGACACCGTCGCTTTGATGGAAAATGTTATCAAAGAATGAACTCCCCGCCAGCCACGGCAGGTTCCTTTAGGAGGGCAAAAGGCTAGCGAGACGAGCGTGATCCAGAGACAGCCGCGGGGACAGGCCTGAGCAAGGATAAACAACACGTTGGTCGGTGCAGCAGGGAAAGCAAAGAAAGCGGGAAGAGTAAACAAGGAGACAGATGCTGAGCACGGTGCCAGGGGAAGGAGCGTGGAGGAGGGCGCCGGGGCAAGGAAGCCTGGCTGCGTAGAGTGGCGGGACTTGATAGACTGAGACAGGTACAAAAGGCCGGCAGCAGGGCACAGGGCGAGCTTTCTCATGCTTTCTCTCTGTTTGGAGATGAAGGGATGGATTCTCAGGCTGGTTGGAGCTGTTTCCCCCTCCTAGAGCTTCCAGCTCCTTGTTCTGAAAAGCCCACAAAACAGAAATAACCTGGGCTCCCCTGCCAGCTGAGGTAGGGTCTCTAGGTTTCTGGATGTCCCTGTTCCAGCCCCAGGAGGCCCATCCCATGGCAGGCACACACTTCAGTACTGAAAGGCAGAGGGATAAAAAGATAAGAAGCCAATCAGAAGGAAATAAACCAGTCAAATGGCTTTTTTCCCTAAGGTTTTTTTTCCCTAAGCCTTGCAAATAAGTACACAACATACTAGCCTAAAAATAAGTCTTCTTCATCTGCCTTTCACTGAAGAAGAAGAGGGTGTCCAGGCAGCAATGTGGGCCCTGTTTGCCTGTTTGGCAGAGTGTGTAGAAACCACACAACAGGGTCAACTGAGAGTCCATTCCGTGGTCTGTGAGCCTGGTGTCCTGGTGGGTGACACATGCCCCAGACCTCACTCAGGGCTCCAGCCAAGAACAGGAGAGGCCTTGGCAGAGGGATATACCCTCTTCAAGAAGGCCCCCGAGTCCTCTGAGAGTGAGGTGTCACACGAGGCTCTCCCCTCTAGGACCTCAGGCTCAGTATCAGCAGCAGGCAGGAATCCATGTGTTGTCAATGGTAGATCTTGAGCAGACATGTCCTTCCGATAGCACCGCCCAGCCATTTGTAACCATTTGGTGTCCTCCTCAGATGTGAGGATTTATCTTCATTAGGCAGGGAAAGAGACATTTTCTGATGGGGCCTGAGGGACGACTTCACCTTCATCCCATCTTACTGGAAACTGAATGAGGGGGCGGGTTTTTTCCTAAAATCTCAGGAGAGATGGGTCCTTATCCCTCTCTAAGAGGAGGAAAGAGTCTTTGGACAAAGGGAACCCTGAGCAGAGGGTCTCTGGCTTCAGGCCCACCCCTCCATTGACGGGACTATAATCCCTTCAGCAGGGGGCCTCTGAAGACATGTGTGCCATTCATGTGACGATGGCAGATATGTTGGTAATTCATGGCTATGAAACAAATTACTCCCAAAGGTAGTGACTTAATAATACATAAATCATTCTACAACCTCCAGGGTGTGGCCCTCAGTGCAGCAGGGCTGGCTGGGCCTGGCTCATGGTTTCTCATGAGGTTGAAGTCAGGACGTCATTGGGCTGCAGATCTAAAGGCTGGGTTGGGTGAAATCTACCTCTAAGGTGGCCTCTTACATGCCTGGAAAGTCAACTCCTTTCACGAGAGCTTTCTGTAGGACTGCTTGAGTGTGCTGCTAACATGGCGCCTGCCTCCCTCAGAGGAGTAATCCAAGAAACAGAAGGTGTGGTGTCTTTTACCATCCGCACTGAGGTGATTCACACCATCACTCATCATGCAGCCCTGATTCAGTGTGAAAAGGGACTACATAAGATCTAAGAAGATCTGTGGAGGCTGTCTTGGGACTGGAAATCATATCAGGGAGGAGAAAATACCCTTGGTAGGGATGGTATCGGGGTCACAGGATTGGGAGCCCCAGGAATGGAGAATATAGAAAGAGCATTGACTTGGAGTCAGAAAGATCTGATGTTGAATCCCAGCTGAGTCATCTATTAGCTGTGTGATTCTGGGCAAATAACCTCACCCTGTTAGTCACCCCCCTGTTATCTGCTAAAGGGGGTGAGTCCTGCCTTCACACAACAGAGACCTGAGAGCTTGTGTGACATGTGTTCAGCCTCAGGACATCAAGATCATTCCTTCCTTCCAGGATCCTCACCTCCTGTTGCCCTGCAGGCTTTTGGTTGCCTGTCATCCACATTTTGGGGTTACTGGCCAGGACAAGGAGAGTGATTATAGGTTCTGGATTCCCTTCCTAAGCAAGTTCCCAGGGCTCCACCCACAGGGGTACCAGGGTTGGGGCAGAAGAGGTATGTTTACTCTCTCCTGGTCTAGCTGAAATGTCCTGAAGTGCCTAGTGGGCCCCAAGTTCTGTCCTCTTTGCATACTGGGTGAGCACGTACCCCTGCCCCCTGGCAATTACAGGCCCACTCTCCATAATGCTGTACTTGTTGATGCCTGGAATGCTAATGCCTGCCAGAAACAGCTGCTTAAACAGTACCAGAAAGAAGCTGCTGAACAGTCAGCCCCAAGTGAGGTCAACACAGATTGTAGGGTGGTGGGGCGGGGGAGGGCCACTGGAGGGAGGTGGGTCAATATCGGTCCTAAGCTGGTCCAGGCAGCAGGCATGGGGACAGTCCATGGCTTTGTCGTCGTTTTTCACTCCTTTCTCTTCAGCTCATCCACTCTGCACTCTGCATTCCAGGCCCATGGAGGTAGCAGAGTGCTCCATGATGACCACTCACCGCCTCGGGCCCCACGGCCCAGCCACAGATGGTACCAGACTGCAGAGAGAGCTGTTTGGTTCCCTGGTGACCTCTGCATCTGGCGCCCCCAACTGTGGACCAAGACCCAGGCTCCAGACCCAGCTAAGTCTCTTCAGCCCATATCCTTGCCTCAGCTTCTGCCAGAACGTGTGTGATTCTGCAGCTCCCTCCCCAGGAAGATGCGTTTGCTGTGACCTAGAAGCCCCCTTTAAGTACTTATCAGTTCACTTTCCTTCAGTATTTCTAGGGAATGAGACCCAGCCCATTCCTGGGAAGCCAGGTGATCAAAGAACTACCATTTCGAACAAAGGATTGCAAGAGTCCAGTGAAAATGTTTAAATCTGCCTTGAGTTGACCCAGGCTGCCAGAGATGTCTTCCTGGAAGTGATGTAACATTTGAGTTGGGCCTTGAAGGATCAACAGGAGTTTTCCAGGTGAAAAGTGAGTGAGCGATGGGGAAGGACTCAGCAGGCAAGGAGAACAGCATGAGAAAAGGCCTTAGGGGTGTGGAAAGGAATAGTAAACAGCCAACTGATGTGTCTGGAGCATAAACTTTGTGGTTCTGAGAGAAGAGGCCAGGCGTAGATTGGAGTAAGGTGCTGAAAGTCTTCACTTACCAGTTAAGCCTCACAACCAGGGCAACTGCCAAAGGTTTCTAAGCAGAGGGGCCAGGTGGCCCACGCTCTGCTTGAGAATGACCAGTATGAGGAGGGCCTGGCTCTAGCTTTCTCCTCCCTGCTCCTGTCCTTGCTTACCTGTGCAGCCACCACCTAAGCGCCCTGCATCAAAGAAGGATCGAGGAAACAGCACGACTGAGTTAATACACCCCCCGGCCTCGGTGCCTCACTGGCGCAGGAGGGAGGCAGCCGTAACAAGAGAGGAAATTACAGATAAGAGAGGAGAAATGGCCGCAGCAAGATGAAGGGAAGGCAGGCGCTGGCAGAAAACAAACCAAGGTGTCAAGACAGAATCAATAACCATCACCGCCAAGAGAAGAAGATGGGATTCATTACAGAGAGGGTAAAACAGACATTACCCAGCCTGCCCACGCGGCTCACTGCACAAGTGGAAGAACTTTCAACTCGGCAAGTGCTGACAGTGGAAATACTTGACAACATAGCAAGGTAGGAGAGGGAGAAGGAAGGGGGGCAGAGGAGGAGGGCAGGGCAGGCACATGGAGGTCCCCAGGAGACGGGGGACACAGCGAGGGACCGGGGGTCAGAGGCAGATGCCTGTGTCGTGGGGTTGCTTGTAGTGGTCCTGTTTCTTGGGCCAGTGGTGCAGAAGCACAGGACCCTCTTATCGTCCAGGTTGCTGGGACAGATGAAAGAGGGAAATGAAGGAGGAAGATAAAGCACAGAGCACTCCTCACACCAGCCATGGTGAAAATTCTGGAAGAGGAACCAGGTCTTCTTGGACAGGGACTGAGAGTTGTCAGCCGCTTACCTGTGCAAGGAGAAGAGTCTCACCCCCAGGCTGGGGTTCATGGGACTGTGTTAAAAGACAGGGGCCTCCATGTCCCGGGGCAGGGCTTCTGCCTCACCAACCCTGGAGGCAGGCAAGGCAGAGTCTCCCCCATCTTGCGCAGGAGAATGCCACTCAGGGGCACGTCAAGTCTTTAGCCTAAGGGAACTGAGAAGAGAGATGCTGCTCTGTGCAAGAGGGCTTGGATCTCAGGGTGGCATCCTCTGCGCTGTGCAGGACCATGGGGCAGGGTTAAGGGCAGGGCCTAAGCTACCCCTGGGATGGGTGAGAAAAAGAGGCTGAGTGTCAGAGCCGGCTGCAGGAAAGATGGGCTCCCAGGTCACTGTCAAGGTCTCTATTGAGATGGAGTAGCAGGCATCTTGACAGAAGGAGAGAATGGTGGGGGAGCAGCAGGCAGCCCCCTCCTAGGAAAGAAGTCTGAGACAAACAGGGCTGAGACCAGGCCTGAAGAGACCAGGGTATCAGGGAGACTAGGAAGACAGGGCCTTGCACACCCTGTGATATCAGTCCGGGGCCCATGCAGATCAGTACTGGGGGCCCTGCCAGTGGTGTAACCAGGTGAATCAGGTCAGAACTGCTTAGATCTTCCAGCCCTGAGGCAGGATTTGGACCAGGGGCAGAGCCTATGGGGATGTTTGTGGGAGTGGGGAGGTAAGAAGGTACAGTGAGATATCCCAGCCTTGAGAATAGGAGGACAGCAGAGCCCAGGATCCAAGCAGGTCCAGCCAGCCAAGACAGTGTTCAGGTCCGCCTGTACCTTCTCTGCTCCTGGGGGGCTAAGGCTGGCTGGTGTGTGACTGTGGACATATGAGTAGGCCCCTGGACCAAGGAGGAATCTCTGGCTGGGTCCTGTGCCCCCTAAGTATCCTGCATCCCAGAGGCGAGCACCAGCTGTGACTTGCCTGGAGGGCGCTGGGAGCTGCACTTGGTGCTGGTGTTGAAAGCTTGTACCTGTCAGGGCCAATCTGGAGTGTGTGTGATGGAAGCTGGGAGAGCATCCAGGCCCTGTGGGCTCACACTGGGAGAAGATGCGGTCTTAGCCACAGGTCTCAGTTCAGCCAGCCCCCTCCCCGGTGGGGAAGCCAGGAGCAGTAACACCAGCAACACCTACTAAGCATGCTTCCCATGTGCCCAACATGTTATATGCTTTATCTCATGTAGATTGTGTGGCAACAAATAGTCAGTTCCTTCTAAGGAGAAGGAAACAGGTTCAGAGAGGTGATGGGACTGGCCCAAGGTCACATAGCCTCGAAGTGGTGAAACCAGCATGTGAACCCAGGCAGTTTGGCTCCAGAGTTCAAATCCTTCGCTTCATTATGGGGTCTGTGTCTCAGGGCGAGCCCTAAGCACTTTAGATTTTCCATTCTCAAAGGAGAATGGCTTTTCCAAGCCAATTAGAGTCCTAGTCATGCTTCATAGCTTCAGATCTCCGAATCTTCTCTGCAAAGCTGGGGCTGGTGGGTCACCTCCCTCTCAGTGCTCGTGGGTGGTGTCTCTCTCTCAGAGGGAGGTTCCTAGGCTCCCTGCCACAGTTGGGGTGAGGATCAGCTGAGTCCCTGGCTCCTCTCTGACTCTGCCTGTGTCCACCTCTTGCCCTCCCATGATGCACTGTGGGTCCCTTCCACCATCCTTGTCGGGGTCTCTCTCTTCATCCTGGTATTTCTTTCCTGTGGATCAGCCTTTCTATTTGTCTCTGTTTGTCTCCCAGCATCGATCCCTCTCTTTCTGTCACTCTCTCCTATGTTTTCCCCATGTTTTGCCTCTAACTTCCTGTATTCATTCTGTGGTTTCTGCACGTCTGGATCTGCCTCTGCTGCCTCCCGTCTGTCGCTCTCACATATCTTGCAGAAAAGCCTTGGCTATTTGGGGTGATTTGCTTGGCCGATCTAGAGCCAGCATATCCTGTAGGCTCAGAATATCCTGTAGGCTCAGCCTCACTCCCATGACCACCTACTTCTCCTTCTCTGATCCCAGCTGGGGGGAAGGAGCAGTGTAGTTAGGACCCCCAGGACTCCCCAACGGAGCTCTTAGTGTGGGGAGTGAGAGGCTCCTATCACCGGCAGTCAGCCTGGAGACAGCATCCTTAGCCTTTGGGGGAAAAAGTGATGGGGTCCCCACAATAAAGATGCTCAGGTCCGGCCCCCACCCAGGGACTGCCATGACATCAGCAAATCCCACTAGGGTCCCAGGCTCTCCAGGCTTAATGAGTGTTGATCTGGGGCAGGGCCAGACTTGCTGGCACCTGAGAGCCTCAGCACTTGCCTTTCACCTGCCTGGACCACTCCTCCTCTGGATGCTCTCGTCTCCCAGGCCTGGCTCATCAGTTTACTGCCGCTCATGTAATCTCCAGTCACACAAGCGTTTCTGTCCATCTTACTTACCGCATCCCCAGAACCTCCCATAGTGCCTGGCACGTAGTGGTTAGTCCATAAATATTTATTTAATAAGTGCCTGCCCTTTTATACCTGGATTAGAAATTTTGGCCTACCATGGGGGTGGTTTTGACATCTTGATGTGTTTTTAAACATTTTCATCTAATTTTCAGAATCGGGGTTCTTTCCTTTTGTGTCTTTTATTTCTAATTTACATTCAACCTATTCTCCCTGCTCTGTACTGTTCAGGTAAATGGCAATAAAAAGTTGGAGATAATCCAAGTAGCCACTAACAGCAATTAGTTGGAAACATCTAAGTACTACAAAGCAGGATATAGTATAAGATTCTAATTTTTGTCAACTAAATCAGCAGATGTATAGATATTGATCTCATTATTTGGCACAATGTTTTCTTAGAAACAGGAGTATGGATATTAATAGCTGTTAGATGAAAAAGCCCCTCTAGAGTCAAAGAGTTGAAGGAATAACAAAGTTAAACAGGTTTCTTAACTGCGAATCTCTCCAGAGCTTTAAGTTCATTTATGATGAATGTTACAATGAATATTCATGACAACGAACATTACAAGACTTCAAGAAGAGAATGCACTATATAATACCTTTCAAACTTGGACTCTGTTTGTTGTTGCTACTAATATTCTTAGCCCAAAGGACTGAAGTTCTGGAACTTTCTTTGGGAAGTAGTACAATGCACGTGTGTGTACATGCACACAAACATAAAAAAGAATCCAGAAGTGTGTATGTCAAGACATTCTCAGAGGTGGTGTCTGAATGGGTAGAATTATAATTGGTCTTTATGTTCTTTTGCTTGTATTTTCTACAGCATGCATTTTTGGGATAATAAGATAAAAAGAAACACAAACAAAAAACCCTCCCAAACTAGAAATGAACTATACAAGAAAAGATCTGGAATTTTTCAATTTGGGATGCCCTCTTTTTAAACGTTTCTGATTTGTTTTCAACTGCTTTGCTCTGCTGTGCATTTTTCCCCAAATGTTTTTGTAATTTTTATTTTGAAAATGAATGTTTCCAATCAACAGTTTTTATTTTTTTATGACCCATTCATGCTTTTGACTCACCAGCCGTCTCTGGACCAAATCAGGCAGGGAGTGGGAGAAGGACTAGGAGGTAAAGGAGACACTCTGAGCAGACAGGTAGGAAGAGCAGGAGGAAGCAGGGGGGGGGGGCAGGAACAGGAGAGCAGTTTTGGTGCAGGGAGAGAAAGATTGCTCTGTGGGCAGTGAGGCTGGAGGAACATAACAAGAACATGGAGGAACATTACAAGACTGGCAGCTGGGAACATTCCTTGGGCCCTTGTCATGTGCTGAGCAACAGGTAAATGGCGCACCGCACACTTGCCCTTGTGGGAGCCCCAAGTGCCCAGAGATCCAGGGAGGTAGCCCTCAGCCCCGCCCAAGGTGCTCCTCACCTGAGATGTCCTTCCAGAGGACAGAGCCGGGTCTCTGGGCCACTACCATGGTCTCCAAAGAAGGGTGTGTGGTGGCCACCAGGCTGGGTGGGGGTGGGGAAGACCGGGCCACCTGTCTCCACGCTGCACATGCGATGCTGGCAACGCTCAGTGTTTTTATAAGGATTGTTTGTTATAGATCAACAGAAATAGATTTTTTTTTAAAGAAACACTCTTATTCACAAGCTTTCCATAAGACTGAGAAATGTCAGTGGCCCACACTGGAGAACATGTATTATTATGGCTGATCTGGAGACAGGTGGAGATAATGCAAGGGTTAAAGCTGACCCCCGTCAGGAACAAGGGTGAATGTGGCCTCTGGAGGGCCCCTCCAGCCTGACATTCTTCATCTATACAACCTGGTAATGGCCAGCAGGCCCCTTCTGCCCTCAACTGCACCCCCTCTTGGCCCCGCCTTCCTGTGGCCCCCATCACTGGGCTGTACTCCTAATGGGAGGTCCTAGTGGGAGGCCCAGCAGCCAGCACTTAATCCTCAGTCACATATCAGGTTTCTAATGGAAGGCTCAAGGAGGAGTGTGGGTGTGGGGGGGCACCCACACCTGCTCTGGGACCTGAGTCTTAGTGCTGAAGGAGATGAAGACCACCCTGGATCCAGGGGTTCCTCAGAGATCGTAACCCACCAGCTGCTCGACTCAGGGCTACCCGTGTCCCCTGCAGCCAAGGCCGAGATAGAGGGAGCAAGCTACAATTCAACCCAAGTCAGTGTGGACTCTCCCTGACCCTTTGGAGTTTGCAGCTCAGTGTGAAGGACAGACATTAAATAATTGCACAGTCAAATAAATACAGATTTAATAGGGACAGTGCCTTGAGGAAGGGCAGTGTGATGGAGGGTGAGAAGGGAGGAGGCAGCAACTGCCGGGGACAGGGCCTGAGGCTGGGCATTGGGGAAGCAGTGATCGTGAGGGCACCGATGGGTCAAGGTGTAGGGCATGGGACTGGGGAGGCTGAGCACAGCCTGGGCGTGGCTAGAAGGAAAGATGAGTCAGCTGTGTGTGTGAGCACCCACGTGTATATGCATACCTGTGTGCACGTGTGTGCATGTACGTCCTTGGAGTCCCCCACCTCTGACAGTTTTAGACCTTCTAGGGTGTCAAAAGGTCCAGGGTCCATAATCAGGTTCCCCACTTGGAATCCTGGCTGTACCTTCCCTTGATGTGACCTTGGCCAAGATCCTTAACCTTAGCTTTATGCCTCAGTTTTTTCCTCTGTGATAGGAATAAGACCTATTTTGTAGGGTTTTCAGGATCAAATAAGATCACACAGGTTACATACTGAGAGAAGTGCTGACACTAACCAGTGGGACCTCTGTTATCTGCCAGGAGGAAAGCTTTTGTGAGGCTAAGATGGTGACTTGGCCCGTGAAAAACTGGGATTGAGGTAGGCGTTCCTGTTCCTTTGCCCATCTCCGGCCATTTACTTCGGGAGATCATTGGCTGCATGGGCCCCACGGACACTAGGAAGGACAATGGAAGCATCCAAATGCTCCAGGGAATGACAAGGGACTAAAGGAGGAAGATGCAGCACTCACCGCCCGTCCCACCTGGACAAGCCCCGCCACCTACCCGTGACAGATGGCAGCGCATTGAGTGACTACTTCAATTTTAACTCTTTTCGATAATCCAGTGCCAGAAAGCCACATACTTTAAAACTCTCTCCGGATCATAGATCAGCCAAAGAGACCAAGTCCAGCTCAGTTAATAACCTCAGGAAACACCATCAATCACTGGGGGAGGCGGGGGCAGCCCCTCCTTAGTGCTCTCCATGCCGACTCCTGGCAGAGATGAATGGGCCGCTGCTCCTGTCCATGTTTCTTGGAGTGTTTGCGTCTTGCGTTTTTAGAACCGCAACTTGCACTTTTCTCAGCTGAACGCAGGTGGAAAGAAGGGTTAGGATGTCCAAGTTTACTCAGTTGCACATGTGAAACCATTATATTAGGAGAAGAGACGTGTTTGGGGAAGAAAAATCTGAGGAAATATGACAAATTTGGACCAATATCTGAGGAGAAGACAGTCCTCTGAGCCAAAAAGTCAGAGGAGCAAAAAGTCACATGGAACCACTTTATTAGGAGAAGAGAAGCGTTTTGGGGAGAAAATCTTGGGAAATGTGACCCATTTCAGACCAATATCTGAGGAGAAGACAGTCCTTGGAGTCCAAAAAACCTGAGGAGAAAAGTCAGGTGGACCACTATCTTAGGAGAGGAGAAGCGTTTTGGGAAGAAAAATCTGAGGGAAAATGACCTTTTTTGGACCTATATCTGAGAAGAAGACCTTCCTTGGAGCCAAAAAACCTGAGGAGAAAACAGTCATGTGGAACCACTATATTAGAAGAGAAGCATTTTGGGGAGAAAAATCTGAGGAAAAGTGTCCCTTTTCGGACCAATATCTGAGTAGACAACATTCTTCTGAACCCAAAAATCTGAGAAGTGACTGTTCCTTATGAGAGGAAGGAGGACTCCCTTCTCCCTTCTCTCTCAGTGGACTCCCTTCTTCCTTATCTCTGCGGTCTTCTCAGACCTGCTGCCACTTAAGGCCCTACCCACACACTCATTCTCCTGACTGTCACCCATTTCTCCCTGTTGGCCCTCTCCACGCACTTGGTCCACCCTGCCAGAGGCCCCTTTGAAGGTCAGACACCACTTTGCTCCTAAGGCACATTGCTAAGGAAGAAGATCCCAGATCCTTAGACTGGCCTTCGGGTCCAAGTTGACCCATTGCTCCTTAGACTGGCCTTCGGGTCCAAGTTGACCCATTGCTCCTTAGCCTGACCTTTGGGTCCAAGTTGACCCATTGCTCCTTAGACTGGCCTTTGGGTCCAAGTTGACCCATTGCTTTTTAGCCTGGCTTTGTGTCAAGTTGACCCATTTTTCCCCAATATTTATTCCTTTACCTGAACCCTTGGCTCAAATGAAATTAGTCATCACCCCTCACTCACCTCCATTATTCTTACTCATACACTAGGAACCCTCCTTTCTGTCCTCTCTACCTAGTCAAGCCCTACCCATTCTGAACCTCATTTCATTTCACCTCCTCCTTGAAGCCCTCTTTGACCACTCCACTCCTCACTCCTGGTAATCTGATGACAGGCACCATCACTAATGCAGCCCTGGGCATTTGGCACTGATGACTCTGTACTGTTGGGCTCCTGCTTATCTTGCAGTCCCGTCTTCAACATCTTTGACTCCTGCATCGATGTCCTTGTCTTTGCATCTCTTTTTTTTAAAAATATTTTTATTTATTTATTTTTTAAATAATAAATTTTATTTTTATATTCCCCATACAATTGCAGCCCCCCCCATTCTGACCCCAATCCCTCCCCTCCCGCCCCCGCCCCCCTAAAAGTGTCTCTGGTTCATAGTTTTTTGTTGATTTTGATTTTCACTTTCTTATAGTTATTCATTTTCCTGGTCCCTTATTTAAGTTTTCTAGATTCCTGCTATGAGTGAGACCATCCGGTATTTTTCTTTTTCTTTCTGGCTTATTTTGCTGAGCATGATCCCTTCCAGCGCCATCCATGTTGCTGCAAATTGCATGTGTTTATCTTTTTTGAATGCTGAGTAATATTCCATGGTATATATGTACCACATCTTCTTGATCCAGTCATCTATTTTTGGGCATTTGGGTTGTTTCCAAAGCTTAGCTATTGTAAACAGTGCTGCTATAAACATAGGGGTGCAGGTGTTCTTTGGAATTGATGTTTCTGTGTCCTTTGGGTAAATACCTAGGAGTGGAATTGCTGGATCATATGGAAGCTCTATGTTTAGTAGGTCCAGAAATCTCCGAAGAGGAAATGCAAATGGCCAACAGGCATATGAAAAAATGTTCAACATCACTTGTCATCAGGGAAATGCAAATCAAAACTACCATGAGATACCATCTTACACCAGTGAGAATGGCACATATTAAAAAAACTAGCAACAACAAATGTTGGCGAGGGTGTGGAGAAAAAGGAACTCTCCTGCACTGTTGGTGGGAGTGCAAACTGGTCCAACCACTGTGGAAAGCTGTATGGAGATTTCTGGACCTACTAAACATAGAGCTTCCATATGATCCAGCAATTCCACTCCTAGGTATTTACCCAAAGGACACAGAAACATCAATTCCAAAGAACACCTGCACCCCTATGTTTATAGCAGCACTGTTTACAATAGCTAAGCTTTGGAAACAACCCAAATGCCCAAAAATAGATGACTGGATCAAGAAGATGTGGTACATATATACCATGGAATATTACTCAGCATTCAAAAAAGATAAACACATGCAATTTGCAGCAACATGGATGGCGCTGGAAGGGATCATGCTCAGCGAAATAAGCCAAAAAGAAAAAGAAAAATACCGGATGGTCTCACTCATAGCAGGAATCTAGAAAACTTAAATAAGGGACCAGGAAAATGAATAACTATAAGAAAGTGAAAATCAAAATCAACAAAAAACTATGAACCAGAGACACTTTTAGGGGGGCGGGGGCGGGAGGGGAGGGATTGGGGTCAGAATGGGGGGGCTGCAATTGTATGGGGAATATAACAATAAAATTTATTAAAAAAAAAAAACTAGCAACAACAAATGTTGGCGAGGGTGTGGAGAAAAAGGAACTGTTCTGCACTGTTGGTGGGAGTGCAAACTGGTCCAACCACTGTGGAGAGCTGTCTTTGCATCTCTTACCTCAGATCTATCTCCACATGTTCAGGTATCTCCCAGGCTCCAAACTGCTTCCTCTGGGGTCCATTTTTACTTTGGAACATGTTAGAGCCACACAGAAAGCCGAGGAGTCAAGGATGATGCTATCATTTTGCCTCTGTGTTTTCAGTGGCCAGCACAGAGCTCACCCCATAGTGGAAGAAGATAATGATGCACGTGGATTGCTTTGAGCTCCACTTCAGTGGAGCACATGTTGCTGGCTATTTTGCATTATAGATGATGCTCTCACTCTCTCTCTGTAACCTATACAACATGTGGTTTCCCCAGCAACATGTAGTAAGGTGTCTTGTGTTTGATGTCAAACACTTGAAAAGCCCCTGGATGAAGTCTCCCCTGAGCATCTGTGAAGGGCCTTCTTGCCTATGTTAACCTAAAGGTACAAGGGCAGTGCCCTGTTTACTTGGTCTGGCTGTTGAACAATCCCCCTTTTCCACCCACCCCCCAAATATATGTTTGTATCACATTTTCTTTATCCATACATCTGTCAATGGACATTTAGATTTTTTTCTAATCTAAATAGCTACTATGAATAGCTAAGCAATAGCTAAGCTACTATTAATAGCTTAGCTAAGCACTAGCTAAGCAAGTTATTACTGCAATGGAATATTAGTCAGCCTTAAAAAGGAGGAAATCCTGTCATATGTGATAATGTGGATGAAACTTGAGGACATTATGCTGAGTGAAATATGCTGAGTGATTTCATTTTTATAAGATTTCAAAAGTAGTCAGACTCATAGAAAATGGAATGGTGGTTTCCAGGGCCAGGGGAAGGGAAGTAGGGACCTGCTGTTCAGTGTGTCTGGTTTCAGTTCTACTGGTGAAATGTTCTAGAGATCTGCTGGAAGCACTGTGTGTTGACAGTAATGACAATACACTTAAAAATTTAAGACAGCAGATCTCTTGCCCTGCATTTTTTCTGCAGTGAAAATAGGAAGTGTTTAGAGGAATTAAAACAGTAAGTTAATTTAAAAAACTTCCAAAACCAGTGGCTCCTTCCTGCACTGTACCCTCTTTCTGGTGCTCTTCCCAGGTTTTCCACCCAAGACCAACTATAGACAGGCAGCCCTTTGCTGTGAGCACAATCCAGAGTTTGGGATTGGGAGATGGGGTTTCTTGACGTTGGTCCTTATTGATTGTGTGATGTGGGCAAAAATATTTAAACTCCTTCCCCTAAATTTCCTTATCTTTAAAATAGAGAGCATGGAAATCCCAGTCCTGGCCACCTCGTGGGGTTTCTGTGCTTTGTTTGAGAAAACAAGTTGAGAAACAAAGTGCCATGAGGTCACTGTTATTCCAGCAAAGGTAGAATTCTACTGATAGAAGCTGGGGGTCAAAAGTGGTAGCCCTCCTTCCTTTTTACTCATTTGAATTAGGAGCGGCCAAGATTGTTAGCAAAAGTGACCCTGGAGCCTGAATTGCCCAAGGACTAGGCTTCAACTGGTATTGAATTCAGTGGTAAGAAACTAAGTAACAGTGAATTTCTAGGACAGAAGTCGATTTTTCTCTCACATGACTATTAGAAGTAGACAGGTAATATCAGGGCAGAAACCTTGGACCACATGCTCCTCAGGGCCCTGTGAGCCTTCCAACATTCTCTTCTGCCACCTGCCCCCCTCTTATGTGCAGCACTTGACTTTATAGTTCAAGATGGCTGCCATCAGTCCTAGTCATGTTCCAGGTGACTCCATGGAGACTGGGACAGTAAGCAAATGGCAAAGGGCACACATGCCAACTATCATTGAAGCTGCCTTACAATCTTCTGTCTTTGGGCAGAACTTAGTCACATGACCTCATTTAGCTGCAAGGGAGGCTGGGCTATGCCATCTTTACTCTGGGTGGCCATGTGCCCAGGAAAATTCTATTGCTTTGGCAGAAGAGGAAAATGAGTTTTGAGAGGAAAACTAGCATCTCTGCATGGGCTGGAGGAGGGGTGAAGGGGAGAGAGGCTCATCAAAATCTCCACATTTTCCTGTTGGATGCTAAAGTTCGTTATTACTGTGTTTCTTTGAGCCACAGACCTGAAGAGAAGGTGACAGTTTGGACACTGTGTTTACAACTTCCTGCTGTCCTCTCCATTCCCACAGGCCAAACAGCCACCTGGATGCCCCAAATTTCAAGACTGGAGCTTAGAAATGTGCAGTTACACTGCTTTCCTGCCTCAGAGGCAAAGGCGGCCAAATTATGTTTCCTGATAAAATAGGAAATAGGGTATGTGATAAATGTCTAGGACACACACCTCCAACTGTCTGTCTATATATTATGACAGATGGACTGCAGGTTCACGGGGCCCTCTTAGCACCAAATTAAGGAACAGCTGCCTGAAAAATAATAGCACCAAGCACTCCATGTGTTATTATCTTCATTTACCAGAGAGAGGAGACTAGAGCATGCACAACTTGCTTAAAGCCACATGACTAGTTAGTAACTGGCCAGGAGTGAACGTGCTGTCTTGCCTTCATTGCTGGTGCTCTTGCCATACACTAGACCCTCCCTCCGTCCATCTACTGGTGTGTCTGTTTGGGAAGATGGCAGATGAGGTTCCCCATGCACCCCCAACACCACACCTCCCCCACTGCCCACCACTCCACCGAAGACTCCAAAGAGCCCTTTTACTGTTCGGTGTGCTTCTTAAATTTCACCACCAGAAAAGCTCCCTTGAATAACCCAGCTGTCCTGGCCATGCTGCTCTTCCTTCATCCCCTTCAACACTGTACCTGTCTCTGCTCAGCAGCTGCTGGCTGGACCCTCGTTCACATGTTTCTGCTGGGGTGACCTGTGTCCTGTCTTCCCTTCCAACCTAGATGGGAGTCACTGGGCTACAGTTACAGTGTGGGCTCTGGACCTCCTCCCCTCTGCCCCATGCACAGCACCATCTCACGCCGGCCATCTTCTCTCCTCCCTTCCACTGCCGCACGACACTCCACGATCTCTTCTCCACCGACGGCCCACGTCAGCCAACGCTCCAGCTCCTGCCTGAGCCCATGAAGAAGCTCCTGTTTCTCATGACTCGGGATCCCTTGGCCACCAGGATTCCTTTCTGGCTACTGCCTTTTCTCTTTCTCTCAGCCCCGTTTCTTGAGAGAACGGTCCATCCTTGCTGCTTCTTTTCTCTTATCTCCCCTAAGAGATAACCAGCCATCTCTCCCTAACCAACCACAGCTTGGCTCCTGCCCCTTGCTTGCCATCGACCTTGACTGGCCAAGGCCACCTATGATCTCCACATGACATATCAAATGGATCCTTCTCGGCCCTCATCTTTCTGTTACTCTCTCTGGAGTTTGGCTCTGCTAACTGCTCCCTCCTAGAAATGCTATCCTTCCATTATTCTCATAACACCCTTATTTATCTTTCAGTTCTCTTTAAATTTCTCCCATCAATTTTTCTCAGTCTTTCCAGGTGATTTAATACTCACCAATTATTCTAAATGTCACCACTGTGTTATTGACCCAGATTTTTATTTATATTTCTGGCACAGACCACACTGTCAGGCTCCAGACCTGTTTCCTATTTATCCAGCTATTAGCCACCTCCTCCTGGATGGCCACTGTCATTTCAGCCTCAACGTTTCTGAAACCAACTCATCATATTCCCTCTAAATCTCCTTGACATGCTACATTCTCTTCCTTGGTCAGTGGATCTAACAGTTCCTTGGTCAGTTGAGTCAGGGTTGGAGAGCCATCCTGGGTCCTGTTTCTTCTATCTTCCCACAGTCAGTTAGCCCCGAAGTCCTGCCAACACTGCATCTGCATTTTTCCTTCTAGAGCACCCTCTTTTCACCATCACTCCCACCTTTGATTTCCTGGGTGACTAAGGGAAATTCTCAGATCACTCTTTTCCCCAGGGATGTTCCTCTCCATTTCCACCCAGTGTGATCCCTTAAAAACACACAAGTTTAACTATTCATTCATTCATTCATTCATTCAACAAATGTTTCTGGAGTATCTTTTTGTTTCAGGCACCATTCTGAGTGCCAGGGATATAAGAAGTGAAAGATATAAATGACTTCTGGAAGGAGTTTACCTTCTAATTGGGTGGATGAGGGGGACAGACAATGAATGATTAACATTTGTATATCAGGTGGTGTTAAGTTCTGTGAAGAAGAAGACAGATAAGAGGATACACGGACCACGAGGCAGTGCTGACATCTTCAGAGCAGATGTCTCTGAAAAAGTGGTATTTGAAAAAAATGCAAAGGAAGTGGAGTGAGTCTTGTGCATAGCAGGGGTTCTGGGGAAAGCATTCCAGGTGGAGGGACAGTGCACTTTCTGTGTTTGAGGAGCAATAAAGAGGGTAGTGTGGCTGGGATGGAGAATAGGCAGATTGAAGGCAGAGGACACTGACCTGGGATCTTGTAGACCCTTGTAAGGATGGCGGCTTTGACTGTGAGTGAGACGGGAGCCCAGAGGAGGGTCATGTCCAACTTTTAACTTAGAAGAAATTGACTTTTGGGACGGCAGAGAAAGACTAATTAGAAGGCAAGTGCATTAATTCAGGTGAAAATGTATCCGGATAGCAGCATGGACCTGGACCAAGGTGGTGGCGTGGTGAGAAGGGTCAGGACTGGGAGACAGATTTTGAAGGAGAGGTGAGGAGCTGGTGACCAAATGGGCATGGAGTCCAGTGGACGTGGAGTCTAGGCTGTTTCCAAGGACTTTGAGGTGATCACTGGAAAGGTGGGGTTGCCCCTTTCGCACTGGAAGATGGCGGCAGTGGCCCGTGGGCTGGGAGGGGCCATTCAGAGTGTGGCTGGGGCAGGTTGGGTTTGGAAGCTCTTAACCCCAGGGTGGATGTGGAGCTTCCTTTTGTAGTGCTTGTCATAATTGACATTTAATACTTACATTTGATCTTTGCAATTTTTAAAAACTATGCATGTAGATTTACATTTGCACATTTGAGTATTAGGTTAATGTTTGTCTTTTCTCTTAAGAGTGGAAACTATATGAGGAAGGGGGCAATTTCTGCCCTGTTTTCTGCTGTGATGCGAAAATGAACAGATCCATGAGCGAGCCAGACCCTGGAGTCCCAGAGGCAGGGGAAGAGAGTGCAGAGTGGGCCAGGTCAGGGGAAAGTAGCCTGTACACGTGTTGCTGCCTGAGAATGGGTTTTGTGTGTTAGCCACAGTGAGGGGGTGTGGGTGGGGATGGGGATCATTCGAGAGCTGATTCAGGCTCTCAGCCTTGGCATCCAGGACTGTCTGGCCCCTCGCCTGTGTCATTCCATCCTGTCTCCATCTTTATCATCCCAGCAGATTATCAATGTAGCTCCCATATATTTGCTATTTTGTATCCTTGAGCCTTTGTTCACGCTTTTCCCTCTTAATCTTCTGCTCTTATCTATGGCAAACTATTATTTATCTTTCAAAACTAAACTCAGATGTCTCCTTCCCCAGTAAGCCTTTCAGAGTACCCCAGGCTCTGATTCTTCCCTCTGCCCCACCCAACGCAGGCCCATTGTGTGTAAGCCAACAAGTCGCTCTCTGAAGCCAGGAGCCCCATCCCAACCTTCCCTGTGCCTCCAGCATCTAGCACAGTGCCCAACACATAGTAGGTCCTTAATAAATGAGCAAATGAGTGAATGACTGACCATCTAACCCTGATTTCTTGAAATACTGTGGATTTCAAACAACCTGTCTCATCACCCCTTGCAGGTCCTCATCATTGTCACACCATGGGTTCTGATTTTTCTCCTGAAAATTGCGGTCACTGCAAAAATAGTGTAGTATTTCCAAGCCTAAGGTCTTTGGACCCCCAGGGAAAGTCATAATAAGGTTCTGAGTACTTCTGTCAATGTCTCAAATAGTCCAACAGAAATCATACTGTTATCTGCACTCAGACTGCACAGCCAACCTAAAACATCGGTTTCTCTGCTTTTAGCCGTGATGGTGTCAGTCGGTGTGCTAACAGTGGTTATCTCATGCTACTCAGGAGCTAAGATTGGCTGGGGATGACATCACAGTAGTCCCTGGGGTCTGTGGAAGGGAAAACAATGAAAGGCATTCTGGGAAGTTAAGAGGTTGGAACCTCTCTGGCAGAGGATGGAGTCCGGGCTTAGAAGTAGGAGCATGGCTGCGGCTGAGCTAGTCACCCTGCTTCTCTGGACCCCCATCTCGTATCTGGAGAGTGGGAACAATCATATCTGCCTTGAGGGTCAGATGGGAGTGAAGTGTGCCCCAAATTGCACAGCACTAGGGCCGGGCAGGATTATGTCTGGCCGGGAGAGCACGGGCAGAGGGCAAAAGAGAACTACTCCCTGAGGGTGGTGCGGGCAGTCAGCGTGGGTGGGGTGGGGGCCATGCAGGCATGCTAAGGGGCCTGGGCTACGTGGTCCTTTCTCTACGGGACAATCCAAAATTTCTATTGGCCTGCCTTTATAACGGGCCATGTGGCTCCTAATGCCGCCCTCGGTGCTTCTCAGGGAATAGTTTTGAATGCAGACTCCTTCCCAACCCGCCTCCTCAGTTGATTTCCCTGTGGCTGTGAAGGTTTCCACCCAGCTGTAGCTCCCAGGATGTGTGGGGGTGGTGCTCTCCCGAGTCTCAGGGGCTAGAAAATAGAGTTTTTGCTACAGGGATGCTCACGGCAACTGACCAGGCCACTGGGACCAGCTGTTGGCACCATGGCAACCAGGACCAGAGGGACCAGAGCCCCCAGGATGACAGAGGCCTTGATGAGGGTGGGGCAGTGCCCTGTGATGAGGGTGGGGCAGAGGGTATCCCAGGTGCCCCCGCTACCTTTGCACCCTCCTCCACTCTGGCTTCTGAAAACTCCTCCTTGTCTGAGACCAATGAAATGCTGTCTTCTGGGGAGGTTCTGCCTTTGTGGAATCCCACCTCCAAATTCACTCATCCTTTCTCCGTGTTCTTGTGACATGGAGCGGACGCCTCCACGCACGACTTACTTTGTTCTGCCTCTTTGTTTTGACGATTTCCTGTCCTGCCTGGCTCCGTACCCCTTTTCGTCTGCGCCCCTTCTCCAGCCCCTGATGCTGAGCCCGGCGATGGCAGCGGGGGGCTGCAAATGTCGCTGACCACAGGAGGAAGCTCTTTGATGGCCAGATCTGACGCCCAATTTGATCCTGTCTGGTTTCGCTGTGGACGCAGCTGAGGGCCGCCACCTTGCCCAGTCCAGTCTCCTCTTTGTGTCCTCTCAGGGTGAGAAAGGCTGAAACATCGCCCTGGGGGTGCTTTGGAGACAGTTTCCATGAAAGCTTCAAAAGAGATCTCCAGTGAAGAGGACAAAAAACCACCCCAGACAAACTAATGTTCCACCTTGGACATTTTCAGAACAGGCGATGACGTCAGTGCTACCCGTAGGCCCTTTTTTGCACCTAAGAGACTCTTGCAGGCAGAAAGTCCTCATCCACGTGTTCAGCCCATTTTCTAATAGGAGCCCCCAATTTGCTCTCCCCTCTCCACTCGGAGTTGGTGGGGAGTCAGTAGAGACCTAATGGGCTCCTTTAGGGAGTGGGGTACAAACAACTGAAGGGGGTACCTGCTGGGTGGGACCAGCTGTAAGACCGTTGGCTGGTGGCTGTGTTCATGTTTAGGGATCTGGGGGTGGCGGGGGAGCCTGATCGCTGCTTTGTCTCCTGCAGCCCCTTCAATTCATTGCTTGCCTCTGTCAGTAGTCTGCACCTGTAAATAAATAGCAAGATAAAAGAGGCCTTTCTGCTTTTCAAACAGTGACAGGAGCATCCTAGTAAATTGCCTTCCTGCTTTTTTAATAGAACTAAAAAGGTTTGGGTGGATTGCCTTGCCTGATACCAGAGCACTTTTCTCTCATTTGAGCGGCCGCAGATGGGATAATGAGCGCATTTTTATCTCTGTCTCTAAACAAAATGCAAAGAACCTGGAGTTAGATAAACTTTCCTTTATGGCATTTCTAGGAAAAAACTGGGAGTGGGTGGAAACCGCTTGGTGACAAACCCCACGGGCACCGGGAGCTAAAGGTTAGGAATTTCTTCCCCCAAATAGCAGGCTGCTTCTCTCAGGTTGAAAGTGTGTTTGCTTCTTGTATATAGGGAGCTGATTCTGTATGCCAGCCTCGGCGTATTTAGTTGCAGCACGGGTGAGGTTTCCTATTTTGAAGTTTGTTGGGAAAATCCCTGGCCTGGCACTGTCTTATGGCTGTTGCTCAAGAGGAATTCAAGTTCCTCCTGGCTGTGTGAAGATGCCCACACCCCGGATCATGTGTTCCCCTCCTCATTTGGATGAAGCCTGGGGGCTGGGTACCACAGGCCTGCCAGACACCCACCCATGCTCTCTGGCACGACTCCCCCCTCCACCTCCCTGCTGCCCTTCCTAGGGATGTAACAGGGTAATCCCTCCACCCCCCATCCAAAGAGAGGTGGAGCTAGGCAGTGAGAAGCAAGAGAAAACAGGGAGAAAAAGATGGAGAGCAAGAAGGAGACCTAGAGGAGGCACATGGAACTGTGCTTGCTTCCTGGCCTTGGGCTGGTACCAGGGACTTGGGGGACATTGGAAGAGACACTTGAATCAGACGTGGGTGTGAGACCCGTGGGGAGGCCGACGATGGCAGCCTTTATCTTGATTTTTATTTTACTCATTTCCTTCCAGACTTGCCTTGTCCCTTCTGTCCCTTTTCTGTGGGTCCCCACCAGAAGGTGCCTTAGACTGTGGCAGGCTTTACGGCCGCCTCAGCAGTCCTACCCTCTCTGGATGAGTATTTACCCATGAGCGGATGGGTAATTGTGGGTATCTCTTGTGGAAACTATTCTTCCCTTCTCTCCACTGCACACTAATTGTATTAAAGTTCCTTTCCCTTGGAGGTCTTTTTTTTTTTTTTTTAAAGATTTATTTATTTATTTATTTATACAAGCACTGGATACAGTCAGAAGTGCGGGAGGGTGAGAGAATTCACCAGAGCCAGAGTGGGGAACAGAACAGGCAGACCGATGAAATACACTGCTGAGGGGAGCAGCGGGCACAGCAGGAGAGCTCCGCGCACCATGTGGGACCCTCGCAGGTGGCCGGGGATCGAACCGGCGCTGCAGAGGCTGCGGGCAGCTTTGCAGCCCAGCGCTCAACCGCTGCGCCACCAGGGGAGGCCCTCCTTTGGAGGTCTTATGCACTAGAGTATGTTTTGTCTTTGTGCAGTGGATGGCAGAACTCATTTATAGCAAGCAGGTTTGGGGGGCCAGGGTACCCATCATCCTGCCCTGTAACAGATACCTACTTTCCAGTAACCCCCCCTCATCTATTCTTCCCCTGACTGTCACTTTGCATCTCTCATGCTGACACACAATTATTTATCTCCAAAACTGGGAGAAAGGAAGAAAGGGCAGTTGCAGCTTGTGGCTACTCTCATCCTCCTGCCTGACAACGAATTGGTGCTTGTGATCCTTTAAAGGTTTGTGTCCCGTTGAAGTTTTGTGTCCCCTCTAAATTCATATGCTGAAGTCCCAACCCCCCATTGCGGTGGCATCTGGAGATAGGCCTTCAGAGATAAGTGGGACTTGAGACCGTGAAGCCGGGACTCTCCTCCTGCACATGCAGGTGGTCCTATGAGCACACACAAGATGGCAGCCCCATGAGCCAGAGAAGAGGCCCCTGCACAAACCTACCTTGCCAGCACCTTGATCTCGGACTTTCCAGCTTCCAGAACTCTGAGAAATAAGTTTCTGTAGTTTAAGCCATCTAGTCTGCAAGAGTTTTGTTCCAGCAGCCAGAGCTGACTCAGACAGTGCTCTACCAATGCTTGGGAGCAGAAGACTGAGTGATCTTGAGAAGCTGCTCCTCACACACTTGGGGGGTGCAGTGAGATGGACTACTATGAAGCAGGGTGAGGCTGAGGCCCCAAAGCTGAGCACTATGCCTGCTTACCCCTCCATGCAGGGTAAAGGCTTGTGAAACTGCTTATGTAATTCTTAGCTTCTTAGTTGCCTGAAGGGTATAGAAATAGGGTGCAGAGAGTTGGATGGGGCTGCTGGGAGGAGTTTTCTGGTGTGGGCTCCCATGGACAAGGAAAGGGGCTGCTCCCCTTCCACCTAACAAAGGCAACTGAGGTAGCAAGACCTGAGATCTGCAGGTGTGAGGCCATGGCTGCTCAGGCCTGGGAGGGATGGGGGCTCACATTGCTCCCCTCCTAAAGTCTGGTAGGCACTGAGGGAGCCCACTTCCTCTGGGCTGCTGTGGCCCTCCAGAGGGTGCCGGGAGCTCTGTCGGCTTCACACCTGGGCCCAAGGCTGGGGTTGCCCTCAGCTGCAGCACTGGAGGAGGTGGAGGTCATAAGCAACAGTAGGGGAGGTGTCACCCACCTGCAGGGAATAACAGGGGAGAGACCCTCCAGGTGCCCCTGTCAAGGATAAGACCCAGCATTTGACTTCTGTTATTCCCAGAGGTTCAGGTGCCAAATTGCTGCCAAGTCACCTAAGACATTCCCGGCCTTTCTTCCTCCCCCGTCTCCATCCTATCTGATCTCAGAAGGTCCAAACAGCAGTCAAGGAGCAGAGGAAGAGGCAGAGCAAGAACGTAGCGGTAAAGCTGACAACCCCGCTTTCCCTCTTCAAGCTTCCCATTTGAGCAGGCTAAGCTGGGTGCTGGAAGCTTTACATGGAAAGAGGATTGACCTGATTTTTTTTTTTTTTTAATTTGAGAGTTACCCCCAAAGCTAAGAAAATTTTTTAAGAGGTCCTCCAAGGGTCAGGAAAGAATGTTCTTGAAGGGGCTATGGCTGAATAAAAGAATAAAGTTGCTTTTTGCTTGCGCTCTGTTAAGTCAAACTCTGCGTGGATGGGCTGCATTGGCAGCCTGTGCTTTGGGGAGGCCAGAAACACACCATGCGGAGAGGCAGAAGTAAGGGAGGGTCAACAGTGACTCCTGAGGGTGAGTATCAAGACTCCCGACCCTTCTGCACCATGAAGTCTGCCTTAGCTGGCCTAACTCAGAGCTCAGCCCAGGAGGACAAGGCCTTCTGATTTCTGCCTAATCAAGACACAGCACATTTTTAACCTCATTAGAAGATCAGCCAGGCACCAAGCGAGTTTAGCGGGAGAGAAGGCATATCCATTTAGACTCTTTCTTTACATCTTCTTTGCCTGGGGTCCCTTCCCAGCATGAGATGGTCCAAATAGGGGTGAGGAAAGGGGCCTTGTAAGATTAGCCTTTAAGTTATGACTTTATTCTTTTATTCATTCTTTATTTTATCTTCAGTGTTCACTTTTAATTTTTACTTTCATTGTTCATAATTCCTGGACAATTCAGGCACATCAGATCTTTCTGTTTGCTTATGGAAAGACACCCCTCTCCCTGCCTGACTCATTCAAAATCAAAGAAATTGTTTTAGAAGAACCACAGTTGTAGGTTATATGTGTGGCTCATCCCTGAACTGGCTCCAGAAATTAAGAATGTGTGTTATTTATTTAGTGGGTTGGTTTAACCCCTACCAGGTCAGCCTCTTCTTTAATTCTCTGCCATGATGAAGCTGCTTTTGGCTAGAGGAGAAAAATAAACCTGGAGAGGGCTCTGGCAGCAGGCCGGCTGTGCGCTGAGATGGAAACATGTTTACAGTGTGAGGGAAAAAAACGATTTGGGGCAGTGAAGTTGGCAAAAAGAGATAAAGGGGATTTGGTTAGAAGTGAGAGTTAAATGATAGTAAAGGTCTAGAGAAGCCGTGATCAATAAATATAAAGTTCAACCTCATTGCTTTTTGCTGTGAAGGGCTGAGCCCATCTGCTTCCCCCTACCAGGCCTCAGGCCTCAGACTGTCCTGGAGGATTCCACTTTAGAGGCTCATGCTCCTAGCATGACATTCGCTAGGCCTGAGAATTCTCTCTAAGGCAAAGGATGGACACAGCCTTCCTGCTTTTCCTGTGGGGAGAGTATGAGATACCCCCACCATGGTCTAGAACTTCCCTGACCAGACAGGGCTTCTGAAGGGGGTACTCTTCAGAGAATCCCAAGTTCCACTGGACACAGTTTTCAAGAAGAATAGTCCAATGAAGGGACCTGTATATTATCAACATAAAATGGGCCCCCACTTACTTGCCTTGTGAGAAATGAGTATGTGTTTTGGAGGAAAATGGAGAGATTCTTGAAATGGTCTTCAGCCCAGGAGCATCAACAAGGGCAACGCCCACCATCTCAGGCATCCTGATGAACCCGGCGTCGTGGATGCAGGAAGCGCTTGGTGGTCTGAACCAAGGTGGATTCTGAACCTGGCTCTGTGGATGCCCAGGTGACCCATGGGGCTCTTCAGAAGTGTCTGCAATCTCTTATTGAGAAAATGGTGCATTTGTCTAGCTTTCTGAAGATCATAATCTTTCTATTTTCAGAGAGCTTTAAGCTTCCCGTAAAGGAAGCTTAAGATGCCTACAAGATGCATAATGTCCGTGAAAACATTCTCTGATACACGGCCACGCAGGCAGTGTCATGAATGTTGAGGGAGTGAGAACAGAAGTGATTTTTTTATGTTACTTCTTGGATGCTGCTGAGGTGAGTTAAGGATGCCTTTCTACCATCCATTGGCCTATCTATCCATCCATCCATCCATCCATCCATCCATCCATCTCCTGTCAATGAGTGTCTAATACCTGCCTTCTCTGTGTTAAGTATAGAGGTCTTAGATGCAAGTGGCGCAATGTTGGGGAAGAGGTAGGTACATGACATAAAGTGAAATACTGTGAAGTAAGGTCTAGCATTGATGCATTTCATGGTGCAGTGAAAGCAGGGGGCAAGAGGTGTTATGGGGAAAGAGAGGAGCATTCTGCTAGACTTCACAGAGGCTATAAAGCTTGAGTCAGGAATCTTTTCTCCTTGAATGCCTTTCAAATAAAGGTGGAGAGAGATTCAGGTGTCCTCCTGGCCCAAGGCGGGGGCCAGAGAGCAGGACTTGGAGCACATATTCTTCAGGTGAGCCTGGCATGTGCATGCATGTGTGCACCCACTGCTGGCTGAGTGTTTTGTGTGCCCCTTTGGGGAGCAGGCAGGGGAGGAGGATGGAGAAGATGGAGCACCCTGTCTTAGTATCCCTGACCTCCTGTTTCCCTTGGTCCCAGGCAGAGAGAGAGAAAAGCTTGGTGCTTGTTGGTGATTGACGTGCTTTTTAGAGAAGATCGACGGGCTAATAAATGGAGTGGAGAGCAGCAGGAGATCATTGGGCAGGGTATTGCTTCCCCATCTCTACCCTCTGCTGCATCTCGAGAGACAGGGGATGGTGACCTGACTGGGAGCGGTCAGAGGTGATTTTTCTCTCCCTCCTCTGCCCTCCGGAAGCAGGGCCTGGGAGTGGAGGAGGGGCATCTGAGGAGTTTATGGCAGCCCTGGAGCAGGTGCCCAGGGGGCAAGGAGGAATGGGAGCCAAGTATCACTAAACATCTGCTCTTTGGGGTTTTTTGATTAGAAGACATTGCATAGCTGGATTCTGGGAAGCCACTGGTCCCACATTAACAAAAGATAGAGCAGGTGAGCCCTAGCTGGCTCTTGGCTGCAGGGGGCCTGCCCAGAGGCAGGGAAGCCTTGTCTATTTGCTAACAGGTGTGTGGGTGGGGACTAGGGGAGATATTCAGAGAGCTTAACCAGGGGTCTCTGTGCACCAAGCCCCAGCTCTGGGGAACTTGAATCAAGGGGGAGGAGGTAGGGGTAGGAACTAAGACCCTCCTCTGTTCCTCCTGCTCATGTTTGCGAGCACTGCAAGTGTTAGAAAGAACAGACAATCCCTAAACCTGCTTTGGATTAATATTTCAGAAATAAAATTATTTTTTAATGTGCAGGCATTTTCAGGTCTATTTAATCCTCCCAGGGACCCTGAGAGGCCTAATATTCCTATTAGGTAACCCTTTTTACAGATGGAAACACTGAGGCCCAGAGTTGTTTGACCTCAATCTCAGAGCTAGCCAAAAGAGGCACAATTCAGACTTTGAAGACTTCTGGCTTCAAGACCCAGATACTTTGCAACCAAACTGCCCTGGAAATTCATAGCCTTCCCCAGCTGCCCCTGCAGAGAGGAACTGGAAACCTTCCCTTCCTTCTGGTGAAGGGGTTGGTTGAGTAGCAGTAGATGAGCCAGGGTGAGCCTATAGCAGGCCCTTGCAAATGCATGAAGGAAATATGAAATATTTAAATTTATTTTTGATTATACAAGTGACATAAAGTTAAATTAAGAAAATCCACACCATATAGATAAAATCTGAGATGTCCCCTTATGCCAGTCCCACTCCTGGTCCTTTCCTAGCAGTCACTAGGGGATTCTGTGCATTCCCCGACAGCCTTTTGTGCAGACAATGGAAAAATGTGGATCTGTTTTTTGTTTTTTACACAAATGGTGAAATGTGATATTATGGTTTACAATTTCCTCCTTTCACTTAATAATATGACATGGAGAGATTTCAATTTCACTGTCTATAGACTGACCTCTATTTTAAACTGTTATGAAGTTGTCCAATACATATGCTTACATGTACATGTTAATATAGGTATACATATGTGTCTATCCTTAACATTTTTATTCTTGGATATTGGTCCCTACATTTTTCCTCTGTTAAAGAAAACATGACAAAGAACATCTTTGTCCATACCTTTTGGTGTCTATATGAGTATTTCTCGAGACTACATACCCAGAAGTGAAATTTGTGGTAGGGAGGTGATTATATATCTAATTTAAATAAACACCTTTTGCAATTTGCACTCCCAAGTGTAGTGTACCAGACTTTCTTTTCCCTGCATGCCCTTGAATGCAGGATACTGTTAATATTGTACCTTTTTGCTAAAGGAAATTATTTGATTTGTATTTCCAGCAAACATTTTCAATGCATTTACTGCTTCCTTATATTTTCTCTTCTATGAATTACTTAGTCCTATTTTTTT
Source organism: Talpa europaea (assembly GCF_964194135.1). Lineage (NCBI taxonomy): Eukaryota > Metazoa > Chordata > Mammalia > Eulipotyphla > Talpidae > Talpa > Talpa europaea. The sequence goes on from NC_140079.1 coordinate 19,965,336, forward strand.
GTTTATTCTTAGTTTGTGAAAGCCTTTTCTTATTTCTTATTTTATGGAAGCTGGATAATAAGTGTTATGTTATGCAAATTTTACATATTTCTCTCAGACTGTCACCTCTTAACTTCCCTTAGTTATTTGGTTAGAAACAATTGGTTTTGACATAGTCAACATATCAGACCTTTTCTTGTATGGCTTTTGACTTTTTTTTGCATCTTCTCTAAGGTCTTTCTTGCCCCAAGGTCATACATATATTTTCTTGTAATATATTTATAGTGTTCCCTTTGCTTATGTAATTTTTTAGTCCATTTGAAATTTATTTTGTTGTGGTACCAAATAGGCTATAACATAATTTTTCCCCACTACATGGCTTCAGTGGCCATTGTAGGTGGCCTGCCTGGTGTTCATTTCCACTTCCCCTACTTTCTCATTCCCCTGTCCCCATCTGTGCCCTGGGCTTTGGGGCTTATGGCTAATCCCACACTTTGCCTAAATATCAGGACCTGGCACACTGTTGGTCATGGCGATTAGCTCAGGATCAGTGTCAGATGCAGTGAAGGTGAGGGGAAGTTTACCCACTGCAGCTGGGAAAAATACTTTGCTCTTGTAGAAGACCCCTGGGTGGGGGGGGGGGGTGGAGAAAAGAACCCTTTCTTCCTTAGGGCATCAGGGTGTGCAGATATGGGGCCAGGAGCTGCTACGGCTCCTTTGCTGCCACGAGAGAACCACTGAGGGTGATGACCACTTGCTGAGAGGGCCACAGCTCCAAAGGAAGCCAGAGAGCAGAGTCAGAGTCTCTGAGTTAGGTCAGCCTTGAGGCTTCCTCCTGACCACTTCCGCAGGCGAACAAAGCATTTTCTTATTATTGAAGCCCCATTGAGCCAGGTTCTCTGTTTGGCAGCAGGCAGCAGCCACCCCGGGGCTGTCTGCAGATCATCCATCCTCGGATTGTTAACTAGAAAAGTTATCGTGTGCTCATCTCCTCCCGTACACACGTGATCTGTTGATTATCTGTCCATTCTCAGGCTTATATCATGCTGCTTTCACAGTAGTGGTTTATGCAATTATAATCTCTTTATGCTGGTACAGAAGGTCCCTTTTCTCCATACTTCTTTTATAACAACTGCTCGACTATTATTCTTGTTCCTTTTCTCTTCCTGATGCACTGAAATAAAGTTGATCAAATTCCATCAAACTCTTTTGGGATCTTGACAAGGGTGGCTTGAAGTTTGGGGAGAATCACTAGAATCTTGCTAGTGCTGAGACTTCCCATCCAGGGACAGTTGATGTCTCTCCATTTATTTCGATCCTCTTTAGTGATTCTCAGTAGAGCTTTCTAGTTTTTCCATACACGTCTTGTTCATAGCTTACTGGGCTTATGCCACAGAGCCAGAGAGGTATTTGTTGCTGTTTATGGGTTTTGTTTTTCTATCTTGAATATCTTTTTAAAAAAGGCTGGTGGCATGTTGCCCTGATGCCCCACCATTGTGCTGGAATCTTAAGAGCTAAGAATATATCATTTCATTCTTTCGGATTTCCTAGGTGGGTGATCACAGCATCTGAAAATAATACTTGTCTCTTTCACTGTTTCTTTATTTATCCTCCATCTTTCTTTTGCTTCGCTTGATACAGTGACTCAGAATCGTGTCGAGCAGGATGAGCATCGTATATTGTTTCCCAGACAGAATGGGGATGTTTTCTAATGTTTTGGGAAAGTTATGAGATTAAAAAAGTTTAATTATCCTCCTGCTTTGTGGAGCCTTTTTTTAAAATGAGGAAAATAGATAGGATTGTATCAAATGTTTTTCAAAGTATAGCAAGATAACCACATAGAATTTTTCTTTATTGTACAGTAAACTATATTAACACATTTTATTATGGTGAATCAACCTGTATTATTGGGAAAAACCCAAATTAATCATAAAATACCATTTTTTTATCATTGATCAACTTGATTGACTAATACAGTATTTTGTTTTGCATTTGGGCAACTTTACTCAAAATTGAGTGGAGTGTTTAGTTTTCCATTTTGTTTGTTTCTGTGCCCTCCTAGTCTACTGCTTCTACTGCTGACCGCTGCCTCTCCGTATCTTCTGCTGGCCCCTAACCTGCCACCCTCTTGGGCTCAGACCTTGACCTTCTTCTCTTCTATAACCTTCCCAGGTGAGTTCCCCAGACCTGCAGCTTGCCTGTTCTCAGGCTAACATCATGCTCTTTTGAGGAATTTCCTGGCAGCCCAGATGTATGACTTTAGCCCAGTCTCACCCCTGAATTCCAGGCCCATATACCTACCACCCATAACAACTGAACATGTCCAGTGCAGGCTCCCAATTTCCCCTCTCAAAGTGGCTTTGCCCAAAATTTTTACAAATTCTTCAAATGGCAACAGCATCCTTTATTTGATCAGGCCCCAGAATGGAATGAATCCTAACTTCTCTTTGTCTTTCATACTCATATCCAACCCATCAACAAATCCTTTGGTTTTACCTATATCTGCCTGCTTCTTGTTACCTCTTGCTAGCCCAAGCCACCATCTCTTACCTAGATTATTGTAGCAGTCTCTTAACAGTTCTTCCTGCTTCTGTTCTTGTTCTCCTTCGGTCTATTAGCACAGAAGACTAGTCCCTAGTCCCTCCCTCTTGGTCACTCTTTTCTATCCACCCTGGCTCCCTTGCTTTTCCTCTAATATACCCAAGGTGCTCAGCCTCAGGGCCTTTGCACCTGCTTTCCTCTCCATGGATCTCCATGTCTTCTTCTCCTCCTTCTCCTCTGTTCTCTCCTTCCCTCTTCCTCTCTCTCCCTCCCTCCTTCTCTGCATGCCTTGGCTGCCTCTTCTCTCCCCCATAGCACTTATCTCTATCTGGCATACTGTCTGTTAATTTGTTTGTTCATTGTCTGAACAACTAGTATGTAATCACTAGTATGTAATCACCAGAAGGCGGAGACTCACTTATTTTGTTTGCTGTTGTATCCATAGCTCCAGGAATAGTGCCTGCACATAGTAGGTTGTCTCATAAACATTTGTAGAGCTAGAGAATGATTTTTCTTTTATACCGGTAGGTTGGCATTAATTTCAAAGACTTTTACATGTCTATCATACTTTTTATCTTTTAAGCATATTTGTAATGGAAATAGGGACAGAATCAAACTTTTTTTTCTTCACAGATGTAAACACTGAAACCCAGAAAGCCTAAGGGATTTCTCAAGGTCGGGAGCTCGTTGATGGTGATTTGAGTTAGAATCTGTCCCTTATGTGGATTGAGGGACTGTTGGAGTTTTGGGAATGAGAAACTGTCGGCAGCTGGGACTTGAATTAGACTGTGACCTGTCCTCCCTCGCCTCATGTCCTACTTTCTTGGACATGAGACATTAGACACTGAGGCACCCTGGGCGTAGGATCTGCGTTTGTAATCAGTTGTTGACTCTGGGCCCTTGTCGGAGGCGATTGTTCCTAGCTTGTGTGCTGACCATCTGCTATTTGCCTCTCCTGGCCTCTCTCCCCCAACCTCACCCTGCTCCCCACCCTTCCTAGGTTCACCTGCTTACATGGCATCAATAAGCTTCCTTGCTCTCTGGCTTCTGATTGGATTGGCCAGTGGGCAAAAGCAGCAGAATGTCAGAGGCCAGGAAAATGTAAGTTTGGGGATTTATTTCCTCAACTTCTCTGCAGGATCCCTCAAGCTGACCATGTCCTTCAGTTGACGGCTCCAACTCCTATCAAACAGCCCTCCAAAGCCACACTCTCCCAGTGCCCGTGACTGCTCCCTGTTTTGCCACTTCAGATCAGAGGGAGGTTAAGCCCCACTGCTGTTGCCGGTCTAAGGACACTGCACTGTCCTTGACTAGTTTCCTTAAACCCTGCCCACACCCTGGTAAGCTGTCTCAAGCCCTCTTTATAATATGAAGTTCCAGTCTCCTGAGGGCCCCTGATGGCTATTACAGCTCTAAGGATTCCATGAAGAACAAAGTGCTTGACACAGTCCCTGGCACAAAACATGGACTCTCCAAATCTGAGGTCCTCTTCTGCAGAGAGGGGCTGTTAGTCAGAGGCATGGGGTGGGGGATGAGGTCACATGAGGACACTCTGTAGCAAGATACAGGCACTGCAGACAAGAGACTTCTGGCACTCAGGGTAGCGTGAGAGGGGCTTGGCCGCCCCCTTGCTGCCCTGTGTCCTGCAATCACATGGCCGCAGTGGCAGGACTGCTGGCCTCTGTGCCTGGTAGGAGCCTGAGGTGTGTGGCCTGGGTGACGGAGGTGGGGGCAGAGACTTCTGATGAACCTGGTCCTCAGTTTTGCTAGCCGTTAGCACTTTCCTCAGGTCCCTCTGGCCTCCCAGGCCCCTCTGTGCCTGCCTCACCTCGGCGGCAGCCTGGCAGCTTCGTCCATGGCCAGGCCCTGGCCGGGCAGTGAGAGACAGGCCTGTCAGACTGCATCACATCAGTGCTTGAGCTGGAACTCCAGCCGGGCCCAGTGACCTTGTAGGATTCGAGGAGCATGGTCGGTGGGGAAGTTGCTAAACTGCCTGGCTGGATTTATAATCTCTTCCCTGCTGGAGGGACGTGGGCGCCAGGCCTCCCTGAACACCAGCCCTTCCATCTCACTGTCTTTCTGTCCCTTCAGCAACCTTGTAGCAACTGGGACTTGGGCTAGACTCGAAGGTGACCTTTCTGATTCCAAAAATAATAAACAATCTGTTGTTGAGAAAAGTGTAGATTTCCTCTTTACAGAAAAGAAGGTTCTAACTCCTCCTGGAGACCCTGGTGATGACTGGACAGAACCACATTTCACTTCTGTCCAGTGCTTCAGACATGCTCTCTCCTGAGCATCACAACATCCCACAAGGCAGGAATATTTAGCTATAGCATGACAGTGAAGGAACCAGAAGGCCTGAGAGGGTTAAATGGATTGTCCAAGAGTCAGAGAGGGGACTCAAACCCAACTGGCTCCATTATGAGATGAAGACTTTCCCCGCAGGTTATTTTAAAGGGTGAGATCATTCATTTGCTTCTCTTCCTTCCTCCCTCCTGCTCATTGATTGTGGGTAGCATGGAAACCAGACTGAAGTCAAGAGCTTGACAATCTCATAGGGGAGGAAAGAAAATTCCCCTCACCCCTCTGGATTCTTCTCAGGCTGGTTGAGCAATCAAATTAACATCAGATAGATTATTTGGAGAAAAAACAAGTTTAATTACATATATACATTTAGTTACACACTAAATGCATGAAAAATCCACATAGATGTGGATTCTGAAGACAGTAGGGCAAAATGTAGGGAGGCAGGAGGGAGGGCTTACGTGACTAAGAGCAGGCTCTCTGCAGAGACTTAGAAAAGGTTCTGCAATAGAAAGGATATTTCTAGTAAGAAACAAAAAGCTACGATTCTGGGTAATCTCCCCAACTTTCATTCTTCGGTCAGGAAGGAAGTGACAAGAGTTTCTCACAAGTCTGCAGGACTTCGATTGACATTCGCTCAAAATAATCCACATCTTGGGGAGGCCAGTCCTTCAGCCTCACCTAGGAAGGTGAGGGAGGAGGTAGAGGGAAGGAGACACAACCAAGGGGGGTCCTCTCTGAATTGGAGAACTTGAGAGGAACACTCATTCTGAAAGTCCAAGAACTGCCCCAGGGGGTCTTTGATCATCCTGCAGGAGGCCTTTCCCCGCCTTCCCACCCCTGTCCCTGGCACCCTGTCATCTTCCTTTCCCCCATGCTTTTGATGCCTTGGCAGCAAAGGGATGTTAGACTCTGGGAAGGACTTTCCCGGTGGTCCTTTGAGAAGCATCGCGGACAGGCTTATATTTTTCCAAGGAGACCACAGGTCGGTCAGGTTGCTATTTCTTGCCATGTGTTTAGATTGAGCCAGCTCCATTCCTTGTGTCTTTGGCTTTTGCTTTGTTCCTAGTTGTCACCAGGCTTCCCTGATGTGGAACAATCGCCCCACAGAGCATGGTCCTGAAGCCGAGGGGTGGAGTGGAAGCCGTGTTCGGGGCAACGGTGACATAATCTTGAAAAAGCTCCATCTGTCATCTCTGGCCTTTTACTGTTGTAACAGCACTTATGGTGCCAGCCAACTGCTGAGGAATCTGTCTGTGGTTTAATTAGCCTATAACTACAACCTCCCCCACCACGCAAGAAAGCAATAAACAGCTTCCATCCTCTTAGTGGGACTGGGCAGCCACAGCAGGGGGACCCACATGAGGCTTGGGGCCAATGAGGTCTTTGAGAACAAATGAAAGACTTGAGGACCCACAGGGAAGGACTTTTGACTGCTGCTCCCCTCCCAGGTTGGGTCAAGGGAGCCTGGCCAGTGTGCTCAAAGGAAAAACAACAACAATGATATGACAATCCCTTGTGTCTACAGGGGTGTCTCCATTCACCAAGAGCTTTGTCAGACACGCTGTCATTAGGTCCACTCTGGACCTCAGTTTCTTCTTCTAAGAAGTTAAGGTAATGGGCTCCATGATTCCTGAGCTCTCTTCTCCATCCAGACCTTCTGTGGGTTCTATGATCTCAACAAAATCTCAGTGATGTAAGTGGAGCTGAGTCTTTGGTCTTATTTTATAGTTGAGAATATTGAGCAGCAGAGAAGGGAAGTGATTTGCCCTGGATCACTCAGAGAATCCTCCAGGGTCAGGCTCAGAACCAAGTGAGGTGAGAAGAGGAAGGAGACAGACCTTAATGTCAGGCTTCTTAGCTCAAGGAGATGGGAGGTGGTAAGGTAGAGTCCAGGGCCCTGCAGCTTCCCCCCACCTCCGGCCACCAGACCATCTGAGAAGGGATCTTCCTGATTGGTCAGAGGACAGAGTCGGGAGCTCACCTTTAGTGACACAATATCTCCCTAGGAATCTGCTCCTGAGACTGTCCACTGGAATTCCTTCTCCATGGGGATTTCTAGTACTATCATTGCTGTATCCCCACAGTCTATGTGCCTGGCATAAAGGAGATGCTCAAAAAATCATGTCACTGAGTGAATGGGGGAGTGGGCCTGGGCTCCTGTGGAGCCAGGGCCCCAGCTCACAAGTCATGCCACGCTCCTTCTGCAGAGCCCGGACACAGTGCCCTGTGGGCACTATCAGCAGAAGACATTGCGCTGTGAAGGAGCCTGAGATCAGAGGAAAATTCTCTGCGTGGATCCCCACTTGTTCTGGCTTCATCTGTGTGCCCCTCACTCTGCATCCCCTCCCCCACTTCTCCCAATCCCCCCAGAGCATGTGATGGATGTTCTGCCAGGGAGGGAGGGTTCGATCTAGATTTCCAATCTCCTTTGGATGCACCACCGCCAAAATACAATACACAATTATGGGGACACGATACATCAGTGATCACTGAGGGAAAGAAACCCCATTTGGAAAGCAAAGCCAATGGCCAATGTCTAAACTTACAGCTACAGCCAGCTCTGAAACCCCTCCAGCTCTCTGGCCAGAGAGCTGGCAGTGCCCCCGGGTAACAACCCAGCACTTTTCAAGCTCCAGCCATATCTTGGGTCCTCCCTCCCAACCTTTCTCTCAAACCCCAGCGCCTCAATTCCTTCCCTCCCTTTCTGGTGTGGCTCCCACATTACTCTCCCTTGGAGTTCTTCACTAATTTGACTGTAGCAGGACTTGCAGTCCTCTCGGCATCTGCTCTTGCTGCCTTGCAAGCCAGCGCAAAGCCCTCTTCCATCTAAGGGATCATTGGTTGGGCCTCTGGGGGGATAGAGTGGGGGTTACAGGTCCCATCAGACCAGAGGGGATTGTGCAGGCCCCCACATGGATCCAGGAGCCATGGATCCTGGCCTCTGCCCTCATGTGTTCGCCAAAGCCTTCCCCGCTTACCTGGCTTCTCTTTTTCCCCCATACTCAGGGGCCTGGAAACACATCAGGGTAGCCAGCACATGAACCCTGGAGCCCACCTGTCTCAGGGGCTGGTGCTGCTGGATGACTCAGCCTGGGCAACACCTTCTTAATGGGTGTACCCAGGATCAGCCTGCAAAGCAGCTGTCCCCTCAACATGTAACCTCTTCAGAGTTTTGAAAGCTGGAGTTCATGTTTGGGATCTGTGAATCCTTGAAATGGCACGCGTGTGTGTGTGTGTGTGTGTGCGCGCGCGCGCGTGCGCGTGCATGTGCAGGCGTGCACACACACACGTGCATACACTCTTCCTGGAAAGAGCTTTCATAGCTTCCATCAGTTTCTCAAATCCCTTTTGAAAGATTAAGTTGCCTTTCCCTGTGAGGGGTGGGCATGAGAGCAGAGTGGGCTTAAGTCATAGGGGTTTTAAAGTTTACTTTGCTACCTTAAGCCCCAAATCATATTTCTTGGCATGAGGTGGGTCTTCTTTCCAGGTTTGCAAAGCAGGTTGACCGTTGGTATACCAACAAGTTTCTCCCAAAGGGGCGCACACAGAACCAGGCCTCTCCATGTTCTAACCTAAACATGGGCCGCCATCAGCCATGGGGCGAACAGGGTGAGGGCCAAACACCATCAAAGTGGACTGGAAGCCCCATCACATCCCCTCCAACCCATGCTCCCCACAGTCTGGACACCCACCTGAGTGGTCACAGTCTTGGCTCCTTCCCTAAGACCTGGGAGACCCCATGAGGCTCACCGCCAGTCACCCTGTGAGGACCCCACACAGAGCTGCTTATTTGCTTATGATAAGGCCTTCAATCTCTGAATCTTCCAGGAAGAGGCTCTGAGCTTGCTTGTCTCACTGAGAAAACAAAAAGGCCTGGAGAGCAAGAAGCAAGCATGAGGTATGTTGATAAATACCACTGCTATCCAGCCTGCTGAGACGGTATGATCTTTGTTGAATCACCTAATCTACTTGGCTAATTATGCCCATTTTCCCTTCTCTCTTTCCCACTTACTCTCCCTTCCTCGTCACAATGTGGCACTTCAGAAACTCTCTCGGAGGAATTTCAAGGAGCTGGCGGGGTCTCTGTGGAGTACACCACATTATCTCATTACCATCTCGCCTGGTGATCGGATTCCGTTAGCTGACTCTCTTTATTAGCAGGCAAAGGCAAACTTATGAAATACCTTTAAACCTGGATTTCCTTAACAATATATCATTGGGGAACTGACAGCTCTCGCTCGCTTCCCTCTGCCAGAAAGAATTAAGATTGTTCCTAATTTAATCTTTCTTCCGCATCGGAGGCGGATATTTGTGTTTCGGCAGCAAATTTGTACTAAAGGCTCTGAAGGAGGAAGCTCTGGATTGTGACAGAGTAACTCTGAGAGGTGTCCCTTGGGCCTGTGTGCAGATGGGGCTGGCTCTGGTGCCAATGAGCACCCAGGATGACCCTCGATGGAACCAGGAGGGCTGTATCCCTGCTGGAAAGAGATAAGACGGCAGATCCACGAACCACAGTCTTGTAGTTTCAGAGGCTGGGGTGAGAGTCAGGGGTGATGGCTAAGCTAAGCTGTCATGGACACTGCTCACTGCAGTGGTGTCTGGCTCCTTGGTCTTATGGCTTTCTAGAAGCCACCAGGCTGGTTCTTGTGGGGTTCCAGCTGACCTGAGCCCTGGCTGTCTTCCCAAGGGCATGGTGCAGTGATGTTGGTGCCCTGCTCAGATCCCTGTGGCTGGGCTGGCATTCTACCCTCCTCCCAACTTCTGTGAGTACTGGCTGCTGAAGCTCACACCTGCCCCCCTCTCTAGAGAGTTAGCCTCAAATAGGGGACAAGTGACCCCAGAGGATAGCAATGCCCCACCTCGGTCCCCTTGTCCTCAGTCAACAGACAGTGATGATTGACACCGGTACACAAAACTCCAATCCTTTGCCACTGGGTGAGTGCCACTCTGTGTTGTAACCCATGCTCGTGGGCTCCAGCGGGCTGCTGCTGGGCTCGGCCCTCACCCCATATCTTCCTGAAAGCACATCCCCAATAACTCATTTTCATGAGGTTCAGTCTCTAGGGAATGCTTGACTGGGGCTGTTGGGGTTGATAGATTCTGACAGGTCTTCTCTGGAGCTGGACTGTGCGTGGCAGGGATGGTCAGGGCTGCTGGGACCACAAAGTCAAGCCACAAGCAGTCAGTCACGTTGGCCTCATGGCCTATTTCTCGAACAGGCATGGCTTAGGGTGCCTAACCCTGACATCCATCCAGCCAGGGCCTCGCAGCTAGCGGAGCACATAAGCCACTGTTCAAGGTCGCTCTGATCCCTCTGATTGTGGCCTCTTAGAACCGCTTCCCCCCAGTCCGAGATGTGGAGCCCTTCCAGGGCGCGCCCGGCCAAGCACAGCACATCCCCTCCAGGCCTGCTGCACGGAGATTTTCAGTCTGCAGAGGCGAGGGGGGAAGAACTGTGTTGGAAAATCCTATTATCTAGCCAGGCCCCCATTGATAGCCCATGCATGAAACCAATTTACAAAGTAGTGAGTCAAAGCCTCATGGAACGCCTGTTCTCCCGAAGCCCAGCAATCACCCTGCCCACTGCCTCGCACACAGAATGCCAGTCCACCCTCCGGCCCGCCGCCCAGCTCCAGAGCTGTCAGTCAGCGCCCGGGGCTGACCCGCCCCCCGGCTTCTGTTAATGTCAGGAGAATTTATTACAGTGAGAGAAGAGAGACACTTGGAGGAGAGCATGGTGCTTTTCTGATCTCCATTTTGCTGATGGCTGGGACCAGCCCAGGGGAGACCCCCGGGGCTGCCATGGCTTTCTGAAGGTCACAATGTCTGTCTGTCTTCTGTCACCAGTGCGTGGTGCACCTCGCCTCTCAGATTCTTGACCTCCTTCTCCGCAAAAAGAAAATACCCTTCAGAGCCGATGTAGGGGCTAAATGGATAACACACACAAAAGTGCCTGGACACAGTAGGCACTCAAATAGAGGTTTATTAGTATCTCTCATCTCAGCCAAAATCGTTCTAACAACAGCCCAAGGAAGGGGATGCTGCTGTTTCGCTTCGCAGGATATTCTGCCGTGTTTACATGTGTGAGAGTCAAGTAGCTCTTTCTCTAAGCACCATGTCTCTTGCTGAAAAGGAACTTGCTTCTCTGTCCTCAAGGGTGACCTGCTACTACTACTGCTGCTCAGCACTGACACCACGCTAGCACTGTTCTAAGCACTCGACATGCGTCACACTGTGCAAGCCTCATCACCACCCTGTGTGTGAGGCACTATTATCCCATTTCACAGGTGAAAAAACTGAGGAGCAGAAATTGCCCAAAGGTAGAAAATGTTAGTGGAGAGACACTATTATGTGTTTTTCCTAAACTTGGGAAACCCATTCTTGAGCTTTTCCCTTCTGATCAGTGCTCTGCTCCTTCTTGGAAAGTGTCACCTGGAGAATTAGATATGTCATCTCCTCTGACGTCGCCTCCTGATCCATGGCAAATGTGTACACAATTGAAATGGCCCATCTTTGATGTTAGTCTTTCCTCTGATGTCCTGGTAGACTGGGGAAGGACTCAGAGATGGGGCCAGATTGGGCCTAGGAAGCTGTTCCAATCCGGGCCTCTTTCCACGATGTTATTTTCATCCAACAGGTCAAGGTGGCCGGGGCCGACACTCGAGGTCCTGCTCCTCCATGGAAAGTGTCCATCTGGACAGTGACAGAAGCCACTCCTCATGCCCCAGGGAGAGGGGCTCTGCTGGCTTCCTGGGCCTTCCCTTGGTGTGAAGGACCTTTTCTGGGGGTTACAGAGGACACAGTGATGAAATATGTGGAGTCTTGACTCAAGTTCATGTTTGTAATGCTAAGACCTCAAATTTCTCACCTGTAAAACAGGCATGAGGAAATAACAGTGCCTATTAGGGGACTGAGAGGATTTACTGTATAAAATGCTGAATCTATAACATTGGCTATCACAATGGCCAGACTTAAGATTGAAACTACCTTGGTTTTGCTGTTTGGTTCTCCCAACTCATCCAGAGGAAAATTCACATTTCTCTTCAAAACATTCATAAAGTTCAGGGCACTGAAATCAAGGTGAGGCCTTTATCTCTCAGCTTGGTCCACAACTCCATGCCAAGCAAAAGAGAGAATGGAAAGGAGGCAGGATGAGGGGTGAGCAGACAGGCCTGGGTGGAGAGAGGAAAGAGGGCATTGGGACAACCTGTTTCTTTTCTCCAGCTGAGTCTGCAGAGACCAGAGCTTGTTAGAAGCCTTTTTCAGCTGACAACAAGCCAGGCCCCCTTAGAGATCTAGGCGCCCCAGAAGGGGCTTCCAGAGGGCTGCATTGCCCAGCCACAGTGAATGGCATCCCCTGGACAGGGGTCATTGCTCTTGTTCCAGGTGGAAGTGTGCAGACTCTCAGTGCAGGGCCCCTTCCAGGTGCCCCACATCCTCATCAGCTTCCTGGGGTGGAGCTGGAGTGGAGAGACCTTGGTGACTGAAGAAGGAAGCTGAGTTGTCTTTGAGCTCCCTGAAAACTCCTAGGTACCATGGCCTGAGCCAAAATCTCCAGCATCAGGACCTTACCTGGAAATGCTCTTGGTGGAACATGGAAGACCATGTCGGCAGTGGGTAACAGATTCTCCCAAAGGGTTCCTGCTTTCCTTCCGTGACCAGTTGGGAGCCCATTAGCCTACAACCTGGTTGCTCTGTCCCCAGAGCTGGGCACCAGCCCCTTTTCTTTCTATCATGAAGGTCCTTAGAATGACACCTTCATCCTGTCAGACGACCACCGTGAACCCCGTAGGTCTACTCCTGAAAGGATGCCGACCTGGCAGGAACTGTGGGCCTACGTGTAGATGAGCCAGTCAGACCCAGCAGGCCAGGGAATGGCGAGGGTCACCTAAACCATGAGAAATGTCCATGACTCTGAAACGAGTCTTTCAGCCACTCAGACAAGAAGGCACCCACACCTGTGGAGGGCAGGTCACTGAAACAAAGGCCTCCAGTGGGAGGCAAGCAAGAGCACTGCCTGGTCCCAGGCCTTGACTCTGAGGAATGAGACAAGCAGAGAAAAGGATAGGGCTGTGACTTTCGCTGAGCTGAATTTAGAGCCAGCAGTTCAGAAAGAGCTTCTGGGGTTCTTTCTTCTGTCACTTGAGCAGGGCACATAGGAGCACCCCTGCTCACAGGGCCAGCTTTACTCATTCCTTGTACCCCTCGTTGTACTCCCCTGGGGGCTTTAAAAAACATTAACGCCTGGGTCCCACCCCAGAAATTCTGTGGAGATTTTTGAGGGTTCCCTGAGTGAATTAAAGCACTGTCAAGTTTGAGATCCCTGGACTCCACACACACAGGACAGCAAGGGCCCTGGATTCTGGCTTTGAAACAATGCCTCTGTATTTCAAAAGTTGACTTCAACTTTCCCAAGTAGTTCTAACATACCTTACTTTAAAAAATAGGTATTTATTCTAAGATGTTTTTGAAGGATATTGAGAAATTATGAACGAAATGCCTTTCATTAATAATAGAAAATTAATTGCAGAGTAAGTATAGAATTAACTGTATCTAACAGAACAGACAAACATCTGGGGATGGATATTGTCTCCAGAGGGTGGGGTTGAAGGGGAGGAGATCTTTAACAGCTGAAGCCATTTACAACATCCTTGAGGCCTTGGAAAATCAGGTGGTTTTTACAAAACTTTTCACTGGGAAATAGAGATTCACAGGAAGTTACAAAAATAGTACGGGGAGGTCCCGTTCCGCTTTCGCTCAGTTTTATATACAGTCTCGAAACTGGAAAAATCACACTGGTAAGATTCACAACGTTCTTAAAATCACATACGCTTTGTTGACCTTTATTTAATTTCCTGGTTTTCCTCCCTTCATTCAAAAGACTACCGAGGCACTGTGGTCTATAGTTGACCTGCATCAGAATCACCCGAGAAATCATCCAAAATGCAAATTCCTAAGCCCCAATCTCCAACCTGCTGAATCAGGTCACATAGTGACAGAGTTGGGGCACCAGGATTTGTAACAAGTCTCCCAGGTGATTCTCAGGATCCCAAAAGTCGAAAAGGCGCTTACTTGCTCAGCCCAGGAAATCCACATGGGAAAGACAAGTTGCTGCCTTGACAGGGTAGAGACACTAACAGCAACGACAGAGGCTGAGATAAAGATGTGAAAAAACAAGCAAACCAGGAACTGGGGCTGTGACATGCAGTCACAGGCTGTGGATGTACCAGAGAGCTTGCCAGGCTCTCAGGCGGGCAGGGCAGGAGTTGTGGAGGTTGGGTTTATTTCAGTAGGGCATTGACTGATGTGTAAGAGTTTGATCATTGGACAAGGGGACAAAATCTCAATCATAGCTTTAGCATGTTGTTTCTTTTCTGCCTTTGAAACAGATTTCCTGAAATGTTATCTCCAGTGCCTGGTTCACTAAAAGTGCTAGATAGATAGTGCATGATTGAAAGCATGGAAACTAAGGCTACTGGATTGATGAGTGAGTGGATGGATAGCTGGATGGACAGATGGATGGATGGATGGAAGGAAGGACAATGACTGGGTAGATGAGGGCCTGAGCATAGTGGAAGCAAGAAGAGCACATTTTGAAGAGGCTGGATTCTGGGCCACAAAGGGTCCAGCAGTTCCTTCCCCTGAGACCTTAAGGGGAGGAGCTGAAACCCATTGTGAGAAAATGCAGCAGGCAGGGCTCTGTGTACAACACGCTCATGCTGTACAGTTAAGCCCTCAACACCCCAAGGCCCCAGGGAGCTGGCTGACTTTGAGTTTGAACTAAGTGACCTTCACCCTGGGGAAAAAATAGAAAGACATTTACCCTGAAAGCACTTTCCTGCTCTCTTAATAAGTATATTAATTTTAAATGCCAGAGACAGCCTCGTAAACTCCCTCCTAGAGGATTAGGGCCACAGCCCAGCTTGCTGGGGAGAGCCAGACCTGCCACTCCAGCCCCCATTAGCAGAGAGGGTGGGAATCAGTTATTTTATAGATGGGCTTGCAAAAGGTCACTCTCACCGTGTGGGGGCAGTGGGAGGAGTGGAGAGGCCTGCTTGCCCTTTCTTTCCATTCTCTCATGTGCTAGGCCTGGAAAGTTGTAAGGACTCCCTTCAGGTTCCAGCACAGGATCAGAGGATCCTGGGAGGAGCTTCATCTCTCGCCTGAGCAGCCCAAAGCATGTTCCTTCCACCACCTGCAACTCAGCTGCCCAGGATGCTTCTGTGTGATGCAGACGCCTGCCCCTGCCTACAGTCCTTCCCACACCTGGCCGATGCGAGCGAGCTCCACTTGCTTCTCAAGTAGTTAATTCTTGGGCACACAGAAATTGGAGACTATGATAGAGGAAATTTCTCACCAACACTGCATCTAAGTAGTCCCAGCTGGTGGTAGCAGGAGGCTGAGGTGGAAAAGATGCTGGTATTGAAGTCTAGCCCCCTCCCCAACCTTCCTGAGACTCTACTCGTCAGTGAAATCGGGTAATAATCTCACCTCAGAGGGGTGCATGCTTAAAAGGAAGTTCTGAGCAGAGGACCTGGCACCTGGAGGCCCTGAGTGTTAGTTGAGATTGGACTGGGCGTTTAAAAGAAGACCCGGTCCCAATGCCTGTATCTCAGGCTGAAAGACATCAAATGAGCTCTGAGAAATTAATGCAGTGGCCCCCTGAAAGCTGTAATCTATATCATAGGTGTTTTTGATTTCCCTCCCAGGCTCTTTCTTTGGATTCTTTTCCACAGATATATACAGCAGCTTAGAGCTTTGGGGCCAGGTACATCCCCGCTGACCCTATGCTGCTCACTTGACATTTTAATTAACCATTTTCTTTTCCTTAAGGATCTCCTGTATTAGTCTAGTGGAGCCATGTCCTCTGCCGGTAAAGAATATGAGAAGCTATGCTGAGATGTGAAAAACAAGATCCTTCTGTGGTGATGGACCTGGGGGGGAAAGAGGATGACCAGAGGTGTCAATAGCCACTCAAGATTGAAAGGGTGGGAGCTGCCTTAAGAGTCTGTGCTGCGAATTTTGCAAGGTAGTTGTATTGTGTGAGGCTTGGGGGACATTATCAAGATGGTTTATTTTCTTCTTTCTTGTGCCAGCCCCATTGCTGGGTGGGGGACACTGAGTCTCTCACCCACAGAAAGGCTTTCTCAGCACGAGAAACCCTATGTGTTTAGTCCCGTGATTCGTGACATTTATTTATTCCTCAAGAATTCTGAACACAGAGAACTTGAAGCTGCAGGGGGTTGGGGGAAGCGTTCTGATTTGTTCTAGGACATGCAGACACTCAGTCTCTATCGGGCCATGAGGATGGTGCAGATGACACTGGAGCAGTTCTCATTTCCTGTCGAAATTCCCCAGTGCAATAGAATCCCAGATTTTAGAGAATTGCCCAGCAATTTGGTGGAAATAACATCACGGTTGCAGAAGTGATTTGAAGAGTTGGGTGAACATGAAACATACCTTAGGTTTCAGGGGAGGAGGGTCATCATTTGGGGTTCTACAGTAGGACATTCTAACTATCAAAGCTTAGTGGCTCCCCAGGATTCGAGGACCCAAATGTGTGGCCTGGAGGTCCATCTTTGGGCAACAGCAAGTTCAAGCACGACATTTTCTTAAACCCAGAGGCATAAGGGAATGCATGCCACAGTTTTTTTTTTTTTTTTAATTCGTAGGCATGATAAAACAATATTCTCAGCCGCTTGATCAAAATTGATCGATGACAAGCAGCAAGCAGGCTTATAGCTGTGCACTTCATAGGAATAAAATTAATTAAATGGGGTGTGGGCATTTTTTTCTCCTTCAACATTTGTATTGCTGCTAAAAATCAATACTTTTAAATATACTTCACCATTGTTATTCATTAAAACTGCATGTAGCCTGTACCTCCACGGCTTCAATCACACAGGCCACAATTGAATGAACTGGCATCTCTGGACCAATGAGCTTCCAGCCAGCAGAATGCTCCTGCCCTGCCCTGAGCAGCGTGGAGTATGTGGAAGGAAAACTGTCTAGGCAGCCAAAGGCAACCTGGGAGAACATGATCATCGGCTCACAGAGGACTGACTGTAAAAGGGGTTCTGCAATAACATGGCAGGCATCAATCAGTGACGGGGACTTAGAGAGGTGACTTCTATACCTGTGGGCCGTTATTTCCCTTCTTGCATCTGCTGCTGACTCCTTGGTCTGCCTGCCTGGGGTCTGGAGAGCTCTCTGTGGGATTCTTTCTGGTCCTCTCTCCTGGGTCCTCTCACTCTGCAGTTCCCTGTCCCCATTGTAACCCAGGTCTCTCCCTATATAAGCATATCTCATCTCTTTCTAACTCCCCTATCCTATGCTGGTTCCCCCTGTCCTCCTTTGAGTTACTTCTAGAATATTCATTCATGAGGAGGGAAGTGGCTTTGGATACCCATGGCTTTTCTATGATTCTCCCAAAGATGGATCGATGGGCCAAATGAATGTGGCTGTAATCAGAAGCGTAGCTCCTGGACAAAATGTGCTCCAAAGAAGAAAACCTAGAACAATCCATTTTCAGGCACTGGTTTAATAGCCACACTTGCTCTGTGTCTTATGACATGGAGCAAGAACATTCCCCACTCTGTGCCTCTCTGGTGGCTTAGCAGATACACCCCCAAATAGCAGGGAGGCAGTAAGTAGGACCCAGAGGTCTGCAGCTATCGCCAAAGAGTTTACAGCTAGGGCAGAGTTGTTTGGTGTTCCTATTCTGTCTTTATAACTCACTGACATGATATATGCTTCTCCTGAGCATAGCTTTATCTGTTTAATTTAATCATTTTCTCTGAAATCTTTGGGTAAAATTCATGCTTTGGGAAAATACATCCCTCACACCTTATCACTAGAGTTTCCTGTTTTAGAAATGGACATTCATGATCACACCTAATTTTCACCAGCAATGCAGTCCTGCCCATGGCACAGGTGAGGAAGATGAGGCTCACAAAGGCTAAAGGATTGGTCTGAGGTCATTTGGGGCTTGGATTAAAAATTCAGTCCCAAATCCCTGAGCCTATGCTCCCCCACCCTCCCATTAGAGGTCAGGCAGCCCTTGGTCCCTGGCAAAAACAGCTTGGAGCTTCCACGCTGCTCAGGATCTCTAGTTTACAGGACCTCTAGTTTACAGAGAGTGTGGAGGCTGAACCTCCACCCACCCTGCTCCCCATGTCTCTACAGCAGCAGTGACAGCACACACAGGCCTGACACTGAAGAGCAATGGCTGGAAGTTCACAGGAATGGCGCTTCCATCTCCCCTGTACACATAATTGGATTGAGGATTCAGCTGTTGCCTCCACGAAGAAAGACAATTGTCAGATACTCGGGGACTGGGGAAGCTGGCTGAGCATGAAGGGGCCATCTGGAAGCTCTGTGACTACCCTGGGTGGGGACTACCAGTCCCTGCAGCCTGGGCCAGAGCAGGACCCTGCCTGGCCTCCTGCTCTTGCAAGGGTGGAAGCAAAGCAATGGATGGATGTTTTGAGGCAGTGGTGGGAGTTGCTAAGAGGTGACCTGGGCCACAAAGGGTTAACTCCTATGCAGAGAGAAGTGCAGCTGGGCCAGGTCTGGGGTCTCCCTGTACATCTCCAGGACGCAGCCTGAGTCACCTTGGTCTAAGTCTTAATGAAGTTCAGGGGGCCTATTTGATGATGTAAGCTGCTGGTTGTCCTTTCATGGATTTCTGTCCCCTAGGAGCTGTCCAGATGTGTCTCTGCTCAATGCTGACTTTCTCTCTGGCTCATCACCCCTTACCACCACCACCCTTACTCAGCCTTGTCCACCCCAAAGCTGCAAAGCTGCCAGTCTCTCCTGTTACCCTTGTCGGTGCTCACTGTTGCTTCTGCCTACAACAGTTTCTCCAATGTGACAGCCTGGCTAAGCCCCACTTCTTCAACAAGTCCACCAGAGTGCCACCTCCTCTAGGAAGGCCTCCCTGATCATCCTGGCCTGGGCGTTGTGCTCCCATACACTTCACCTCATATCACAGCTGTTAGCTCCGCTCCTCTGTATTTAGCACTGGACTTTAAGCTTCTTGAGGCTCCTTTTTCTCTAGGGCCATATGGAGGGTGCTGAGTAAATAGTTTTGAAATATTTACAGGGGATTCAGCTAAGCAAGAAGAATGGGAATGTGCCAACAATAACAGGAGTGGCTGCCATCTATTGATTGCAAACTGTGTGCCAGGCACTGTGATAGGCAGTTGACAGGTCTTAGCTCACTTAATTTTCTGCATAGTCCTGCAAGATTTGCCGTTCCTATTTTATAGGCCAGAACACTAAGCCTTAGAACACTTATGCCCAAGATCATAAGATCTGGAGGTGGCAGAGCCGAGAGTTGAAGGGAGGTCTATTTGATGGAGCGTCTGTGCTCTAATCAGCATTGTTTAGAGAGGTGTCCAGTGGCCCAGGTGTTCCACACCACAGCCTGCAGTAAGGGCTTGGCACGTACAACCCTTTGCTGCCATCCAGGGCAAGGTTGGGGACCCCAGCAGGTCGACAAACCTCCTCCCTGGAGAGCTACCATAGCAACTACATCTCTGTGGCCGAGTTGGCCTGTGCCCCAATCTCTATCTCCTGTCCTGTGTTCCCCACATGCCCCTCTGCCCTTCTCATGGGAGAGGAAGAGATGAGCGTTCATATGGTACGGCCCACGATTGTTTGCTCATGACAAGCTGCTGACGCATCTACAGGCATCTTTCTCCCAGCCCGAGCAGTGCTGGGCCTTGTCCTGTCTGAGTCTCCCCAAGTCAGCACTCCCTTTCAGAAGTCAGCTCTCCTGAGGAGTCTGGTTGCCAGCATCGAGGCACAGCCCTGCCCGCCATGCTGAGCCACCTGAGCTGGATGCCCCCTGAGTCTTCCCTCTTGGTCCTCGGGGAAGCACAAGAGACAGAATACTCCTCAACCTCTGAACTCAGATTGGAAGGTTGTCTCCATCTGGGGCGCTGCTGGCCCAGTCATTTCCTTTCTGCCCTGAGCCAAAGCCTCTTTAGAGGGCTGCTCAGCCAGCAACCCTGGGCCAACTCTTAATGATGTGTGCTAATAATGGGGTGCTGTGGCTGGAGAATCTAAAATGGCAGGTCATCAAAAACTCACTCCAAGTCTTCCTGGCATGGTGGTGCTCAGTTTGTCTGGACCTGGGCCACCTTGGGGTTGACAAAGTCGAGATCAAAGCCACCCTGTGCCGGAGTGGCTGCCCTCTTGCTCCCGGCTCTCCTGCTCCTGCTTTGCAGCTTGTAGTGGTGTGCAGATGCCTCCAGGGCAATGGGAAGAGCAGAGAAAGACAAATGTGTGATGGGTTATTAGTCGACAAATAGGCTTTCACTGTTGTGTCATTGAGCTCCAGACTGAGGACAGTGGGTGACAAGTTCCTGCATGTTGTAAAGAGAGGGGTGTATGCAGGATGGTCCCCAGTATATTCCCCTAGTCTGGTCCTGCCAGGCTGACTTCTGCAGATGGTTTTTACTGGCTTCACTTGCCCTTGGGCTTTTGGCTGAATTCAGTCAATGGAGGGGGGCAGGGCATTTATTTCCCTGCTTTCTTCCCTGCTTAGTCATAGCTGGAGAATGGCTAAAGCCCTCTATTAAAGTTTGCCTCACTTACCCCAAAACCTTACCTCTCTGGAGGTTCCAGAAACATCTCTCTCCCTTTGCCCATTGCATTTGAGATATTTCCCCATGCCTTGTGGTTCCTTGAGCCCTGCCCACACATGATAAATACTTGCTTAAACTCTTCAATGACCCCTTTGCCATCTGTTTCTTGCTGGGACCTTCCCTAATAGGCATATTGCCAGAAATAGCAGTAGCCTTAGCAAGAGACAGCAAAACTGGCTCTGCAGCCCT
Source organism: Talpa europaea (assembly GCF_964194135.1). Taxonomy (NCBI): domain Eukaryota; kingdom Metazoa; phylum Chordata; class Mammalia; order Eulipotyphla; family Talpidae; genus Talpa; species Talpa europaea. The sequence goes on from NC_140079.1 coordinate 19,986,005, forward strand.
CACCCCGTCAGCCATCCCCATCTAGATAGAAAGCCTGAATCTTTGGGGGTGAGTACTATTAGTTTCCTGTTCTTTATCTACCCCAAGCCAAGTGAAGGGAACTTCAAGAAAATCCATGTTGAAAGAGGATGTTGTCTAAAAGCAGGAAGATGGACGTCCCCATTATTGGATGCTTGTGCTGTAGATGCTCAGAGACCTGCCTCTAATTCTACAAGATGGCACTCAGAAAAGCTCTTGGAAGCTGCCCACAGCATGTGAAGACGTGAGGTTATCACCCGAGAACCACATGCATCACCAGAAGTTGGCCTGGTTTGAGCACTCTTGAAAAGAGCTGCAATGAGAACTGGCTGAGAGGGAAGACCAAGGAGACTATGAGGGGCCATCTTGAGCTGGAGATGGGGATGAGTCAGGAGAGGTCAGTGGGGATTCCATTGCCCCTGTCAGGGAACTTCCTGGTGTAGGTTCCCCAGTGGCTACCCCAAAGAACCCACAGAATCCCCCCATATATCATTCAACTGTCGAAAAGAACCACAGCTGCTTAAACCAAGTGAAAAGATGATCATCCCCCTACCTGACCTTGGAGGCACCAGAGGCTGCATAGAGGGAGGGAGGGAGGCAGAGAAGGGCAGGGAGGGAGAATAAACATCAGCTATTCTCTTCCCTTGACAGCGTCTGAGCTTGGGAAGGGCTAGGACTGGGGGGATCAGGAGGTGCTTTCAATTGGATGAGAGATGAAGCTTTGATTTAGGTTGAACTAGACTTGTTCAAAACTGAAAATAAAGACCACTGATACTGAAGAGGGATTGAAAATTGTGGGATCGTATGGTCATTCAATGTTTAATGTTCTGCAGAAACTCCACACTCTTCTCCATTGTGCCTGTTTTACATTTCCACCAACAGTGCATGAGCATACCTTTGTCCGCACCCTTGCCAAATTTTGTCCCCTTATATAGGTGATACACCTTAGTTGATGGTCATCCTAATAGCTGTGAGATAGTCTCTCATTGCAGTTTTGATTGTGTTGTCCTGGTGATTCGTGACGCTGAGCATTCTTTCATGTCCCAGTTGTCATCTGTATGTCTTGTTTTCAAAATGGCTATTCATATCCTTTGCCCATTTTTAATTGGATTATTTGCTTTTTTTTTTTTTGCTATGGAGTTGTATGTATTCTTCATATATTCTAGTTATTAACCCCTATCACATAGGTGGTTTTGAATATTTTTTTCCTTTTGTGTAGGCTGTCTTTTCAATTTAGTAATTGTCTCCTTTGCTGTGCAAAAGCTCTTCAGTTTAATGGATATTTATCTGAAAGAATTGAAATCTGTATCTTGAAGAGATATCTCACCCCCATGTTCATTACAGCATTATTCACAATAGCCAAGATAGGGAACCAATCTAAATGTCCTTCAGTAGATTACGGATAAAGAAAATATGATAGATGTTTGTGGATATATATATGTATGTACACACACACACATATATCATTGTGACTGTGCACATGCACATCCACACGCAAACACACACAGGAATATGATTCAACTATGAGGAAGAAGGAAATTCTGCCATTTGCGACTCTGTGGATGAATCCGGACAGTATTATGGTAAGTGAAATAAGTCAGACAGAGAAAAATACTATATGACATCTAATATATGTGGAATCAGAACAAAAAATTGATTTCATAGAAACAGAATAGAACGATGGTTTCCAGGGGCTAAGGGTGGGGAATGGAATGCTGCAGGTCAAAGAGTACAAATTTTCAGTTAGAAGAAAAATAAATTCTGAGGCTCTGGGAATGGGCGGCATGGTGCCTGTGGCTAATAACACGGTATCGTCTACTTGCAGGTTGCTAAGTATATCTCAGCATTTTTACACGCACACACAGTTACCCATGTAAATGATGTGAGGTGAAGGATGTGTTAATTATCTCGATCTTGGTAAATATTCTACAATGTATATGCTTATCAAATCATCATGTGGTATACTTTATACATATGCAATTATACAGGTCAAAAATATTTATAGATTCTGCCATCCCCAGGGTTTGGGTGGAGCTCGGGGGTGGAAAGGAATCCCTGAGCGAGCAGGTGTGAATGGCATTAGTGAGGCGGAAAGGCTGTCTCCTGATCTCACTCCCACCAACTGCCTTCATTTAATAAATTGGATTTCAAGCCACTTTAGTCTTCGGAATTCTGTAGACCTACTGACTAAATAAACATATAAAAGGAAAGTCAGTAGCCAAGAAAGAAATGAAATAAATGGAGCAGGTGGTGATGTTAATAAAAAGTTGATGGCAAGGTGAAGGGCAGTGCCTGGCTCCCAGGTCACCTCTGAGGACAGACGACATGAAATCCATGTCCTTTTCCTTTGCTCCTCTGGGGTCTCCTGAGCAGGGGCTACGTTGGGTGCCATTAGGGGAAGTTTGTGCTTGGACAGAGATTCAGAAATGAATACTTGCTCTCTGAGCTCTACTCCAGTGGGATATTTGATTATCTCTAGTTCTTGACTGTTCTAAAATTGTTTCCTTCGTCTCCCTCAAAGTGGTTAACTCCTGAGATCAGAATCCAAAGCTGACCATCATTTATGCTTTTAATGAACAGCTACCACAGGTCAAGCTGTGTGATGGCCACTAGGGGACACGAAATGTCCCGAGTCACATGGCTCTCAGCCCATTCTGGGTTCATGGCAGACAGGCCAGCAAAACTAAATACACAGATATCATGGACATCAAGTAATCCCTTTCTGCAGGGTCCGTGTGAGTCCTTGGTTTTCTTTGGGCTGTTTTCATGTAACTTTCTAGAAGTTTCTTTTCCAGACATCTCCTGAATTCTACTCTATGATAGACATGAGGAATGTGGCAGTGGAGAAGAGCCAGTCCTTGCTTTCAAAGAACTTGGTATCTAGGGAGAGAGAGATAATTAAGGAAACCATTAAGAGCAATAAGCACACTGAGATGCCACATTAGAAGAAAGTTGGGGTGCATAGAAGCCAGGTGAGAGCAGTGATGGGTTTGATGTGGTCTGGCGCATCCTGGGAAAGACCTCCATGGGGATAATGTTCATGTTGAAGGGAATAGAGAAGAAGTTATTCCAGGCTGAAGGAGTTCAGGAAAATCCCAGAGGCCTGCTTGGGAAATCATGGGTGGGAGGAATGGGACCAAGGGATACTCCCAGAGCAATAGATGATGACCAGATCATGCCATGCTAAGGGGTTGCTAAGGAATTTTCTCTTTAGGGAGAGACCTACAAGTTTTAATTTAGAAAAGCAGTGTCAAGTCAAATTTGCTTCCTGGAAAGGTATGTTCCAGGGGTGGAGTGGAACACAGGTTGTCAAGTAGGCCTGAAGGTAAGAAAATGGGTCAGGTAATAATCCCAGGAAGACCAGGCTGCAGAGGTGAGGCCAGCTTTCAGGAGAAAGAATTGACTAGATCTAACAGATGGGCTGGGGGAGGCAGAGGGGAAGGCCTAAGGATTGGCCCCAGGGCTCTGGCCTGGGCCAAGTGGCTGGCAGACAGGTGGGGAAGCCTGATTCCAGCTGGCTCTGGTCGGGCCTCACTCCTGGCCAGTAATGAACCCCAGGGCCCAGGTGTGGAAGACTGAGTTGCCTCTGTGTTCAGAATTTGCCAGGCTGAGCCCCCTGGGTCCCGAAGGGGCATCTGTGCCTCGAGCCTAGCATCAGACAGTCCTCTGCCAGGCTGAGCTCTGACTCCAGGCCTAAAGGCTGCAGCAGTGTTCCACAAAATTACATTTTCCTCTTTGAAAGCAACCTTTGCAAACAGAGTGTTACTTAATGGAGAAGATATTTAGATCTGTGTATCTCTTGTAAGGTGCAAGGCTCCCCGTGGTGACATCTTAATGGCCAGGGGCATGGGGAGGAAGGTAAATAATCTTTACCGTAGCAGCAGCCTGGGAATTCTCCTCGTTTGTCAGATATGATTAGCTGTTACCCTTCTGGTCGTCCATTGTTATGCAGGTCCCGCTTGTCACAGTCACACCCCTTTGGATGCTCACGCCTTGCTTTCTCTCCAGCACTCTCTCCCTCTGATGGCACCCTGACTGGCTAGTAATTTATGTATGACAATATGAGACTAATTCGGTTATTATGTCAAAGGGAAATTGAATCTAGGGTTTTAGTGCCGCATCTGGGAGAAATCTTCAAATGAATCTGGAGTGGAGAAAAAAGCCTCAGAGTTCGATTCATCCGCTTGTCACCCTGTCGGCAAGATTAAGTCATTATAGAGGGCTGAGCCAGGGCCAGAAATGGAAAAGGAAAGGAAGGAGATAAAGGGAATGAGAAAAGGGGTGGGGGAGCAGGAGCACGTGGGGGGACAGAGGCGAGGCTGGGCTGTGGGAGCCCGGCCAGGAGGCTGCAGACCTGCAGAGGAGGACTTTCAGCCTCTCTGGGGACTCTTATTTGCCCACAAAGGCGGATCTAGTGTGTGAGAGCCAAGGGACAGATGGACAGGGAGGACGCTCAGTGGGAGGGCATTTATGCAAACATCAGCTTGTCTCTGCTCCTGGGTGGCTTAAACATTATCTGAGTTAAAATCTGCCTTCCCTGCTTACCCAGGAATTTCGCTCCCTGCCAAGTGGGATGTGACATTTCTGGTGGGCACCTAGTTTCTGGCGACAAGGCCTCCGCTAAGAAGCTCCCTCCAGGGCCACAGAGGACCAGGTGTACCCCATCGGCCTGGCACATCCAGGGGCCCATGTGCATGTGGGTTCTCAGCTTGGCGGGAGAAGGCGAGGGCGCGTTAGCCTGACTGGAACAGTAGCCAGTGACGTCACCTGCCTACACAGGGCGCCGAGTCTCAGGAATTCTGAAAATTCTGAGTCTCAGGTCGTTCTGCCCTCCAGGATAGTAAACCCTGCTTACGTTTTGTCCGATTGTTAATTAAATTTACTTTTTGTGGCACGGCGGTGTTCTCCATGCTTTATCTCCATAGAAATGCTGGCTCAGTTCATCCCGACTAGGTGTTTTTTCCTTTCTCTCCTCCCTCTCCTAGCTCTCTCACTCTCCTGCCTCTCGCCAGTCTCCCTGCTGGTCTATCCTTTCCCAAGGGACGATCATGGGGGGGTTGGCACAGGCACGCCCCTGGCCACCTAGAACCAGGCTGCCATGTTGATTTTCCTAGGGACATTTTGGTACCTGGATTCAAGTGTCTCTCTGAACGTCAGATTTCGATTCATGTAAACTGGGGCCACCTCCTCACATGGGGCAACTCTGAGTTGCATGGTTACTATGACGACAGGTCTCCCCTCAATTCTCATAGGCATCATCTCTCCCTCCTAGACTCCTCCCTTCAGGATTCCTGCCGCCCCAGGAGATGCCAGGAGGTCATCTTGCCCGTGCCCCTGGCTCCAGGCAGGATTTCAGGAGGTGACCAGACTAGGAAAGAATTGAAGTCCATTCCTACATTTGCCCTCCTCTTCCGGTCCTCCTCTTCACTTGCCTGGCTTACTCATGGCAAAAATCACTCCCCCACCCCCCGCCCCCAAGAAAAAGGAGGAAACTCAAATTTACAAGGAAAGAAAGGATTGAAAATAACCCTCAGTTCTTAACTCACGTCAATTTGACTGTTTCTTCCACCACCCACACATCGGCTTCGACCAGACACCCACCTCACAGTACTTATGCAAAGGATATTGGCAGCTGCTACTAACCCAGGAAGCGCCTTGGCTCTCCGAGTGGCTTTGTTACCCTCCTTCTCCCAGGCCCCTGTGCGGCTGGGCTTTTTCCACGTCTAATGAGAGTCCTGGTCCTCTCGGAAGGGCCTGGGCAGCTGCAGTCTCGCACCCTCGCCTCCTGTGGAGCAAGATGATGTAAGAGCCTGTCCGATCTCTGCTCTGTCTAATACCAGCTTGCATTAATTGGATGGTGTGATCTCAGGGAGGGTTATTTATTAATAGATTGTGTGGAGCCCTGGACGAGTCCATCATCACAAGCAGAGGACTTGAGAGAGGCCAAGGAACAGATGGGCAAGGCTGGGCATCAGGGGAGGGGTCTATTTGAATTCCATGTACACCCTACCTTGATAATGTGAGGAGGGGGTTAAGAAAACCCACCCTAATCTTTGGAGGGAGCCGTTACCACCAACATGGAAGCAAGGTGGTAGCCCCCAAGCCCATAGAGGAGCAGGCGTTTCCCTAAAGTTCATGGATATCCTGGGCCTGCGTTCCTGATAGGCTGGGTGTGCCTGGGTAGTGAGGAAGGATGGGCCCTAGGGGTCAGCAGGCTTGTTACAACACCAGTACTCATTCTCAGGGGCTGGGGGAGTCCTGGCCCGAGTTCATCGTTAGTGTGTTCAGTCCTTTCTCATGTCACCAGGACTAAGTGGAGATAAAAAAGTCTGAAAAGCTAGTTGGGGGAGAAGAACACGTTTTCTTCTAGAGTTTTCTGGGGAAGGAAATGACATAGCTCCCTTCAGTCATGCACAACAATGCTGGCAGTCCCTCTCCTGAAACCCTCCCCAAAGTGCCTCTGCTCTAGATTTAGCCAGATGAACCAGATGGTCAGAGCACACACATGGGGGTGGCAATGCCCATTGAGGGGCTGCATGTCGGCTCCCAGATTCCCCTGGGCTGCTCACTGGCTCTGCTCCCAGGACATCCCTCACAGGAGCCTGAAGCCAACACCCAAGCTGCCTGTCAGTTTGGGGCTCCAGAGCCCATGTAGGTCCTTGAAAAGTACCTTCAGGCTACTTGTCTCAAGAAGAGGCGTTCAAGCATGGCCATCCCGGGGACACCTGCTGGCCCCCAGAACTCACTCCTTTCCCACTGTGCTGGCACAGGGCCACTAGACAGAGCTGTTGGACCAGTGGACACACAGCTCCAGGGACAAGGCCTGGGACGAACAGCAAAAGATGGTGTGGTGTCAGGAGAGGCATGTGGGAGAGACTCGGGGTCTAGAATAGAGAATAGACCTCAGAGATGCTGCCTGTGGGACTGAGTTTTGTGACTAGAACCTCAGAACCCCAGATCCCCACTCTCCTGGGCTTCTGGAGTGCAGGGTGAAGCAGGTGAAATGGAGAATCTTCAGCTGAGCAAGTCACCAGGGAGGGGCAGGGGTCTTGCAGACCATTCTGGGCAGGCATGACGCCCAGGCAGAAGAAAAAGCAAACTAAGACTGGATTTCGCAATAAAGTAGGTCATGTTGTTAGTGGATCATTCTTGCTGACTTTATTTTGCTTGGGAATGCATTTCACTTTTAATTTTATAAGTAATGCATGGATACATACTGGTAAAAATTCAAAGAATAGCAGTGAACCTCATTATCTACCTTCTTCCAACTTCTCCCCAATCCCACCCCCCTTCTTGAAGGAAAAATCTCTATTATTAAGTTAGCATTTACGTCGATAGGTAGGTAGGGAGGTAAAGGATGGACAGACAGATGTGCTCCTACATGCTCACATCTCTCGCTGGGCAACATCTCCCCAGCGTGGCGGAGCCCACCTCACTCGCTGAGTAGCTGCTCGGGAGTCCCTCGGTCGTACTGCAGCTCTAGGGATGGAAGTTTACTTTCTTGTTATTGTAGTTGGCCCTTGAACAACTCAGGAGTTAGGAGCATCCACCAGCTGCTCAGTCAAAAAATCTGGATGTAACATATATCATGGCCCTCTGACCCTCTGACAGCTGTGTCTGTGGAACCCACGGACAGAAAAACAGTCAAGAAAAACAGTCTGCCTCCAAGAGGACCCAAGAGTTCAAGCCCGTGTTGTGCCAGATCAACTGTACTGACAACAAGCAACCTTTTATGTGGCTCTGGCAGATTGTGAAATGGGCGTAGGAGTGACTGGTGAGGGCAGGAGTCCCTTGGGACCCTGGGGGACCTGGTTTATGGAGACCTGGGTTGGGATTGAAGCCAGGCCATGGGACAATCTCCAAATGACCCCAGGCCTTGACTGGCTTCTCAGAGCAGCCACTGCTTCCGGACGGGTCCTGGTCTCCTGGGGCTGTGCCTTTCGCTATCCTTCATGGCCAACTTGAAACCCAGACTATAAGAGGCCACACTCCACCTTGTGTGTCTTCCAGGAAATGTGCAAACTGCACAGCCCAGCATGTCCAGCCCGGCCAGAGATGGAGCCCAATAATCTTCCTCTCACTGGCCCGATTTCCAACAGACGCGCTCTCTCAAAAAGGATTGCAAACTATATTCTTGCAGCAGCCCCAGCTGAGGGACAGATGCTATTTTGAGCTGTTTTCAGTAATTGGTTAATGCGGAGAGGAGTGGGAGGAAGGTACAAGGGCCTTTCTGGATGGCAGCTGACGTCAGGGGTGAGTTTACCAAGACGTGGTTTCCTGTGTGGCGTTGGGAACAGTTTCTCCCCCTGATCACAAGTCTCTGGGACAACTGGGGAGGAGGTAAATCCTTTGTTCTCAAATTTTTCATAGCGCCCCGGCCCCCCTGGGCTTTGGTTGTGGTCTGGGTCTCAGCGTTGGGTCAGAGATGCAGGCTGCCTGCCCAGGGGCCTCAGGAAGCTCAGTGAAGGGCAGAGGGCCTTCTTGCTTGTGTGTTATGAAGACATCGACTGGGGTCCCTGGTCTCTCCTGCTCCCATCTATTGCTTATTGATGGGGCTCCTCCTCCAGCAAAGGTCATAGGCGAGGTACTGCCAGCTGACCTTGTGGGGATGGGGATTCACAGACCCCGTGAGAGCAAGAGCTCCAGAGCTGTACATCCCTGAGTTTGTACCTGGCCTTGCACTCTTGATACCTAACCTCTCCGTGCCTTGATTTTCCCGTCTGAAAAATGGGCATGGTTATTAACGCTCTTCCCCCATAGAAGGTTAATAGATGAGACTCAGTGAGATGAAGCAGAAACATTTTGGGGGAGCAAATGCCTGGGGTAGGGCAAATGTGTGAGAGCTGGCGGCTGTGATTAGCAGGTTGTATTGTCATACTTGCTCTTTAGTTTTCTGCTACTTCCAGCAGGTTGTGAGTTCTTTTCCCCAGCTCAAATGGCCATCATAAGAAGTGATGGTTGTTATTTAAAGCCACCAAGTTCTGGGTTTTTTTTGTTTTTTTGTTTTTTTTTTTTTAAATACAACAATAGATAAATGATACAGGAAGCTTGGGAAGAGACGTCATAAGAGAAAAAAGAAGGAAAGGTGAGAATTTGAAGGCATGGTCAGAATTTGGGTGTAGAATTTAGGATTTCTAGGTTCAGAAAAAACAATTATAATTTCACCAGCAAAGGCTTTAGATGAGATGACTCAGGAGGGCTGAAGGGTCTTAAACACTGAATCTTGATGCTGATTCAACCGAAGTGTGTGTGGGGGGAGCGGGGGTGTTTAATGAAAGTAGCATTGAAGGCCACGTGTGTCACAGGAGGTCATGGTGAGCTCAGATTGTGAAAGGGTACCTTCCAAAACTGGGGTCAAGAGAGGAGGGCCCAGATCCCAGGCAAAGGTGAGCATGGCTTATGCAACCAGTGGTAGATTCTAAGGAAGCTCCGTGGGTGTCCTGCAGCACACTTGCGTTTGCAAACCACTTCTCTAAAGAATCCTGGGAAAGGGATGAGTCACCAATTCCAAATGTCTCCAATTTCAAAAATGGGGGAAATAAGACCCCAGAGAACATCAACCTTGGAAAAGCTCTCCCATTGGTTATTAAATGGATGATTTGTGGACACTCAGGGAAATGGTGAACACCAGGAACCAACATGGGCTCACTAACCAGGAGCCAAACCAAAATGATCTCATTTATCTATCGAGAGCCTGGCTGGGTGTAGTGACCATGTCCCAACCAGACGATTGATTCAGTTTGAGGTCTAAGGGAACCCAGTCAACAAGATATGAAGACAGACTTGCTTGGAACTTTGGAGAAAGAGAATCCAGTCTTTCTCTCCTTGGATGGAAACGAAGAAGTATTTTGCCCCAATTCCTCTGGCAGCCACCTTGTGAGTATGAGGGGAAGCAGACTCTGCATCTGGGGACGGTGTCGAGCTACTGAATCAGTCAACCTTCAGGCCACATATATCTCTGGCTTCTATCTTGTGTGACCATCAGTTTCCTTATTGTTTAAACCAGTCTGATTTATAGTTTCTTGTAACCCCCAAGGTTACAGATAGAAGAGGGATAACTTACACAAAATGCACTGCAGTTTCAAAAAGATATTTGACGACAGTGCTCATTTTTATGGGGAAAATGGAGAAATGACGTCTAAATAATATCACCAAGATTAACAGCCAGTAGATCTAAAGCTGACCAGAGACACCAGGAACCAACAGGGGTGGGCAATCCCATGCCTCCCGACAAGGTAGAATAAGCCAGGCAGTGTGGTTAAGACAGCCAGGTACTCATTCAGAAAGGTAAGAATTAGAACATCGCCTGAGACACCTCACTGATGCAGATCCCAAGTCCCAGCTTTGGTTCACACTCCCTTAAGCTACAGATGTTTCCCCCGGATCCCACAATCTGGAACCTCACCTCCTGGACAGGTGTGGTGTTTGCTGACGTTGGCATTTCTCCCCTGGCCTGCCCCTTTTCTCCTGGAATTGGCCTTTGCCTTTGCCTTCTTTCCTGGCATATCTCTGGTTTTGGGCCAAATAAGCAACTGAAGTGAACCAGAGTGATGCTTCCTAGACCAGAGTCACCTGGTAGGTGGTTTCTAGGCAACAGTACAAGATCCGCCCTCAGAATCTTGCCTGGCTTTCATCAACTACTTGGCAGAGAAAGTCTGCTTACCCATTTTGCAAACATCTCAAGGCTGAAAGGCTAGCTACTGGCTGACAGACTATAACTTCAACAAGATCTTGAAAGTAGCTGGAATAATAAGCTGTTTTTAAACCTCATATTTTAAAACCTCAACTGCAGAAATAGCTTACGGTAGTTTATGTTAAAAATAAGCTAACTAGCTAAAATCTAAAAACCCACAGTTTCTTTAGAACAGTCAATGATGCGATGTTGGGTGTGCACTCATAGTACAGGATCCAAACAACGGAGCTGATACCCCACGGACGGTGGAATTCTTAGGGGCGGGGACTGTATTTGGAAAAGGGGGTCCAGCAGGCATCAAAGGAGAGGGACACATAAGGGGAGGAGAAGGTGAGGCCCAGGGGAACAGGAGGAAGCCTCTCCAAAGCCCCGGAGCTCAGATCTGCGAGCAGTGAATGAATGTTACTGAAAAGCAGAATTAGATTCAGTCTGAGGAATGATTTTCTATACAATAGAATTTAGGAAAATATAATATGATTCTGCAGTGCAAGGGCTGTGGATTCAGGCAAGTACCTGGTTCAAATCCCAACCCTGCCACATGCTGGCTGCGTCACTGTAGAACAGTTGGTTTCTCTGAGACTCAGTTTAAGCTTCCATAGAATGGAGATAAGACCGCCCATCTCACCCAGTCACCTGTGATAGTCTACCTAAAGTGCTTAGCTTAGCACCAGGCCCAGACTCACTCAATAAATGATAGTTCTTATAATTAATAACAACAATCAGATGAGGTTCCAAGTAGGGTAATAGGTTCTCTATCACTGCGGTGTTAAGCAGAGGCTATATGTCAATATGTCAGTAATGTTAGAGCAGATTTTTATGCTCTGGGTTGGAAGTTGAAGGAGCTGATTTCTAAGGCCCCTTCGAACTATAATTCTATGATTTTAAGTTATTATAAGAACCTGGACTTCTGGTCAGGAATAATAAGCTGAAGCTTATTATTCTCGTAAAGAAATGTTACTGGACAGAGGTTTGGTGGACAGTGGAAGGAGTGGACAATCCCATCTTTCCTGGGATGCAGCAGGGAGGGTCTCAATAAGGATGAGCGTTGGGATGCTGGATCTGTGGTCACCAGTAATCAGGGACAGTAATCTATTGCTGGGATTGAAATTCCTGTTGGCCCAAGAGCCCTGAAGTTTCACTGTCTGTATTATTGTTCTAATAGCTCGTGGTGCATATCTGCGTATTGATGCACATGCGGGATTGTGTGTGTGTGCAGAGAACCACACCCCTCTCCTGAGGACATCTAGCTATCATGTGCGAAAATATACCATTTGATGGCGTAATAAAGGGGTGGACTCTGCCCTGACCCAAGTTTACGTGCATCTCAGCTTCTCTGTCAAACCTACCACAAGAGACAGGACCCTCTGTTGATTTCTGGAATGATTGCTCTTGGAGGGGAAGCTTGTTGATAAGGTGCTCACACCGCTGATTCTTCCAACTGCTGATGGTCAGGCTCTGTGGATTGGGATGTGAGAGCTTTGCGGAGGCCCCTACCCCGACTGGCCCAAAATGTCCAAAAACTTTCTTCTAGCACCTGGAATATGGCTTCAGCTCCATTGGGTTGACTCCTTTTGTAGACCTTTTGGCCCCTTTAAGAGTCACCCTGTGCTGATCTGTCACATGAACTCCCCTCTCCTGGAGGAAGCTTTGACAGACAAGTCAGCACTGGGTTTAGGACCTAAAGGGCAGAGTTACAAGGGTTCACTTACACAGCCCACCTACCACCTATACCGTGTGTCAGCAGTGCGCCTCCTGCAGGTAACATGAGGGCTTACCACCAACTCGGCCGGAAAATGAGAGGCAAACAACCAAATTCGCGTAAAGAAATGTTACTGGACAGGGGTTTGGTGGGGAGTGGGAAGGAGTGGACAATCCCATCTTTCCTGGGATGCAGCAGGGAGAGTCTCAATAAGGATGAGCGTTGGGATGCTGGACCTGTGGTCACCAGGGTGTGGCCAAAGTTATGTGGGGAAGGGAGCCATTTCTGGGAATCACTGCCCCCTCCACACAGACATGTGGGTAACTATCTAATAAAAACTCTGACTATTCTGCAGAAAACTTTCCCAGTCTTCTCCCAGGCAATATCTTCCAGCTGCACAGATGATACTATCACTCGTTCCATTTTGTAGACATGAACCCCAAGTCTTGGGGAGGTCTATGACTCACCTGTCACCAGTCAGGACATTCCAGAGCCTGGACTGGTTGGAACCAGGTCCTCAAATTCCACACGTCATGCCTTTTCCAGCACATCTGCTCCCTCTCAGAAGCCAGGACTTTGGCCATGGCTGGTCCACCGTGCTGTGGCCAGTTTCTCCTCATCCTTCCTGGGCTCGCACACATGGCCACTGAACGGCTTGAGACTCATGGATGGGATTTCATTTGGCTCCATCTTATACTGGCTGGCATCACTGCTGCCTCTGGGGCGCTCCTTTGGCTTACCCTATTTTCTCATGACTCTCTTAACTCCTAGGATGGCCAGGCTCACCTTGGAATGCCACGTGCAGCAGCGGCACCCTGGACAGGCTGACTGAGTGCAGGGCGGCTGTGCCCCAGAGCATGCCTGGTGGCTGAGCCGACGTGGGTGGCATAGAAGACTCTCCAGCTTCTGCATCACCTGGCTCAGCTGCCGTGGGGTCCGTTATAGACTCTCTCCTGAGTTATTCCCTATTTACTGTTGTGATTACTATTGATCCAGCCTCTAAATAGCAGAGACCCCAAGGCTCAATTGAGAGCATCAATCACATAGATAATCCCTTTATTTGTAATATTGTTACTTCTGAGACACTTTGGATGTTTCCTAACACCCCAGAGAAGTGGAGGAACTGGGCAGGATTTTTTTCTCAGGGGGAAACTGAGGTTCAGAGAGATGGGGAGGTTGGCCAAAGGCTACAGAGCAGAACAGGCTTCAGACTCCTGCTGCTGTTCCTCACTCAGCGCCTGGTGTTTCGTCTCCCCTCCTGCTATAGGAGCTGCGTTTAGTCAAGATCCTCAGCTCAGTAGAAAGTTCCCCAGTGTTCCACAAAGGCAAGGAGTCCTGAACAGGAACAAGCAGGTCTTGCACCTCTGCCTCTTTTCCCCCAGGCCAGGTGGCCCTCGGCTGGCCTCGTCTCCTTTGTGCTTCCGCCTCAAAGGGGAGCATAAGAAGCGTCTCTATTTTCTTCTCCATCCCACCCCGCAGGTGTTGAGATCTGCTTGGTGAAAGCTAAAAGGATCTTTTTCGTAAATGGGGTAGGGGGTGGGCGCTGGGGGTGGATGTCGCATCACAGATGCTTGCCTTTTCCATTCTGAGAATGTTGGCAGGAGAAGAGCTGAGGTGGTACGTGGGTACCCGCGTTTCCTACATGCACAGAACAGCATGTCTTCCAGTGGGGGCACGATAACCTCTCTCAGCAGCCAGTGGGGAGCAACTCTGTTCTCTCAGGGTCCGCAGGCTGGCTCCATCCACGGCCCCCTGTTGTGGGGTGGAGGCTGGCGGTGCCCATGGGCAGCGTCGTATCTGTTCTTCAGAGCCCAGGGTGTTTATAGTAAGCAGCTCTGGGGGACGCACCCTCCACCGAGCACACGCCTCCTCCCTAAACATACTGCCTCGCTCTTCCCTGCTGTGCTCGTTGGACTTTAGGGGTGCCTGTGCCCCTTTCCATCAGCCACCCTCTCCCCTGTGTCCCCACACTCTCATCTTCATGGCAGGGCAACCTCACCTGTTGGCAGAAGTCAGCATGAATCAAACCCCTGTTTCCAATTTTCCAGGCTCATAAAACTTGCCACTCTTGGCAAGATGGGGTGGCTCATCCCCTCTTTCATCTCTGGGGGCGAGCAGGCACAGATGCTGCTGATGGATGGGAAGTTTAGAAAAAGAAGCCTTGGAAATCGATAGAAGAATATACAAGCTATGTATCATGTGAGCGCCTCTTGTCTGTTCTGCAGTAAATCAAAAGTAATGAATGGCAGGTTTCTGCAGCCCGGGACCCCGGCCTGTCCCTGAGGGCGGGCTTGGCTTCGTGGCCGGGTTTTCATAGTCCGCGCACATATTTTCTGCTTCAGATGACCTAAAAATAAGGCCTGATACTGATTTTTCTCTTTTTATATCTCTGCCCCCACCTCAACCCTTCTCCTCTTTAATTTCCATCATGTCGGCGCACGGCGTCCCTTGCAGAGGAGCCACGCGTGGCAAGAGAGCGGCCTGGGGGCTCCGGGCAGGAGCGGCTCATCCCCAGGGCGGTGACTGAGATATGAGCAAACTCTGATCCTGCTGCAGTTTGACCAGCTCAGTGCCGCGAAGATGATCATCTCGGAGGGTCCTCAGATATGGGCTGTGGGCAGCACTTGGCTAACAAGTTGCTTTTGGGTTTGCATAGGGGGCTGGAGAGCAGGGGGCGTCAAGAGGCCCCTACGCCTTCCTCACCTACCTGCCAGGTGGGGCGCATGTCTCTGCTTCAGTGGACACGGCCCCCTCCTGCCTCTTCTCTGAAGGATCCCTTCACCCTCTTGCTCTAACCGAAGTCCTCACATGGGGGGGTCTCTTTTCTCTCCCACTTGAGCCTGGAGGTAGAACATGGGCCTCCAATTCCTCACCGCTCACCTTCCGAGAGGTGAAGCTTCCTTCTCCTGACAAGCACCCAGATTTGACTTTTGAGCCGAAGCCTCTTCTACCCATTGCCCCTCCAAGCTGCTGTCATCTCTGACTGTGGGGACCCCGCTCCTTCTTGAGTATTTTTTTAAGGATTTATTTATTTATGCATACAAGAGCTGGGGTACAAGCCAGAGATGTAGGGGGTGAGAGGCTTCACCAGAGACAGAGTGGGGAACAGAACAGGCAGACTGACGAAATACACTGCTGAGGGGAGCAGCGGGTGAGACAGGAGAGGTCTGCTGCGCCATATGGGTCACCTCCCTGGCCGAGGATCGAACTTGTGCTGTAGTAGCTGTGGATAGCTTCGTAGGTTGCATCTTAACCCCTTGCGCCACTAGGGAGGCCCCCTCCTTCTTGAGTATTTTAGCTCCAGGATCACAGTGATTCTCTCCCATCAGACATAATTAATGGAGGCTCTTCCAACAGCCTAGGCCCTCAGCTGGCTTTCTTTCACCCCCAAACCCCCAGCCACTCCTCACGGTCTGAGCTTGGACTCTGTCTTGTCCTTACCAGCAAAGTCCATCTCTCCACAGTCTCCACCGGCAGCTCTACTCTCCAGCGCCCATAACCTGTCTCTTCAGTTCACACCACACGTTTCACCCTCCAGTCCCACAGGGACCTATAATTGGTGGGTCCTGGCCGCTCGTCACCTCCCGTCCTCAGGTCTCAGTGGTGTTTCCTCCATTTCCTGAACAACCTCCTGCTCATTGCACACGCTCTCCACTCAGCCAGCTCTCACTTCCCAGTCACTTAGCAAACCTCCCCGCTACCCCACCTTGGTGCCTGCACCTTGCGAGGAGTGGTGGGAAGCACCCAGAAGCAATGCCCACCGCCCTTGGAGTGTGTGATCCCTGAACCCCAGGGGGCATCGGCTGCTGGCTGGCACCATGCATCATTTCTCTCCTCTGTCCATTCCTTCCCCTGCTCTCCCAGAGGAGGATTTCACACTTCCCCTCTCTCCTTAAGCCGCCAACACCTCCCTTGCAGCCTCATCTCCACCGATGACCTTGCTATCTCGGCGCTGAAAAAGTGGGAAGAATTGAAAAGAGTCTTGGCAAACTCCCACCCCACCCACTTGCCCACCAAGCCTGTTCCTCGGTTCTGCCTCTCTCCGGTGCTGGGGGTGAGCTGGCCCCACCCCTACCCCCTCCTCTGGCCAAGGCCAACCCCACCGCTGGGCCCAGGGCCCCACCCCCTCACCTACGCAAGGCCACCCCTGGGTGCTCTCCCTGCTCTGTCCTGCATCACTGGCTTTTCACTCTCTCCTGGCTCACCCCTAGCGCGTGCAAACCTGCCAGGGTTGCCCCCAACTTTAAAAACATCAGAAAAAGAAAACCTGTGCTGGCCCCTCTCTCCAGGTAGTGCCAGCAACATTCCTTGGAAGAGTCTCCCCCACCCAATCTCCTTCCTCTGTTCTTTTAAAGCATTTGGCAGCTCACCCTGCCAGCCCACTGGACCCCGGGGTCCTCAGCAGGGTCACCCGTGCCTTCCATGGTGCTAAATTCAACATCGAGTGCTCGGGTCCCTCTTTCTTGACCCTCAGCAGCACTGGGCAGGAGTGGCAGCTGCCCTTTTCCTGAAATGCCTCACAAGCGTCCAGATCCCAGCACTCCTGGTTTTCCTCATCCTTCTCGGCTTCTCGGGTGTCCTTTGCTGGCTCCCCTGCAAGGCTCCAACCTGACAGTCTAGGCACCAAGGACTCCCTGGGCACCTCTCCTACCTTCCCCTCCATCCACAGACCCTCCGTCATCTCCAGGGACCCAGCCTTAGATTGGCCCTAGTGCCATCTCTGTGGCGGCAGCTCCAAATTTACATTCCTTGGCACTGAAGCTCATCCTTGACATGCCCCTCCCCTGCCTAAACCACTCTCCCCTCCCTGAAGGGTAAACCCCCCAAATCCTGAGTGGGGTGTAAGCGCTCCTTCAGTCTCTGCCTCCTGCCCTCTGTTTCTCATCGTTAGCTCTCCGTCTGGCACTGTCTTGCCCTGGATTCTCTGATTCTGCAAGGACACCCCACTGCTGCCCGCCCTCGGGTCTTCATACACACTGTCCCTCCCAGGACCCCAGCAGCCTCCCTCTCCCCCTCTGATTGGCTAACTCCTATTTCCCCAGCACCTCAGGGTGCTGTTCTGCCACCCGGCCTAGGGACATGAGGGTAGATGTCCCTTCTCATGCTCCAGCCACAGCCTGTGCTCAGTTCTCACTCAGTCCTTCCTGCTGGCATGTCCATCGCTGGGCTGTGAGTACCTGAGGGCAGGTGCTGTCCCATCGGGGAAGACTGGGTGCTCCCTCCCCGGATCATTCCCTCGTCCTTCCCATGATGCTGCCCAGCTGCCTTCTGCTTCCTCATGGCCCAGGGTGGCCACGCAGCCAGTCCTGGCCATTGGGGTACAGGCGGAGGGTTCCTGGGAGAGCTTTGCTCACCTAAGACAACCACTTCTGACGTCCTTCCTTGATATGAAGCCAGAGGTGAAGGGGCCATTTGTTACCATGTACGATAAGTCACACGCTAGAAGCAGAGGAGGTGAGGCCAGAGGAAGCAGGCGACAGCATGGAGCTTTGGGACCTAGACTCTGGATCCTGGTGATGTGGAAATAAACAAAAACGCACCTTTAATGAGGCCACCCGTTCTGGTCACAGTTCTGTGACTTGCCACTTAACATGAGCCTAAAACAACTCCCAAAGTAGACGGAGCTCCTGGCCCTGGAAGACATGCTGGGAGGTGAGAGAGCATAGGGACAATCCCCTTCTCCAAACCCACTTCCTACTTCCCAGCCTTCACCTGGACCGCCCTCCTCGTCTGCTCCTCTCCCACCCCATTTTTATCTATCAAAAGGAAAATTCCTTTTTTTTTTTTTTTGAAGATTTATTTATTTATTTATACAAGCACTGGGTACAGTCAGAAGTGCTGGAGGGTGAGAGAATTCACCAGAGCCAGAGCAGGGAAAAGAACAGGCAGACTGACGAAGTACACTGCTGAGGGGAGCAGCGGGTGAGACAGGAGAGGTCTGTTGCGCCATTTGGGACCCTCGCTGGCAGCCAGGGATCGAACCGGCGCTGCAGAGGCTGCAGGAGGCTTTGCAACCCAGCGCTCAACCGCTGTGCCACCAGGGGAGGCCGGAAAGGAAAATTCTTTCAAATCCCAGTGCAAATGCCCCCTTTTAAGTTGGCACTGACCCCTCCCTCCCTCTTCATGTGGATCCCCCATCTGCCATGGGAACCCCTGTGACTGGCACTCTTGCCATCCATAGCTGGGATTTCCCTGCTAAGAAGGCCTGGAGAGAAAGCCCATATGTTTACTTACTTCCCCACCACACCCCAAAGGCCCCCGCCTCTAAAACCCTGTCTTATACATCATGGAAAATCAATAAATATTTTTCGGATGAAAGCTGTGGCTGCTCAGGAGCCAACCATTCCTGACCCCGTCCCCCACGTCCGCACGGCTCTTGCAGTGACTAGTTTAGGTCGCTTGTCTGGGGTGTGTGGTCTCGAAATATATGCAAAGCTCATGTTTGTCAGAAATCATGAGCAAACCTGGGTCTCTGGGCTCTTCTCCCCATCCCCAAGACATTGCCTGCACCTTAGAGAGGGTGGGGGTGGAGCAGATGCTGATCAGATGCTTGATTTGGGGCTTCAGCTGAAGATTGCTGCTGACTTTGGTGGCGTAACGCCTGCCCCCCCCCCCCTTCTCTCTGAAGGCCTTCCAAACTTGCAGGGTGGTTTTCAGAGTCTTGATTCCCAAGACCCCATGCAGAGATTCCAGAAGCACTCTAGGGGCCTGGTTTTTATTTCTTAAAGCACATTTCCTAGAGCTCATCCAAGTTCTTGGTGGCACAGCCTCTTTTAATCCATCCTATTGCCCCTAATTCCTCTCCAAATGTCTTCTCTCTCATCTGCTTCCTTCTGGCTCCTCTTTTCTCAGATGATTTCCCATTCGGGGGCAGACGACTTCTAGGAATCTCTATAGGAACTTCCCTAGAAACACAATTCAAGACAAACGGAACCCTCGGGGCCTCATTCTTTAGAACTCAAAGGCAGGAGATAGTCCCAGAAACAGAAACATTTGTCCTAACACTTGTGCAAAAATCTGGGTCTTGACTGTTGGGAATCTAAGCCCATAGATTGATTGAACAGAGGATCTAAGAGCCCATCTGTTTCCAGGGCCCAAACTCAGATGCCACAAAGACCAGGAAGGTGATGTAAATGAGTAATGTGGGGTTCAGATAATAAATGACCATGGACACCCAGCTTTCATGCTGGAGATTGCCTTTGTCTGGATTCCCCAGAAAGCAGAGCCTGAGGCAAATACTTTCCTACTGTGATTTTATCTGGAAGTGCAGAAGTAGGGGCGAGGTAGCAGGGCTGGGAAGGAGAGAGAGACAATACAAGGAGACGAAACCACTCTGGCCACCACCAAGGGCAACGTATTGCTCAATCCGGTGGAACTGCCCCCACGAAGCTCAAGAACACACTGTCCAGGAGGACAAAGAGGGGGGCTTTAGTTTACCAGCTTCAATATCCCTTTGTCAAAGGTTGGCACCAGGGCACTAACCTCCTCGAGTGCCAAGGCACAGCTCCGGCAGCCCGTGTGCCGGTGTTGGCAGGACAGGAAGGGAGAGGTAGGGGTAGGTATGTAGGCACAGGGCATGGGGCATGGCCCTCAGGTAGCCCATCTGCGTCATCCATGGTGGTGGCAAAGAGATGCCAACACAGTCCCCCCCACCGTGACTTTCTATCACACCTGGCATTCAGAACACATTTTGCCTTTTTGGCGCAAAACTGTATCTCTTTTCGGAAGACAGACACAAATACAATCAGAGTGCCCTTCAAGATGGTACCAGATAGAATCTTAGAGAGACTTAAGTAAGAGGGTTAGTGAAACAGGCAATAGTCCTCACAGCTGTAATTGATGTTCCCCATCTATCTCCACCCTTCACCCTAGATTTCCCTCACCCTTAGCCAACACCTGACTGGTCTGGATTGCTAACCTTGTGGGACCAGACTTTTAATCCCTGAAGAGTCCGGGATGTTAATGCTTTGCGCTTGTCGAGTCATGATTATCATTATCACAGATGCACTGAGAGATACTTCTAAGTTCTAGAATGTTCTTTGCTCCTATTATGTAGCAAAAATCCTAGCTCCTCATGGTTAATGTTGTGGCTAATAATCCTGCCAACACAGTGACTGTTTTCTTCACTCACTGGGTCACTGGCACAAAGAGCCCAGAGTATCTAGGTAGTTGGTATAACTTCGGCTCAGTGGTACCCCTACTTTGTCCTCTGGCGGAAGCTTGCATTATCCAGTAGCCAGGACCTCTTTTCCGTATGAGCCTAAGATTTCAGGGAAAGGAGACACAAACTTCTCAAGTGAGTCACCGGGAACAATGGTGAGAAAAACCAATGCTACTTCTCCCCCTTGATGCTCAGCTCTGTGCACTCCAGCTGCTGGGAAAGCAGTGTCAGAGATGGGTCATTATGCCAGCACAGGTACTGCTGACAAAGGATAGTGCCCCAAGCCAGAGGGTCCTGTCCCTAAGCTGGTACCTCAGCTTAATAAGATGTTCAACCCCTCCTTAGAGTGACTTCTTCAGGGTGCTGGGGTACATGGTAAGACCCTGGATCTCATGACCATGAGCCTGATACATACCTTTGGGTGACTTAGGCTTCTTGGTGTGAGACAATGTCGTATGGGATCACAGGTATTTTGCACACCCACAGATGCCGATAAGTGGAGAGTCTGTGGACAGATGAAAAGCCAGATCCCACAAGGCTAGCAGCCCAGACCAGCCAGATGCTGGCCAAGGGCGAGAGAAGACCCGATCCCGAGTAGTACCAGTTCTGGAAAGGATGCATTATTGCTCCTCCCTGGATTCAAAGGGTCTGACATGCCAGCCCACCATCAAGTGGCTGAGTCTCCTTCAGGGCTCAGCGTGGGTCCGTGCTCTTGGCAGCTCACGTATTCTCCTGTGGCCACTGCAAGGTGAGTCTTGCTGAGAGGGGATCTGGGCTGCTGGCCCACATATGGCCTCCATCCCGCTGTTAGCGGGCAGAACGAGGGACACCCTAGCACCCCCAGACCTGCCTGCTTTTAAAGGGTTCAGCCATCTGCCGCATAAAGACAAAGTATACTCTTAGTGCATAAGACCTTTAATAGAAAAGAACTTTAATGCAATTCGTGTGCAATAGAGAGGAGAGAATACAGTTAAAATAGTTTCCAATTAAGCACCCGAAGTTACCCATCCCCTCGTGGGAAAATGCCCCGCCAAACAGGGTTGGACAAAGCAGGGCCCCTGCAGCCTGAAAGCTTGACACAAGTCTAAGGCACCTTCTGGGGGGGACCCATGGAAAGGGGCAGAAGGGGCCAAGCAAGTCTGGAAGGAAAGGCACAAAATCAAAATCAAGACAAAGGCTGCCGTTATCAGTCTCCCCACGATCTGTCACCCATGTCCCTTTCAAGAGTCTTCTTCCATGTCCCCAAGCCCCTGGTGCAAGGCCAAGGTCAAGAACCTAGCGTGGCTTCTTCTTCACATGTTGTTGCTCCAGGTGCCTCCTCCAAGTCTTCTAGTTTCTTCTAATCAGCTTCCCCCACTGCTCAGCTCCACCCTTCCTCGGGTGGGGCAGGGAACCTGGAACCTCCCCTCTGCGGGGATTACACCAGGACAATTCCACCATCCCCACATTGCACCTGCGCTAGGGTGACTGATGAGAGACGCGGCTGACGTCCCCTGGGGGAGTCACCCTTGCCACTGGCCTCCTGAGACCCTCATCTGCCGTGGGTGCTTCTGGTGGTGTGAATGGGACATCCGCAGGCTGGTGCTACCACCATGGTCGCCCACATGCCTCCTCGCAAGACGACCTCATTCCTGATAATATGATGGGATTGTTTTTATGCTCCCGACTTAGCCTCCGGGCCACCTGCCACTATCCTGGAGCCTGTGTGTATCTAGCCATCCATCAGACCGTATTTCCTTCTATAAAAAGCAGACACCTGAGTGGTTTGGCCAGCTAGTAAAATGTTCCATCGCCTCTGATCTTCAGGGCCATTTCCTGCGATCACCAACATAATGTGCTCATCGACTTGTTGTTCAGGCCCTATTACTTCCTCCTCCACCTGGCACGAGTAGGGAACCCCCTTGAGTGCACAGGTGTGAGTGTGGAGAGCGGCGTGGAGAGACAGGTAAATCACATGGGGCTCTGTTTAACTGCTCATTTGACTGATTTATGCCTTTTGGCTGCAGGTGGGCCTCTTCCTGAATATACCACATGCCCCATACGGTGGACTCTGGCCTCTGACTCTGCAACCCAGTGGAGCTGATAAGACGTCTCACCAACGGTGCTATGCGGGCTCAGCCTCTCACAGGGCCAGGAACACACCAAAAGAAGCATCAGAAGGCAAGCTGCGTTCTTCAGCTCAGGGTGTGCGCCACCCTCCCCTACCCAAGTCCTCGCAGAGCCCCCACGTGGCCGCGCCCAGGGTCTGGTCGGACAGCTGATCAGTGCCAGTCAGGGCTGTTTGTGCCAGAGTCAGAGCCTCCTGCAGAGCCTTCTATTGCTTTGGGCCCCACTTGAAATTGGTCCCTTCTCAATCACCCAGCAAAGGGGACAGAGCAGCGTTCCCCAATATGCCATATACTGTGTCAAAAATCCAACGCATTCCACCGAGCGCTGCACTCCCTTCTTAGTGGCAGGAGGTGAGCCAGGCAAAACAGTCGGTCTTTTTCTTAGAGGTGTGACCTGGAAAGCTCTAAACTGCTGCACCCCTAAAAGCACCCCCAACAGGGCAGGCTCCTTGATTCCTACATGGTTCTCTCCCACCTCTGCTTCACAAGTGTCTCCCCAGATAGCGCGCGTGGGGTTTCCATCCTGTGCTCGCCAGGAGCAACCTGCACGGAGTCGTCAGTGTAGCCAGCCGGTGTGACACGCTGCAGAATTCAAATGCAATGGGCCTGTGGTCCCCTCGGACTACGCAAAGAGAGAGAGAGCAAGGGACTTAGCGCAGCCCCAGGGGACGAAAACAAGCTTGTGTGAAAGTGAGCTGCTTTTGGCCCTCCCCATGGGTGAGGAAGAGGGTGTCTGCCTGATGGGTAGTCTCATACCAGTGGCCAAGGCTGTTTGACCTGCTCTAGTAAAATGACCACATCTGGCACGGAAGCTGCAGCCGGGGTGGCCACTTGGTTACGTTAATGCTGCTCCACCGTCATCCCCGTGATCAATTTGCTTTCAGCAGAGCCAAAATGCTGAGCAGGATGAGGAAATGATGGGGGGCACCAACTCTGCAACCCCTAAGTTTTTAATGGGGGCACCAATCTCTGTAATTTCTCCCAGAATGTGGCAGTAACTCTTCTGATTTTCTGTCCTGGCTGAGAAGGAGCCGAAGGGCACTTTCAGGGCCTCCCAATGGCCTCTCCCACCACAACAGCCCTTTACTCACATTGGTGGAACCAAATGGGAGGCCTCTGCCAGCTCCTGCTTCTCTATCCCAATTACACGCTCAGGGCCTGGGGAAATGACCGTGGGCTTGGCCCTTGCATCCGCTGCAAGGTGGACTTGGACCCAGGCCCCTTTGCTACCTGTGTTCTAGAAGCTCCCATGCTGAACAGGAAGCCGCAGCAGCAGGTTGCACCCTGCATCTAACAGTTCTGGGAACGCACAGGCTGCCTCTCCCTTCATGCAGTCACTTGAGCAAATGACTGTGGTCCTGTGGGTCAGGATGGAGGGAACAGATCATAAACTCGCATGGTCCTGCCTCCAGATGACCTCCCTTGCCAATCTATCAATGACTGAGTCTGGATTTAGATCTGGAATGCAGGCGAGGGTCGGATATCACCCCCTGCTTACCATCTCTTGCTATTGAAGAACGATTAGATGAGCAGCACCCTTGCCGACCCCCCATCTTCCTCCCAGCCCTGCGTGCGAGCACCACAGCACCCTTGAAGGTGCAGCTCTGGTGCCCCTGGTTGCTGCACTAGCCTCACTGCCTGTGTTGCCTCTAATGCCAAAGTGCCTCCAGGCGGCCTCTGCTATTCCAGAATCCTACCAGGCACACCGGTAACAGGGACCCAACTCCTTTACCTGCCCGGCCTGCAGGGCAGCCACCATGGAATTCTCAGGTGCTGGTGCCCCCATCCCACCTTACCAGCACGTCCCCTATTGACTAAGGGAGGGGGTTCCTCTGGCCCCTCCTGGAGAAAATACCTGTATTCTTTTCCTAGGGTGCACCACAGAGCCCCACAACCAAATGACTTGAAACAGCAGACATGTCTTGTCTCTCGGTTCCCGAGGCCAGAGGTCTGAAGTCAAGGTGTCCAGGGCCCTCCAAAGGCTCTGGGGGAGGATCCTCCCTGGTCCTGCAGCTTCTGTTGGCCTCAAGCATTCTTTGGCTTGTGGCTGCATCGCTCCAAATTCTGTTTCCACTTCTCTGGGTCCACTCTTCTTAAAAGGATGCCAGGCAGAGCAGGGCTCCCTGCAGTGACTTAATTTGCTTTCGCTTCCAAAGACCTATTTCCACACCTGGTCATGATCACAGGTCCCAGGGGTTAGACATCACCACAGACACAGTCTGACCTCTAACAATAAGCGACTGGTAAGTTCCCAGTTCTACACGCAAAGTTCATTTAAAAATCCTCTCTGAGCTTCTGACCCCGTCAGAAGTCCCAGTAGCACCTGAGCTAGAAAGTACAGTCTTGGCCCCGGTGGCTGCCCTCAGTCCACGCTGAGGAGGTTCTGGCATTTCTACTCATATTCTGCAACTCATTGTCCATGGCCAAGCGCCAAGAACCACAACATCATGCTGTCGGGACCTGCTCTGGGTTGGAACACTCGGTCTGGAGTCCTGGGTCAGGGCCGCCTCCCCTGCCCCACGCCCCCCCTACCCAGCACCTGCGAGTCCACGTGCCCAACTCAGCCTGTCCCAGCAGCTCCCCCCGCCGGGACCCGGCCTTCCTTCGGCAGGTAAGCGCTTCCCCCTGGCCAGGACCGTGCTCGCCAGCTCAGGATGCACTGAGAGTTGACCCTGGTCACTGGCCTGGAGGCAGCAAATGGGGAAGGAGCAGATGTGGGGGAGAACAAGAATCATCTTGTGAAGCACCTGCCTCAGGTGAAGTCATGGGGAGCTGTCTGGCCGGAGAGGCCGCCCCCTCCATCAAGGGGAAGGTGACTGCTTTTCCCAGTCTGAAGGGCTCAGGGCCTGGAGATTGAAGATTCTCCGGCCCGTCTACCCATCCATTCCACCGCAGGATTCAGGGCCCCACGCTTGAGTTAGCAAGACTCCATTTTCTCTTTTTCTCAAGGCTTTCAAAAGGCACTTGACACAAAAATTATCCTGTTCCACAGCATCATTACTTACCACAGTCCTGTACTGTTCAAGAGCCACGCTCATGCCTCCGCTTCCGCCCGGCCCTCTGCGCAGGGTTCTACAGCCGGGCGTGTGGGCGGTGACGACGTCTGGGCAGGCCAGGGTCATGACCTCCCGACAGTTCATCAGCGGTGGCCGTCCTGTTGCCAGAACCCCAGTGAGAAATCCCACTCCGGTAGCTCACCTGGAGGGCTGCTGTCTAGGCCCACTCTGGACACCAATGTCTCCTCCCCGGGGGCACAGAAGGCCAAGTCTGAGGCCAAGGCCCATGTGCTCTCCAGTTGGGGAGAGCCGTCCAGGGAGGAGCAGGAGACAGAGCCGCTGTGAGGACACATTACTGAGCCGGCTGCTGCCAAGTGCGACTGATTGCTCAATCTTGCAAGACCATTTCAAGAAGCTGTATGTCTCGGGAGCATCTGCTGGGAGGGAGGACGAGGGAAGAATTTTCCACTAGCTCCCATTTTCCATTGATCAAAGTTTTGCCTCACTGGGCATGGACACACCCCCGCCCCGGCTCTCAGGTTGCTCATATGCACCGCGGGATAGGCTCGGCAGGGTCCATATTGCATCAAAAGTGCAGCCCAGGGAGATAAGGTGAGGGGTCCAGGACCCACAGCTCTGCCTAGTTTCACCTGCATGAAGTCAGGGAGACCCCGTCCCCACCTGCCCCCGCCACCCTAGGACTGGTACCAGGAAAGGTTCTGGAAACTGGAGGCAGATGAGATGGAGAGGCTCGGATGGTGTGGAGTGCGGGTTGATGGAGAGACTGGGGAGCGGTGGGTCCACAACCATGTGGAGGGAGTGGGCCTCTGCTGTGGGCCCCAGCTAATGACTAGGGCTCCTGATTTTTTGTCAAGGAAGTTAGTTATCTGAGTTTTCTCAGATTTAAAGCACAATGTGGGTCAACCATGCATGTTTCCCAGAAAACATGTCTGAATATTGCCTTGGTCCCAGTGGCTGGTAATTTCTCATCTATTCATCTCAAGCAGTGGCGGCCAGGAGGTGATGGGGCAGAGCTGCCCCAGTGCTGGCTCTCTGACTCCCAGACCAGCGCTGACTTAGGAAGGCTCTGCCTTAGTGCTCCTGGCCTCTAGCACAACCCCTCCTCTGCCTGAGCCAGGCTTTGCTGTCTGCAGGATCTAGTGCATGGGCTGAGGACCTTTTCTGGCAGAGTGAATCCATGCCCTGCCCTGCCATGGCTGCCCCTGGCCCTCAAGTCCCTGCCAGGCCCTTGGTCCCAGTGATTCTTGGCTCTATTGGCCTGGCTGGCGAGATGGAGTCGGTGGATTCCCACCACACTGCCAAGCTGAGATCCCCGGCCCATCAATCCTGCTTCCCCATTGCTGAGGACACCCCGAGTGACAGATGAAGGCCCCGGGCCATGAATCATCTCCCTTACATTTTCCCATCTCCCAGCCAGCTTCCTGGAGCTGGAAGATGAATGTCTGAAGAATCTCACCTGCTCTCTTGAATAATTTTCCTTTAAAAGAGGCCACTTATCAGTAATCCATTACTCACCTTTGTTAACATAAACAAGGCCTGGGAATGGGGAGGGGCGGGGCAATGGGGCCTGCTCCTCCTCACGGTAGCTACCATCCACACTCGGCCGTTCCCTCCTCCCCATGCCCAGACCTGGCCTCCAACCTCGGTTCTGCCTTCCTGCTGTGGAGTAAAGCAAGCCAGGGTCTTGAGGAGGGCTGCTCCAGCTGGTGGTACCCACTCTGGCAGATGGCATACAGCTGTTCCTGGTGACATCTGGATGAGCACAATCAGTTCCAATTGACAATTTCTTTTAATCTTGAATTAAATGTCACATGCCGCCTCTTTCTTTTACGGCCCATACACATGTCTGTCTGTGTCGTCTGCAACCACAGGATAAGATATCGCTGGCCAGGAACCCCTTCTGTGAGGGCTGGCCTTGTCCCTCTGCAGTCTCTGCTGCTTGGCAGGAGCGCCAGGGAACAACTGGATCGGCAGGAATAACCCGGGAAGGATGAACGCCGGATCATAAGACAAGGCCCACGGCAGATAAAGGCGAACCTGGGCTGATCCTTTTGACTCTGGGGCACTTCTTGGTGAAACGTGTGTGGCACCAAGTGGGTACTTGGAGGTTTTGCCATAGGTGCAAGTCAGAGGTGTGGTTCCAGAAGGGTCCTATAGGATGACAGCTGGCAGGACCCGGGGCAGGACAGGCAGGGAAGCCCCCACCCCTCCTAGTCTGAGCAGAAGCAAAGAAGACAGAAGTAGACAAAGGTTTGGGTTCAGTTTGTCCCCTGACTAGTGACTGGCTAACGCGCTTACACCAACACCAGCAAACCTGGAAGAAGAGTATTCTGGGAACCTCATTCCTAACATCAGGTCCTTTCCTGTGTCTCCTACGCACAGAACCTCAGCCCACAGTGACCACAGCAGCGTCCCACAGACCCCTCAAGGATGTTCTTTCTTTTTTTTATTTAAATATTTTATTTTATATAATTCTTACATCTTTTTTCATCTTTGCACAATGTATGCATTTTCATTTTGGTTATATTCCCCATACAATTGCACGCCCCCCTTATTTTGACTCTAGTCCTTCCTTCCCCCTTACCCCCCACCCCATAGTGTGTCTCTGGTTTGTAGTTGCTTGTTGATTTTGATTTTTACTTTGCACTGATTAGTCTTTTTCCGGGTCCCTTATTTAAGTTTTCTAGATTCCTGCTATGAGTGAGACCATCCGGTATTTTTCTTTTTCTTTCTGGCTTATTTCGCTGAGCATGATCCCTTCTAGCTCCATCCATGTTGCTGCAAACTGCATGTGTTTATCTTTTTTGAATGCTGAGTAATATTCCATGGTGTATATGTCCCACATCTTCTTGATCCAGTCATCTATTTTTGGGCATTTGGGCTGTTTCAAAAGCTTAGCTATTGTAAATAGTGCTGCTATAAACATAGGGGTGCAGGTGCTCTTTGGAATTGATGTTTCTGTGTCCTTTGGGTAAATACCTAGGAGTGGAATTGCTGCATCATGTGGAAGCTCTATGTTTAGTAGGTCCAGAAATCTCCACACAATTCTCCATAGCGGCTGGACCAGTTTGCACTCCCACCAGCAGTGCAGGAGAGTTCCTTTTTCTCCACAGCCTTGCCAACATTTGTTGTTGCTAGTTTTGAGATACCATCTCACACCAGTGAGAATGGCACATTAAATTAAAAGGATGTACTTTCTACAGCTCTCCTGTCATCTACTCTCATTGGCTGTGGGACATCTTCAAATAATAAATCTGATCATGCTTCTCCCTTAATGAAAATCCTTGAATGGTTTCCCATTGTTTTTGGATCAAGCCCAAAGGCCTGAACGTAGCCGGTAGCATACCCTGGCCTCTGCCTGCCCTTGGCCCAGCTGCTCTCCCCCTCCCCTTTGATCATGCCCACAGGTCACCTTTCACTTCTAGGGAGCCTTCTGCTTCTTCCTGCCCCAGGACCTTTGCACGTAGTCCCTTTACCTGTACCACTCCCTGCCCTCCATGCCCCTCATCCCCCAACCTCTGCCCCCAGCCTTCTATTTACTTAACTCCTATTTATCTTTCAGACCTTAGCTTAAGTATCGGGCCCTTCAGGAAACTTTCCTCGCTGCTCCAGACAGGATTAGATACGCCGTGTTCTCACAGCTCCCTGACCTTCCTGTTTCATCAGTGCACTTGCAGTGCACATGAAGGATGGCTGCTGTCCTGTTTAGTGTTCCTTCTCCAGTGGTGAGTACGGAGAACATGCAGAAAAGCCCTGGATGGGTGGGTGGCTGGGTGGGTGGGTGGGTGGGCGGGCAGATGACTGGGTGGATGGGTGGATGGGTGGATGAATGTAGATGAGGGAATCCCAGACCTGACATTATCAGCAGGGAGGGCTTCACTGAGGCCTCCTGTCTCCCAGGCTCTGCCACCTTCAATCTCTGGCTCTTCCTCTGCTGTGGGAGGTCTCTGTCCTCCCTGACACCTTCAGAACCGCCATCTTTCCTTGTCTTTTCCGAATCCTGGAACTGCAAGGTGCTGGCTCTGACCTCAGGCCCACCCCTTATTTAGTTTCAGGGTGAAAAGGCTCTCTTAAGGCCCAGGAACCCCAACCTCGCCTATCTTTTCCTGCAGGGGAGGATGTCAGAGTAGAGCACCCCCCCAGCTATGTCTTTTTCTCCACCTCCCCGCTCCTCCCCACCCTCAGGGAAAGGCACAGAGTTCTCACCGCCCAAGACCGGCTCTTCACCCCAGTCTGGGGCCACAGTCTCATCCCAGACAACACTGGCATAGGTAGAACAATACAGCACATTTGCAGTTCACTTGCTGCTTCATCCTTCTGTCTCCAACGACCTGAAGTGGGACCAAAGCCAGCATGACTTTAGGGAGGTTTGGGGATTCTTGCACAGGATGGTGTCAGGCCTGGCATCCTCATTGTCAGGAACCAGCTGTCTGGTGGTAGAAGCTTTACCCTTTCTCTGAGAGTCTTTCTGTGATCATTTGCATAGATTTGCATGCCCGGTGCAGCCATCGATCCCTGGTCTGCAACCTCTGACTGCGGATCCAGGCGCCAACAGGCTGGTTTTCTTTGGCGAGCAGCCTGGCTGTCCCTAATCCTGCCATCCCAGCCTCCCACCCTCTCCGGCCCCTCAGAATTGTGCTCTGCTTCTTGCTTGTCTAGTCAGCCAAGCAATGGCAGCTCCACTGCTCCGCACATCTCCCCACTCAGGGCAGGGGTATAGTCAGTGTCCTGCTCCCGACCACTCACCCCCTTTGTCCTCATCCCAGCCCAAGTGGAAAGGGCTTGGTAATGTGGCATTTGTTAGCTGATTCATCCAATAGTTTATTGAACATCTGCTAAGTGCCAGGTGCTATGCTTGGAGGTGCAGAGAGATAGAAGGTAGAGGGGCTGTGTTGAGATGCATGCTCCCTCCTTGCTGTTTGTGAACCCAATAATCTGGAGTGGGGTCTCCTCATGGTCCCCACTCTACCCCCTCTCAGCTGGACCTGAAGCATCATCCTTAACCCTCTAGTGCCTCCATCTTCAACATCACCACATAGTCTGACTACCAGGGGTCCCATCTGCCTACTGTTGCTGGCACCCACTTGGGCCTCTCCCAGCCTGGAGAGAGCCCTTCCTCTTTGGGGGTCACACATGAATGAGCCTCCGGGACCTGACATTTACTTCTTTGGGGCTGAAAGGGACTGTGGGTGGGCAGGTTGGCACCTCAGGGTCAGACATGAGAAAGTAAAGTTTCAAATTGGGTCCCGTCCGAGGAGGTTCCTGGGAGACTCCGGTCAGGGCCAACCTCTCTGAGCTGGGTTGTCTTTGTCCAGGACTCCAGACAATAGTCCAAAGGCCTGGGTAGCAGGGCAACGTCTCCTTCCACCCGACCAAGGTGGAGACTTGGTCAACCTCTTCCTCCCGGGCATCTCTCCCCCTCTGTCCATCATTCTCCCTCCTCCAGCCTGGAAGCCTCCCTCTTCTTAGCCACTGCCTTCCTGCTCTGGTGGCTCAAACCCAGTCAGTCCCTAGGACCTGTCCTCTTCCCACTGCGCGGCTGTGCTAGCTGAGGCCAGGCACTTCCAGAGACACTGGTACTGCAGCCTCTTAGTCACCCAGCCTTTGATCCCTCTGATTCTACAGCCATATTAAAATTCCTAAACATAATCCCATCAGTGCTCATCCAGCTGAAAACCTCCCACGCCTTCCTAATGCCCATGGAATAAAATCCACGGCTGCTTCCCAGCACCGAGTGCTGCGTGCCACAGGGAACAAGTTGGCCAACACTGTGGCACAATGGCTACCGCCAAACGCTGCTGCATGTGTGGTGTGTACGTTGCCTTACTTAGTGCAGCCAGCAACACTATTATCACGTTTATAAGTGAGTCAACTAAGGCACAGAATGACCAAGGAAGTTGCCCAAAGGCCCACAGCTAGTAAGTGGTGGATCTGGGATTTGAACTTGTGTGGTATGGCCCAAAGCCCACACTTTCAGCCACCAAGCAAAAACACGCCCCTCATGTATAGTTAATTATAGTTAATATGCAGCGTATGAATGAAAACATGCAAGCGTGAACTAATAATAGTCAGTGAATAGATGAAGTTATTCCATACCATGTGCATAGACACGTGTACAAGCCTTCTGAGCCAGCTGTGTTCTGCCTTCTTCTGAGAAGAGAGTGCAACACACTGGTTAAGGGCACGGACTCTGGTCAGACAGTCCTGGGTGTGAACCCCAGTGCCACCATTAATTGGCTGTGTGGGGCGGGGAAAATTATTTAAGCTCTGCAAGCCTCCATCCTGTATCTGCAGCACACCACACAGTGCTTGGCACAAGGCAGGCCTCATGCACCATCGGACTGCAATTCTGTGGGAGACTGACTGTCCCTTGTTCCCAGAGCTCCTGTGGATGGTCTGAGCTGGAAGCTTGAAATGTGCAAAAAGTGATTTGTTCTCTGTTGGCTAGAGACAGCAGGTATGATGGATGCTAGGGGCTGGAGAGGATACTCGCAAGCTCGGGTACACAGAGGGGCCGCAGGAAGATGGTGACCCCAGCGAGGTGCCGGAGAGGGCTCCAGCTTGGAAGGGAGGCCACTGAACACCGGAGAGGAAGCACCCACTACCCAGTCTCCCTCCCACACAAAGGGGGGTTCTGCAAAGAGCAGCGGGTTCTGCAAACAGCACTTCACTTCCATCCTGTTTAATATGAAACACGGCAAGAATTGATGAAGTCATTTTTTGAACCATAAAGCACTGCAAACACATTTGTAATATTTTTCTTCTGTGCCATGGGTGGTGTGTTTTTTTTTTTTTCTCCTTAGATTCTCAGCTGTCTAGTGAACACAGACTATCATCCCCAAAATGTAATTTTGTGGATGGATACATTTAAAAATGTTATGGTCTGGTCAAATCTGTAATAGCTATTTTTCTCTATTGATGAATTCTCATTTCAGTGGGTCACTGCTGAGAAAACTCACCTGGAGGCAAGCATCATCTCTAATGACAAGTCCAGAACAACATTCCAACTTGAATCCTCTCCCAGAAAGTTCTAGAAACAAGCAACGGTCTTTCTTGTCTCCATCCCCAGGGCCCAGTGAGCGTCTGAGCAGGTTGACAGCATCAGAGATGCTGGATCTAGAGCTTCACCACTCGCCCTGGGATCGTGGCGGCATTTTTTATGACTTTGTGGCTCAATTTTCTCCTCTGTAAAATGGAAATAATCTTAGCAACCTAATTTACAGGGATACTGGTGATGACTCACCCATCCCTCCACTACCCCCCCTCCCTACTCTCTCTTCTTCTCTTCTCCCTCCTCACCTCACATCCCCATCAAATTGGCCAAAACGCTCACTTTGGGAGTAAACATCCCACGTGCTCATATCACGCTCTGCCATCCACGGCGCCCTCTCCAATATGGCATCTCGCTTTTTTCTGAAATAAGGAAATACTAGCATCTCCATCTTTCAGAGGAGGAAACTGAGCTCCAAGATGAGGCCAGGACCTTAAAGCCAGTAAGTAGCAAAGCCAAGACTCAAACCAGGTTTGCTGATACCAAGTCTAAATTCCTCTGGGTTCAAAGAAACCATGGAACAGTCGATGAGTTTCACTCAAGTTGGGTCTCATACAGCACAAAGATAGCTCGTCACTGTCAATGGGGAAACATCAGGCCAACCAGGTGTCTAACACCGAAGGAAGCAAAACACTGGGTTAAGAGGCCGAGTTCCCCTCTTTCCTCAGGCTGCCCTTGGTGGCACCAGCTCTGGGAGCTGTTCATCAGGCAGGAGCTGTGGGTACATCTGCAGGGGCCTTTGTGGACCTGCTGCCTCTGGAAGCTCGGTTCCCTGAGATGAAACTGATATTATTTTCCCCATTTTAAGATGGGTAAACCGAGGACTAGCTTGTTCAGTGTCGCCCAGCTTGTAAATAACATACCGGAGGGTCAAAGCATAGCGCCTCGTTTCAAGCTTGAGCACAGGGACAGCAGAAGGAGGCAGGTGGCTTGGGGAGGAGTTAGGAGAAGTAGGAGGCACTGGGCATAGTATCACTCAAGAGAGTCAAATTACATAGCAAACTATTTACATGGTGAGACAAAAGGCCCACTTTCAATTTAGTTATTTCAGAGCAGTCTTCACGTGCCCTACTGTGGCAGCCCATCTCCAGGAACACCCGCCAGCTTTCACAACCTTGAGACTCCCCTCCCGTGAGTCTGAGCTGGCCCCTAGCTTACTTTTGACCAGTGAATTGTGCAAGTGATGCCGCTGGCTTCTGGAGCTGACTCATGAGCGGTCTCGCAGATTCCTTCTGGACCTTTCGGGGCGCCCACTTTGGGGGAAGCCAGCCTCCAGGGAAGTAGTCTGACAGTCTTGAGCCCATCATGCTGTGAGGAAGCCCAAGCTAGCCGCAGAGAAGCTGCGTGGAGTGCGGGGGAAGCCTGGCCAGTCCGCAGTCCTTCCAGCCACCCTGACCGAGGCCCCAGACGTGATGAGCAGCCTCTATCAGACTGTACTGGTGTGGGAGGCCCCACCAAAACCCAACCAGCCGAGCCCAGTCAACACGCGAACTATGGTATGAAAGGTAGTGTGTGTTTTTAGCTACTCAGTTGTTTTTGAGAGTAATGCAATGAACGTTTAGCACATCTCCATGAACCTGAGCATCTCTCCTCCTGGAGAAGCTCAAGGGTGGCCCAGATCCGGGTATGTACACGCCACCCTGTGCCTCAGTTGGAAATGATCCCCAGTGCCAGAAGACCAGGGTCAGCGAGAGGCCCCGTGTCTGCTTCTGGTTCCTCACACTTGCTGTGTGACCTCAGACAAGTCAGTTTTTTCTCTAGGCTGTATATTTCTCATCTGCAAAATTAGGCAGTGGGTTCCGTGAGGCGTTAACAACTCTTTTACATCTCGGACTCGTGAGGTAACATTGCACCTGAGGATGAGCACGCCTCCAGCCAGGGCGCCCTTCCTTGCTCTGCAATAGATGGGGGCCCATCTGGGCTGTTTCTGGGCTTTACAAGGGGCTTCTGGGATGCCAGGGGTCTCGAGTCAGAGAGCGAGTCGGGGGAACTGCCAGCTCGCACTCTGCCTCCCAGCCCCAGGCCTCCTCCTCAGCCTCTCTTGAGCTCCCACTGAAGCTCTAGCTGCAGCTTTAGGTCGTCCTGGAATCCTAGCTCCATCTGAGAAGGGGAAGTTCCCACTTGCCAAGGAAAAGGGGGGCACCTGAGAGGAGAAAGTTTCTGAGGCGGCTGTGAAACGTCTGGTGACAATATTTGTGTCTAAAAATACAGCAGCCGAGAACCAGCTAATTACAGCCTCTGGAATCATTCAGAACTTGGCGTTTCCCCATCCTACCTGCTCTTTCCCAGCGTTCCTCAGCAGCAGCCACGAAGGGGGCCACTTGGAGGTAGAAACATAGCCAGGGGGTCCAGGTTGGGCCTCCAGACCATCCATCCTCTGCTCCAGGAGCCCAGCCTGGTACATGGCATGTAGCCGGCACCTATGACTAAAGAGCAGAAAAGCAAGTTTCTGGAGTCGCCGAATCCCCCTTCCCTACCACACACACACAGATGCCCTTGGCCACTCGCCATCAGACCTGCTGGGATCCTCCAAAGGTTAATGGAGCAGGTGGGACCTCACAACGGATATGTACTCAGTAGAGATGCTCAGGCCTAGACATCATGGGGCTGGAGGGCTTCTCTCCTGGGCCTATGACAGATGTGAAGGCTCTGGCCAGGACCTCTGCTGGGCTGGGACATGGGCTACGCAAGCAGGAGCCCCACACTTCCTGACCCAGCCCCCCTCTTTCCTGGAGCCTCTCAAATGACTTGAGTCTCTTCTACCAAGAGGAATGTTATGATGAAAGGTTGCAGGGAGGTCTGAACAGTCTGGAGACCCCAGGCACAGTTCCTACTGAGTGCATAGGGGACAAGGGTCACTCACAGCAAAAGCAGGAGAAGGAATCCTGCATGGAGGAAGGTCCTCATCCCAGGATCTGGAAGGTGGGATTTGTTTTAAATTGATGTGTGTGGGTGTGTGTGTGTATTTTGAAAGTCCCAGGCCTAACTAACATTTATGTAGTATATTCCACTTGCAAAGTGCTGACACATGCCCAGTGCTGGATGGTTCCCACGTCCACTAGATAAGTCCTGATTGTTGTGATGCCCACTTTCTAGATAAACAAGCAGTTCTAGAGAGACTGAGTTATTTTTCCAGTTACCCAAGTAATGACTAGACTTGAACTCATGACTCCAACCTCAATTCCCAGAATCTTCCTGCAGTCTCGAGTCGCAGAGCCCTGCCACCATCTCCCACGCCCACCTTGAAGGGGTTCCAGCTTGTAGAATATGCCACACTTGCTGCTCTCTCCATACAGCACTGCTGTCAACCCAAGCCTGGCCCCACTTCACCTGCTCTGGCTTCTGAAATCCATTTTAGTCTGTGAGCCTGCATCTACTAGCTTCACACCTACAAGGAATAAGCCAGATCCCAAAAGAAACCAGGCCGAGAGGATAAGCAGGCAGTGAAAAGTAGTTTCCCAGGGCAGGAGCCATCTATTAGTTGTTTAACTCATTCTCATATACCTGGCCAGGCCAGAGGGGCAAGAGAGCTCGGACCTGGCCTGTGGCCTCCAGAGACTGGGGCTGTGGACCAGACCTGACTGAACATCAGTCTTCAGGTCTTGTGCCCTGGGAACAGCGACTCAGAAACGGGCTGTCCACGCCTCTAGCTAATCACCAGCTGTGACTGAGCACCTTGACATTCTTTAGTGAAAGCTCAGTTCACCTGCTACTCAGGGCACTGCCTGAGGACTGAGGTTTACATGGACTCCAGAATCCCAGAAATTTGAGATGCAAATGGACGCTGAGGTCAGCGGCAGCCTGGCCCCAGGGGCCACATGCAGGTTCTTCTTGGTAATAGACTCCCTGTTATTCTTCCCATCCAGGCTGTTGCCACTTTGGAGACCACTCTACACTGATTTCCAGAGAACAGCATGTTGACAGAAACGAGAGGTCTGTGCCAATCGCTACATGATTTGCCTTGAAACTTATTAATCATTTAAAAGTCAGTAAGGAGGAGAGAAGCTGGTTGTGGTCGCCTCGGAGCCAGTATACAGAAGCTCTGGGGTGCACAGGGCTGGATAGTCTGACCACTGCTGTGTAACCTTTAGAAGATTTAACGTCTCTGAGCCTCAGTTTCTCATCTGTCAAATGGGAGCTAATGATGCCTCTGTACATTGCTACTGGAAGATTAGGGGACTCAGGTTGTTCCTGGCCCCACAGCTATGCCACAGATGATCTTGATCATTATTCTGCTCTGTCCAGATCCATCTCCTTGCCTGTAACACACGTTCATTGGACACTGGCTTTCATTCACTCAAGATTCCACTGCATTTGCAAAGCCACTGCGTCCCAGCACACTCACAAGGTAATGATGAGCAAGACAGACCTTGTCTCTGACCTCACGCAGCTGACTGCCTTTGTGAGCTTTCTGGAAGAGGGTGCTAAAAGAGATAAGGATGCTTGCCATCTGATTCAAAAGTTCTCCTGCACCAGTTGTGACCATGTGACTCACTGGAGACAAAAGAGGGGTCACAGACACAGGGCAGCATTCCAAAGGTCATGTGGGGTATGGCTGTGCAGCTTCTCCCCATCTGGTGGCATGGCCCCAGCACATTTTATCACCCCTGCATCCCCACACCAGCCCCAGGTCCAAGGTCACCATATCCTCTAGTTATACCTCTGCAGATAGCAGCCTGGGAAGATTCTCTCTC
The DNA here is from genome assembly GCF_964194135.1 of Talpa europaea. Lineage (NCBI taxonomy): Eukaryota > Metazoa > Chordata > Mammalia > Eulipotyphla > Talpidae > Talpa > Talpa europaea. The sequence continues at coordinate 20,023,446 of NC_140079.1, forward strand.
TCTCTCTCTCTCTCTCTCTCTCTCTCACATACACACACACACACACACACACACACACACATTCAGTAGCTTCTAACCCATTCATTTTTAACCTAGCTGCACATTAGTGAATGCCCAACCACACCTACTCAATTTGGTCCAATGTCTTATGTCACTAAACAGCCTTAGTTTCCCCATCAGGGTAAAGAGGGCACTGACACCTCCTTACTTGGCTGCAGGGATAGTGACGACTTTGTGAGAGCACTCTGGGAAGGGTTGCCCAGACCAAAGGTCTTCGTCCTGTGTCCCGGGTGGAGGATCCCGGGAAGACACGTGTCTGTCTTTCCTTGGGAGCTACGCTCTGAGAGCACCCAGGGTCTGCTGTGGCCTAAGGGGAGCCAGGAGGCATCTCCAAGGTGAATGTCTGATACGAGCTTCCCATCTGTCTCCCCTGGGCTCGACTCTCAGCCCCCGCGCCTCCCCTCCCCCACCTCCTTGCTTGTCCTTTGTCTCCTCCCCCAGGCCCAGGCCCTGCTATCTCTAGACGTCGCACAGCCAATCCCTTCTGCCCGATAAACAGTTGGTGCTGGCAGGTGTCAGGGCTTCAAAGGGGCCTACATTAACCATAGTGAGATACACCCCACAAGAGTCCAGCCAAGGACCTTCCAAGAGCCCTGGAGGAGAGCTGGGGAGGCAGGGCGGGGCGAGCTGAGGATGGAGAAGGGGTCAGAGCCCCCAGCCAAGGCAAGGGACCCTCCCCGTGAGCTCAGGCTGGTACTGGCATCCTGAGGGGCTCTGTGTAGCCCCTGACCTCACTTCATTCATAACCTATATCGGGAGTGACATACCCTGGGCTTTAAAATGCTTGCAAAGCAACATACAGACAAGTGCAAAGTAGTGAATCAGGGTTGAGGAAGTGGGTGAGGAGAGAAAATACCAGGTGAGAAGCAGAACTGAGGGGTGGGAAAATGGGGTAGGGAGAGCCCTAGGTAAAGGAGTAAAAGCTCATGCTCACTAGTAGGGAGAGTATGGGGTGGGGGAGGGTATTTTGCATGTAGTAAGGGAAGTCTTGCTTTGTGAAATGTTTGTTCCTGTTCGTGATGTGTGTGTGTGTGTGTGTGTGTGTGTTGATATAACACGTATTTCTTACTGTGAATCATGGTCTAAAAAGCATGTGTGTCACAGGACTCAAAGCTCGGGGTCTGAGCTCAGCAGTCGCTGACTTGGCCCCCGGGACTCGAGCCAAGGCTCTGGACCTTTCAGAATCTCTCTTCACCATCAGGAAACTGGGAATGACACCCTCAGCCCCCCAGCCTTTGCCTTCCTGGAGTTGCTGTGAAATAAGATAATACATGTGAAGGTGCTTTGTAAACTGAAAGTTCCAATTTAAGAATAATCCATTATCATTAAAAGAAGCCAATCAGAAACCAATTCAGAAGAGAGGAATTTAGATCTGGATTTTGAAGATGATGATGATAATGACAATGACAACAGCCCCGCTCTGCCTGGTGCTTGCCAGGTGCCAGGCCTTCGGCTATGTAGGGGCAGAACACAGAAGGCAGACAAGGAAGGGGTCCCTCTCTTGGCCAAGGCTTTGGGACCAAGCTGGGTAGGAAGTCTGGGTGAGTCACCCCAAACAGGAGTGGCAAGGTTGGGTTCTTGATGCCATTTGGCACAGGGACAATTGATCTGAATTGGCTACATTTGGGTGTTCCTAAAGCGCCCAGCAGAGGTGTGCAGAGGCATGTCCCCAGAAGAAGCAGAGCTTTGCTTTTATCGTGGCGTTGTCCCCAGCCAATGGGGAAGGAACAGTTAAATGTGAAATACCTTTGTTCATATCTGTGTTGCACTGCACCAGCCTCTCCTGTCCTCAGCGAACCCAGAGGCATGGCTCCAGGCAGGTAGGCCCACCCATGTCCCAGGAGGTTCTCTTGCTCCTGGCCAGAGGCTCATGGCCTGCTTTGGATTGGGTTTATGAAGGAGAAACTCAGGCCCTACTTGGAAGGTTGTGATCAGGGAGCAATTGAAGATTTGCTGCAGGAAATTGGAGCTGCCAATCTCCTAACAATTGGAATATTTTTTTTTACACATGCATTTCACGAATGTATGGTAAGTGCTTGGGAATCACAAAGGTCCTATAAGTGCTCTGTATTACAAGTCAAATCCTGTTACCGCAAGGACTATTGCAATGAAACTTTCTGTGTGACAAAAGCAATTTCCATGTCCTAGTCAATGGCCCACTTATTTCAAACCATATTCAATATGCCAACGGTGATAGTTCCTCCTCTGAGCACTCAGCTCGCTGATTGTCCGTCCTGCTCACTCTGTAATGCGCATATGTACCATCTTGTACATCTCACCATTGTCTGATGCTTATTGTTCCTGCCTTCCCATCTGGGTGAGGAAGTCCTCAAAGACAGACCGATCCTGCCTTGGGCATGCATGGACGTGAAGCCTGCTAGATCTCATTGGTTCCTGTACCAGGTATTTCTTGCTTACCTGCAGTAGGTATGAGACAACCATGCCAGAAAGATGCAGGTACTGGCCCCCAGGGCCTCACAGGTTAGCACAGGGAGCAGTCCAGAAAACTGCCATCATGATTCAGTGTGGGAGATCCAGTCCATGACAAGACTCAGAGCAGGCACTGTGGAAGTGACACCTATCACAGACCCATTGGGGTCCAGGAAGACTTCCTAGAGGAAATGACGTCTAAAATAAGACTTGAAAGGTGAGCAGGAGGTGAACAGGCTGCTGAGGGAGGGGAAGGCCTAAGGCAGTGGTGAGAGCTGGACTAGAATTCCAGATGGTTGAATCAGCACAGTAATAAGAGGAACTCACTTTCATTGAATACTTGCCATTTCCAGACATGCAGTACAGGCTCGACAGACATTATTTCACCTAAGCCTCACATCAGCCCCATTATCTCCATTCTACAGCTGCGAAAACAGAGGCTTTGAAAGGTTAACTATTCTGCTAATTGAATGTGAGCAACCTACGCATCCATTCTCATTATTATTACCATCACCCATGGCTGTTACTATCTTTAAACTCGAAGTTCATCTCTTATGGTCAATGAGGATTCTCATTAACCTCACTGGTCACACTGTTAGTAATAGGCCATGTTGGGATTTGAACCTGGTACTTAACACTCCAAGTGACAAAATAACCAGGTCAAAGGATGGGGAGCGGGAGTGGCTCAGCCTAGCCAGTAGGCACAGGAGGTGTAGAGCCAAGAGGGGAGAGGGCTGGTTAAGAAGGGCACAGAGGCCCTGCAAACAGTCATCTGCGTGGTCTCTGCCAGCTTGTGGTTTTATTTATTTATTTATTTATTTATTTATTTTATTTTTTAGCTTGTGGTTTTAGAAAACTCCTTCTGGCTTCCTTATAAAGAATGCATTCCAGGGGTGCAACCGGAAGCCAGTGACAAGCTAGGGCTGCTTTCTAATGTAAGCCTGAGATGTGGCCAGCCTGGATTCGTGAAGCAGAAGACGAGAAGAGCATTTTGGAAGGTGGACTGGGTGGGACCCAGGCCACACAGGCTGGTGGGGAGAAGGAATAGGCAGGGACAGGCAGGATGGGGCAGGGAAGGAACCCAGTTACAGAGGTTGGCTCTGGGGAGCGGAGGGTATCTCGAGTTCCCACTGTCCATGCTCACGGATGCTAGAGAGGTGGCAGGGGCTCTGGTGGTGTGGCAGCAGCTCTGGCACTGTGGTGGGTGTTTGGGTGGCAGGTGATGCTTGTTGCTAAATGGCAATGACCTGGTGCTTCTGCAGAAGCAGCCCGCTCACTGCAGGTGAAGCACCTGACCCCCTGGAGTGCGGAGGCTGGGCCAGCTGCAGCCAGGCAAGCTGATTTCCAGAGACTGGGGAGTCAGAGGATTAGGTTTAGAAAACAGACCTCACCTGGCACAGGTGTGCTGTGAGGCCAGTTCTGCCTTTATCTGTAGATCCTACTGGATCCCCCTGACACCCCAAATTGTAACCCTAACACTTTCTTTTTATTAATATTATTATTTTTAATTTTATATATTTTTACATCATTTTTCATTTTTGCACAATGTATGCATTTTCATCTTGGTTATAGTCCCCATACAATTCCCACCCTAACTTGTTTTGATGCTACTCCCTCCTAAAACCACCCGCCCCGCTGCCTCCCAGTGGTGTGTCTCTGGTTTACAGTTGTTTGTTGATTTTGATTTTTACTTTATTATAATTAGTCTTTTTCCTGGTCCCTTATTTAGGTTTTCTAAATTCCTGCTATGAGTGAGACCATCCGGTATTTTTCTTTTTCTTTCTGGCTTGTTTCGCTGAGCATGATCCCTTCCAGCGCCATCCATGTTGCTGCAAATTGCATGTGTTTATCTTTTTTGATTGCTGAGTATATTTCATGGTATGTATGTACCACATCTTCTTGATCCAGTCATCTATTTTGGGGCATTTGGGTTGTTTCCAAAGCTTAGCTATTGTAAACAGTGCTGCTATAAACATAGGGGTGCAGGTGCCCTTTTGAATTAATGTTTCTGAGACCTTTGGGTAAATACCTAGGAGTGGAATTGCTGCATCATGTGGAAGCTCCATCTTTAGCAGGTTGAGGAATCTCCACACAGCTTTCCATAGTGGCTGGACCAGTTTGCACTCCCACCAACAGTGCAGGAGAGTTCCTTTCTCTCCACATCCTCGTCAACATTTGTTGTTGCTAGTTTTAATATGTGCCATTCTCACTGGTGTGAGATGGTATCTCATTGTGGTTTTGATTTGCATTTCCTTGATTACAAGCGATGTTGAACATTTTTTCATATGCCTGTTGGCCACTTGCATTTCCTCTTTGGAGAAGTTTCTTTTTAGTTCTTTTGCCCATTTTTTGACTGGGATTATTTACTTTGTTTTTGTTGAGTTTCTTCAGCTCTTTGTAGATTTTTGTGATCAGCCCTTTATCATTAGTGTTGGGTGCAAAAATTTTTTCCCAGTCGGTGGGGTTTCTCTTTGTTTTGGTTACTGTCTCTTTTGCTGTACAGAGGCTCTTTAATGTGATGTAGTCCCAGCTGTTGATCTTTGCCTATCACTGCTTTGGGCTGCGTGTCTTTAAAGATGTTACTGAGGTGCATATCATGAGTGTTTCGCCTATATTTTATGGTTTCAGGTCTTATGTCTAGTTCTTTGATCCATTTTGAGTTGGTGTTTGTGTATGGTGTGAGGTAGTGGTCAAGCTTCATTCTTTTGCATGTAGCGACCCAGTTTTCCCAGCACCATTTATTGAACACACTTTCTTTGCTCCATTGCATAGTCTTTGCTCCTTTGTCAAAGATTAGTTGACCATAAATCTGTAACCCTAACACTTTCTACCCTACCTACCCAGCTGGTGTCCTTCCTAAGGACCAGGGCACCTGTTACTCCATCTGGGTGGGCTGATGGGCAGAGACCCATGCCCTCCCTTGGTTTTGCTTCCTTCCCAGGGTCCTGGCTCAGAGGTGGGACTGGGGAACAATGGTTAAAATTCAAGTCCAGCGTAATATTCCAGTTCACATGCCCACCCTGAGCCTTTGAAGTTTCTGGTATTGATGGTATACAGAATTTAGAAATCCTAGAAGGAGACAAAAAGCTCCAGGGAATGATTCTAAAATAGGCAGTGACGCTCCCCAGCCAATATTTTGTGTGTTGTGGGAAGAGAAATATTTCCAGAGATAGCGCCATCAGAAAGCTACAGGAAAGCTCTAGAGAATTTAGTGCCTCTGAGTCTCTACTCCCTCTCATTAGGAGCCAGCAGTGGTGTTTTAAATTCTTTAAAGTGGCTCTTCAGTCAAGGAGGAGTTTATAAAAATAATTTCTGCAGCAGAGAGGACAGAGGGTGACAGGCAGCAGCTAGGAGCAGGGTTGAGAGGGCCAGGAAGGGAAGCCCAGGAGGCTGAGGCAGGAGCTGATGGGTAAACAGGGCAGAGCCCTTCACCCTGGAGTCAAGTACAGGTGTTCCTGCTCCTTGCAGTCATGCTGGCTAAGAAACCAGGAGCAGGCAGAACCTCAGCGGCTGGTGGCTGGCAGCGCCCACAGCCAGTCCTAATAGAGTAGGTACAGGCAGGGTCACCTCCAGTCCATGCAGACTACGTGAGCATTAGGGCAAGAAGTCCCTCAAGAGAGAGGCGGCCCTGTCCCACATGGATGGCTTGGTGAGCAGGTCACAGCTGAATCTCAGCCCCCAAGTGCCCCTTGGCCGAGTACCATGGTGTAGAAAAAAGTGCACAACTGCTCGTGGTGGTCCAGGGAAGACGCATTCCAATGAAGTCTTAGAATGCTGAGCCAGAAAGCAAAATTGGAAATCAGGGCAACCCAAAAGGAATGCAGACTTTTTAAAGGGGGAAAACAAAAAGGTATATTTCAAGATCCAGAAGCAGAGAAGATTCCTGATCATCTAAGGCCACATGGGCCTGGGGGCAGGGGATGGGGAAGGCAGACTGCCACTGGCTGAGAACCGTGCCACGTGTGGGCTCCCAATACCCACTCGTGAACACCGGGTGGAAGGGATGTTAGACAGGATGAAGGGATGCCTCAGAGGTCTTGTGACTGGACTTGGGGCTCTGAAAAAGGAAGTGGGAGATGGGCTCAATCCCTGACCCTCTGACCTCAACCCCGGCCCTTTTGTTAGGCAGCCTTGGTGGGCCAGGTTATCTGCACCACTGGCCATACCAATCTCTCTCCTCTCCAAACATACCTGCCCCTTCTCCGTCAAGAGGAGGACATTATCTCCCCCCGACCTTGACCTGGGCCAGCCTTAGGGTTTGCTTTGACTAATAGAATGTGTCAGAAGTAACACAGGCCTGCGCTGGGCATAGGGCCCAGCAGCCCAGCAGAGACACTCAGCTGGACTATCAGCTGCCGACAGATCGCGTGACTTAAGGGGGCCATGGAGAGGGAGAAGCCGGCAGCCCTCCAGCTCCCCCAGTACCAGACATGCCAATGAAGTCATTTTGGAGGTTCCAGCCCCAGCTGCCTGCAGCCTCATGGATGAGTCCATTTGACTCCACACTGGAATAAAAGAGCTGCACGGCAGAGCCCAGCTCCAGCTATCCTGGGAACGGTGGAAATAATAAAGCACTGTTGTTTCTCACCCTGTGCCTTGGAACTGAGGCCTCCCACTAGGGCCTGAGTCCCTGGGTCCTGCTATTGGAAGGCCTTTCCCAGACCATCTTCCTGGCTCTGATACCTCATACCATCTGCAGGTCGATCTACAGCAAATTGGCTGCTGTTTGTCAATTCATCATGTCTTGTTTACGCAGAGAGATCTGACTCTCTGTCCAGGACCCTGCCTGCCTGCTTCTCCTTCCTCCCCGTCCTGTTGCCCACATGGCCTGGCGGTGCCCCGGAAGAAATCCACTCAGACAACACAATGCTTTGCTTTCTCTCCGGACTCGGACAATTCTTTCCACACAAAGGGTGCTTGATTGGGATGTTGGTCCTTCAGTCTGCCCTGACGGTCATCTGACTATTCGGTTAAATGCCCAAATCAGCCTCCATGGTGTATATGTACCATATCTTCTTGATTCAGTCATCTATTTTGGGGCTTTTGGGTTGTTTCCATAGCTTAGCTATTGTGAATAAACATAGGGGTGAAGGTGCCTTTTTGCATTAATGATTATGTGTCCTCTGGGTAAATACCTAGGAGTAGAATTGCTGGATCATATGGAAGCGCCATCTTTAGCAGGTTGAGGAATCTCCACACAATGGAATATTACTCAGCAATCAAAAAAGATAAACTCACACAATTTGCAGCAACATGGATGGCAGTGGAAGGGATCATGATCAGTGAAATAAGCCTGAAAGAAAAAGAAAGACTGGATGGTCTCACTCATAGCAGGAATTTAGAAAACCTAAATAAGGGACCAGGAAAAAAACTAATTATAATAAAGTGAAAATCAAAATCAACAAGCAACTATAAACCAGAGACACACTACAGGGAAGAACGGGGGAGATTAGGGTCAAAATAAGGGGGGTGGGAATTGTATGGGGACTATAACCAAGATGAAAATGCATACACTGTGCAAAAATGAAAATGATGTAAAAAACATATAAAATAAAATAATAAAATAAAATAAAATACTATTTGAAAAAAAAAATCAGCCTCCACTGACAAGTCACTGAAAGCAGCCCTTTAGTGGGTGACTTATTTCAGCGGGATAATTCAACCTCATTTTACATTTTGTTGCTAGCCACACAAACCTGGCCCAGCTGAGGAGAGCAGGTTTTCGGCTTTTGCCACTGGTCTTTGCTCTGCGGAAGCCATCATAGGCAACTCCCAGGTTTACAATATTCCTGACCCCACTGCACCATCCCCTAACCAGCCTGCTACGCCATCCACCCTGCGCCCTGGCTAACAATATGTTGTCAGATAAATTAATTACGAAATGACTAATGTGACTTTTCCTTTCTTCAGGAAAGGCAGAAGGACTGGGGGCCTGGGAGGAGCCAGGAGGGCTGTAAATGGACCCACATCTTTTCCATGGAGAGAAAACTCCGCAGGATCTGGGCCCTCCTGCATTTCTCCACCTCCAGCCGCCTCCGTGAGCCTCTGCAGGGAGATTTTTCTGAATAATGGAACATTTTCCTGTTTTAATCAGATGCAATTTTGCAAGCAGTTTTTATGATTTAGCAAGTCCATTAAAACTGGCATTTGTTCTGCTCTGACACTCGAAAGGGGCTCCACAGAGCATAAACATTGGAAATTACTCGTAGGGAAAGACAATATTAAAATTCCCCAGCCTGGGCCTGTTGTCTGAGAAATTCTGTTATCAAGCATCATGCCAGCTACCATCAGAGGCGCTTGAGATATATGCTGCCTCCTCTTTACCCACTAGCTGGGGGCACTGGAACTCAGGCAGCAGTGAAGACTGGATGCTGCTACCTTTCAGCACATTTGGCATCAGGAGGCAAGTGGCTCTTAAAGGGAACTCACTGGAAGGGCAGGTCATGAAGTGCAAGATCTCAAGGAAGAGGGTGGGTGAGCATATGTGTGAGGGCAAGTCTAGAAATTGCTTTTCTGCCCAGAGTGAATGACCAGGCATATTGGAACATAATTAAGAAGGTCAGTTTATCAATTCCACTTGCAGTCACTTCTCAATTATCCATGTACTGACAGAGGATTGGGGTCAAATGAAAACTCTAATGAAAACCCCACAGAACCAAGGAATAATAGTAGCAGAAGAGCCTCTGGGGAGCATTTCCACCCTCCCAAGCAATGCAGAAGCCATAGAAGAAATCATGAAAGGTAAAACCTGGCAGATGAAACTACATGAAATTTAGAATTTCTGTGAATCACAAACTAAAAAATTATTTTTATAAGAAGCAAAGACTGAAGAATGCTTGTCTCTAACATTTCAGGTCAAGTGTTGCTATTTTAGTATAAATAATTGAAATCGAAAGGAACATTCTAAGAATTAAGCTAGGATGGGGTGGTGTAGGAGAACAAACGCAAAACAGGTAAAGGATAAGAAACATAGTGGACACAACAACAGGATTTTTTAAAATGAACATATGTTAGAACATATAACCTCATGACAGTTAAAGAAACACAAAAATATGGTACTATTTGGACTTCCAACTAAACTGGAGGGTTGAATATGTGTTAATTTCCTCTCCTTTCTAAGTTTCCACTAAAATGGAAATCAAGAATAAAAGAAAGGCAGAAGCTCATCAGGACTTGAGAACAGAGAGGAGACAGCAATCCACGGAGGATATCAGCCAATTTCCATAAGATGGAAGGCAGATAGAGGAGCTGCAGCTAGGGGAGGAAGCTAAACTCTAGGAGTCTGCAGGTGAGGGTCTGATAGGAAGCACTGGGGATGCACCATGGAACCCCAAAGGCCCTGGCATTTGGTTTCAGAAATGGGTCAGGAGCAGATCAGAAGTTTCATGTGCTAGATAGAAGGAGGTAGCTGGTGGTGGTGGTGGGATTAAGGGTGAGGAAGAAGGGACAGGACATTTGGTTTGGCAATGTGGTTGTTTAGATAAGCAGGATATATGTCCATGATAAGCATCTAGAGAGGCAAGCATCCTCTTTAAATGCATAACTGACCTTTAAGAAATTAAAAAAAAAAAAAACTCACCAGGGAACCAGACACAAAAATCTGGAAGAGGAAGCACTTGAAATGACACTAGAGCAGTTGTATGACCTTGCCACTCAGTAACCCCAGCATATGGGATTTGTGATTCTATGGGATCTGGGGACTAAGCACTGGGCTTTCTGAGAAGTAGTGTTGGTATGGAGACCTTTAGATAGAGCCTCAACTCTCAAATGGCTACACTTCCACAAAAGAATGGGGTAGGAAAAGTCCACCAGTAGTCCATCCAGGAAGATGATAGGCAGTCTGTGTGCCTCAATGAAGGTGGAGGAAAGGTCTTGCCTGGTAATTGGTAACCATGGGCCAGCTCCTCATGCTGATTTGGTCTGTGACCTTACACTCCCTTCATGGTACAGAAACAAGCAAGTTGTTAGTGTTATATGAAAGGACGTCCTTTCATACTTGCACAACTTGCACAACTCCTAACATAAGCAAACACAAGATGTCTTTAGAATGTGTTCTCATCTCTGTTTCTCCAGATCTAGAGGTGAAATCCTATGGAAGATGAGTTTACAATCAAAAATTTAAAACTTGGGTGGTAATGATTTTCTTTGGAAGCAGAGTGATAGTGTGAAGGGCATAAAGAGGACTTCTGGGTGTGGGAAATATTCTATTTCTTGAAATAAAGACATAAAAGGAATTAAAAATATAAAAAGCCACTAAGACAACAAAAGGAGTAGATTTGAACTTTCCTCTCAAAAGTTCTAGAAATGAACTACATAGTTATTGAAGTTAAACATTCAATTGAAAGTTTAAGTGGCTTATTAGACATCACAAATTAGTGTTCTTCACTAATTAGTGAACAAAAATAAATTTAAAAATTGCCCATAATGCAACAAGACTATAAAAATATTAGAGATTAAGCAACAAGGAAACTAGATGAGAATGTTTAATGTAAGACTAATAGTAATTAATGTAGGACAGAACAGGGAGACTAAAGAAAAGGCAATATCGTAAGAGGTAATGACTTAGAATTTTCCAGAGTTGAAAATCTTCATATATATGAAGAAGCCCAAGTGGGATAGATAAAATAAAATGTATAGCAAGAAACATTGCTACGACTTTCCAGAGCACCAAAGGCACAGAAGATCTTTGAAACAAGCAGAGATAAAAGACAGAGATTACCGAAAAGAACATTTGTACAGAAAATAGTGGAAGCATGTATCTAAAGTTCTCAGAGAAAGTAACTGTCAGCCTTGAATTTTATACATCGTTAAATCATTTTTTTGCAAGTGAGGGTGAAGTAAAGACATTTTCAGATATAAAATGATTGAGAGTTTTAAACTATGGGGCTTTGTTGAAAGGCTTCCTGTAGAATAAATGTGAGAAAGCACAGCACAAAAACAGAAAAATTATGGAACATATCAGTAAATGGAAACAAAGCCCAATTGAAACTTCGGTTGTTAAAAAAACAACCAGATACATAATGATAATAGCAAATTGGGATATAAGTCAAAGTGGAATTAAAATATGAACAACAGAAAATATAAGTTGGCGATGAGATGATAGCAGTTAAAATGAAGAGTCTGACCTCTGTGTTTCACTTGAGAGGGAACCAGACACTGAGTAACTTTGAACTTTGTGTTACATATAGATACAAAAAATATCTAAGGGTCACACTTTAATTTGTCAAAAAACAATGCATAACTTCCAAAATTTTAGGCAGAGTAAGAGAATAATTTTCTTACAAGCCTCAATCAGTCCAAAAGAAAGGAGGAAAATGAGGCAAATAAAAAGCAGGGTGTGGTAGGTGGTGTTTTCTGAAAATGCCTTCAGCAGTATTTCTAACACCACATGCTCTTTCAGAACCTTGACACTCCCCACCAAGAGGTGCAAAGCCTATTATTCCTCCCCTTGAGTCTGGGCAGGACTTGTTACTACCTTGATGAATAGACCGATGGAGTAATGCTGTGTGGTTTCCAAGCTAGATCATAAAAGGCAATATGGCTTCCATCTGGTGTGCACTGTCAAGATTCTTGCCCTCGGTGCTCTCTGTCAAGATACTTGAGCACCATATGGACAGGCTACATGTAGGCTCTTGAACCCACTGTCTCAGCGAAGGTCTCAGCAGACAAACTGCATCAACCCAGGGGCATGTTTGTGGGGAAGCCCCAAAATGAATCCACCCTTCTGGTCTTCCAGATGAGGCTCCAGATGTGGTATAGTTGTACCCTGTCCAGTTCCAGAGCCACAGAATCTGTGAGCTTAATAAATATCTGCGTTATGCCACAAAGTTTTGGAAAAATGTCATGTAGACATAGTAACTGAAATACAGTCAATTACAAATATACAAAATAAAATGGAGCTATTAATCCCAATATATAAATAATCATAGGAAAACAAAGATTGTCAGATTGGATTTTTTTTAAGCTTTGTGTTGTTTTCAAGATCTGCATCTTAAAAGTAAGGATGCAGAAAATTTAAAGAAATTAGACATACACAGTCACTACCAATCCCAAGAACACTGGCATAGAAGTGTTTTCTTATATATCAATATAGCTTTTATTATTAAAAATAGCGATAGACACCACATAATATGAAAAGAAACAATTTGCCACGAATATACAGAATTTCTAAATGTTCATGACGCTAATAATATAGACTTAAAATGCATAAAGTCAAAATTGGCAGAATTTCAAGGATAAATTTACATATCTACAATCATAATGACAATTATAACATGGCTCTCAGCAATTGATAAATGAAGCAGATAAAATAAGTAGGGACAAAAAGTTTGAAAAACACAACCAACAAGCTCCAACTGCACCCAGCAACTGGAGAACACAATTCTTTTTAAGGATATATTTCACTTCCACAAAAATAGGCCATGGACAGGGTCTTAAAACAAGTCTCAACAAACACCAAGGAACTAATATCATAAAGTCCATGCACTCAATCCACATTTTAATGAAGTTAGAAATGCATTTAAAGTCTTTTAAACGATCCCATGTAGTCATAAATTTTAAAAACACTTTTAAATAACTCATGGGTAATTTAAATAAAGAAGAAATAAAAATGAAAACTAGAAAATATTTAGATCTGAAGGATAATAAAAAATATGGCACATCAAAACATGTAAGATGCAATTACAGTTGTCATTAGTGAGAAACACATCATCTCAAATGCTTAAATCATAAAGAAAGATTAAAAAGCTAATGAACTGAGTTCAACTCAAAAAGTTGAAAAAGCAAAACAGGGTAAACCAGAAGGTAGAAAGAAGATAATACAGATCAGGGCAGAAAATAATGAAATGGGAAATATGATAAGAAAAAAATTAATAAAACTGGAACCTGGTCCTTTGAAATGACTAATAATATAGACACAAAATAACAGTAATAATCAGATAGAGAAAGGAGGCATAACTATACATAAAACAGAGAATTTCAAAATCATGAGATGGATGTGATTTTCTTTTTATAAATTCACTAAGAGCAACAGTCTTAGTTTTCTAGAGAAATAATAACTTACTCAGAAGGAATTTAAAAATCACATTGGGTCTATAATCACTAAATTGATTAAGTAACTAAAAATTTACTTACATCAACAACAGTACCTTTATCAACAAGACATCAATCCTGGCTGGTTTTACCAGTAACTTCTACCCAATAGTCAAGAAACAGGGAATCACAGTCTTAAATACAAAGTGTACAAAGAGCTTCTCACACTCAAATGAGCAATCAAATTGCCTGAATCTTATTCAATGAAGATTCTGATCCAGAGGGTCTAGGGTAGAACTCAACATTCCGTATTTTTGACAAATTCCCGGGTTATGCCAGATATAAAGACTTCTATAACTTATTAATTTATTAAGATAACAGCCCAATAGAAAACTGGATGAAAGTTAGGTACACTGAATTCACGGAATAGGACTCAACAGTTGCCCACGCTGGCTATTATTAATAAATGCAAACTAAAAGTAAGATTTTGTTTTACACTAACCAAACTGTTGACAGGATGGTCCACTGGCAGATATGTGGAGCAGGGGAACCCTGTCATGCTGCTGGGGGGTGGGAGGGTCAACTGGTATCTCTACTTTGGAGAGCAATTTGCCAGCACACGATATATGGATCGAAAGACTTTGGCACATGCAGGGAGAAAAGTACAAGAATGTTCAGGTCAGCATTATATGTAGCAGTGAGAAATTGGAAAGCAACTATGGCTCCATTAATTAAACAGGTGAATAATTAAATAATTAAACATACAGCAGTAAAGCTACATGCAGAACATTGATAGACCTCAAAAAATGTTGAAAGAAGTAATTGGAAAATTAATAAGTATACCTTGATACCTGTAGGGGCAGGATGGGCACAGAGCTGGCTCTTTATGATTTGAGCAGACCAGACTGGTAAAGGAGAGTCCTGGGGTCCTCGGTGGCTCTCTCAGGCTTTTATTGAGCTTTTACAGGTAGTGCAGCAACCAGGTACATGGCAGGCAGGGCTGCGGGGGGTTGGGGGGAAGCAAGGAGGAGGCCAGCAGGTTCCCAAGCCCCCAACAAGTCATCACTGTGGGCTTCTTTCTCCTGCCTCTTTCTCCTGCCTCTGCTTCTCTTGGTGACTATCTCAATACTGAGCCATGGCCCACAGAAGTAAACAACAGAGCTTACAACAATGTAACAACAGCAGGTCCCCCATCAGGCAGGGCACTCCTAATGGTGGGAGGGCAGAAAATCCTGAAAACCATTTACCCTACAATACCTTTATAGCAAAGTATAAAACATCTAATGCATCATGCATATCACATGCATATAGCAAAAGTATGAAAACATAAAGGAGAAAGAAAAATACCAAAGTTAGCATGGCGGTTACAACTGGGGAGGGAGGGAATAGAGTAGGATGGGGGTGTATGGCAACAGAATCAATCACATTTTGTTTTTTAAAAAAGAATAGGAAGTGAATATAGCAAAATGTTAAGAATGAATGATTTCACAGAACTAGGGGAATAGATATATAAATATGTTGACATTACCCCCCATACTTTGTTGTATGTTTATGATAGTTTATAATAATAATTAAGATTGAGAGAGGCTATATCAGCAAGTGAGAGAAATCTTTACATGCCTAGAAGACAGAAGATGATGAAATGGTCATTGATGATGTTAGGAAAGAGGGGTTGCTACCCAGAATGCAGCCAAATTGCCCAGGGAAACATTTTGATCCCAAATGAGGGGCATCAGAGAGTGGGAGGGATATTTGTAGCTGGAGTCAGGCCGTCTGATGAAAACCCATGTACCTAAAAGCAGTTACTCATCCCCACACTGTAAAATTCCTGGCAGCCATATTTCTACTCCCTAGACAACAGCAACAAAAAACTGTTTCTTCTAAAAAGAAATTGAATAACCCTGAAGCAAAGATCCCACTTTATTCTGACAGTTAGGTGTTTCCCAGTAAAATGTCTGGCTCACAGCCCAATCGGCCCAGAACGAAATCTATCAGCAAATCAGTACCGTCAGTGATCGCAAAACTCCCAAGTGACTTTTAATTCCACATTCTTACATGCGAAAGAATATCCAAGAACCCAAAGATGAAAAGGAAAACAGGGAAACTCACCCTGGAAGAAGGTAATTCAGGGAACAGAAGATAATTTAACAACACTAAGTAGTATGACAAGTAAAGTATTAAGTAGGTTCTCAAGGACATTAAGAAAATACTGTATACATATAACACAAAAAAGATGCTATGAAAAAGGAACAATCAGAACATAAAAGATCTCTTGAAAAAATATAGATATATGATTTCCTAAATTTTAAAGCTTTAATAGAAAATTAAGAAGATAAGTTCAAGGAAATCTTTTTGAAAGAGTAAAAAGAAAACAGAAAATATGAAAAAAAAAATACTAGAGTATCAATTCTGGTGGTCCATCATCCGAGTAAAAGAATCCCAATAGAAAGCTGGGAAAATAGAGGGAAAGAAAATTTTGAACCAAGCTTACAAAGAATTTTCTCAAATTGAATAGAATGTTCAGATGGAATGGTTCAGGGGGTGGGTGGGGTGGTGGTGTCAATAAAATGAACGAAAATTGAGAACATTAAGGCTAAAGAAAGATGGAGTAGGGAGAAGAGTAACACAGGTTGGGGTGCCCGTGACCCCACAGGTTGGGGTCATCTACAAAGACCTAAAATCAGACCAGCATCCCATCTATATCACTGGAGCAAGTCTTCAAAAATCGGAACAAGAATAATTTCCAACCCAGAAACCTAGATCTTATACCGAATTGAGTACCACAGCAGAACAAATACATTTTCAGGCATACAGGACTCACATAATTTACCGTGCATGCACTCTATCTCAGGATTTACTCAATGAAATGTGCCAAATAAACCAAGAGAGAGGAAAATATGGGCTGAGGAAAGCATTGGCTTTAACCCAAATAAGCAGTCAGGGGCAGTTCCAGGAATGAAGGCTGACCTGGTTATCCACAGAGCCACCTTCCAGTTTGGAACCCGAGGACTGAAATCACCAGCAAGAGGTTTCCAGGAAAAACAAAATAGAGTCTTACAGAATGCCTGATATGACAGAAAATTTAAAAAATGTGGAATTCTAAAAGACAAACAATGCAAGACCAAAAAAAAAAAAAAAAAAGGAAGGAATTGGAAGCTCTAGAGAAAACAAAAAGCTACACAAAAAAGATGTATAACTAACTTGATGAGGCAGTAAACAATACTTCCATAAGCAAAGCAATAAATATTATTTATTGCTTTTTACCAAAAAAAAAAAATAGTAAGAGTGAAAGGATGAGGGGGTGTTATAAGAAAACGAAACATTCCACCATCATCACAGGGAATCAATCAATAGACAATGTGTAAAGTACATAAATCAACATCCATCAGTAAAAACATATTATTTAGAGATACAAAAGTAATTACCAGAATAAATCAATCAGAATGATAATAAAATGGTGTCCCCTGGGGAACAGGACTGAAATCATTGAGAAGGGTAGAACCATAACTGTTGTATTTCTTTATAAACATTTTGGTACTTTTGGCTTTTAAATCATTTGTCCTATTTTGATGTTTAAAGCAGGCGCGTCTTTCAGGTCCTGGCAGGCTTGAATGTGTTCAGACTGAAGAGATTGCATTTTATTGTGTGTGCACAGAGGAGTCATGGGGCAGGGAGGGGGTGTTGGGAGACAGGACGACATCAGATCTATCACTTGGGGTACAAAGTCACTCTGGAAATGGGACTTCCATGGATGAATATGCTACATCCTGTGTTGAAGTAACCACTCACCCAATCCTTAGGGCTACAAGTATGCAAAGGAACTAAATCTGAAAAACCTCTGTTGCATTTCAAACATAATGAAAACAGTTTTCATGGAGAAAGTAGTATTTTCTAGACTTCACCTTCTCTTATCTTATGGTTTACTAATAATTTATTTTGAATGACAGAGGTGAGTTGGAGAGTAGCTGCACTGACATGCTTTTGGGGTCTCTCAAGTTTGTAGTTGAACTCTGGTTCTAGATGATTCTGGGTCTTGTGTATCTCAGTATTCCAGGTCCTACAGTTCCATTAAGGAAGTCAAAGAAGGGACTGCCCTGTCAACAGCCAGACATATCACCCTAGGGCTCCAGCTGAGCTTGCAGTCCCCTAAAACCCCAGGTTTGTTCCGCTCCCTTCTCCCATTTCCTAAACTGCTCTCAAACTCTATCACCACTGTTCTGATTTTTGCAATTCATTTTTAAACTCAAGTACAGGATGGAAAGTGCTACTGTAAAATTACTCCTTGGTCTCTGTCCCATTTATAATATGAGGAGATATTTTCAATTTTGGACTCTATAGTATTTCACTCCTGACTTTAAGTCATTTGTAAATTGGACACGTTTGCTAGGTTTTCATTCCAAGTCATTTAGAAATATGCTGAATAGGATTGAGTAAAAATAGGACTGGGGTGTGTGACTGAGACTTCCCCAAAAGTCAAGGATGGCTAATAGGTTTCCACTGCAATATCTGTTCTGACTGACGGCTGATGGCTGCTTGGCTCTGAGAAGGAGTCTGACGCTTCATCTGAATTCAGAGGAAAAGAGCCCTGTGATCGATTAACAATGTCTGCCTGGGGGTGAGGGTGGGGACAGTGGTAGTCTAGGAGTGACAAATGGCCATCCTTGCTCCAGAGGAGCCTCAGATCCATTAAACTGTACCTTTTGCATTTGTTTCTCAATCTCCCTTAAGTCCACGTTACATTGTGTCTCCCAGCCCACATTTCTCCACCTTGTTCATAAGGCTGGGAGAGGCTTTGTCAAATACACAGCAGAATCGATACACATTATGTCTGTAACATTCTCCTTATCTACCAGTCAAGCAACCCCAACCAAGAGGAAAACGAAATGAGCTTGGAGTGTTTCATTCTTGGTGGGCCCGAGGCAGAGTTCCTAATGAACACTACTTTATTTTCTAAAATTGGGTGCAACATCTTCAGATTGCCTGTCTCCTGAATGTCTTTCCAGCCACCAGGAGTTCTCCAGATTTTCAGACAATGGCCCTGAAATTCTATTAGTGAGTTTTCAGCACCAGAGCAGTAAATCACTTCAACCTGGAGATGTGAACTGTCACAGCAATTAAGAACTCCCTTAGTATCCCCTTACCTGTGGATTATCATTTTTGTTGCTGTTGTATTCATTACAAAAACAAAGTATGTCTATGATAAAAAAAAAAAAACCTGGAGACTATGGAAAGAGGGAAGAAACAAAAACCACCCACTACCTCAACTTCTTTTTCTTTGCATGGTTTGGGAAAGTGTGCTTTTTTGTGTCATTCTATATTGCTATGACCATGATGTCTATGCAAATGTTTAGTTGGTATCTTCATATAACGTTATACTTTAGAAGCTTTCTGATCAATAACACTTTTTCATCAGCGCCATTTCAATAGCTATGTAATATTCCATCTAGGGAATGGATCATGGTTTATTAAACCATCTGACTGCTACATTGTTAGGTTGCATCCAATGTTTCCTGACTTTATTTAATAAACAAGCATCGTGTGCCAGGTTCTATACTTGATGCTGGAGATGCAAAGATGGGCAGAGCGCTCAGAAAGAAAATGAATAATGAC
This sequence comes from Talpa europaea, assembly GCF_964194135.1. Taxonomy (NCBI): domain Eukaryota; kingdom Metazoa; phylum Chordata; class Mammalia; order Eulipotyphla; family Talpidae; genus Talpa; species Talpa europaea. Next base: position 20,042,577 of record NC_140079.1, read on the forward strand.
AAAGCAGAGCATGAGAACAAGGGGGCAGCAGGTATAGCCACTCTCAGGAAGCCACTTCGTGGTAGGAACTCCAGCTCTGCTCTTATAAGCTGAGCGCCTTAGGCAATTCACTTGGCTCTGGAGTCCTATTTTCTTTTTCTAGAAATTAAGGATGCTAGTTTACCTGCTACCTGCCTTTCAATATCACCCGGAGACTCCAAAGGAGGTCATCGATATGAAAGAGTTTTGTCTCCTAGAGAGCACCATAAAAAATGCAGAGCCCTGGAGGAGAGGCTGGATAAATCTTGTGGAACTGAATGCAATTTTCTCTTTCTAGCTGGGAGGAGGAGTAGGGAAGGAAAAGAGAGGACTGGATGCAGGTGGGTGGCGTCCGCTCCTCCTGGGGAGGCACCTTTAGAACAGAAAGGAGAAGGTAGGGGACGCTTGGTCAAAGGAAGGTGCTGAGCTGGAGGAGCTCCATTGCAGGTGCACCTTCCAAGCATGGGCCTCCCTTTTCCCCACCCCCTTTCCAGTGCCAGAGCCTGGCTACACCTTTGGTCTCTTGCTCTCCTGTCTGAGATCAGGGCTGGTGGGAGCATAGCTGCTTCAGATGTTGACCTTCCTCCTGATCCCCTTCCTATCCTCATTATCTTCCTCCAGATGGTATTTGAGCTCTTCTGGCTGTCTCCAGCCCCAAGAGATAGCAGTGTGCATGGGAACTATGGAGTGACTCCTGAGGAACCAGTTCTCCCTCTGCCCAGTGGCTCCTATATAATGCATACGCTCACGCACATACCACACACACCATCCACACAGCACACACACATGCACACACGCATACCAACATGCCATGCACACATATCCACACACTTCACACACCACATGCATACCGCATGCACACATAAACACCGCACATGCCATGTACACACAGCACACACACCATACCACACACATCACATACATACCACGTACACCCAACACATGCACATACCACATTCATGCATACGTACCACACACACCATGCACTCACCACACGCACACTCACACACCCCACACACCATACACACACCAGACACCCATACACACAACATATACCATGTACCTGCCCCGCATATACACACCACACATACTATACCACATGCACACACCACACATATACAAACACACCACACACACATACACACAAACACACGCACCTTACAAATATTTGTGAAAAGCATTTATCACTCCATGGGGTGGGGGGGATTGATCTTCATTACTGCCACAAGATGAGGCTAAGTGGAATATTAACTTTACCCCCACTTCCCATATGAAGAAACAGAGGCTGAGAGAACCAGAATGCTCTGCCTCAGAGCGGAGCATTAACAAGCAGAAGTTGGTCTTCTGAAGCAATGCCATGGATTTTCTTTGTCCTCCCCCCACCTCCCAAGCAGACAGGACTGAAAGGACCTCAAGCTGGGATGAAAGGAGGGTGGGAGATGAACCCAGCCCTGGTCAGCAACCTGCCCCCAGCATCCTTCTTCTCCAGTTTCCCAGCCACCTTCCCATGGGATGAGGACTTGGGAAGGATTTCCTAAGTATGAAGATCTGCTTGCACAAGCCTGGGAAACTTGCAGTGACCCCAGAACCCAGGGAGGGCCCGCTCCCCCTTCCTCCTGAGTTGGACTTTACACAGCGCGGGAAGCCAGCAGATGAAAGGGAAACCTTAGGATATTTGATGTGTTGCAACAGTATAACAGACTCCAAATTGTCTTGGCAAGATCAAACCCCAAGGCTACACAGGTAATTCCATCCTGAGGAATGTCTCTTGTTTCTTTGTTCTGGTTTTCACTTCTAATTTGAGGCAACAGGATAAATAAGCAAACACAAGTGTTCATGCAAATCTCAGAGTCCTAGGAAAGGGGAAGCCTTGGGCTCTGACATTCTCAGCATTTTTGTCCCAAAGCTTTTGGGAGCTACAATTGTCCTTTGAGGGAGAGAGGCTGCAGGTGCCAGGGGGCCAGATTGTCTTTGTTCAGAATAAAGCCAGTGTGGGGCTGTGCCTGTGACTCATGCAGGGTTGTAAACCAATGTTATGTCAGAACAAAACAAAAGAACTGTCCTTTGGGGCCTAAGTTCTGGATAAGGTAACAGGGGTGTTGGTGGGGTGCTCATCCCTGACCTAATTGTCTCAAGGTTCAGGTAAGACCTCTGAGACCCATCGGTTCTCTCTTCCCTGCAGGTGCTTTGAGAAGGGCATCTGGACAGACCAGGAGCCCTAGTGTCCTGCCCAGTGCCCCACATAGGAATCTCCTTTTGCTCCTGTCAAGCTGTGGAGCACTAAAAAAAAAAAAAAAAAAAAAAAATACTGTCCCCCTCTGTGCTACAGCATCTGTAAGGAAAACAACCCTATGTTAATAGATGGAGCCATCTTTTGTTAGGGCTATTTGTGCTATTGTCATAGAGGTAAACTTGGGGAATGCCTGTACAAGAAGAGGGTGAAGGAGGCTGCTGTCTAAGAAAAAAGGGACTTCCCACAACCACAAGACACCCATGGCTGAGGGTTCAACATGAGCTAGACCCAAATATCGAGGACTATAAATGTCTTATTGGAGCTCGAGTAGGTGATGATTATTAAAATGGCATCTGCCCGTGAAGGGAAACCCAGAGATACAGAAAGCCTGGGACCAATGGGGATGGGACAGGGCCTTCCTGGCCTCCAGGGCCAGTCACAGCTGGTAGACCAGATGGCCGAACAGCATCACATTCTCTGTGTTTTCCCCCTTTGCTATTCCCTAGCTTCTCATAAAGTATTATTTGAACCAAGTTCCAACTGTGTCTTCCTTATGCCATGGGGGTGGGGCATGCCCCTCCTGAGGCTGAGTGCTAGCAGCTGTCATGCAGGACAGGGGCGATGATGACTCTGAGACCCAGAGACAAGCAAATGGGCCATTACCCCCTTGTACAAGAAAATCCCTTTCAATAGCCACTTTGGAGCTTCTTGGCCCATTTTTATTAAAAAAAAATAAAGATGAGGGCCTCCCCTGTGGTGCAGTGGTTGAGTGCTGGGTTGCGAAGCTGCCTGCAGCCTCTGCAGCGCCGGTTTGATCCCTGGCTGCCGGGCAAGGGTCCCATATGGCGCGCAGACCTCTCCTACCGCCCACTGCTCCCCTCAGCAGTGTACTTGATCAGTCTGCCTGCTCTGCTCTCCGCTCTGGCTCTGGTGAATTCTCTCACCCTCCTGTGCTTCTGACTGTACCCAGTGATTGTATAAATAAATAAATAAATCTTAAAAAAAAATAAGATGAATTTCTCTATAGTAATTAAATATGTAAAAAGTTCATTCAGAGTGCTTTTCTCCCAAAACAAAGGGACATTGAGAGGTGGAGCATCTAGGGGTAAATAGACCCACATAAATACACTGTTTTTCAAACTTTGATGCTCTCAGCAGAAACCCCCTTTTTTACCCAAATCATCTATGGGATAGCAATATCTAAAACTGGTCAAAGTGGAGATGTTATGGTTGAAGAGGGACTCAAAGGAAAGTTGTTCCCATTTGGACCCTTTCTATTTCTATTCTATCCTGAACTTCCCCCTGCAGCACTTCCCCAGAATCCTAGGGATCCATGACAAGTACTTGACAAGTGTTCATTATGTTCCAACTTCTCATTGACACAGGAGGAAGCCTAAGGTCAGAGAGGTGAGGTGACCTGCCCAAGGACACACAGCTTGCTAGCATACAAGTCCCAGGGTTCTACAGCAGAGCTTCCCAAATGATGAGGCATGGTGTAATGCTGCCACTGGGTTTCAAAGCTCTGCAGACAGACTTGGGGGGGGAGATTGCGGGGGTTCCTTTGCCTAGCTTATCTGAAAAAGAGCAGGATTGGAGCAGGGTGAGAGGCTGTGTCTTGTGGGTCCCTCAGCAGTGAACCTGAGCAACTCCATCCACCTTTGCTGCCCTGTGAGGTTCTAAACCTGGCCCTGGAGATGTCCCCCAGCCCCACCTGAAGTCTATTTGAAATGCCAGATCCGAACAGGTGCCAGAAGACCTTTGGTTCCGAGGAGCACATGGCTCAGACCCCCAAGGTGATGCTTGATGGTGAGGTGGCAGGGAGGCTGGGTGGGATGCTGTGGGTACAGGTCCAGGTAGGGGCACAACTCTCTCACAAATATCAGATGCTTCCAAATATTTACAGGTCCTGTGCCCTTTCTGTGGCATCCAAGCCACGGCAGTGTGACGGCTCTAACAATGCACACATCTGCTACAAATTAAAGCCCCGACGTTATTTTGAAATACTTGATATGAAAAAGTTCGATAGCATTCAAATCCATTAGCATTATCACAAGATATTTTAAGTTTACATTTGTCAATGAAAGAAAAGGAAGCGCTCTGGGAGTTGTTAAATATAATTTCAACTGCTATGAAATTTGAACGTGCTGCTGACTTTTGCACATCAAGTTTCTTGTCAGTGGAGATTATCAAGAATTTGAAGACATCAGTATTGAAAGCCTGGAACAAGAATTATGTGGAGCCATTATTTCCAACATAAAGCCGTATAAAAAGTTATGCTCAAGGAAACAATATTAAGTTATCCAAAGATTAGAAAATGTTTTAAAATTTTCCCAAAATCTAAAGTCTGTGCAAATTAAGAGTTTTAATATCAGCTCTACTACTTTGTATTCTTTAGTCATTGCTTCAACAAGTATGATTTAAAAGCTAGGTAATATTTGTGCTCTGGGGAGTGATCTCTGAACGAAGACAAAACCTTCTGTCTTTGGGAAATTGATATTCTAGTGGAGAGAGATAAATAATATTATATATGTTCCATGATAAATAATATTATTGTTATATAAACACATATACCTTATATGTATATTATATACATAGAATACACATATTTTATATACCTATATATGGCAAGTGATGAATGCTATGGAAAAAGTTGAACAGAGTAAAATAGATTGAGAAAAGATGGTGGTCAGGCCAGGCCTTATTGAGGTGATATTTGAACAAAGATTTGGAGGTGAGGAAGGGAGCCAGGTAGACATCTGGGAAGGAGTGTTCATGCAAAGGACAGAGTGAATGCTAAGGCTCAGAGACAGAGCAGCCTTGGCCACTCAAAGAACCACAAGGAGGCCTGTGTAGCTGGAAAGGAGTCAGCATGGAAGACAGGAATAAATGAGGTCAGGGAGGTGATGCAGACCAGATGATGAGGGGGCTGGTAGGAAATTTTAAGAACATTGCTCTTGACTCTGAGAGAATTGGAGAGTCATATGGAATTTGAAGCAGAAGAGTGACATTGTCTGACATGTTTTTTAATATTATCACTCATTATAGTGAGCAAGATCTGAGGGGGCAGAGGTCAGAATAGAGGGACTAGTGAGGAGGTTATTGGAAGAAACCAAGGGATGGGTGATGATGACTTAGAATAAAATGATAGCAGTGAAGGTAGTTTATGAATGTATTCTAAAGCTAGATGCTAGAGGATTTCCTGATGTGGAATATGTACATACATATTGTAAAATACAAACATACCCTACGTAGAGGATAAAGAATATGAAAGAATCAAGTACAACTCCAGAGGTTTTGATCTGAGCAACAAGAAGGATAAATAAGACATTAACCGAGCTGGGAGAGACTGCAGAGTAAGTTTGTGGGATAGATAGGGGGACCAGGTGTTCAGATATAGATAAGCTATTTTTGAGAGCTCTATTATACATCTAAGTGGAGATGTCAAATAGGCAGCTGGATATAAAAATCTGGAGTTCATGGGGATTTCATTTGATCATAATAATGCAATGTAAAGAAAACATAATGGATTTTTCTCCCCAAACCATATATCTTATTATATATCCATACCCATATCCACTTGTCTGTATGAGTGTGTCTCTATTTTCTCTCTTCTCTCAAGTTTATCCCAGAGTCCCAACAAGTATTATCATATTTTTGGTGGAAAAGTCTTAAGGGCAAGTGCTTTTGGTCTAGGCAGCTTGAGTTTTAGTTTTGCTTTGTTGTGTGTAGAACTGATACTCAGTTGGTAGGCATTGCCATGGTGAACCCCCCCTGGTAGCATCTATTCCGATTGGCCAGAGTGAATGCCCTCCCACTTGTTAAATATTTTGAACTTCACCACTAGTTTTGGTAGAAAGAACATATAATTTGGAGCCAAGAACATATAATTTGGAGCCAGAAGACTGGCTTTGTTCTTGCTCAACCTATCACCAGTTGAGTGATGGATGGGATCTTTGGTTGGCTTGGCTAGTTCCTGTATTTCTGAATGTGGGAACCCATTATGTGATCCTTGGTAGAAGTCAGATCCACTAAAGGTGCCCTGCCCCTGGGCACCCACTACACCCTGAAATTGGCCTACACTCTGAAATTCAGAATCTGGATTTCAGGGTCGGGATAAAAGGGCTCAGGAAGAGTTTGAAATGCATTTTGGCAATGGCCAAAATGACAGTCAGTGTTTAGGGCAGTGGTCTTAGCTCTCACTCTGCCATCTTGGTTCCTGCATGCGTTCTAGGCTTCTCCTGCATTCTGTGAGCACTCACTGTCCCCGAAATTCCTTTTCTGTTTAAGTTAGCTGGAGTCACTTTGGGTTGCCTGCAATCATAATTCTGCCTGATACATTAACCCAGGGCAGGCTCTTGCCTTCTCTGAGTCTTGGTTTTCTCCTCTATCAAGTGGTAAGATAGTCTATCAAGATAATATCTGTTGCCCAGAATTAAATGAGACAATGTTTCAAGCATGTAGCACAGGACTCAGCAAATAGTTAATGCTTAAACAATGCTATCTCGCGGTAATAGAGCTCTCTTTTCCTTGACTGGCCTTGGTTGCCTCATCTTGGGTGTGGAGATGTTAGAGAATGCTAATTCATCTCATTCACTTTCACTCTTTTAAGAGGAGAGCCGAATGGTACATAGGCTCATAAGACACAGGCCTCCATAAAAGGCTGCAGAGCTGGGAACCAGGCAAAATGAGGGCAGTCAAGGACTTGCGGATGTCAGGAGGAGTCTCATTAGTTGGTTATCAGCAGATCGTAGTGAATGTGCCCCTGGTTCCTGCATGCTCTGCAGTGCAGGGGATGCAGCCTCATCCATCAGCCTGCCCAGCCAGCACGTAGCCAGGGGCTACCGCAGTGACGCCACCGTCAGCTGCTGAGCCGCGAGCTCTGTTATGGAGGCTGAGGCAGAGCGAGGTGTCTGCTTCACAAGCATCTGGTATCTCTGAGGCTGTATTAGCAGGAGGTTGTCAATCTCCAGGCAGAAAAACAAGAGACAGAAAGGAGAAGAAACAATCAAAAATCAGACAGCAACAAGAAGAGGGAGTGAGAGGCTAGAGGACTATTTTAAGTAATGTTTGAGAAATGACCTGCCTGCCCTGGCCTCCCCATAAAGGAGATGCCAGGAAGTTGATGTTTGTAGCTGACAACTCACCAAAACAGTGGGCTGCGGGCTTAAGACAGAGCAGGGTTGAAGGAGACAGCCGTGTGCATCCCGAGCAGGACCCAATTGGGAGACTGGTCCCATGTTCGCATGGGCCTACTCATGACATGCCACACACACATAGTAATGACTGTGCCCCCAGAGAACGTGCCAGCAATGCTCATTCTTATGCACAGGCACACAGACAGCACATGGGCACGTCTAGTCCATGCTCCACTAAGTCAAGGTCCTGCCCTCCCCTGGGTCAAAGGTAATGACAAAATGCATTCATTGGTTAGTGTGCTTTTTCCAGGGAGGCAAGAGAAGATGCAAAAGCTGTGTGAGTAGGCTCCTTAATTATTGGGGGGGGGGAGGGGGATTGGGGGGCATTGCAATTTTCTGGAAGTTAACTGCTCCCTCCTGCATCTTGTCTAGATTTTTGTGCTGCCCTAGGGAGCCCCCCAAAGCCTATTTAACAAGGCTAATTAATTTAATTAACAGTCTTCTGTGAAAGTGGTAAGATGCTATAGCAAGCAGGTTTCTAACTAGGGTACCTAGGTCTGGCTGGACGCATAGCTTCTGCCCTCTCCTGCACCTCCTGATAGCCACCCTTCCTTCCCTGCTTCCCCCAACAGAACCATCTGGGCACAGATTGAGCTTGTCTAGCAGCCATCTGCAAAATGGAGATGATATTAGCTACTTTTGACTTCCTCACAGGGTCATTAGGAAATTAAAATGAGATCATGCCCATGAACTTGTTTTGAATGTCATCAGGCATCTGGGGGAACACAGTTAGGCTACTAGGAAAGGTTGCAGGTTGCCATGCTAATTTAGGGACTCTGCTTTCCTGTGACTTAGGCAGAAGGCCTTCCCCCTGTTCCTGGGTTCTCTCAGCAACTTACCTCCTCTACCTTGGCACTGGGAGGATCCAGTGAGACCACATGTGAACATGTGCTCAATCACATCAAGTGTATGCCAGGGATCTATTATAGCGATGATAGGTCTGGAGCCTCTGGCCTTCCCCAGGGTGTTGCTGGGACTAGGGAATGAATGAACAGATGGGGAGCTGGTGATCTAAGGTTCAGCAGCCCAGCTGAAGTCATGCATGGACTATTCAAGAAGTCAAGTGGCAACTAGTTCCTTGACCTGCAGGAAGGGGTTCCCTAGGGGTGTGATGCCCCTTTCCTGGACCTCATGACTGTAAAGGAGACAGGCTGGATATTTCCTCCAGAAATCCCACCAATCCCATTGACTCTACAAACAAATCCAGTCTTCATCTTTTCTTTCTTTTTTATTTTGTTGCCATAAATCTTAGGATTCCTTATAAATAAAGCACAGAAGATTAGGCATTCTTGAGAAAGAAACCCTAAGCCTTCTTGCCTCTCCAAATTTCCGGTTGCATGAGGCCATGGAGGGCTCCATTTCCTCATCTGTAAACAAGACCTGCATCAACCTCTCGGGGAAGTTGTGAAAAGTCATTAAGAAAGACCACACCAGACAGAGAGGCAGGGCAGGGCCTCAGTTGGCTCCCCACTGAGGGGCTCACCCCACTCACAGCCTCACAGCATGAGGATTCACTCTCCTGCCTCAGCAAAGTGACAATAGCCTACCTGTGGAGGGGCTTGGGGGACAGTCACAGATGACTGGAATGCAAATGCCAAGTCCAGGAGTGCCATCTGGAATTCCCTAGGACAGATAACCCAAATGTGACTTGAAAGCCTTGACCCAAACAGCTCAACCCCCCAAAGTCACGCAGTCCCCAAGACCTTATGTCCAGACTGGGAATCAAGCATGCCCTTTGCCGTCGGTGGCCTCTTATGACTCTTATGACCAATGAGACGAACAGCCTTGCCAAGGGAATGCCCTGGGAGAACATGGGAAATGCTGCATGAGAGCCTCCAGGGCCCAGCCAGTTTCCCTGGGCTTCATTCAGGGCAGGGGAGCAGGTAGTTGGGGGCCATAGCCAACATGTGGTGGGGTGGGCTGGGGAGGAAAGGAAGAATGTGCTGAACTGCTCCACTCTCTCAGAGCTATGGCTGCAGATGTAGGGCCCAGCCAGGGCTCCCTCCTGCTCGCTTTTCCTTGCCCTGCCTAGCCAGATGCCTCTGATAGCTGGAGTCACAGAGAGGAGACGCCCCCAAGGGCTCTGAGTCACCAAAGAGACAGCAGATACTTTACCTTTGCTCTCTGATCCCCTTGCTTTCTTTTGCTTTCTTACCCAAGGGGAAGACGGACCAAGCATTTGTTCTTTCCCGAAATGCTCCTTGAGCAATGAGCAACGAGCAATGCGCAATGCGCAGGCAGGCCCAGAGGGGAGCCATGGAATCATCTTCCAAGCTCCAAGCTCTCTCCCAGGACTCCAGAAGGCCAGCCATGGCTGCCTGCCCGGCCAGAGCCCCACGCAGATTTCTGCAGTGTTGTCAAGGTTTTCCCCACCAGTATGAACTCGCTTCTCATCTGGTGGACACATAAATCTGTAATCCCACGGCAAAGGAATGTACTGTGGTGAGACGACATGAACTTGGGGGCAGGAATCCCAGTTTCAAGTCCACCATGGCCACTGATTAGCAGGGTGAATGAGCCTTCCTCGGTAACGCGGGATGAACAGTACCTGCAGCACGGGCTTCGGGCCTCGTGGGCTCAGCTGAAACAGAATGCAAAAGCATTTTGAATGAGGCAAACGAAGATATATGCATTGCGCTCTCCCTCCTGCCAGGTGCTCTACCTTACCTTATGTTACCCGCTCTTACTGAGCAACTTGCATAAGACAACTCATTAATCCCCTCAGAGCCACCTCAGAGCCGTACAGGGAGCTATTCTCACCCCATTTTACAGGTAAGGGAATGAGCCTGGGAGAGATGAACTAGTGGGCTCCAGGTCTCACAGTCAGTAAATGGTGAAACCTCACTGTCCTGAGCCTGCAAACTCAGCATCTGCCGGGAGTTGGTAGGAAATGCAGATTTCCAGGCCTCCTGGCCCACCCATGAGCCAGAATCTGATTTTTAGCAAGACCCCCCCCCCAGCTACCTGCGCTACATCTTGTTGACTTTTTTCAACAAATGCAACCCAGTAGAAAATGTGATGAATGGTCTAATAATAGCATAATACCCTCAGGGGCAAAACGCTGCAAACTCTAGAGGGGTGTCTGCATTCTGTGCTGTTTCTTGGGATCAAGCCCAACTCTCCGTGGCAATTCCACAGGCAATGTCTCAAGCCCTTGGCCTAGCTGGGCTGCACTTCAGGGCACCTTGGCAGCCTGGACAGTCCTACTCACTGACCTTCCCTGTGCTTGGGGCGACTTGTCCTTCCTGGAAGTAAGACAGAAGAAATCCTGCCTGTTAGCTTGCTTCCCGGGAGCAGCTTCTAGCTGGGAAGGATGTGTGAGTTCCTGGGGCCTGGGAAGACTTTGAACCATTTTTTTCCTCGCTCTTTAAAGCTGCTGGCCCCCCATGGGGCAGTGATTGGCCTCAGCCCTATCCTGTCAGGGAGCAGAAGCCGCTCCCACCAGGGCAGCTGGGTAAGTGATTTGATCTGGCTCTGGCATTCGGTGGAGCTGTAGGAGCTGCAGCTGCCTTGGCCTCAAGTGCCCCCCTCATGGGAGTTTTCCAGTCACTTAGCTCCACCAGGACTCAGAGCCAAAATTAACAGAGTCTCCTCAGGGGCCCTCGAAACTCTCCACCCACCCAACTCTCTAGCTCATGGTCATTCAACAAATAGCCGGTGGGGAGGGGGCCTGGCTCATCCTCTCTCTAGTCCCCCTCCCGCCCTTCCCTGCAGGGCTGCACAGGGATGCTCCCTAGAATAAGCCAGCCTGGACTGGGATGACAAGCCTTCTTTCTGGGGTGTCAGGCACAGGGGCACAGAGCCACAGGGCACTCAGAGGCCAAGCCTTGCTAGGGGGCTGGGGCACCTGAGTCTCCTCCCACCTGGAGCTGGCTCCCCAAGGAGTAGGCCAAGTAGGTTAATCCTGGGGTGGCATGGGAGTGGGGTGAGTGAATGATGCAGTATAGATCAATGGTCAAGCACCTAAGCCTTGGAGTCTGACAAAAGAGTTCAAGTGTATGTGTTAGCGGTTAACCTCTCCGAGCCTCAGTTTCCCTGTCTGTAAAATGGAGATAATAATGCTTAATGCTACCTACCTAGAGCAAGAATAATTTAGTGAGATAATGAATGCTAAGAGCTTAGCAGATGCTTGGTAAACAGTAAGCACTTTATAGCTGTCACTATTATTCAGTAGGCCTCTCTCTGCAGCAAAACATACAATGAAAAAGAAACTTAAAGAAAAGCTAATAAACAGGAGCTAATGAATAGAATCATTCTTCAGGAATGCCTATCCTGGGGTCCTACTGCATGGGGGAGCTTAACTCATGGCCCTGCTTCCTGTGCTCCAAGGGGGTTGGGGGGAGCCTGGTGAGCCACATGCTGCAAATAAAGGGTGACAACTAATCAGATGGGGTGGCATGGAACCTAGTTTGGTGACTCGGGAAGGCTTCTCGGAGGAGGTGGTGCCAGAACTGAGTCTCAGGAGATGAATTAGTAAAGCCATGAGGGTTGGAGGGGCAAAGGGAGCAGGTGATGCTCCAGGTAGGGCTCTGGCACTGGAATGAGGGGGCGCCGGACACACCTGGGGACTTGCAGGAGCCCAGCCTGGGGCGGGGTCAGGTCAGAAGGACCTGGTGTGTGTGCTCAGGAGCGAGAACTTGATCCAGAGTGCCGGTGCATAGAGGTCCCCGGTGAATATTTACTGTCGTGGAACGAAAAGCTAATGCTAAGCCTCTGCCAGATTTATGCTAAGGAGTGAGTTGTCATTTCAGAAAGTTCACTCTGGATGGCCAGGAGGGAGAGGAGACCCTCACTGGAAGCCTGTGTGCAAGTCCAAGCGAAAGCCCATGGGTGGGTGCAGGGCCATAGCAACTGGGGTGCTGCCATTTCTGGGGCCATAGACACTAGGCCAATAGGGGGAAGAAGCGAGCACAGAGGCATGGTGTGGGGAGGCAGGTGGGGCCAGACAAGACAGGTCTACAGCACAGTTGTCGAGACATGGAATAACAAGGTGGGAGAGCAGAGAAAGCAGGTAGCTGCAGGTCTGTCCCATGGGAAGAGGAGGATGCAGGCAGGGGGGCTTGTGTGGGTGGGAGTTGACAAGCAGGAAAGGCAGATCAGCCTGACTCTGGAATGTCCAGGAGAGAAGCAGGTCTTCTGCGGAGATGTAAACTAAGAAAGGCAGCGGTCCTTCATCCATGGAGCATGGAGCTCTCACGCTCTACCCCTGGGGCAGCCTTTGTGCCTCTGCCAATAACCCTTCAAGAAGTTAGCACCTCTCCCCTGCCAGGGTGATGCAGCGATGAAAGAACCAACGAGGAAGCGCCCCAGCCCTGTTCACCAGGCACCCCCTTATGTCCACAGACATATGGGGGTGTATTGTATTACCATGATGACATCGTGTTACAGAAGAAACAGTCTCGGAGGTCGTGACAAGTCCACAGAGCTAGTTTGGGGCAAAATTATGGTTTGATCCTCAATGCCTCACTGATGAAGTTGGCAAAGTTTCACTACATTGTCTCACCTCCCTGGAGGAGAGCTCCCCCAACAAACCCATGCTGGCAAAACCCTCCCTGAGGTCACCAAGTACTTAGGCACCTGGTCATCCTGGAGTAAGGAGGGGTGAGAGTAGAGAAGGTTCTGTGGGGGGATATGGGAGGGCAGAGGCACTGGGAGACCCCGTCCTGTCTGGAGGTCATCACTTCATGGGGACAAGAGGCTTGTATGAATTGAAACACCCCTGTCTTCCGGTAGGACTTCACCTCCTAACAGCTTCCTGAGTTGCCCCGCCCTTCCGGGAGTCCTTGGTTTCCTCCACGATGACCCCAGGAGACAGGGAGTGATAGAAACCACCAGCCCCTCCTCCGGGTTTGCCACAGTGGAGGGAAACCTAGCAGGATTGGTGTCCAGGCTTGGGCTGCTGGCAAGTGTGCTTTGCACACAAGTGGGATGGACCAGCCATGCCCCCCCAATCCGCCCAGGTCCAGAGAGGACCCTGCAGCAGAAAGGAGGCCCAGGTACCTCTTGTCCAGCATCTGATTAGAGAATGAGGGTGATGAGCAGGGGCCACGAGACACCACACTGTCCAAGGTGCTGGACAGAAGGGGGATACCCTCATCCCTGCCTTCTGCTCAGACCTTCCTCCTATCTGCTCTACCCAAGCCACACCCACTGAGTGACCCCATCATCTATGCCCGTGATTCGTCTCTGAGATGACACAACCAATAGGTGAGGACTTTTTTTTAACTCTTTGTAGTGGAGAAGACAGAGTTGACCAGAGAGGACGAGCACATTCCCTTGTGGACTTCCCCTGGGTCACTGGCCCTCTGTCTCAGAGAGTGGGTTCAGAGGGGAGAGACCATTCCTCTTAAGGCCACAAACACTTAATTGTTTGTTCATTTATTTACTGACCTAGTGATTAGTAGCACCTCTCTGCACCAGGCTCTGGACTGTGCTCTAGAAATGCACAGAGCAGGCAGTTCCCTGCCCTCAGGTGCTCCCACTGCAGGGAAGACACAAGATCACACAGCCCGATGCCAGGCTGGCTAGTGGGTATGTTGTAGAGCAACCCTGATACAAAACGGGGTGCCTGACTATGGGTCCTCACCCGCGCGCTTAAAAGGACTTATCAATGCTCTACTGCAGGCACACGCGAAAGGTTAATAAAGGTTTATTTACAAGGGAAGGGGAAATGAGGAAATGTACAGCTCAGGGAGAAAAGTGGGAGACAAAGTTTTAAATGAGTCCTACCCGATCCGCCGATCAGGAATCCCAAAATGGCGCTCTGAGAGCTGGCCGCCAGCCAGGAGCCGTGAAGCCAGGAGGCGAGCGATCGTGAGCCAGAGAGAGCCCAAGGCCCACGTGTTTGGTTTTTATACCCAACCTGGCTGCCCAACTCCACCCTCAGGTCCCAGCCACCCTCCCTTGGTGGTGATGGGATTTGTCTTTCCCAATGTCTTGATGGCTTTAGTCTGGAGTGGGGGTCTGGAGTGGGGGTTAATCCCTGTAAGGGATTAACTCAGGACATCATTTCCCCCTAACAGGTATACAACCTCAATGCCCCCGCAGTCGTGGGAAGCTGCGCCTGTGACACACAGGAGCCTCGCCAGTCCTAAAGAGAGAGGGCCCGTTCAGTCTCCGTGGACTGCTTCTTTTCTCCACGCCCTTTCACCGAGATGCCCTTCCTGCCATCAGACCTGAAACTTTCAAGCTGTATTTTGAAATAACCTATTGCTCTTTGTGGTCCTGGTGGCAGTTCTGCTTCCTCCAGGAACTCCCATCTGTGGGTATGTGCCCAGGGAAGGTGCCACACCTGGGGGCTTGAAGGGGTCCTAGATTTTGACACAGTCCCACGAAGCTAGAGTATGACCATGGGACAGCACTTGAGCTGCCCCCTCCCTTTCTCCCTGGGGACAAGGACACCTTCCCTATGTGCCACACAGGGCTGCGAGGATCCCACGCAAAGTTACTGCTTGCTTGCTACAAACCACGCTCTGGACAGAGGGCTTACTTACCCACGTAGACTACATTCTCCGCTGAGGCTTGGAAAGGCTGACTTATTGCCCAAGGACACACAGGTGGGAAGCAGCAAGCCCTGGATTTGAACACAGGTTAACTCCAGAGGCAGAGTTCCAAATATTACCCAGTACTGGCTCTCACCAAAAGCTCTTTTTTTTTTTTAATTAATTTATTTATTTATACAAGCACTGGGTACAGTCAGAAGCGCGGGAGGGTGAGAGAATCCACCAGAGCCAGAGCAGGGAGCAGGACCGAAGCACACTGCTGAGGGGAGCAGCGGGCGGCAGGAGAGGTCTGCGCGCCATGTGGGACCCTCCTCCGGAGGCCGGAGAGCAGCCGGGGATCGAACTGGCGCTGCAGAGGCTACGGGCAGCTTCGCAACCCAGCGCTCAACCGCTGCGCCACCGGGGAGGCCCTCTCACCAAAAACTCTTTACAGAGTACAAAAGTTGTCCACAATTAAGACTCTCCTCTAAATACAAAGTCCTTCAGCCCAGGAGCCCCCAAGGTCACGCTCCTCTTCCTCCACCTCCTGGGTGTGGCCCCCTCCCGCCTAGACAGCCAGCCCCTCCTCCACCCTGCATTTCCTCCGCAGCTAGCAGGTGGGACAGCCAGGACTGCAATGTGTTGTTGCAAGATTCATTTATTCTAATAAAAGTGAAATCTCCTCGGTTACATTTCCATCCACAAGCCATCAATATTTCAGGACTATTGCTCAGCCCAGGGTGGCAGAGATGGCCCCCTCCGTGTCTGAGCAGTGGCTTCTAGTTAAAAGTTCACCACAGAAAATTTGATGCCTAATAAATTGGAGCCTTCCCTGCCTTAAATCATTTTAAACTACGATTGCTGCACAAAATATAATTATTACAAACTGGCCATTTGTAACAGAGAAATCTCATTAAAACGATTCCATGCTGGAAAGGCAGGTGGAAGGGGGAGGCGTGGGGGTGGAGGTGGCAGTGGCTGGTGGGGGTGGGGTGGGGGGAGCTAAAGGAAGCTTGGGAAGAGCTGGGGAATGCTCTTAATTACAGATTGATTATTTCTGATGATTGAGCACAGAATATAATCAACTCAACATTTCCAGACCAGAGCAGAAGGGTGGGGACAGGCTGATGACAAGGATGAGGAAATAGATTTTCCATTCTGGGCCCAGCGGCTGGTGAAGGTGTGGGCTGTGGGTGGGTTGGAGGGACAGAGGAGGCCGCCAGCCCTCCTGCATGGCACTTCTGGCTAGTCCCTGGTCCAGCGAGGTAGCTACAGAGTTTGGTAGGGGCTGTAGAGCTATTTACATCATCCATCCAGGAAAATGACCGCACTATGGCTTGAGCTATGGCCATTTACCAGGGAGAGAGGATGCTGAGCTTAAATCGTAGGGACTAGGTTCAAATTCCAGCTCGGGTCCCTGTTGGCTGCTACCTGTGGGGAACTGCTTCATGCAAAGCACCTGCCCGTCCGTTTCTGGGTGAGTGAAATGGATGTGGTCCTACCCTTCCAGCCCGCTGGGGCTGTGGTGAGGATCACCTGAGAGGACGCATATGTAAATTACTTTACCTGGCATTGAACAGACCCTGGAAAACCGATCCAGGCTAAGTTTCCTGACAAAGATTGTGAGACATGGAAAGCGGCTGCCAGAGTGAAATTTCCTTCCTGGGAGAATGTTAAGAACAAGGCAGATGCTTTCCTCCTGGGAGAGGCGTGGGTGGTCCAGGGTGGTCTTTCTCTAGGGCAGAAGGCTCGGCTGGCAGCGAGCCACCTTGTCGGCTGCAGGATCCCTGTTCTGGAGCCAGTGCTGGGTGCTGCTGTGTACATGGAGTTGGCATCTTTGCCAAAAGCAGCCTCTAGGTTTTTTCACCCTCTTCCCTCACCTCTCTAGTCACCTCCAGCAAGTGCCAGGAAAGCCACGGGCCGTCTCCTCTGCCTGTCTGGGAGGTAGCAAAGGAAACCTGCCCTAGAGAAAGGAAAGAAAGCTGGGCCCGCCTCTCATCCTCACCTCAGCGCCAAGCCTGGGAGGCAAGAGATGTGAGCTCGTCCCCCCCCACCCCGGACCCCTTATCTGCCCTCCATCCCACTCTTGGGCTCATATCCAGCTCAGCCCAGGGGAGCCCCTCTGGTTTCTTAGACTTCATCAGTCCCAGGGGGGTCAGGTCAGCTGGGTCCCCAGAGATCTTGACCAGGACACTCCTCGCTTCCCGCTGGCTCTGAGGGATGCCTACCAGAAGGAGCTCTAAGTTCCTGCAATGCGGTGGGACTAGAGATTCAGGGTGGCATCTAGTCCCTTCAGTCTGCCATACCAGGCTGAGTAACTTAACAACACACACTTATTTCTCATAGTTCTGGAGGTTCCCAAGTCCAAGATCAAGTAGTGGGCAGATGGGGCTCTTGGTGAGGGCTGTCTCCTTGGTCTGCAGACCTTCTGCTGGGGGCTCGCATGTTGGGGCTGGAGAGCAAGCTCTGGTCTCCCTCCCCTACTAAGGGCTCCAATCTCACTAGGAGGCTCCACCCTCATGACCTCACCTAAACCTGCCATCCACAAAGGTCACCACTCTTTATACCATCACTTTTGAGGTTAGAGCTTCGAGATACAAATTTGGGGTGGGACACTAATGTTCAGCCCTGGGAAGGTTCTTGGGAGCAGGTGAAAGCCATTCTCAGGGACAGTTGCTTGCACATCCCCAGCTCCCACAGCAAGGGGTGCCCCCTCTCCCCAGCGAGTATGAGCTCACAGAACCAGGCAGCCAGCCTGTGTGTGAGCACACGCACACACACACAGCTCCACCCCTCCTGCATCCTCCGGAAGCTTCCTGAGGTCAGTACCATTGTTTCCCTATAACCCGCATCCCTACACAGCAACACCAAAAAACCAACATGCTGGGGACAAAGATCTTCCCAGACACCCTCAGATCAGATGCTCCAGTGGCGCTTGCCACTTCTAGCTGTGTGGCTGTGAGTGGGTCACCTCTCGGGGCTGAGCTTCCACTTTTATAAATTGGTGATAATCATAATTATTCCACTTACTTAAGAAGGACAAAGATCACCAAGGTAAGATGGTTGTGATTATGTTCACCACAATCCTTATTACTGATTGGCCCAGGGTCATGGCAGGAGAGGAGGGAAGGGCACCTGCCAGGGCACCCACTTCCTATTACAGCGGTTCTCTGTGAGGACTGTAGGAGGAGTGGCCCCACGGTGCCTACCCCGGGGTTCGAGGCCTCTCCACGCACACCCCCACGCACTCCCCCAAGCTGCTCTGTGTGACGGGCAAGTCAGCCAGCCCCCTGCAGGCTGGCCAGGGTCAGGGCGCGCACCGTGGGTGGACAGGCGGCCGGGAGCCCACATGCAGAGGGAGGAGCGCCCAGAGGGCACCCGTGTGCGAGTTGGCGGGACTGTGGGCAGCTATTTGGGCAGAGCCCTCCATCGCTCTGAAATAGCTCTGCAGCGCAGCGGTGGCGGGGACAGACCGGGGTGGGCTGCTGCGGAGGTTGTCAGGGAAACCATGGCTGCAGGAGCCCCCAGCCACTCGCCTCTTCGTCATGGAGACAGCGAGATGGAGGCAGCAAGGGTAACAGAACAGGTGGCCCCCACCACAGGCTTCAGGAAACCCCCACGCCTGTCACTGGGGGAGGGAGCAGTCTTGGGATCAATTTTCCGATTACAAAACCATGTTCAAATGTCAATTCCTTCTCACTTGTGGGTTTTTCCCCTCCACATTGTCAATCTGTCCCCCTCCTCTCTGCTGTTCCTGGCTTGCATTTCATGTTAGCGCAATGCTGATCTTTGAAGAATGAAATTTGGCAGCAATTGAGTGCCCGATATGACCTCATCCTGTCTGGTGTTTTCGGGAAAGGACACCTCCTGAAAGAAGGGTGTGTATGTGTGTGTGGGGGGGGGGGTGCAATGGTGCACATGAGTTCTCTAGGTGTCAGTGGGCTGCCTGCATGGTGTGGGGGGTGAGGGGGTGGGCACTGGGCTCTTCATGGTCAATTCCCTGGAACCCAGCTCATTTCTTCCATCATTGTGAAAGGTCGTTAACATAGGCTAACTCTGGCGGTTTCCAGAAAGTTCTCACAATTTCTGCCAACACCAGCACATAGGTTCCTTCCAGTCCTTCTAGGGTACCCAGAGGTGGCTGGTTAGAAACTAGGCCAGGAGGGCTCTCTTGAGGTTATTCTTCCCAGTCCCCATATCCAAACAGGTGTCCCCCACGGTGTCAAGGACCAGTGCTTGGGGACTCTCTCTCTGCAATGTAAGTCCCGCTCTGGGGGTTTCATCAGAGAAAGGGAGAGGCTCTCAGCACCTCCTCAAAATGACACAAGCATGGGCCTCCCCTGGTGGCGCAGAGGTTGAGCACTGGGCTGCGAAGCTTCCTGCAGCCTCTGCAGCACCGGTTCTATCCTGACCACTGGCAAGAGTCCCACATGGCGTGCAGACCTCTCCTGCCATGCCCGCTGCTCCCCTCAGCAGTGTACTTCGTCAGTCTGCCTGTTCTGCTCCCCTCTATGGCTCTGGTGAATTTTCTCACCCTCCCGCGCTTCTGACTGTACCCAGTGCTTGTATAAATAAATAAATAAATCTTTAAAAAAGAATTAAAAAAAAATGACACAAGCATGTATAGGCAGAAGGACCATTTGACTCTCCTCGCCATCCTGCTCTTGACACCCATCTTTTCCCATTTCTCAGGCCCCAAAGCTTTGTTAATCTAGCGATGTGCCTTTTGTGTCTATGTTTATGGTGAGTCACTGGCTGTTTCTCCAGGCCAGCGGACCATCGAGCGCTATTGACTCTTGGAACAGTTCCTCTCATCGGCCACTTAGGTTCTGACCTTTCAGCTGTCCCCATGCCCCACCTGCTGCCGCCTCCGCCCCTCATGACTCTAATGCATGCTCACCCCTCCCCGCTTCTACTCTGGGTGCCCAGTAGTCAGCCAGCATACTCTGACCACCGGCCTCACTCCGCCTCACCCCGGCCAACTGGCCATCTGTTGGACACTCTGACTTTCTCTGCCTGTTTGATGTTCAAGCCGTCGGCTGTGACAATCATATCTGATCATTAATAATGCAATAATGGAATAGTGACTGGAGAGACACTTGGATAATCAGCTAGCACAGCCTCATTAGTGGCACAGAACAATCACAGCGATGTAATAACAGATCCCAGGAAATTTCAATTAAACCTGGAACTTTGTTAGGGTTTCATTTTATTTTCAGCACAGCGAAGGACAGCGTAATTGCAATCAACTAAAGCCAATGCAAATCTTTTCCAAAAGAGACCCCTTCCCCTGGGTATGCAAGGGAATTAAGTCTCGCTCTTCCTTAGCGCCTGCCCATGTTAATTCTGAACCACTTAATGAACTCCTCTCTGCCCCAAAGAATGTTCCAACTGAGTGTCTGGCTTCTCTTAACAAGAGGATCATTCTGGCTTCTGGCCGTAATAATAAAGATGAAGATGTGAAGAATTGGCGATCGCGGGAGCCCTCCATGCGCCAGGTGCTGTGCTGCGCCCTTTACCTGGACTATCATCTAAGCCTCACCGTCACTTAGGAAGGAACTGGCTGGCAGTACCAGCATTTTACTAACAAGGCTGCTGAGTCTCAAAGTTAAGGCTCTCTTGGTAGCACATGCCGTCAATATTCGGGGTGCTGCAGAGTTCTAAACTGTGGGTTCAAAGCCTGTGGGCCTTGCTCGCTCTCCTTTCTTCTCCCCTCCCCCCTTCCTCCACCTTTTCTCCGCTCCTCCTTTCTCTCCCCGCCCCCCTGGACGCCTCCTCTCCCCCTAAGATGCTGAGGAGGTTTGGCATCTTGGTCTCCAGTTTAGGGTGGGCAACTGGGGCGATTTTTGAAGAGCTGCTTCCCCAAATCCTGTCCCCAAATCAAGTCTCTTACTCAGAATCTCTGGGGATTGGGGCCCCAGCATCTCATTTTATCAAAGCCCCTTAGGTTAGTACAGACACACCCAATCCTTCTCTGCCTCTCAGGCGGGGGCAGGGACCTGTGTGGCTGGCCAGGGGACACTTACACCAGAGCGGAGACCAAGACCCAAAGCTCAGAGAGGCTCACCCCCTGCCCAGTGCTCCTGGGCCAGCAGATGCCCATCCCTAACCCCTATCTCTCGCCAGGCACTTCTGGCCAGCAGCTGCTAGTCCCCAGCCCATTTTGCAGCACCCCACACTCCCTGCAAACAAGAGCCTGTTTGAAGCAAAAATCCTCCAGCAATTACCTGTCCAAACGGGATGGAGAGTGCGGGGACCGAAAGAGAAATGTATTTATTTGTTCTCTGTGCTTGGAGTTAGTTTTTAAATTGTCCTTCTGTAGATAAAGCATCTCTCCAGCAGCTCAGCCCCAGATCACGGCAGCTAATCTGCATCCGGCTGATCAAAATAGCCTCCAAACCAGATGGAGACCCAGCGCACACCGGGAAGGAAGAGCCGGTTCTGAGCGCTCAGGGTGGGGATTTACATCGAGTCACGTGAAGTCTTCTTAGGATTTTAGGGGAGAGAGGGGGTAGAGAGGGGGGACAGAGATTGCCAGACTAGGTGGACACAGGGAGGTGGGAGGCAGAAATTAAAGAAGGGGAGCGAGCCCCCATTCTGGCCCTTTTTCTGTAATTGTCTTCCAAGTCCGGAGCGAGAGCTGGTTTCTCAAGGTGCCCGGCGCCTGCAGCACTCAGAGGGGTGGGAGCGTGGAGGGCTTGTGTGATCCCCAGAGACACCTCGGTGCTGGAGCAGGTATGGGCTCAGGAGCCAGATCTGGTCGTGTGCCACCCAAGCCAAGTTGGATAATTTGGCCCCTGAGCCTTAGCTTCTTCACCTGTAAATTGGGATAATGACTTTATCTCTCTGGGTTTGGGGGAAACCTAAGATAGAGTGCAATCACTGTGTTATGATGCCCCATCCCCGAGCTCCAGTGTGGTTTCAGGATGACCCATGGGTGCTCACTCCCAGATTCAGAGTCCACTAGAGGGAAGGGGCTAGTTCATTTGCTTGCCATGTGTCCCCAGGGCCCAGGACAGTGCCTGGTATGATTCAGTAAACTCCTGCTGACAGAGTGACTGAGTGATTCCAGAAAAGGAGAACTGGAGTTGCATTATAGGAACTTTGCAAAATGCTGCCCTCTTCCCCAGCCCCAGGTCTGTCTGAGTCCCTGGCTTAGGGTCACTCAGAAATAAACACAAGCCGGCCGGCCTTGTCTGAGGCTGTCTCCTGTGCTGATCTGTTTTCCTCAATGGGACCAAAGACCCTGCACATTCAGAGAGCAGATCTTTCTTCTCTGCAGATCTTGGGACCACCCCCACCTAACGCATGTGGGCACCCCAGGGTGGGGGTGAAGGGTGAGGAGGGCTCCTCTAGCACCTGCAATCTTGGCAGGTGACCTGGCTTAGCACTTTCCAGGCTCTCATGTCCCTATGGGAGTCACCTGTGGCTCCCATAGGCCCTGGGGACTTAAAGATGGGGGAGGGGGAGAAAGAACCCCAAATCCTTTACTTTCCTGTAAAGTCCTGTCATATAAGTTCTCAAATTCAATGTAACTGGGGCAGTGAGAGAATAAATGGGGAGTGAAGACAGATTGGAGGTCAGAAGGATAAAATCAGGGCGAGGAGTATGGCCAAGACAACAGCAGCATGGTCCTTCCCGCACACAGGCCCTCCCCGCTGGATGACGCTGTGGGCCTGAGGCCCAGGGCAAGCCCAGACATGCCTTCCGCTGGTCCTCCTGACCAGGCAGAGGGAAGGGAAGCTGGAAAAGTCAGCTAGTCCTGACTGATGCAATTTCATTTTCTACTTTGTTCTTGATCCTCCAGAACAAGTCACTTTGAAAAGCAGGAACAAAAACAATTGAAGCCCCCTGCCTAAAGCAACCCGAATCTTTAATTTGGGGATAATTCTGCTTGTCCACTGCACAAGGTGTTACAGGGCAGCCCCGATATTGAACGGGTTCCTGGCTGTGGGTCCTCACTCGCGCGCTTACAAGGGACTTATGAATACTCCACTACAGGCACACACAAGAGGTTAATAAAAGGTTTATTTACAAGGGAAAAGGAAATAAGGAAAATGTACAACTCAGGGAGAAAATAGGGAAATAAAGTCTTTAATGCGTCCTACCCAATCTGACGACCTGGAAACCCAAAGGCACTCTCAGAGCTGGCCGGACGCTGCGAGCTGGCAGAGAACCAAAATGGAGGGACCCCTCCAAAGCCCACGTGTCTGGCTTTATACCAAACTGACTGCTTAACCCCACCCTCAGGTCCCAGCCACCTTCCCTTTGGTGGTGATGGATTTGGAGTTCCCAGTGTCTTTGGCTTTGGCCTGGGGTGGGGGTGAAGTCCCCAAAGCCTGTATGGAATTAGCTTTAGGACAGCCTTTCCCCCTAACAAAGGGACTTTACAGCCTGGTGACCTGCTGGCCCACCTGCTGGAGATGGAAAAGAGTGACTGAGAGGATCTCCTGGGATTGAGACCTGGGGTGTGGGGAAGCTGAGAGGGGCAGTCAGGTTCAGGGGGAGTTCCAGGCAGGACAGAGTTCTGGTCAGAGCGATAATCTGAGAAGGCACAGAAGTCAGAAAGAACCTTAAGTCAGCACAGCCAGCCCAAGTGTGCAGGCAAGAGGGAGGACAAGGAGGAAGCCAGGAGGCTGTGCAGTGAGGGCTGTGGCTCTCCACAGTGCAGGGACAGGCCAGCAAGGTGCCAGCGAGCTGCTGAGCCAGCTGTGGCTTCAGTGGATTCCACACTAATGAGCAATGAAGCCTGCTGAGGAGCCTGAAACCTTGGGGTCCTAGAAGGAGGCACAGTGGGGTCAGCCAGGGAATCCCCTGGGCCCCAGAGTCACCCACGCAGGCCTCGGGAACCACCATGTGGCCCTCCTGTGGCCCTCTTCTTGCCAATGTGCGCTCACCTACACGCTGTCAAAACATTCTGTCCCTCCCACAGGCAGGACCAGGGCAGGAACTCAGTCAATATTTGCACCGGCACCAACTGGCTCTGTCTTCTGGGCTCTGTGTTGCTGTCTCCCTGCTCCCACCCCCTGGCACTCAACACGCTGGTGAAAAGACCTGCAAGTAGCTCTGTGTTTCCAGATTACACCTAGTAGCTGCCTGACTGCCAAGCCAGCTCTCTCCCCGTGCCCCCTGCAAGGGCCCCTTGGTTCCCAGGCTAGACCCAGGGAGTACACACAGGAGGGAGCCTGGGGTTGTGGCCTTGGGGTTGTGTGCCAGGAGGCCTGCCTGGACCCTGGGCCAGCTCTGGGCCTGACTTTGGGCAAGTCACTACTCCTCCCAGGTCCTGGATTTCCTCACAAATGAGGGATAGGTCGTCCTGCCACCTCACCATACTCAGTAGAATCCTGGAATGAGATGCAGATATGAAAATATTGCAGAAGGTGCTAGAATGATGCAGTTATGAGTGTCACGTGTGCACGCTTGCATGGCTCCTTATTCCATTGAGTCAGTGCCTTCCTAGGGGCCACAATGTGCTCTGTGAAAGGTACCTCTGACCCTGGCACATTTATGGGCCAGCCTAAGGGGCTGGTGAGGTCATAAAAAGAAAACTGCCAGCTTACACAGAAATTAATGGAATTGTTCTGAGCCCTCACCATCCCTGCCCCAACCCCCCATCCCTGAGGGCTGAGTTACTTGACCTCAACTTGGAAAAGCAAATGCTCATATTCTGCCCAGGGACTCCTGAGGATTACACACACCCCAGACCTTGGTTAGAAGTCGGTCTTCCAGCCAGGGGGTGCTTGAAATGCACTCAGGGGTCTTGAGCCCTTTGGGGATAAGGAGACACAGGCTAGGAGGAAAGGGCCCTGCACTTGTCAGAGAACAGGTTCCCCTTGTCCATTTGTCCTGTCCTTAAGGGGCCCCCAGATAATGGGGGCTAACTGTTCCGTGATCTGTGGGGCTCCCTGATCCCAGCCACCATCCCAGCCAGGAGCACAGGGGTGGATCCCCAGCTGGAGCCCCACAGCCATGGCTCTTACACCTGGGAGGGCCAAGTGAGCGCTCGAGAGTTCTGGCACACCCTGTCTGCACACCTAGAACAAGTCTGGGTGTGCGAAGGTGCTCCATCCTCCACTGTTTCCTTTCCAGCCCCAGCCGGGCCCTTTGCGAAGAAGCAAGAACCACTGCCCCCTGCGGGGGAGGGAAGGGCAGGTGTTCTGAGGCCTGGAGCCAGTGACTGTTCCCAGAGGGGGCAGGGCCAGCATCTGATGTCTGGAAAGGACTCCAGCCAAGCTGGTTCATGCCAATGAGACCTACCAGAGCAAGTCTCAGCAGGGCCACTTGCTCAACAGCCAAGAATGAGCAGCCCCAGCCTTCTCCTCAGTCTGACCCAGGTGAGAGCTGCCTTGGGGTTCCTAACCAGTCTCCTCCCCCAGTTCCAAGAACCCAGGACCCAACTGTGCAGCAGCACACATCAGATCGCCCCAAAAGAATGAAGGCAGCCTTCCCCACCCGGCCTCCCATCTGCTTCAGCCTCATCTCAGCTTCTGGAACACTCGGCCACACTGCGGCCCAGGAATCTGCATTTTCCAATCAGCAATGAGAGGGCAAGAATGTCTTTGAAGAAGCCACTCTCCTGCTGTTTAACCATCCAAGTCACGAGGGGCCTATGGTAAAAGCTAGGATATCCACCCTGGAATGCTAGCCACATCAGAACTGGAAGGATCTTTAGAAGCATCCATTGCACACCCCTCATGTCATAGGGCACAACAGCCAGCAGGGACATAGCTGTACCCAGAGAGACCCCAGGCTCTCTCCCCAGGCTCCTCTTCCTGCCTGTCCCTCAGTGTCCTGGGATGGGACTTAAAAGGTTTGAGTGGTCGGCTAAAGGGTCTGGTGCTTAGACAGACTCCATAAGATGCTTCCCAGGAATGTGCCTTTCACAAGAGTCGGGGAGCACCCCCTGGACAGGTGACAGCAACAGGATGGGAAGAGGAGTCAGCTGGAGTCACACAGATGGTCCTGGCCAGAGCTGTGGTGTCACAGAGGGTGCACTGGCCTGCAGTCAGGGGACCTAATCTGCTACTTGGGCTGCACAACTTTGGGCAACTTTTAGAATCTCTGCAAACCTCAGTCTCCCCACCTGGAAAATGGGCATGTTAGAGCTACTTTCCAGGCTCACTGTGAGAGCCACATGGAGTGTGTGGCGAGGTGAGTATGTATCATAGGCACCCAAGCCTTGTTCTTTCTTCTCTGTTCCTCCCTCTCCTTTTCTGGACTTCTGTTTTCCCGAACTATAAAAGGCAACAGTGAATTAAAATGGTTGCTATTACATCTATGGCTACCATCTCCAACCTCCAAGTCATTTTTTAAAGATTTCTCATAACTGGATGGAGCCAGCACACACACTCTGCGTGACACCCTTGGGTCACAAGCGAAGATGCACCAGTTGCACTGATTCTGTGTCACAAAATGGAATTTCAATCCTGGGTGACATGTGCTCTCTGAATATGAGATTCATAGGTTTTCAGGAACAGTTCTGAGTTACACCTGTTTGTCATCCAAACTGTGACATTTTTAGAATGAGAGTGTTGCCAGGACAACAGATATAAACCAGGAATGTCCTGGGAATCCTATGAATACTCATCAGGGCTTCCATCTCTAGGGTAAAGAAAGCTTCTATGGCTGTGTACCACTGCCTGGGACGCTTACAACCCCCTCGGCCCCTGCTCTTTGGGGCCTCCTGAGCCCCGAGGCAGGTTCTCTGCTCCTCCTCTGACCACATCAGCCCCTTTTCTCAATCATCTGCCCCATCACCACTTAGTTACCTCTCTGCCTCTCACTCACTCGAGCAACCTCAGCACCCCCCACCTGATGCTGCTGGCCATGTAGTAGATGCTCAATTAATGTGCACAGGAAGAAAGAAGAGATGATGCCCCAGTAGGAGAGGGAAGCTGGGCAGAGAGCAGGGGGCTAACGCAGCTATTGGGGGAAACTGGAATCAGCTTACTGATAAAGGAGAGCGCTGCTGTTTCCTACCAGGCAAGCCTGAACAGGCTGCTTCTGTGCTCTCCCTCCATCCTCATGCTCACATCTCTGTGAATAGCACCTGTTAGTTGGCCAGGGAGTTGATATCTTCGTGCCTACAGTTGACAGGCCAGAGAACAGCCAGAGCTTTGTGGAAAGGCTTTTGGAGTTGAAGTCTCTGTATCCAAAAGAGGAAGAGCAATTCAGAACCCGCTGGGATGGCTCCCTCGTCCTCCCAGCCTGGCCGTGGTGTCCAGAATGGGTCCCCTGTGCACGCCAGCAGGTGGTCTGGGTGCTGTCACTTGTCACTTGACAATGGGGAAGGATGTTTCCCTGTTTTCCAGTTCAGATGAGCTTTTGAAGAAGCTATCTGGCTGTGATATAAATCCATTGAGAAAGCCCTGGAGGGAGCCCCTTGCAAAGCCCTAAATTGACACTAAAAACAGATACAAGCCGGTGGTTTAAAGGCTTTATGTGAGCTCCTTTTGGGGAAGGAGTGAAAGCAGGGATTTAGTTTGTCCTCTCCCACCAACACAATGTGGCATCTGTTTTTGCGTCTTCTGTGAGATTTTTGAATCTTCTGTGTCCCTGATGCCTGGATCGAGTGGACAATGAGCCAGGGCTGGAGAGGAGGGCCTAGATCTCAGACAGCCTCAGAAGGTCTGCTCCCCTGGCCTCTCTGCCACCACTATCCAGCAGCCTTGCTCAGAAGGCCAAGTGCAGGGTTCAGCACCTGAACAACTGGAAGGACTGGCCTTCCAGTGGGCCCCAGGTCCAGGCCCATAATTCCCAGGTCCAGGGTGAGAGATAAAGTCCAGGCCTGCACTTCTGCCACTCAAGGCCCCGGTTCCCCAGCCCTGGACTGGAGAATGGCACATTAACTAACAAACTAGTGTGGCCTGCCTGGACCTTGCCTTCTTGCACACCTCTGTTCTTCTTAGCTGCTACCTTATAGTCAGAAGACTTGGAATTTAAGAAAAGAAAAAGGCCAAAATAAAATCCAAGAACGTTTTTGCCCAATACACAACAAACACACACCCCAGAGGGACCAGGGCAAACGGCAGCCCCTTTGGGGGTAAATAAGGCAAGTGCAGCTGTTCTGATTGGAAGTCTGGGCCATTACTTTCTCAAAATATGGTCATGGGGGGAGGAGGGGTCATGCTAATCTTATTCTAACTCAGTGGTTCTCAGTCTACCCGTAGGAACCACCCAGAAAGATTTTTAATATCCCACCACTCAGGCCGCATCCCAGACCAATCAAATCAGAACCTCAGGAGGTGACACTTGGGCACCAACAATTTTCAGAAAGCCCCCCAGGGATTCCAATGCAAAGCAAAGACCCACTGTTCTAATTGATCTACCTGTGAACATCTGGAAGCTGGGGGCCAAGGACTCCCACCTTTCTCAAGACACTCGCTACTCCTGTCTTGACCCATACCCTTAATTTAGACCTCAAATGGGAGTCTTAGAAGGATAACTGATGTCAAGTAAAGAATGCCACTGTTTCTTCCCCGCCAGACGTGGTGAGCCTGACCTGGGTATGGTCTGCGTCAAGATTTGCAGAGTATGGAAGCGACCCACTTGGGGAACAAGTCAGATCTGGGAGGGATGTTGGAATCTTACAGGTCAAACACTCATCCAGTTTTACAGGTGAGGACACAAAAGAAAGTGGAGAAGTCACCAAGTGAGGGTCATTAAGTACTTATCTGAATCCTGGGCTCTATCCTAGGTGCAATAGAACCTGTCTTGGGGTTTCCAACTCTGCTGATGAATGGGAGATGGCAGGGATAGCAAGACCTCTTGGGTTCTGGCAACATCTCCCTGAACATAGTCTCTAAGACAGAGAGAGGAGGAGTTGTGACAGCACTGAGTTGGCCAAACCAGCTCTTTAATCTTGGCTCTGCCATTTAGAAGCTCTGTGACCTTGAAGACCCTTGTAGCCTCTCTGGGTTTCTATTCTATTCCTCTACAAGATGGAGGAGCTAGTAACTATCACATAAAGTTGTTAGGTAAAGGTTAAGTGAGACTGTGTGTCTAAAATGCCTGGGCCATGCTAAGAGTTTAGCAAAAGTTACTTTCCTTCCTTTTCTAGAATTCAGACAATGCTTCCTGCAGGCAGGATCTTTGCCTTTGGCACCTGGAAGACACACTGACCTAGACCACTGTAGCATATGTGTCCCCGAGGTGATAGAATGGGTGCTCAAGGACCCTGCTCTTTCTCTAAGAGCATCCCTTGGGTGACAGTAGAAATACTGGGCCAAATTCCCTCCCATTTCATAGGAATATTCACAGGTCAAGCCTTTGGGAAGGTTCAGAGGTGCTGGCTGGCCTTCCAGTCCCATATGTGACTTCTTATGGTCCCTGGTCTGGAATTAAATGACATAATTATTTAACTAATTATTCACCAAGTACCAATGGTATGTCTATCTCAGTCAGAGACAAAGGAGTGACCAGGCAGGCATGGTCCCTGCTCTCATGGAGCTTCCAGATGAAGACAGATGTCAGATAAGTAATTTCAGTTTGGGGCAAAGGGTCATAAGTGCTATGACATAGGAAAGGGGGGGGGCTGAAAAACTTTCTGGAGGAGGTGACCACTAAGTCAAGAACTGAAGGATAAAGAGGCATTATCTGAGAACTTCTGGGAGCTGAAGGAAGCTCTAGGGAAAGGGCAGCACAACATAAGTGGTGAAGATTATAAGTGAGAGAGCGCCTCGGGCATTTGAACATCTGATGAATTGCTGAGAACTAGTGAGAGAAGGACAGGCAATAGCAGGGTCATAAAGACCTTCTAGCTTAGTGGTTCTCAAATTTGAGCAAGGCTTGTGACGCACAGACCACTGTAAACCACTCCAGCGTTTCTGCAAGACTGAGTGGGGCCCAAGAGTGTGCATGTCTGACAAGCTCCCAGGCAATGCAGATCTGCGACCCCAGCACTGCACTGTTCTAGATCATGCCAGGAAGTGAAGACTCTGCACCAGGGGAAAGGAGAGCAGGGAAGCATTTCCAGCTAAGCAGCCAGATATGCCTTCTCATATCCTACATGGCTGCAGCATAAGGAATGATTGTTATGGAGTGGGTACCTGGGGATCTGTTGGGACCCCAATAGCTCCTGTGCCCCCCCTCCACACACAACTATGTTGTATCAGGAGTAGACTTTCAGCTCAAAAGATTTTCTCCTCTGGTTGAAGAGACAGCAATCTTCTGGCTGAGAATTTTCCATAGGCATCTTGCATTTGTGTATGTCTTGCTATTAATTGACTTTGTTCTGAACCACCCCGAATGTTTGCAAAGCCAACAGCCTTGATAATAGCTCTGTCTCTTTGGAGCAAAGGAAAAGTCAGCTGAGTGTCCTGTATGATGAAGATAATGTCTCCTTCTAGGGCAAAGTTTAGGATGGCTCACTTCCTATTAAACAAGATTCAGGTGATCTAATCTTAGGATTCCCTCCAGCAGAGCAGCTCACTGCACGTGCCGGTGTCACCAGGCCCTCTCCTAGTCATGCTGTAGGATTTGAGGCTTGGGAAACCGTGCAAGTGTTGATGTTCTAGCTGCTGCTATTGCTGTGAGTAATAAAGCACTTTATCTCTGACCCAGATGGCTTGAGTCTTCTGCCACACCCAGGGAACTATAGTGAGTTAACTTGTCAGCTTACACACAATTTTTTTTTTTAGATTTATTTTTAAAAAAAAATTAGATTTATTTTTTAGATTTATTTTATTTATTTGTTTTTTAAAGATTTATTTATTTATTTATACAAGAACCAGGGTACAAGCCAGATTCGCAGGAGGGTGAGAGGATTCACCAGAGACAGAGTGGGGAACAGAACAGGCAGACTGACGAAATACACCGCTGAGGGGAGCAGCAGGTGCGACAGGAGAGGTCTGCCGTGCCATGTGGAACCCTCACCAGCGGCCGGGATAGAACCAGTGCTGCAGAGGCTGCGGACAGCTTCACAGTACTGTGCTCAACCGCCTGCGCCACCAGGGGAGGCCCAAGATTTATTTTATTAATTTATGCATACAGGAGATGGGGTGTGGGCCAGAGGTGTGTGTGGGGAGGATGATGAGAGGATTCACTGGAGACAGAGTGGGGAGCAGCATAGGCGAATTGACTGGGATATACTGCTGAGGGGATCAGCTGATGAGAAAGGAGAGGTCTGCTGCAGCATGTGGGTTAGCTCACCTGACCAGGGATCGAACTTGTGCTGCATTGGATGCCAAAAGCTTCATAGTATTGAGACTTAACCCCTTGTGCCACCAGGGAGGCCCTCTTCACGATTCTTAACATTCCCATCCACCTCCTTCAGTGGCCTACCTGGCAGCACCTACCCCCATGCCCCAGCACCATCCATGAAACTACACCAGTCCAACCCCTATGCACATTCTGGAATTTCCAGCAATCACAGGCTCCGTGCCAGGACCTTGCATCCTCCTCCTCCATGTTTTCTTTTTTTTTAAGATTTTTATTTATTTATTTTATTTATACAAGCACTGGGTACAGTCAGAAGCGTGGGAGGGTGAGAGAATTCACCAGAGCCAGAGCGGGGAGCAGAGCAGGCAGAAGGACCGAAGTACACTGCTGAGGGGAGCAGCGGGCGGCAGGAGAGGTCTGCGCGCCATGTGGGACCCTCCTCCGGTGGCCGGGGAGCAGCCGGGGATCGAACTGGCGCTGCAGAGGCTGCGGGCAGCTTCGCAACCCAGCGCTCAACCGCTGTGCCACCGGGGAGGCCCCTCCTCCATGTTTTCTTATGAAGGCTCCCACCCCAGGACTGCAGCGCTCAGAGGCAGCAAGGGCATTCTCCTGATTTCACCTGGGCTTACACAGATATCAAGTACTTCTGCATCCATCTTTATAGTTGACCTTGCCATCCATGAATGATTTAGTCGCCACTCTAGGATAGGAAAAAGGAGATGATCGGCACAGAAACATCACTCACAGTGGCAGAACCAGCTCCAAATCCCAATAACACCGCAGTTGCTGCTCATTTTCATGTTTTAATGTCAGTGTGAGGCAAGCATGATTAGGTAAGTAAGCCCTGATGGAAGTAAAAGAAAAAAAAAGTCCCTACAAAGCCAAAGAGAAATGGTCCGGGAATTACATTAGCATTAATAATGGAGAACTGACTGCCTAGATGTTTAAACGTTTCAAGGCCAAGTTTCAAGCCAAGGCTGGGAACGGGAGCCTGGGTCTCATCACAGGCCCTTAAACCAGGCTGCGGTTGAAGGTAGTAGGTCTTTCCCTTTGAACAGACCGGGAGAGGGGGTGTGCTGCCCAGGTGGTGGGGGGCAGGCTGCAGGCTGCAGGCTCACTCCAGGCTGCCCGGTGTGTTTATGAATTGTAGATCACTCGGTTTGATTGGAAAGTCAGAAGTCTAGCCAGGCCCCCTGCAGACCTATTTATGTAGAACTGGTCTCTTTTCTGAGGCTGAATAAACATCAGAGGCCACCCAGCCTGTTGTCAAAGCAGGTGCCAATGTCAAACTCAAGCTGAATATTTTGGGAGCGCTGGAACCCTGACCAGCCACCCCCATCCTAGGTACGCTCAGAATTTCCTTGCCTGCTTCCAGTCTGCATCTTAGCCACATGAAACTTTTAGCATCTGCCTCCTCCTCAGTTCCTGTTAAGTCCCATCCCTTCTCTCTCCTTCACCACTTTGGTTTCATCTCTAAATGATCTAATATTAATGTTCTCATCATTACAGTGTTCAGAAGAAAAGAACAGGTTTTGTCCACAGAGAGAGGGTGTTGAGAAATTAATATAATATTTGTTCAGGATTGATTTCAAGCTGTAATCCCTGCTGCCAGAGAGACCCATCTGTTTAAAACTATCAGACACTAATTACCCAGAGCTCCAACACAATAGCAGGATTGAGGAGCAATGTCCTGATACTCCCACACACACTTGCAATTTAGCATTGTTATTTATTAGGGTGAAAAAAATCTCTTAGTGAAGACGGATCCCCCATCCACTTGACTGGCAGAGGTTCCCATAGGGCTGTGCATCGCAGGAAGAAGCCTGTGGAATTTCTTAATCAAAGACTGCCAGGAATTGCATTCATCTGCCTATAAAGGCCAAATTCATTCCAAATTCTTTTCCCCTCAGCTCCTGACTCCCCACCAAAAAAACTCTTTGGTGATAGTTTATAAAGATACCGTCATTTGCTAGATAAACCAGGTTGAAGAGGCTGAGTCATCTCTGCACAGTTCTCTGCCTTTCATCCTCCTGAGTATTCAGGCGCCAAGCCAGATGAAGACTGTTTCTACTGCTCTCTCACCCTGACCCTGCTCCTATCACCCAAGTGCTTGGACAGTAGTCCAAATCATGCATGCCCAGGTCTGGTCTCTGTCTCATTGTAATCTGTATTTTTTTAAATTTATACAAGCACTGAGTACAATCAGAAGCTCGGGAGGGTGAGAGAATTCACCAGAGCCTGAGGGGAGAGCAGAGCAGGCAGACTGACAAAGTACACTGCTGAGGGGAGCAGTGGGCGTGGCAGGAGAGGTCTGCGCGGTGGGGCTCGAACTAGTGCTGCAGAGGCTGCGGGCAGCTTTGCAACCCAGCGCTCAACCGCTGTACCACTGGGAGGCCCTTTTTGTAATCTGTATTATGCTTCACTGCTACCATGGTTCTTTCCACTGGAGGAGGAGGAGAAAGGAGAAGGAAGAACAAATTTAACCAAGACAAATTGTCTCAAAGAAGAGACAATCAGCAGCAGCACTGCTAATTAAGTCCTATCCCCTATTCCGAAACTCCCAGTGGCCCCTGGGTCACCAAATAATTGGATTTGCTTCAAGCTCTAGCCTCAAGACATTTTCAGCCTTCTTTTTTCCTACCCCTTTTCCTAATGTAAATATATAATCTGGGTAAAGTGGACTGCCCTCTTTGTCCAGATTATCTGCATGGTGGACTTACTCACGTCTTCATTGTTAAATTTGTTCTTATCTATGAAAGACCTCACCTAGCCCCCTCTGTCCCTTCCTTCTCCAAGCATGGCCAGATCTCTCTTCCTGCTCCTCTGAGCAATGGTAGTATTTTATTTGGGCCATACTTTATAGCCCATATAATTGCTTAATGTATGTTTTTGTGTCCTTCTCCTTTTGTCCTAGTAGACTTTTTGGAGAAACACTAAGGAGCAAATTCTGAGTAAACTCCACCCCCTGATGAACTCCACCCCCATCTCCAAGCTCATGAGATCTTAGGAGCCAAGGACTACAACTCCCAGCATGCCATGAACCTGAATTCCTGAATGGGGGGCCACCTGGAACTAGGGGCAGAGAAAAGTGATCATGTTTAGTATGTATCTGAACACATGTGTGCTACAGCTTTCTTGTTTTTCTGACTTCAACTTTCACCCTGGTGTTGCTGGAAGGAGACACATGGAGGAGACATATAGAAACACTTGAAAGAGGTACTTGGAAGAAACACATGAGTGAGACACATGAGGGGAGGCTGCTCTGGGTCCTTGCCAGAGACAATGGCAGCTGCTACCTTGATGTGTTAAATTTTGCATTTTCTCTCTGTCCTGCTTCACAACTCTCTGGGACTTGCCTAACCTCTTTTTATGGTGCCCTGCAATAAGTTACTTTAGACTTGTGGCAGGCTTCGGGGCCTCTGCAGCCCCACTTTGGGCTGAGCCTATTTGTCCATGATGGGGGAGGGTAATTTTTAGTATTTTAGTGGGAAACTCTTATTTGAAATGCTTTCTCTTTCTCTGTATATGCACACCAATTCTATTAAAAATCGATCCCACTAAGAGTCTGCTTCCTTCTCCTTTGTGCAAGAGGGTAGCCAGACCCTTTTAAAGCATACACCCCTTAACAGTGTGGGGTTCCTGAGCGTCACCTCCGTTGTGTGCTAATATTAATAGACTGAGCACTGCTAAAGTTGGTATCCAATGTTTATGGAACTTCTATTCTGTCCCAGGCCCTGATTAAGGCCCTGGGAAGTAGTAGTAAATGAAATAGACATGGTTCTTTTATGAAGAGAATAGTCTGGTGGGAAGACAGACAATCAATTAACCATGAACTTAGCATTGTGACAGTACAAACTACTACCGAGGGGGAGTTCAATGCTCATAGGGAGACATGGCTAGACTGCGGTTGGGATGTCTGTATGAACGAAAAATATTCCAGGTGCAAATAATCTGGACAAAGAGAGAAAAATGTCTTAGATCCAATTTTTTTGTCTGGATGAAAACAGCTTGTATTAAGGCCCTTCAGCGATAACATACAAGTTCTAGAAAATTCCCTTTGGAAGTAGTGCAGGGAGTGGTTACAATGAGAGATTTAAAAAGGGGTGTGGGAATGGGAACAGGGGCTTGAGGCTGGCAACCCAGTTAGGAGGCTAACCTAGTGACTCAGATGTGAGGGTAGTGACCTAAACTAGGTGGGGAGGAGAAATTGCATTTAAGAGACAGAGAATCCCTGAAACTTAATTTCCAATTGTTTAGTGCTTGGAAAAAAGGAAAAAGTCAGGATAGCACTTAAGGTCTGGGTTCCGGGTGCATGGAATGCCCCCCCACCCCCATCAAAGGACATGTCAGAAGCAAGAGCAAACTGGAGGGAGGGCTGAAGAGTTCTATTTTGGGTATCCTGAGCTGTTAGAGGGAAACTTCCAGCCCTTTCATAGGATCTGCCATTGTGTTACTTTGTTTAATTGACACAGAATAAAATGCACATCTTTAAAATGCACTGCTTGATAAATTTTGACATATGCGTGTGTGTATATATGCACAGGTATGTGTGTGTGCGTGCGTGCATATATGTGTGTATATACATACCTGTGAAACCAACACCACAATCAAAATAGTGAGCATACCCGCCACCCCAAAAGTTTCCTCTTCCCTTTGTAACCATGCTGCCTGTCCATCTCTTGTCTCCTCCCAGGCAACCACTCATCTGGTTTCTGTCCCTATAGATTGTGTTTTCTAGAATTTTATATAAATAAAAACATATACATCCTCTTTGTGTGGCTTCTTTCATTCAGCATAATTTTGCTAAGATTCATCCATGTTGTTGCATAATTTATTAATTCACTCCTTTTTATTAATGAGTAGTATTCATCAATTGGACAGGCTATAATTTGTTCATCTATTCAGTTATTGATGGATGTTTGGATTGTGTTCAGGTTGGGGCTATTACAAATAAAGCTGCCATCAACATTTTACAAACATCTGTATACCTGATGCAAAACTATTTATTTCCCTTTCTCTTGAATAAATACCTAGAGAGGAATGATTGGGTCATATGCACGATTATAATACTACAGTATAATTCTGGCAGTAACCATCTGAGTAAATGCAGACTCTACAGATTAAAGGCATAGTCCCCAATAAGACTAGCCCCATTTCAGATACCACCCACAAGTTGGGGGGGATCCTCAGGCCTCATTTCTGGGAGATGCCCTTCTGAACAACTGGAGACCAATTCAGAGTTTCCCACAGCTCCTTCAGGCTCGCTGATTCATGAGACCAGCTCACAGGACTTGGGAAAGCACTATACAATTATGATTTATGATTAAGGAAGCAAATCAGAACCAGCCAAGTGAAGAGACATATAGGGTGAGGCCTGGCAAAGTCCTGAATGTAGGGCCTCTGTGTCCTCTCCTTCTGCAATCAAGACCATGCCACCCCTGGCACATCTATGAGCTCGCCCAACAGGGGACTACACTGAGCTTTGTGCCCAGAGATTTTATTGGGGCCTCCTTACGCAGGCATGACTGAGTGAATCATTGGCCATGCGATGGAACTCAATCTCCACACCCCCCTCTCCTCTCTGGAGGAGGTAGCCCAGGCTGATATCACTTGGCTCAAAGATCTAGCCCTGTAATCACATGCTTGGTCTCTCTGGCTCTACCAGCGCCCATCCTGAGTAATTTCCTTAGGATGAACTCAGGTGTGGTCCCAGGACCCACCATGAATAATAAAGATGCTCTTCCAAGGGTTTAGAAGCTCCTCCTGTTAGGGGGAAATGATGTCCTGTTGCTCTACAACACTCCCAGGAACCAGGAACAGAGATCAAATTCTTTGCTTTACAACAATGCTATTTTGTAGTCAGTAAATCTGTTAAATATATCAGTGACTAAATTAATAAATGAAAACACAAATAAGTAAATGACCAGGAATAACTCTTTTCAACTCTTTTCAACTGAAAGAAAACCATCTCATACTCATTAAGCAAAATGTTGACTTGCAAAGTTGAAAATAGGCATTCAAGAACCAAGAACTGGAATCAGGAATCAGGCCATCAGAGACCTGCCTCTCCCCACCCAGCTCTCACTTCTGTTTATCTATTACATCTGCAGAATGTTGGTTTCGTCCCCCTGGTGACAGACAAGATAGCCTTCAATGGCCCTGATTCATCACTTTTTTTTCTCTTAGCACAAATGGATAAGTTTCAGGGAAGGACTCTAATGGCTCCTATTTGGATCATTTGCTCAGTTCTCGAGCTAATCACGGCCCCAGCAAAGGGATCGCTCTCCAGGCCTGGGTCACATGTCTAGCCTCATGGCCTGCTGTTGTGATTGCCAGACCACTTCCAAACATGGGTGCTGGTGGGTCCCCAAAGGAAGAGATGATGAATAGACAAACATCCGCTATTTCCCACTCTAAAATCTGTGTAATGTTCTAAAGCTTTGAAAGGGATTTCACATGTATTATCTCATGGGTTCCTGTGAAGAGGGTGGCATTTCACAGGTAAGGAGACCAAGTTTGATGGCATGAAAGGATAACTAAGAAATGTTAGAAATGACTAGAGTTTGGTGTTTTAATTGTGAGCCCAGGAAATAGGTATCTAGTGTGTAGATACTTCAGAGTCTAGGCAAAAATCTCTTTATATTCTTTTATCAACTATTCATTCAGATGTTAACTAACACCTAGAATATACCAGTGGATACATCGGTAAGCAAGACCGTGTTGTGCCTCGTGGAGTTTCTGTTGCAGGGGGAAATAAATGATACCTCAGTTGACTTTAGCAAACAGTGCTATGAAGAGGCGGGGTGATCAGGGAGGGCTTCCCTGGGGAGAGGGCACTGGTGCTGAGAGTGACTTCTACTGGGCCCTGCCCCCTGCTTCCTGCGGAGGGAAGGCTGCCTCCTTCCCTCCTCAGCCACAGTACCCACGGCTGACTACCAGCCCACCCACAACACCCTCCACAGCCATCAGGACCGCCTTTCTAACTCACAGTGACCAGCTTGGGGGGGCTGAAATGTGGGACAAACCAGAACAAATGAGGAAACACTTGCCTGCTCCTGAATTATTTATGTGTAACAAGGGGTGCTCGTTCAGACTCCTGATGAGGAAATAGGGGATTCTCTCTGGCAGGAGGATTTCTTTCACCTGGCTAGGGTGGTCCCCCAGGGACCTCGTGTGGTCTTTCCAAGGGCAGAAACGTTGAACTAACCAGGGTCTGTTCCAGCTCTAACCTTTGAAGCTGTGATGTAAACCAAGCTCGGTTTTGGCTCTTGAAAAGAAGCGAACATAAAGAGAGCAGCATCCTCATCCCTTTGGGAAGACAGCCCTGTCTCCCTGGTAGTCAGGAAGTCATGTAATATGTCCATGTCAGAACCAATGGCTCTTCTGGGAGCCTATCAAATTAAGATCCTTCAATCAGAAAGCCTAATGCTATTGATTAAACAGCAGACACCAAAATCAGAACTCCCTCGGCCCTGGAGCTAGACAGATTTATGTTCTCCCTGTTTCTAAACCTGGAGCCAGTACACACTTGGCATCCCTAGGATTTCAGGATTCAGACAATAAGCAGAGCCCTCTACCCTTTTCCTGGAAGATTTCTGTATCCACAGATGCAGTGAGGAGTAGAGGGTGATTCCAGGCCCTACTACAGGGCTGTCTGTGTGGTCTGGGGTCCCCTGTGTTTGTGAATAGCAGCTAGTGTCATGCAAAGTGCCCAGAGAAAAGAACAACAAAGCACGCTGAAGACACTGCTCACCCTATTGAAAGAATGAATGATATATTTCATAATGCCACACAGTCGCTTCAAGTTTGGCCCCCTTTGCATTCAGGGAAACAGTTGAAATTGATTTGATGGTCTGAACAACTTCATATCACGTCTTCCCTGGTTCTTCCTGACTGCCTAGGGAGCTCCTGTGTTTCACTCAAAGGCCTGGTTCAAATGTCATCTCATGCATGACACCTCACTGAGTCCCCAGGCAGAGTCACTCTGTTCCCCAGGCACCCTGTCCATACAAAGTCCTTACCACCTGGCACTATAACATGTAGAACAGGTGTCTTTCCCAAGACTATGAGTGCTTGGGAAGGACCTTACTTTCTCATCGCAGTCTCCCCTGCACTTTGCCCAGAGACTGGCTAGGGCTATCAAGTCAGAAGGTGTTATCTAAATGAATAATTCAATGAAAGGATAAGTGGGCTACGTAAGCCACCAGGGTCTTTCCTCACTTTGAAATCTCTATCACCGTGGGCTATAGGTGAACATCAATCAGAATCTTTCCTAGTTAAATTGGTCTGATGGCCTCAACATCCAAAAGCAGTCACCGCACAAAGCTACGCTTTCTCTGAGAAGATGTCTAAACTCTGGGAAGTGTGCATGATGAAAAGGAGACACTAACAGGGACACTGCTGTTTCTGGAGGCTGAACTAAAGATGGAGATGAGGTGGAGTAAAATGGATAAAGTCACAAAGGAGATAGTATCGGGGCACAAAGGAAATCATCCGGTTCCCCTCTGGGAGCTTCTAAGCTGTCAAATAATCAAACAAACCTCCGCTAGATTGATAAGAGTAAAGGTCAAAAAAGAAATTGAAAAAATAACATGTATACCTCCTGTTTGCATGGGGAAGATCTGGCGTGACTAATGCATCCACGCAGCTTCAGATGCCATCTTCAATAGCTTAGCTAAGGCAGAAGGACTTGGCAGGAGGAGGGGCAGAGAAAGGGAAGGTCAGTTCTGGAGATTACCAGGGAAGACACAGTAGACAAGGTATGCAGATTTAAGTTTTCCTGCTTCATGGAAAAGAGAGAAGAAGGTTGGCTTTCCCGGTACACGCCCAGGAGTTTACATGTAAATATCTTTTTCAAAAGTAGCCTCCACCCAACCTTCAGAACCTTTTGCTTAAAAGATATATTTTGGGGCCTCCCCGGTGGCGCAGCGGTTGAGCGCTGGGTTGTGAAGCTGCCCACAGCCTCTGCAGCACCGGTTCCATCCCCTGCCACTGGGCAAGAGTCCCACATGGCGTGCAGACCTCTCCTGCCGCCCACTGCTCCCCTCAGCAGTGTACTTGATCAGTCTGCCTGCTCTGCTCCCCGCTCTGACTCTGGTGAGTTCTCTCACCCTCCCGCGCTTCTGACTGTACCCAGTGCTTGTATAAATACATAAATAAATAAATAAATAAATAAATAAATAAAGATATACTTTGGGGTGGCCAATTTTTTCTCCCCTCCAATAGGGGCACCCCACTCCCAACACCTAAACTGCCTGACCAGCCGTGGAGGTCAGAGGAGTGAGAGAACAGAGCAAGATAGTCACAGGTAAAGGCACACTCGTGTGAAACTGCAGTGGACAGGATTTAGGTGGGAGCAATTCATTCCTATGGAAAGAGCCCAGAAATGGGGGGGCATGGAAGACAATATAGTAGCATTTCCTTCTTTTTCAGTTCTTGAAAGAGGTCACTACTCTCCATCACCACTCCCCTCCCCCACCCAGGAGAGTGACCGGGACAGCCCTGCCTGGAGCCAAGGGGAAAGAGGATGGGCTCGCCACCGGCCAGAGGATTGTGGGAATATCCTAGCACTCTGTTGCCAGGATACTGGGCAGACCACCAGGGATGGTGTGGAGGCTTCTGCAAGGCCCCGTTCCAGGCACAGCAGTGTCAGTAATTAAAGCTCATTCCTTCCTGACATCAGCAGAAGGGAGCATAACTGGAGAGGCCCCATCTCACACGGAGGGAGGAAAAGCGGGGGCTGCTGGCTGCAAGCCTTCCCTCTCTGTTGGTGTGAGGCAAAGCCAGGTGCAGGAAGCAGCTGAATTAAACAATGTCCTTGGGGGTATGAGGGGGACGTTGTGATACGAAGGAAATACTCATTGCGACAAAAGGAAATCAAAGCCCCAAATGATCCAGCAGGGAGGAAAGGTGAGGAAGAGGGAAATGAAATGGAAAACACCAACAAATTGGAAATCAGGCGCAGAGGTGGAGGGAAGGGATTGGAATGCTCTCAAGCAGGGAGAAGCTCCCCAAAGGGCTGGTCTTTCTGGAGAGGACCTGAGATCCAGCAGGTCTGAATCTCATCTCCCTGGAGGTAGGGAAGCCCACTGCGGGTCCTCTGCTTCTGCACAGGGGCAGCCAGGATGCTTCTGGTTGTTCTTCAAGAAAGGCGATTTGGCAGACCTGGTCACTTCAAAAGATGGGTTGATTCTCCTGCCATCAGGGGTTTCCTGGGTAGGTGAGGGCCCCCTGGGTATCCTTAACAATGTTTCTTATCTTGACTTCAGTGAAAGTGCTGGTGGCCAGTCACTTGTACAATGGACCAAGAAGCCAGAGTGGAGGAGCAGGCGCCCCTAAGTTCCACAGCTAAAGGGAGGGTCCCTGCTCCAGCAATGTCTCCATTAGAAAGAGAAGAGGCACATTCTTACTAAGAAAAGGCTTTTGGAGCTTCCTGGTACAAAGCCTTCCTTCCAGCTTCCTGGGTTCACCTCTAAGTTCTCTAACACACTCACTCATCTGTTACCCCTAGCACAGCCTTTGGGTTCCCTCTTGTTCTTGTAGCAGAATCTCCCACTTCTGCCCCTCACCATTAAGAAAGGCCTTCTTCCTCTTGCTCTCAGCTTCCTCCTGGAAGCCTTGGCCGAGGGCTACCTGTACTTCTCAACCAGTTGCCCTTTCTCTGCCATGCTCCTCTGGGGTCCTTTGGGAATGTCAGAAAGTCTCTTTCTCATGTTTCCTTGAGTGTCCCTTGATGTGTGAGCCCCAGTGGCTCAGGTCTCTCTCCTCCGAACCCCCGCCTTAGCCCCAGGGTTCTGGGCAGATAGTGCTCCACCAGCCTGCTGACTGGCTTCCAGAGGTCTGGATGCCACCTGCCAGACAAGGTTTGCTGGGCTCACTTACTCTGGGGGCACTGGTTAGGAGAACACACTTTACAGCCCATGGGGTGAGCCCATGTTACCTAGTAAGTTTCCCAGAAGGCAAGAGTGTGACCCGAGATGGATTTCAAATGTTCACTGTCAATCAAAGGGACTTAAGTATATGTATAAGAGGTGCAGTTTAAGAAAGTTCTCGAGGAGGAGATAAGCTCAGTTTCATATGCTAAGCCTTCCAGCGTAAGCCAGGCTGTCATGGGCCGAGAGCTGAGTCTCCATCTCTGTGCTCCATGGGAGGCTCTCAAGAGCCCATGGGCATTCACTCAGTATGGGTCAGTGGAAGAAACAGGACCACAGTCCAAGTAGCCCTGACTGACCCTTGAGACACCCTGAGCCCTCTGTGGCTACAAGGATACAAGTGGAGTAAGAGATCAAAATAGCAGAAGAGACTTAAGCAGGAATGGGAGGAGAGCAGGCTATGGGAGGGGCCGGGGAGAGAAGAGGGAACCAGATGACTTTCAAATTCTTTCCACTTCTGGAGTCTCATCATTTACTCATCAATGACTTCAAAGAGCAAGGGACTTCAAAAGTCTCCAGAGACAATTGTTCTCATCATGGCATCACAAAGTCTGGAGCCAGCTCTGGGGTCATTTTTTACAACCTCCCAGTCCCTCTGTGGCCCTTTCCAGCAGTGAACCCAGCCCTAGGGCTGGCGGGCACTTTTACCTGGCTGCAGCCCTAGTGCGGGGAGAGGAGGGTCGCTCCATGGCACAGGAAGGGAAGTGTGAGCTCTGTGAGCTGAGGACCAAGCTGGGGACACTTTGCTGAGGGCCCCACCGACCCCAGAGGATGGATGACAGCCTGTCCCTGTCCCCCACCCCTTCGCTACCCCCACCCCCCAGAGGGCGCCCTTTGGAAGCAGCGAAGCAGCCTGCCCGTGGTTGAGCTGCCTCTCCAACCGCTGACAAGGGCGGGTGTGCAGACAGATTGAAGCTACGGAGGGATACAAGTCGCTCAGACAAACACACACTCACACGGTTTCCTGCACTTAAGCTGTTTGGAAGCTCCTGTCATCCGCACCTCGAGAAAAGAGAAAGGAGGCGAGCGGGGAATGACGGCTGCGATGCAAGTTGGGCATGTTTCCCCAACGCTGGCACTGCTCTCTGTAATTCTCCTCCCTCATTACGGAAGCTTCCTCTCAAAATAATTGGGGAGCGGCGTGACTCACTGGTGCAGTGCCTTCGCTGCCGCTGCCCGGGAGCCCCGCACTCACTCGTGGCCTCTCTGAGGAGCCAGCGGAGCTGCTCTCAGCTGAGATATTCCCAGAAGCCCCTAGGGCGGCCTTGCGCGGGCTAACGTGGGCCAGTGCCTCTGTGATGCCAGCCCGCTGAGCCTTGGAAGCATCTGGTGGGTTTCTCACTTTCGGGACAGATGTTGATGTCCGGTGGGCACTAAGCTGGACCTTGGGGTGGGCACAGACCAAGGAGTCCTTTTGATGGAAGAGGAGCTGGGCCAGGATCCCAGTGCAGGAGAGGCTGCTTGAATCCTGCCAATGAATCCTTCTGACTCTGCTC
Organism: Talpa europaea; assembly: GCF_964194135.1. NCBI lineage: Eukaryota > Metazoa > Chordata > Mammalia > Eulipotyphla > Talpidae > Talpa > Talpa europaea. The sequence goes on from NC_140079.1 coordinate 20,086,089, forward strand.
TGCTGTCACCTCCTTGGAGTCCCTCTCCACCGGCCCTACTTGAATCCCACCTCTGGGCCCTCATCACCCCGGCTCATCTCTGTCTCTGACACTCATGGCACACAGTGTGTGTCCGTTCACCTTCCTGCCTCACCCAGGAGATGCTGAGACCTTCGAGCGGCCTCTCCAGGGTTGTAAAACCCAATGAGTCTGTGCCTGAGATTGCAAGTTGCTGGAGAGCTGGCAAGGGCTGGGACAAGGGTGAGCGAGCGAGGCGCCCAGAGTACAAATCCACTCTGAGGCTCTGCCCGGTCGGCTCCTGAGACTGGATGCCCCCCCGCCCCCAGACACCTTAAACCACCAGAACATGCTCCCTCTGGCCCAGACCCTGGGGCTCAGAAAAAGAAAGAATGTTCCTTGCTGAGACCAGCCATCTCGAGCCACTACATCATTTCATTTACTCCTCAAAGCAACCCTGTGAAATCAGTACAGACACCCTCATTTTACACATGAAGAAATTGAGGCCAGTTGCACTTGGAACTTGTGTTACAAAGCCCAGGTCTTCCTAGTGCTGCTCATTGCCCACAGCACATTGCCCCCAGCAACCCTGTGTGCCTGCCAGGTGGGGAAGAGGAACCCCAAAGGGGAGCCCTCTGGGACTTCAAAGGTCCTTCCTAACTCCAAGGGCACAGAGCGTTCACCACTCTGGACTTGAAGAGGGCATGTTACTCTGATCAGTGCCCCCAAACCCTGACTCAGAGATCTGGCTAGAGCCTGGCCGGGGTTGGGGTTGGGGTGGAGAGGTTCTGCAGCCCCTCCCTCCCCAGTGAGGTTTACTGCACCATGTTTTGAAGTTTCAGGCACAGCATCTTGGGGCATTTCACAGCTTTGGACTAGGATGTCCTTCTGGGGTCTGCCCTAACCCGCAGGCCTTGGAAACAAACCCTCCCCTCTCACCCTCCTGCCGAGGGTCCCCGCTGGCTACCAAGTTGTGTTGCTGCTGGCTGGGGCCCCGAGGAAACAGGCTCCTTTGCCTGATCATCAGAGGCTGCAGGAGTGGCTCTGGGAGATCCTGGTGTGCCCAGGGTCCTTCACAGACTCGGAGACAGCAGAGCGGTAGGCAAGGGTGCAGGTGTTTGTTAGCAGCCCTCCTAGACCTGGATGGTTCTGCATCCCCAGCCCATACCCCCCCCAGCTCCTGCCTGTGGTCCTCACTTTTTCCACCAGGCATCACCCCCGAGACGGGCAGTGCAGCCAGCTACGGGACAGACTGGGAATAGTGGTGTTGTTGGTCGCTGGGTTCTTGTGTTCTAGTGATTGAGGAATAATCACCGACATACCGGAATGAAGATTAGCAAGCTCAGGTTTATTGCAAGAAAGACTCCTGACAGATGGAGGGAGTCCAGGGGAGGAGCACGTTACTGTTAGGGGTAGGTTTACTTTTATAGTTGCTCATGGGGACTTAGCCCTGTCTGGTAATCCTCCACTACCCCCCCTTTGCCTCATTGCCCCACTTTGCCATCCAGAGGTGTGATATCACCACAAGCTACTGTGTGCCTCTATATACCTCTCTGCTATCTTACAACCAGCCCTTCCAGCCAGCTAGCAACCAGCCTTGCAGGCCAGCTCCCTAGCCAGCTAGTTCTCTACTCCCTCAGCAAGATGCACAGAGCAGGCCACTGCAGGGAGGTTGGGGGGGGGGGGAGGAGCAGGTGCCTGATCACCCTGAGAAGCAGTGCCTTTGCAGTGGCAGAGCCCAGGCTGCCAGGGCACCCAGCCCTGCTCCAGGTTTCCCAGGTAGAGAAGAAAGGCTCCAGCACTGGGTTGAATTCCAGGGCGGTGAGATCAGCAGGTGGTCTAACTGGGAGGCAACCTGTCTACCCTAGTGGAGAGACCAGAGCACGGCCCCCCTACCAGGAAATGGACTTGGGAAAGCGTTTTCCAGCCCCTCCCAGCTTCCATCACCCTCCTTCCCTCTCTCCTGACCTAAGTCCTCAGATAACAGTCCTCAACAGACCGCCCTGCCCCCCAGGCAGCCTTCAACCAAAGTACACATGGCATGTTTGCCTCCCCAGCGTGGCTTGTAGCCAAGGCCATTCCCTGACCACACCCTTGTGCCTACTGGACTGAGGACAAGCCCCTTGGCCTGCCCAGCCTTCTTATTCTCCCTGGTCTGTTCCCAGACCTCCTGGAGGAATCTCTGCTGCTTTTCCAACACACCCACACTTCCATCTTCCACTCATTTGCCCTTGGTTCTATTCTTCAAATCCCAACATCTGATTTGTCTTCAAGACCTAAATACATGAGACTCCTCTGCCCCTTTTCTTGTCCCATAAGCCTTTGACCTGGAACCCTTTGCCTGGTGTTTATACAAAGCATTTGCCTCTCATCTTCCCCCCAAAATAATCTATGAACTCCTTGAGTACAGATACCCTACCAGACTCCATATGGCCACCTGACCCCTACTGTCCCCACAGCTCCTCCACCACACAGCAGTTGTCAGACAGCTTGGTTGAATGAAGCCAGATCTGGAACAGTCCCTGGGCTTATGATGCTGCAGAAGGCGCTTCCTTCAGCTGATTTTATAGACAGGAAGTTCTGTCTGACGTGTAGTCTAACTCCACGATCCTTGTGGTTTATTCTCATTCCTCAGTGGAGATAGAAAGCAGTGGATTATCTCCCCCGAAATAACAACTCTTCTTAGGCTTTAAGACTATTATTCAATCACCTCTGAGCCACCTTCCTTCTTTGGGCTAAATAATCCTGGTTCTTTTTATGTTCCTTTAGAGTCTTACTCCTGCCCTGTAATTAGTTTGACAGCATTTCTGAATTCTCTCCGAATTCTCCACACCCAGGGTGAAGGAAGCACTTGAGAGAAGAACAGAAGAGCTTGAATTGAGTGCCTACTGTGTGCCAGGGATAACCAATCCCTATTAAATTTAATCATCCTAGCAACCAGTGTGGTCGTCACTCTCTACTCCATTTTACAGACGAGGAGCCATAAGCACAATATGGCTGACATAAGCATAAGATGGCTGAGGTAAGCACAATATGGTTGACAGAGTTTCTCAGCCTCGGGACTATTGACATTTTGGACCAGATAGTTCTTTGTTGTGAGTTTTTTTTTTCCTTCAAAATTATGTTTATCGAGGTGAAGTAAGTTTATGTTTATTTTCTGTGAATTGTGGGAGGTTTAGCAGAACCCCTGGCCTCACCCACCCTCCCCACTGTGACAACCAAAAATGTCCCCAGACATTACCAAATGTGAGGGGTGAGGGGGAGTGACAAAATCACCCTGACTGAAAACCACTGTGTTAGGGAAATTTTCTGGAGATAACTCAATTCCTAAGTAATAGAGGCTAAACTCAGATCTGTCGACTTCAAAGAATTTTCTTTCTCTGACCTTCATACAACTTTCTAAGACAGAGTCTCACCTGGGAAAATAATGGGAGGATGAATGTCATTATGTTTCCTACTTTCATCAGTGCCTACCCCAACCTTGAATCCTCTGTATGTGTCACCAGGATGACTAACAGAGTGCTGTGCTCCCTGTCCAGCCCACACTCTCTGGGTTTACTCATACTCCTTTTGAAGACATTAGCTTGGGTCCACTGAGACCACCAGAACTTTTTTTTTTTTAATATGTTCAATCAATTGCTTAGTATCACTAACTTGGCTTAGTATCACTAACTTCAGGCCTACTGCAGAGACAGAGACAAGCAGGTGCAGAGAAAATAGAAAACGTCTTCTTGCTCCAGAAGCAAAAGCTGGGACCCGAGATCCGGAGGCACGTGTGCGCAGTTCAAGCACAGACCATTCTCACACCACTCGAAGCAGGCTGCTGGAAAGTGGGAACACTGAGTCCACTGAGCAGTTGCTTAGACGGAAGGTGCCAAGCAGTCAGTTTAAAGAGTCAGCTGAGATCAGCCTTCGGCACAGGAAAAACACTGCCATCAACAGCAGCAGATGAATATTGTGGACTGAGACTGGAAATGGGGACATCCAGGCTGACAGGATGTGGAGTCACGGAACCAGGTGTCACATGTTGCATTTGCTATTTCTGGGCTCCACACCAGCTCTGGGGCCACATTTTGCTCTGAGGCAGGTTCCCCAATCTATCATCTCCTTTGTCCCAGGACCCAGAATAGGGGAAATGCCAGGTTTATACACCACGAACTTTTTCATTTGTTCGCGTGAGTTTTCATCTGAAGCCATGCCAGGCCTTATTGGAATTTCTCCCTCTCTCTCCATCTATCAAATCTGGACTTATTCTTCATGATCCATTTAAATCCTGCCCCCGGCCTCCTCTCCCACAAGCCCCCACCAACCTCTGCTCTGGCCAAATCAGTCAGCCAGCAATACCCAAACACATCTTCTAATTTCCCAGGAACATTCTTTTGTTTTCATTCACTCTTTCAAAATACATCTTTTTTTTTTTTTTTAAGATTTATTTATTTATACAAGCACTGGGTACAGTCAGAAGCACGGGAGGGTGAGAGAATTCACCAGAGCTAGAGCAGGGAGCAGAGCAGGCAGACAGACGAAATACACTGCTGAGGGGAGCAGCGGGCATGGCAGAAGAGGTCTGCCACCATGTGGGACCCTCGCCCGGCGGCCGGGGATCGAACCGGCGCTGCAGAGGCTGCGGGCAGCTTCGCAGCCCAGTGCTCAACTGCTGCACCACTGGGGAGGCCCTCAAAATACATCTTTTGAGGATCCACTCTGCTGGCACTAGGGATATAAAGCAGTGCTCTCATTCCTGGGGGGAGAAGCTGACTTTCTGGTCCTATTATTTCTACGTGAATGCTTTGGTCTCATTCTTAAACTTAAAACAGCTGACTTTTGCTTCAGCCTCGAGTCCTGACTCAGCTCCCAGCCCTTCCTCTTCACCCCAAGCAGGGTCATTTGTCATTCTGGACTTCTCCTGCTTTTACTGGGGGAGCCATGCGCTCAGCACACATCAGGCATCGTCTTTCATCATCTGTGTGGTGTGTCTGTCCTGTCTCCCAATTGTAAGGTAAGATGTCCCGAGGGCAGGAAGTGTGTCTGTTTCACTTCTGTAGCCCTGCAGTGCCCACCAGAAGCATTATTAGAGAAAGAAAAACAGCATATCGAAAAGATAGTAATTAGTATCAATTGCAGGCTTAAGGAGGACCCACCATTGTTTTAAGTACTTTATCATCTCATTTGATCCTGACGATAAGGCTGTGGGGCTTGCTGACGGGTGAAAACACAGGTGGAGGTGGCCATGTTGGCAGAACTGTAGCAGTGTGCCAGGAGCAGCACAGCAGCTACCTGGAGCAGACCTGGGCTGGCATCCTGGCTCCATCACATGGCAGCTGGATGACCTTGGGTAAGTGACTTCTCTTTCTTTGGCTTCTGTTTCCTTTACTATGAACTGGGGATATCTGCAGGCCCCACATCATAGAAGTGGATGACGATGACATGAACGGATGCAGATAGCGCGCCCCCACACAATGCCTGAATGCAACGCAGTGTCAGCACTGCACACCGTGTCTGCTATTAGCATCATTTCCTCCTTCAGAGAATTGCCCACACCTGCTTTCCATCCCATCCTGCTGCAGCAACCCGTCCCCCATCTCTTCACACACCTCCTTCCATGCCCTCAATGGAGCGGAGGAAAATTTGAGAGCAATATACAGAGAAGAGACTCTTCAGTTGCTACCTTATTCCTCCTCTTCCAACAAATGAGCCCTGAAACAAATAGATCCCAGGCATCACGACTCATTTATAATAACCCTGGCCCTTGGGTGTTGACACAGCATCAAGGACTCAAAGATATAAGAATCCAAGGGGACAGTCCAGGAAGCCAGCCACAAGCAAGATGCTATCATCTTTTCCTCGGCTACTGCAGAGCTGAGCTGAGCCCTTTCATTAGAAATCTAACGTTACTGTAAAAACAAACCCCAAAAAAAAAAATCAGCAAGCTCAAAATGTGGGCATAAAAACTATCTCTGGGGAAGCAGCTCTGTTTATGTGGGCTACAATACTAAGGGCTTGTCGTAGAGTATCGTTGAGTTCTTGGCTCCCCGGCACGTGACCTGTGGCCCATCCATGTTTTGTAGGGTACCAGGAGAGGGAAACACTCTACATGTCTCACACTTTGACAGCCTTTGAGATCTCTGCAGGTTCTTTCTCCCTGGCTTTTATCTATGCATCCCTCCATTTCTGCCTGCAGCAGTGAAGCATCAATTATACACTCCAATTATGTGATTATACATATTTTCACTAATTAATAATAATTTTTGCTGCTCATCCTGCCAACTCCTATTGGAGAACCTCAGAGGGCATTTGAGAGGATGAATCAGAGTGGTGACACCCAAGAGGACATGAGCGAGACCTATAGAACTCCCAGAATGAAAGGGAAACTGAGGCACCACAAGACACTTCTCCAAGCCTGTGACAGAGACCACTGAATCAAAGACTTGGCTTTGTCTGGGCAGATTATGACCTGAAGGTATAGGCCTGCTAGATGGTACTGCTGCTTGGAGAAGTGGCAGGAAGAGGAAAATAGTTTAGCCCAGGGATAGTGCTTTGTGGGTATGAAACCGGCTGTCGTCAGGGTTAAAAGTGCTTCTATTTACAGAAACCTGGACTTTTGAGTTACATATCCTTCTGCGTCTTCCTCTTTTGAGACTTGCAAACATGCTGTGCAGAAAGTCACTTTCTGCCCTGGCCGAGAACATCACTCTCTTTCCCAGTGTCACAGTCAGAGCAGATGGCCCTGGGATGTCCCCTGGTCCAGCCTGCTCATTTTTCAGAGATAGGAGCTCTAAGCCCAGAGTTGATAAATACTTCAAGGTACCATAACATTATGCCCATTGTCAAATTTGCTCATCAAAATCATCCTGGGTGGTAAATTTTATTAGCTTCATATTACAGAAGAAATCAATGTCTTAGGAAAAACTTGCCCAAGGTCACATGGGTGATAAGTGACAGAGCTGTGACTAAGACAAGATCCCAGTCCATTCCCAAACCCATGCCCTTTTCATCGTGTCACATTGATGACACAGCTAATTAGTGACAGAAGCACTTTGATGCATAAGACCAATCCATGAGCTCTTGGAAGACAAGATAAGCCAAACTGACAAAGAGAACAAGACATTCCATCTTTAAGCTGAGTCTTCCTGAAGCCAAATTTCATTTTGATTGGCGCAGTCAGACAGCAGTCCCAGTCATTGAAAAAAATCAATCAAAGCAGTTTTCAGCCTCAACAGACTGATCATCGGATGGGCCTGATAGTTCAGGTCCAACAGTTCATCTAGACTGCGTTAAAGCCTTGATTGATGTCGGGATTACATCTGCCACAGAAAAGTCACTGCACTGGGTGGGTCCAGCCCTCTGTGTGCATGATCAAGCCCCCTGCTGTTCTGTTGCCTGGGGCCATGACCAGCAGGGAGAGTTGGCATGTTGGTACCCCCAGCACAATGGGGAGACCAAGAGTCAGGACTTGTTCATATGAATTCTGTGGCCAAAGGCAGAGCAGGCTTCAGCAGACTTGCAGAATCCAGGTAAGCTTAACACTTAAGCCCAGGACAATCAAACCTAACAAAAAGGAGTAAGGCTATGGATCTGCCACTCTTTCCATCCACCACCCAGCCCTGCACATCCAACTCCTGCCCAGCAGGAGAGCCCAACCCAGCAATCACCACCAGCCACACAGTGATACACAAAAACACAAAAACAGATCTAAGGCCCCTGCCTGTCACTTGTCCCAGCTACATAGTTCTGGAAAAATGACAAAAATCCCAGCATTTCAGTTCCAGCTCAGAGATTAGATGTGAACTCTTCTCCCTCCCACACCTCCAGCTTTTTATCCGTCCTTTTCATAGAACTGATTTGCTATCCTGTGAATTAATTTTCTGGATAATCTTCTATTTCCTTTATTAGAGGCTGAGAGAGTTGGTACAAAGATGCTATTATTTACAAAAAGATATATGAATGGCCAATAAGCTCATGGAAAGATGTTAAACATCATTAGTCATCAGGGAAATGCAAATTAAAACTGCAAATTAGATATCACTACACACCCATAAGAATGGCTGAATTATAAAGAAATGAGATCGGAGTGATGGAGGGTGGGGCACTGTGTGTGCACTTGTGGGGCCATGAGGTGGACTCACCCACTGCTGGTGAGAGTGTCAAAGGGCTCAACAACCCCTTTGGGAAAATAGGCAATTTCCTAGCTCTAGTTGTAGATGTCACCTATTTCCTCAATCTTCATTGTGTTCCTGGTTTACATCATCCATTCATTATGTTTCTTAATTCAGCAACATGGTTTTAGCTATTGCTTTAAACTGCTCTTCAAAATTCAGACTTTAGTGTAAACGGCCTCAATCTGAAATACTGACAAATTTTCCAAATCTTGACTGTGGTAGGGACTAAGCAAAGCACTTCCTAGGTCAAAGCAGTAAAGGGCCAGGTTGTTAACATCATCCTGGAGGCTACCACCCCCTAGGCGCGGGGACCATGGCAGGGCTTAAGGGCTCTATCCCCACCCCTCACCCCACCACTGAAAGGATCCAGTTTACTCCTTAAAAGTAGGCAAAGAAGCCAAGCTAGCTGAAGAAATGCATTGATTTGCAGACCTGAAAGTCTGGGGTCTGGGGCCAGGCACAGCTAGATGCAAGGCATGTTCTCTGTGTCTCTGAGTTCTGCTGGCTTGCAAGTGTGTTGTGTCTCAGTTTCCTGTGCTTAATAACATGTTTGCCCATAGTTCCAGGCCCAGATCCTCACAGGTTAATGTGCAGCATGTCCAAGTTAGAACTTTGCTTCTCCAATAGTCAAACAGAGACCTGAGTCCACTCCCACTGGTCTAAGTGTGCCTGTGCTTATCCTTGAACTTACTGCAGTGCCCTGGAGATACAGAGCAGTGATAGGCCAGGCCAGGTCCACCTGCCCTTGGAGTGGGGACAGTGACATAAGAGCAAAGGGGATGTCTTCAGAGATGGGCTGCAGTGTGACCCCCTCTTACATGGTGAGTGGAGGCTGGGCGACATAAAAACACAAATCCATACCCCGATGCGCCATAAATATTTCTCCTATGAATGAACACACAGGTGACTGACCCTCTGAACATGAGTGGGAGATTATTCCGGAAAGAAATGACATATGTTTTCTCCTCCTTACTCAAGGAAATCTAGACAGCCAAAAAACACTGTGTTCCAAGAACCTGTTCACATTAGCAGTGAATTCCCAATTATCGTTACGTGGCAGATTCCCTCCGGATTATCCAGGTCACATGTGTACCCTAAGTTGCACGCTCCTGGCATGTCAGGGTGCCAGACAGAACCCAAGAGCCCAAACTAAATTACTTTGAAGTTCCCTTCATTTAAAATGGCCTTGCCGTATTGCTATGGACTGGAGTGTGTTGTTCCAAAAAACATGTTGGAGCTTTAACCCCCAAAATGGCTGGGAGACAATTAGGTTAAATGAGATTGGAAGGGTCCTGATGGGAAAGGATTAGTGTCCTAAAAAGAAGAAGAGAGCTCAGAACTCTCTCCCCTGTCTCCCCAGGCACATGCACTGAGTCAGGACCATGTGAGCACAGCAAGGAGGCGACCATCTGCAAACCAGGAAAAAAGTCCTCACCAGGCCCCAAACCCTGCTGGCACCTCCATCTTGAACTTCCAGTCTCCAGAACCATGAGGAGTAAGTTGTTTCTGGCCCTGCTCCCCAGTATCTGGTAGTCTATATCAGAGACCCATATTCCAGCCATGAGACAATGTAGACTCAAAAAATAAATTCAATTTGGCGACACTCCCACTGCCCACCTGTGACTATGCAGGTGCTTCTTTTCACCAACTCTCTCCCTCTGCAGGGCTGCTCTTTCTGCCCGCTTGTGTCTATGCAAGTGTCTTTCACTGTCCTATCCCTTTTTTAATAAACCTGCCTTTTGAAATCAAATAAATAAATTCATTTTAATGCCCAAGCAAAGCAGACATAGGAAAGCAAATCCATTCTGGGCAAGAGGAGGCAGGGGTAGAGGCTGGGCTGGGACGCATGAAAATCCTCCAGAGCCAGGCCTGAGTATTTGCACACACACATGCACACAGTGGGGTGCAGCCCTTACCCACGGTTTTGTTTCTGCCTTGCTCTCTCCAGCCACTGGAGAGCCTACAGGTGGGACAGTCACGCTGTAGAACCCGATAGAAACCAGAGTGTGGGGACAACGACAACTAGCTATGAGTCTCTTCAGAACCTGCTCTACCTAGGGGCCCTCCTAGGTGGTGTTCCCTAGAAGCACATCTTGAGAGAAGGTATCAGCAAGGTATTATGAGGTATTTATGAGCGAAGCCAGTGAGGTCACAAGGCCATAGGACAGGAAGGGGAAGAAGTTAAGAAAGGATGTGATTTTAAGTGAAGTCTCAGGCTCAGCTTAGTCCATGGAAGTTCTGGAGGGAGGGGTTGTCAGCTTCCGGTACATCCAAGTCAGGTGACTCCCAGAACCCAGAGCAACCTTCCAAAGGCTGTCCAGGCAAGCTATGAGCAGCAAAGCATGCAACAGGGAATGGGTTCACAGAGCATTAAAGGAATCCGAGTGGGCCCAGGCAAGGCACCTCCTGTGTCCACTACAGAACAAAGCACAGAGCCCAGAGTTGGTGTGTTGGCTCACCTGCCCCCAGGGGTGACAGCAGAGGGAGTGTGGACTTCTTACCCCTGAACCTAACTTGAAGATATGCTCACTCCTTTCCTGGTGGGTGGTCTTTCCTTGGTTCCATCTCTCCAGATGGGTGCAGACAGGAAACAGGTGAGCTTGCTGGAAATTGCCCTCCACTCCCCTGCCCGAGCCCCTGCCCCAGAGCAGGCCACAGTGCCCTGACTCCTCCCTTGAACGTGCTGCTCTGCCACTGCTTCTTCCTCAACAGATGGATCATAGCAAGTTCATTTTCTGTATCAGTCACATCACAAATCGTTAAGCATATTGACAGAGTGGAGCGGGCTGTGTGCTCGCTGGGGCAGTGTTCCCACTGCCGAGAGTGGGGTGCCACTCCCTGGCCTCAGGCTGGAGTCTGGCTCTCCAAGGCCCCAGGCCTGGCTCTCCAGGGCTCCTTGGGCCCACTGGGTGGGCAGAGTTCAACATGGTCTACCCCCACCCCTGCAAGGGCCCTTCCACAGCCCCAACTTTGTTTGCTGGTCTTCTGAAGCCAGACGCAGAAGGGCTTGCCAAAGGGCAGCCTGGCTCGGAATTCATCCAATAGTGAAAGCTGGTTGAATGTATGCTCAGGGCCTCAGCATGCGAGGATTTGATTCCACCTTCAAGGAACTGTTACAAGGACTCCAAGGTCATTTTCTCCCCCTGCCTGGGCAGGTCCCTACTTTCTGATAACATGAGAATTTCAGTGCCCTTAACACTATCTCATAATCCTCAAAACCCCATGCAGTTCTTGTTTTTATTGGCATTTTAGGAGGCCCAGAGAAGTCCAAAGTCACACACAGCTTGGATAAAGCGGCGGGGGCTGGGTTTCAAACCCAAGTGCATTGGCTTTACAGTCAGCACCCTTAACACCTGAGCCATATTCTTCGCCTTCCTGCTAAGTTTCCCCTCTTAGCCTATTAAACAGTCCTCAGTCTAAGCACTTTCTGATATCTCACTGAATTCCCTTTACTTGTAACTTAAACACATTTCCTCGTTCTCTTACAGAGCCCGCCTTCTTAATAAACTTCACTTACTGGTGAGTAGATGTTTGCTCACCCACTGCCTTTTCTTTCCTGTGTTGGTTCTAGCACGTCGGGGGAGAAGGTGAGGGGGGAGAGGAAAAGAGGGATTTGTGATAGACAGAATCATGCCCTGCTAAACATGTCCATATTCTCATTCTCAGAACCTGCAAATTGCTGCCTTACAGGGTAAAACGAGACTTTTTGCATGTGAGGTTAAATTAAGCATCTGGAGAGAAGATTATCCTGGATTATTTGGGTGGGCCAGGGTAACCACGGGTTATAAGGAGGCAGTCATGTACCAACGCAGAGGCCAGAGAGATTTGAAGGTGCTGCTTTGCTGCCTTTGAGGATCAAGGAAGGGGGCACAAACCAAAAGAGGGAGACAGCCTCTAGAAGCTGGGCAAGGCAAGGATTTTCCTGTCAGAACTTCCGGAAGGAACACAGCTGTTCCTGCCACTGAGTCTGACCCTTCTAGATCTCTAGAACTATAAGAGAATAATTTGTGTTGCTCTAAGCCACTTGGCTTGTGGTTATTTGCTACAGCCACAAGAGGAAAGAGACACTAGAGGTCAAACAAGAACACTGTCCAGACATTTTAGGGATCTACTCTTGGGCATATTTCCACAGAATCATAAAATCTGGGTGCTTGAATGAAATCCTTAGAGATCACCCAGCCCCTCTTTCTCATTTTACACAGGAGGAAACTGTAATATTGGGACACCCCCATAGCCTATGATCTTTATTTATAAAGTGGGCACATCAACGGCTACCTCTTGAGAGAGAAAAATTACAGATTATCTGCCACCTAAAGAGATAGAAAAATATAGGGCCTCCTTGGTAGCACAACGGGTTGGGGCGCAACCTATGAGGCTAGCCGCAGCCACTACAGCATGAGTTCGATCCCCAGCCAGGGAGCTACCCACATGGTGCAACAGACCTCTTGTGGCTCGCCCGCTGCTCCTATCGGCGGTGTATTTCGGTCAGTCTGTTCTGTTCCCCTCTGTCTCTGGTGAATCCTCTCATTGCCCGCACCTCTGGCCTGTACCCCAGTTCTTATATGCGTGATAAATAAATCTTAAAAAAAAGAGAAAGGAAAAATATAAGCTTTTGTCACAAAAGAAAGAAACCCTAAGAGGTTAAGACTGCCCTAGGTCACACATTTAGCTGAGCCCAGTCTCAGTTAACCCTCTCCAGTGTTCTCCACACTTAATCCAGTCTATCACCCAACGACAGATACTTACTGAGCTAGGAGACTAGCATGAGGGAGTGGGGAAAACTTCTCAAAGCACTGCCACCAATCCCCCTAGAACCTGACCTCCCTCAGCTGTGCTTGACCTTGACACACACACGTATACATACAGGCATGCAGTACTCCTTGCCATGATCAGATAGTTCCACAAACCATCCTTACCGCTTCCTCCAAGAAGTCTTCCCAGATAGATAGAGAAACATCATCCCAATCATCATCATCTCCTGAAATACCATGTTGCCTTAAACACAATGTCTCACTCTGTTCCTTGCACATCTTCACCCTATCTTTTTTCTGTATCATGCAAGAGCCCCTGGGAGTCTAAGTCGACGGTGCCCTCTTGACACATACCCCTGCCAGCTCCTGTATGATAGGATCCACTTGCACAAGCCCCCAGGAGGGGACATCTCTTTAAATGCAGTCCCCAGAAACCTGGCTTGCCTCACCCTAGCCCAGGCCTGTCAGATGGTGTGTGAGCACACCCTTGTCATCCTGCCTTCCCTCGACCGCCCCCACAGTTGTCCAGCTCTTCCTTTTCCCCAAGTCCTGGCACATAGAGCCTCCCATCCCCTCCATCACAACCCTCCTTTCCCAGTACTTGACGCCCCACTCAGCCCTCCCTGACAACCTCCCCCGACGCCTTGGGTCTGAAGGCAGATTCCCGCTGCTCTGGCAGAAGCCACCATGGAAGAAGAATTGTGTTGTGATTTTCAAAGGAAATTGAAATCCCCTCTTTACTGCTTTCTAAATGAACATTATAATTTTTCCCTGTCTGCAACATCCCTGCATATGGCCTCCTCTGTGTAGTGAGTGTGTGTGTGTGTGTGTGAGAGAGAGAGAGAGAGAGATAGTGCGACCGGCACCAGCTGGGTGTGTGCCTCTCGCAGATCTGTGAAAGGCCGTCATCCCACTGGCGTGAGTGTGTGCTCTGTGGGGAGGAGCCACCGTGACACAGAACAGCTTCTTTCCACCCTACTCCCAGGTGTCTCTGCCCCTGAGACAGAGGTGGCTTGGCCGAGCCTGGATCCACCAGTGCAGGTCTAGTCCAGCCTGTCAGTGGGCACTCAGGACAGAAGGGACGAAGGGCGGCCCTGGGACAGAGGTAGCCCAGAACTCTGGAGAGTAATGGGGGTATGGATGAAAGGATGGGAGGAAGGACTTGGGAGGCCAAGAACACAGGGCAGTCTAGCAGACATGTCACAGAAGGCTCTAGAAGAACAGCCTAGGAGGAGGGACAAGAAAGGGCCCCGATCCCAGAGCAGTGTGGGCCATGGGCACATTAACTGCATCAGCAGCGCCTGGCCCTCCAGAAAACCCCAAACCTCCCCAGGTCTTGCTGCTCATCCAGAGAGAGTTGGAAACAAACCCCGACATCCCTCAGCAGGGGCAGGGAGGGGAGAGTCCAGGCAGAGGGTGGGCAGGGCCATCCCTGTGCAATGAGGAGTGGGCTGGTTTCTGAGCATCTTGCTCTCTCTGCAAGCACAGGGTGTATAAATTGAGGTGCAAACCTACAAAGCATTAAGTAGATTTACTGCTACCCCAGAGCAGGCAACTGGGACCTAAAGATGAGAAAAGGAGGCATCAAGACCCCCATATCCTAAAACAAGCACTCTTAGAGCCTGCCTGAGGCTGGGCCAAACACCACTCCTGACTCTTTGGAGGTGGGAATGACAGGTTGGCCTGAGCTGCTCCTATTCTCCTGACAGAAAAGGCATGGGTGAGGGTAGATGTCACGTTTGAGGTAGGGCTAACTGCCCCAAGAGTCTCCCTTAGAGATGGGGAGAGCCTGCAAGGAGGGGACCCTAGCACCTCACTCTGGCAGAAAACATCTTCTTAGGCAGCTGGCTTGTTGAACAGCCCTGCGCCTACCTGGGCAGGGGCTTGGAAAGTGGAGGTGGCCTTAGGGACAGCAGAGTGGCCTGCACGCTCGGCATTTGCTGTGGCAAGAGTGAGCGATCCTTCCATAGGGCAAGAGACACTGCCCAAGGGACACTGCGGAAGCCACCTTGCCAGTCGTCCACCAGAGAAGGCAGCCTGCCAGGCCAGGGGATGCCCAATAAGAGGGGCCAGGAGATTAAAGGGGTTTGGAAAAGATGAACTGGACTAGAGCCCCCACTTTGGAGAACTCATTGGTGGTGAGTCAGCATCTGCCAGAGAAGCAGCACTATGCAGGAGGGATAGGCCCTCCGAGCTCCCCACTGCCCCCTACTGCCAATATCTGGTACAGGCACCCTCCCTTCCTATTTCCCTCCCCAGGAGAGACTGGGGAGGAGGCAGAGGAAACAGGCCAGAGGGAAGCTATCTCCTGCTCTCCACCTTGGGGAGGAGAATTAAAGAGCAGGCCACCCCAGGCCGCTGCAGGCTTTGGGGCCACAGGTCACCAAGAAAGGTGAGTTGCAATCAGATGTGAGATTGGGAGTTTTAAACTTGATTTATTTCCAAAATGAAATAAATATTTATAACCAAAAAGGAATTCTAGACTCTGCCTGCGACGTTGTCAGGGGACAGAAAAGAGAGATTCAACAGAGTACCACTGGAAAGTGACTTGAGAAAAAATTTAAATATTTCATGTTTATGCCCAACTGAATTGAGCTTGAACGATACACCAGTTGCATGAGGGACAGACTCCCTAAGACAAGCTCAGTGTGCCTGTGTGTGGGAGGAGAGTATGTATGAGGAGACGTGCAGAATAATAAATAGGGAACCAGAAGCCCAAGGAAATCCTAACAATGGGGGCTTCAGGGGGATGTAGGTGCGGTTCAGGAGCTGAGACCGGCCCCTGGGCAGAGCAGAACTCCATGTGTGAGTTCCCGAAGACATTAATCCTCTCTGTGCCTCGGTTTCCTCACCTGCAAAATGGGGGCACAGCACCTACCCATAGGGGAGCTGTGGGGATTGAGTCCTGTACAATTCTGGCTTTGCCATTTTCTTTCCTTCTGGTGCTCTGTCTGCTTAGTCTCCCCCTGCTCGTCCCCCTGCTATGTCCCCACCCTGCTATGCCTCTACCAGCCTTACCACTACCCCCCAGCTTTTCTTTCTCATCTCAGTGGGGGCTTGTGATCCAGGGTGGGCCAGAAGCTACATTTGGGCCTCTTGCTGTCTGTGTCGGCTTCTGCCTCTGAGTTCACGGTCTGATCCTCCTGGATTTCAGGGGTCAGCCTTTCAGGAACAAGAAGCTGATTGGCCCAGCCCTCCCTGTCTGGACAGAACCTTTTAAACCAGCCCTTCATAAGCCACTGAACACATATAAACATGGCCAACCAGGGCTGCCCTTTCAACAGAGACTGCGGGTGGATGGGCTGGGGAAGGACTAGTGAGCCAGGCAGGCCCTCTGATTGGCACATCTTCCACAATCAAGGAGACCTGCTCTCTCTGTCTCAAGGCTATAGTGATGATAATTAGGATTGGAAAAGGGATTAGGGAGAATCTATCAAGGATAATGCCTCAAATCTCATCTGTGTGCTCGAACAAGGCTGTGTGGCCAATAGGTCGGGCTGTGCAGCGAAGGAGGACGCAGGTTGGGTCTGACACAGACTTGGTGACCCTAGTGTGGCAGACACCCCAGGAGCTGCCAGAAGTTGTGGCGGGGATGCAGGGTAGCTCTCTCCTCCAGCATCGTGTCTTCCAGAGCCAGCAGCTCAGGAGTCGTCCCAAATCCAGGGCCTTAGGGGACAGTCTGAGTCCTTGCTCAAGGCCTTTCATCCATCCCACAGCGCAGAGCTCCTACCAGGTGCCAGGCATCCCTCCCCAACCTCTGTGTCTTCATTCTGTTTGCTTATTTACATATCAGTCTGAGTTCCTTGAAAGCGAGGTGCTCTGCTCATTCATCTCTGCATTCTGGCCCCTGGTGGCACAACAACAACAACAAAACTTTGTAAGATGAATGATTGATTAAACAAGGCCTGAGGTTGTCTGGGAAACCTTCACTGAAGAGATGGAAAAGACGAATAAGCAAGACTAGGGAAGGGAAGACATTCAAAGGGAAAATGGTGGTGGGGTAGCGGTGGCATAAGGAGGGACAAGGAAGTCAAAAGAACAGTGAGGCCAGAGGCCCTAGGAGAGGGCAATGTGTGCAAGGAGAGGAGTGGAGAGTCACAGCACCCCCCACCTCCACACGGAGCTCCCCCCCACCCCCACTGTCATCTCATCCACCTGCCACTGGGCCTTGCCTCCCCTAGCCCACCCAGAGTCCTCCACGGTCTGCCGTCTTAATCCCTGCCTAGGATTTACTAAAAGCCCCGGATGGATCAATCTGGTCCAAGTCAGGATTGATGCTGGGGAATTTTCTGAGGGAGCTCGAGCTCTAATGGCCAGACCAGGCCTGCAGATTAATGGGCTCTCCTTATCCTGACTGCCACAGCCTGCCTCTTCCAGGAGCCCACTGGGAAAAGCCTCCTTTACTAGTCCTTCCAAGTCCCCAAGGGGGCTGTCCTCCTCTGGATGGCCCCTACTCCTTCTAAGACCTATAGGGACTGAAATAATAAATATTTGTTGTTTTAGGTCATTTGGGGGTATTTGTTATGCATTGCTGTGAACTACCTGTGCACCTCCCCCTTCCCAAAATTTACGCTGAAGATCTAATCCTAAGAGGACCATATCTGGAAATAGGGTCTTTAGGAGGTGATTAAGATTAAATGAGGTTGCATTCTCTAATAGGACTGTGGCCTCATGAGAAAAAGAGGAGAGGTCTCTTTCTCTCCCCACCATGTGAAGACAGCATAAAGACAGCCATCTCCAAGCCAGGAAGAGAACTCTCACTAGAAATGGAATCAGCCAGCACCTTGATCTTGGACTTCTAACCTCCAGAGCTGTGAGAATAAATGGCCGTTATTTGAGCCAACCAGTCTGTGGTATTTTGTTATGGCCATCCAAGCAAACTAATACAAGCCTCAATAGATAATTAATACAACTTCATAAGTGATGTTATCAAATTCATGTTCATCACATCAGAAGGTACATAACGCCAGGTTATTCCACTAATTTTCATTACTTGGTTAAGGTGAACCCTGCCAGATGTGGCTGTTGAAAACATTCATTTACCATTTTTACAAATAGCAAATAATTTGTGGGACAAAACCTTAATGCCCTGGAATATCTTGTTCTTCAACAAGATATCATCGAAGCATGTACCATTTATTGATGACCTCTTAGCCTGAGTCAATTATGTCTTTGAATATTGCAAAATGATAATTTTTCTAATTGTTTCTTTCTACATCTGTTGGCTAGTGTTCTTTGCAGAGAAAAGTTGTCCCTCATCAACAGGAATTAACTACAATTCCTCTTAAAAAGGCAAGGTAAATGCCTAATTCTTTCTTTTTAATTACTAATTTCCCGAATAAGGAATTGGCTCAATAGTCACCTCCAGTGGTGGTAAATGAGTTTCTCTCCATCTCACAACTCATACAGTTATTTATTTATTTGTCTGTTTACCTATCTATCTAGCAATCACCATGGTCTGATGGGTATCTATTTGTTCAATGTTTTACAATCAGTTGTATCATTATTCTTTTCCATGCTCAGATTATCCCAGATTTGGCCAGTGGCAGTGCTTCCAAATTGGAGGAATCCAACTTTAATTCCAGACCCCTAAGGAAATGTTTGCAAAGCAGGGTGAAGGAGGGTGGGTGGTGGTATCTCTCCAGAAGCCCACCCACCACTCTTTTTTTTTTAATTTATATTTAATTTATTTATACAAGCACTGGGCACAGTCAGAGCGCGGGAGGGTGAGAGAATTCACCAGAGCCAGAGCGGGGAGCAGAGCAGGCAGAAGGACTGAAGTACACTGCTGAGGGGAGCAGCGGGCGGCAGGAGAGGTCTGCGCGCCATGTGGGACCCCACTCCGGTGATCGAACCCGTGCTGCAGAGGCTGCGGGCAGCTTCGCAAGCCAGCGCTCAACCACTGCGCCACTGGGGAGGCCCAACCACCACCACTCTTAGAAATCCCTGCCCCTCACCAGGGATATGAGGTGGAGTGGGGGATGTCCCTGAAGGAAAAGAATGGTGAGACGAGATGAGCAGGGATTTCTTAAACACGGATTCTATTTAGGGGATAAGGTAAACTGGAAAAATTAAAAACTGAGCACCCAGACCCCTGAGTCCTGCTCCTAGGAGCCTTACCAATTTGCTCTGTGTCAAAAAAACAAGCCAGCAGCCTGCATCTCTGTGTCTTAGCATGCAGGTCTGCCAGGGAATCTGGAGGACATACTCCATGCAGGGTTGATAAAAGGCAGAAAGCACTGTAGGCATGTAAGATGCCATCAATAGGGTCTGTCCCCAGAAACGAAATATCACCAGGAAAACTGGGAAGTGGAGAAGGAGGAGCAGGTGTGTGAAGCGTGTTCCTCACAGCTGAGGGTTGTGTAAAAGCCTAGGCATTACAGCTTGGGAGGGAGAACAAAATTAGTCTGAGGAAGCACCTAGAGTTCCCCCAAGTAGGCAGAAGATGATAAACTCCGGTTCTTCTGACCATGCCAGTCTCTGATTCTTGGGACTTGAGGCCTGCAGCCCATCTTACAGCCTAGAGGTGATGAAACTAGCACAGCTGAATTGGAAAGCCAGACGCAGCCCCCCCAGTGCCCAGGTCTTGCCCACACCCCGCTTGGAATGCGCTGAACAGAACTGAGTTTCTGGAGCCTGTCCCCAGCCCCCCTCCTTCTGACTGAATCTATTCCCACCCCTGTCTTGAACTTCCTAAAAGGCAGTGAGTGACCTTAAAGGCCTGATCAATGAAAACCGTTATGATTGCTTCCTCCTGAGCCTTCAGATATTATTGAATCCCAAGAATGCCTGTGGGCCTCCTCCGAGAATAATAACAAGAACTCGGGCTCTGATTGGAAGGCGTTGGAGGCTCCTTATACTTGATCGCTCCTATTCTTTTCCTTCTGTTTAGCCTCAGCTCTCCTCCTTTAACCACCCCCACCCCATCCCTTTTGTTCATCCATTGAGACTGGATGTCAAGGTTCTCCAAAAGTCCATGGGTTAAAAAGTTGGGAACGGGCCTCCCTGGTGGCGCAAGGGGTTAAGCACTGCCCTATGAAGCAATCCGCAACCTCTGCAGCACGAGTTCGATCCCCGGCCGGCCAGGGAGAAACCCACATGGCGCAGCAGACCTCTCCTGTCTTGCCCGCTACTTCCCTCAGCAGTGTGTTTCAGTCAGTCTGCCTGTTCTGTTCCCCACTCTATTACTGGTGGATCCTCTCACCCCCAACCCCCTGCATCTCTGGCCTGTACCCCAGCTCTTGTATGCATAAATAAATAAATTTTTTAAAAAAGAAAAAAAAAATGTTGGGGACAAGCACTTCAGTTCTTCATGACAAAGATGATGAAGGTGCATCTTCGAGATGATTTTTCAAGGTCCCAGTGCCCCTGGCCCACAGCAGAGCAGACCATGAAAGCTTAAGAGAAACCTAGGGGTGCAGGAGAGATAGGTGCACAGCATCCTTTTACTATAAGCTTGTCCCAGTAAGGGGGCCCGTACCTGTATGGGGGGAGCTCTGTGTGTGTGTCCAGTAGGGCTTGGCCTGTTGTGTCTGTACCATGAATGTACACGGCAATTATTTTGCAACAACAGGCAGAAATCACTATAAGAAGAATAGTTGTCACCCAGACACTTCTCAGCTTGCCTACACACATTCTCCATTCAGGCACACACATACATACCTCTCTCCAACCTCTCCTAGGTGCAACCTCTTATGTCTACTTCTCTCTCTTTCACAGCCACTCCTTTAGGAAGAAAGCAGCCCTGCACTGCCCTCTTGTCCCTTGCCAGGCCCTCACTTGCCTAGAAGAAGTCTCAGGCTGCCCACGCTTGCCAGGCATTGTGCTGCAGGGTGTTGAGCCGCTGATGCTCAGCTGTGGCAGCTCCGTCTCTCTGCCTCTTGTCCTTCACCAGGTCCTAGGCAAGTGCTGCTGTTTTCTATTCAGTTCAACTGATGTTACGCAGATTTACCTCCATTTTCCCAGGCCCTAACAGATGCCAGGAATATGAAGATGAATAAGGCATCTTTTCAAAAGAGCTTAAAATATAACAGGGAACATATAGATCAATGGCGTGAAATTGACAGTCCAGGGATAAAGCCTCACATTCGCAGTCAATTGATTTTCAACAAGTCTGTGAAGACAATTCGATGGAGAAAGAATAGTCTTTTCAACAAATGCGACTAATGGTGCAGGAACAACTAGAGAGTCACAATGAATAAAGTTGGATTACTACCTTAAACCATATATTGAAATTAACTCAAAGTGAATTAAAGACCTAAATGTAAGAGTTAAAACTGTAAAACTCTTAGACAAAAGAAATAGGCACAAACTTCATGACTTTGAATTAGACAATGGTTTCTAAATAAATAATAAGTAAATTGGACATTATCAAAATTAAAAACCTTTGTGCTTCACAGGACACTATCAAGAAAGTATGAAGGGCCTCCCTGGTGGCACAGGGGTTAAAGACAGTGCAATCAAGCTAGCACCAGACACTGCAGCATAAGTTCGATCCCCAACCAGGGAGCAACACACACTGCGCAGCAGACCTCGCCTACCTTGCCTGCTGCCACCCACAGCAGTGTATTTCAGTAGTTCTGCCTGTTCTGCTCCCCACTCTCTTTGGTGAATCCTCTCACCCCACCCTCCTGCATCTCTGGCTTTCACCCCAGTTCTAGTATGCATAAATAAATATATCTTTTTTTTAAAAAAAAAGAAAGTATGAAGACAAACCACAGAACAGAAGGAAATCTTTGCAAATTTTATACTAATAAGGGACTTATATCCAGAATATATAAAGAGCTATTATAACTCAAAAAGAAAAATAATCCAGTTTAAAAGTGAGCAAAGGATGAATAGTCAGTTCTTCAAAGAAGATATACAAATGGCCAATAACACATGAAAACATACTCACATCATTAGTCATCAGGGAAATGCAAATCAAAACCATAATGAGATACAGTTTCATACACACTAGAATGACTATAATCAAAAAGACAGATGATAGCAAGAGTTGGTAAGGATACAGAGAAATGCAACCTTCATGCATTGCTGGTGGGAATGTGAAATGGTTCATCCACTTCAGAAACAGTCTGGTCATTCATCAAATGGTTAAACATGGTTACCATGGATCCAGCACTAGGGATACATGAAAGAAAAATGAAAGCACATGCCTGCCCCCCCCAAAAAAAAACTTGCATAGAAATTCCATTACAGCATTATTCATAATTACTAAAAGTGTAAACATTCCAAATACCCATCAGCTGATGAATGGATAAACAAAATTTGGCATATTCTTACAATGGAATATCACTCAACATCAAAAATGATAAATGCTACAACATGGTAAACCTTGAGAACATTATACTAAATGAAAGGAGCCAGTCACGAAAGACTAAAACTCTATGGCTTCATTTTTTTTTTAATTTTTTTAAAAAATTTTATCTATTTATGCATACAAGAACTGGGGTGTAAGCCAGAGGTGTGGGGGGTGAGAGGATTTACCAGAGACAGAGTAGGGAACAGAACAGGCAGACTGAAATACACTGCTGAGGGGAGCAACGGGCAAGCCAGAGGTCTGCTATGCCATGTGGTTTGCTCCCTGGCTGGCCAAGGATTGAACTCATGCTGCAGAGGCAGTGGATTGCTTCATAGTGCTGTGCTTTACCCCTTGCACCACCAGGGAGGCCCTCTATGGTTTCATTTAAGTGAAATATCTAGGCTAAGCAAATCTCTAGAGACAGAAAGCAGGTGAGTGGTTACTTAAAGTTGGGGGCTAGGGGATGAGAGGGAGGTTGGGAGTAATGGTTAAGGGTAGAGTGTTTCTTTTGTAGGTAATAAAAATGCTCCAAAATTGGTTGTAGTGATGGTTACACAATTCTGTGACTATACTAAAATAATTGACTTGTGCACTTAAATGGGTGAATGGTGTAGCATGTGAATTATATCTCGTGTAAGCCACTAAAAAATACAACAGGGGGATTTTGCTTTTTGGAAGACAGAGTAAATGTAGATGCACTTCTTTCTGTACCTCTCACTAAGTAACACTGAAAAATCTGGATATTACATGTGAAACAAACATAAAAATTTCTCTGAGACATGGAGAGAAGACATATTTGCTTGAGACCTCAGGACACAGGATTGACACAGTACTGAATTCTCTGGTTTTCTTTTAGCTCGGATATCCCAGGTGATGAAGAAGCTAACAATCTGAAGACATTAACAGGTACAGAAAAAGCGCCAAAAAAGTCTGCTCTCTCCAACAAGACATAACTTAAACAAAAACTGCTCCACTCCAAATACTGTAAGAAAAAAACAACAGCCCCACCCAACTCGTGCCAGCAAAGGTGGTACCAGAAGAGGTTTAATAGAGAGCTGTCATCAGTGCCATCAACAACAAAGCCAACACCGACCATAGTGTTGATGAAGATCGTGTGGGGACAGGGCATCCCACACACATGCAGCAGTAACAGAGAGACCCCGCCCCCCAGCCTAAATCAGGTGTCAACAAAGAATGAGTAGGAGAATCCTACTTCTTTCTCCATATGGCAGTAAAAACAGAGAAACAGGAGGCTTAAATAAGATTCAGAATCTTACAATGTGAAAATGTCGAGGTTTTGATTGAAATCACTCATACTGAGATGATCTCAAGCTGAACCAGAAAAAGGAAACCAATAAATTCATCACCAGATGATAGAGATTATCTAACAAAAATTTTAAAGTAGTAATGATAAAAATGCTTCAGTGAGCAATTACAAACAGACTTGAGACAAATGAAAAATAGAAAGTCTCAGAGAAGAAATTGAAGATATAAAGAATAACCTAAACAAAAAGCTTTGTGAGTTTCAACTACATAATGGAGGAGACAGAGGGAAAAATCAGTGAACTAAAAGACAGAAAATATCCAAGTGGGCCACAGAGAAAATAGATCGAAATAAAGACTGAACAGATCCTAACCTCTGGTATTATAACAAAAGATCCAGCATTCATGTCTTCAAATTCCCAAGAGAAGAGACAAAACAGGACTGAAAAATACTGGAAGAAATAATGACTAAAAACTTCTCAAATTTAGCAAGAGAAGTCAATTGATTTAAGAAGCTGGGTCAACTCCAAATAGGATAAACTTAAGAAAATTCACTCAGACTTATCATAATTAAACTTTTGTAAACTACAGACAAGGAAAGTTCTTGAAAGCATCCAGGCAAAACAATTAACACTCTATAAGATAAGAGCATTTGAGCTACACCTGAATTACTGCACATTTCTGAACATAGAGGTCAGAAGGAAGCGGCACAATCACTTCAAGTACTGAAAGAAAAAAAATCCTGTAGCCTTCGAGAATAAAGGGGAAAATGAGACGTTCTCCAGTGAGGGAAAACAGAAAAAAAAAAATGACTAAAAGAGGTTCTCTAAACACAGGAAATGACAGAAGAAAGAACCTTGTAAATATCAAGAAAAAATAAAGAACACTCTAAGCAAAATTATGGGTAAGTTTTCCTTTTTCTCTTGAGTTTTCTAAATTTTGTTTTATGGCTGAAGCAAAAATCTAACAGTCTGATGTGGCTCTATACATATGGAGAGAAAATATTTAAGACAACGCTGTGATACATGAGAGAGGGCGAAGTGATGTGAATCTGTATTTATAGAACAGTCTGTCCAACAACAGCAGAAAACACTTTAAGTGCCCATAGAATGTACACCAAGACCGGCCATATTCTAGTCCATAAGACAAAGTTAACAAAATTGAACAGAACATAATTTAAGAGAATTGAAATCACATAGAGTGTGTTTTCCAACTATAATGGAATCAAAACAAAAAGATAACAGGAAAATTGCCAAGCCCTTGGAATCTAAATAACACACTGTGAACTAGGCAAGATCTCGACTCTCATTGCTGCTGTTCAACACAGCGCTGAAGGAGCTCATCAGTTAGCAACAAGGCAAGAGAAGGAAATAAAAGAATAAGATCAGAAAAGGAGACCTAAAACTGTCTCCACTGGCAAGTGACACATGATGGATGCAAAAATTCCCAAGGTATGTACAAAAGAACACCCAGAGTTAACAAATGATTTCGGCAAGGTGACAGGATACGGGATAAAAACCAAACAATCAAATGTATTTCTATGATGCACGTGTGGACAACAAAATTAAAAATGCAGTGCTATTTACAATCACTCAAAAAAATTAATTAGCTCTAACTTCAACAAAACATGTACAGGACTTGAGTGCAGAAAACTGATGAAAGAAATCTAAAATCTAAATAAGTGGAAAGACATACCATATCCTAGCCTAGAAGACTCTCAATAAAGATGTCAAATCTCCCAGAAAACAATATTGAGGACCTCTCTGGTGGTGCAAGGAGTGAAGCATAGCACTGTGAAGCTATCCGCAACCTCTGCAGCACGACTTAGTTCCCTGGCCAGCCAGGGAGCAACCCACATGGCGCAACAGACCTCTCCTGTCTCGCCCGCTGCTCCCCTCAGCAGTGTACTTCAGTCCGTCTGCTCTGCTCCCCATTTTGGCTCTGGTGAATTCTCTCATCCTCCCGTGCTTCTGACTGTACCCAGTGCTCGTATAAATAAATAAATAAATCTTAAAAAAAAAAAACAGTATTGAAAAAGAATAAGGTGGGAAGAATCTGTTTACCCAATTTCAAGATTTACTACAACAATCAAGACCAGATATCAGCAGAGGCACAGATATACAAATCATAAAACAGAAGAAAGAGCCCACTATTAGACCTCCACAAAAATCCCCATCTGAATCTGACAAAAAATGTGAAAGCAATCACATGGAGGAAACTTTTCAACAAATGGTCTTAGAACAATTAGCCTTCATAATCAAAAAAAATGAATCTTTACCTAAATCTCACACCTGGTACTAAAATTAACTCAAAATATATCATGGACTTAAATGTAAAGTGTGAAAATAGAAAACTTTTAGAAAATACCAACGGAGGAAATCTTTAGACTCTACGGCGAAGCAGAGTTCTTAGACTTGATGTCAAAAGCACAACCCATAAAAGGGAAAACTGATAAACTGAACATTATCAAGATTCAGAGATTTTGCTCATTGAAAGACTCCTTTAAGTGGATAAAAAGACAAGCCACAGAGTGGGAGAAAATAGTTGCAAATAGATATTGTCAGATATTCCACATATCTGAGAAGGGGCTAGGATGTACAATATGTAAAGAATTCTCAAAACTTAACAGAAAAAACAAAGCAATCAGAATGTGCAAGGACATGAATGACACAGAAGAAGGCAGACAGATGGCAGATAAGCATATAAAAACATGATCATCATTAACCCTTGGAGAAATGCAAATTAGAACCAATAACAATAAGATGCTACTACACACCTATCTGAATGACTGAATTAAAAAGTAGTGACAATACTGAGTGTTCACAAGAACGCAGAGAAACTGGATCACTCGCACAATGCTGGTGGGGCTGGAAAATGATACAATCATTCTGGAAAACAGTTTTGCAATAATAATAATAATAATAATAAATAATAATAATAATTCAGCATGCAACTACCACATGACTCAGCAATTGCACTCCTGGGCATTTAGCTCAAAAAACTGAAGATTCACAGAAACACTTGAGTATTATAGCAGCTTTATTCATAGCCCCAAAGTGTGAACAACCCAAATGTCCTTCAACCGGTGAGAGGGTAAATAAGCTATGGTATATCCATACCACAGAACACGACTCAAAAAAAAAAAACAAAAAACAAAAAAAACTCTGGATACACATAATAACCTGGAGAATTACACTGAATGACAAAAGCCAGCCCCAAAGGTGGCCTACTGTATGCTCGTACGAACATGACATTCTAGAAGGGACAAAATGATAGAAATGGAGAGCAGATCAGCAGTCGCCAGGGGCTAGGAGTGGGTAGGAGTGGGAGGCAGTGGTGTGCCCACACGAAGTCTCCACAAGGGATGTTTGTGGAGATGGAAATGTGTCCGTGCCAGCATCCTGGGATATTATGCTATAGTTTTGCAAGCTGTTACCCTCCAGGGAAACTGGGTGAAGGATGCAAGGGTACATATAGTCTCTCTGTAGAATTTCTTACCGCTGCATGTGAAGCTACGACTATCTTAAAATAAGAAGGTTAAATGAGATTTTTTAAGTCCCATGTTGTTTATAATTTCATAGCGCAGGTCCCAGAAGATTAAATGGGCTTTTTTTTTTAAAGTGCAAATTGCTTATGTACTATATATGTGTGTGCACACATAAAATACACAAAAGAGACATAGGTATGCATGGACTTTTATAAATGTTTGTATAAGGCCCTTTGGGAGCCCAAATGAGGAAAAGATGAAACCATTATGGGAAAGATTGTCTGGGCTTAGGAGTTAATAAGATTTCATTTCCCTGATGTCCCTAAAGAGGGAGGGACACACACACACACACACACACACACGCACATTCATTGTCTGCCGACTCCAATCAATGCACAGTGTCCCTATTCCCTCTCTCCTGCTTCACCTACCCTTTGTCGCTGTCCTTCACTCACAAAGCCAAGAGAGAACTCTATTAGTTAGGATAATTAATGGCAGCTGCTAGAACAAACAAGTCCCAAATCTCAATACCTTCACATAATAAAAGTTAATTTCTGTTCACAAGGTATATGTGGGCTGCTCTCCTGGGACGTTCTTCTCTTTGTAGTGCTACAGCCCAATGCTGCCACCATCCTGTGGCTTCAAGGTCACCCAGGAGAGAATGGAGAGAGTGTAGTAACTGAAT
The DNA here is from genome assembly GCF_964194135.1 of Talpa europaea. Lineage (NCBI taxonomy): Eukaryota > Metazoa > Chordata > Mammalia > Eulipotyphla > Talpidae > Talpa > Talpa europaea. Next base: position 20,113,732 of record NC_140079.1, read on the forward strand.
GGAATGCGGGGGGCGGGGGGGGGGGGGGGGTTGCCTAGAAGAGAAGCACATCACTTCTGTCCACATCCTTTTGGCCGAAACTTTGAAATAGGGCTTTCCCTCCTCGGAGGCTGAAGGATGTGGAGTTCTGCCCATCAGACACTTCCCGCTTGCCCTCCCATTGGTCCTCATCATGAAAGCCCCAGTGTCCACACCAAAGATGCTGTTTCCCCCTGCTCCACCACCCATCCTGGAGATGCCAGAGCAGGAGAGCTACCTTCAAAATGCAGGGGGGAGGGCTTCCCCCTGCATCGCTGTTCTGTACTATTACCCAGGCCTGAGGCAATTCAGCTTTCCCCAAAGTCTTCAGACCTCAATCATCTCCCCATCCCAGCTCCCTTCCCACCACCTTCTCCCCACTGCCCTGACCACTTCCTTCCACTTGTCCTCTTTAGCCTCCCTGAGTTTCCAAAAGGAAGAATTTCCTGTTCTATTAGTTCCCGAAAAAAATGCCCAGGTCTATCACTTGATGAAAACTAACAAGCTGAGGGAGGTCCCACACCCCTAAGCATGCCAGCAGGTGAGCAGGGAGTGTCCTGGGAATTGGGAATCAGGGAGCCCTGCCCTACCTTCTAACAGGGAAAAGGAGATGCAGGGAGTGGTGGGAGGGGATATAACAGGTTCTGGCTCAGACGTCCAGTGCTGACAGTGTGGTGGCGGGAACCCACTAGACCCAGGTGCACATGTGGATTTGCAGCTCAGAAGAGGAATCTAGACCACAGCACTCCCAATAGCTTCTACTTGATAGGATACAGATTCGGCTGTTACAAAAACTCAAAACAACAGTGGCTTAAGTAAGATGAGGTTTCATCCTCTCATAAGCATAAGCAATCCAGGGCTGATGTGGGGCTCTTGGGTCAGAGCCCAGGCTCCTCTTGTCTGCTTGCAGATGTGTATGCCAGGAGGACTCTACTGTCTGCAGAAGGGGGTGCTGGCCAGGGGGAGGGCAAGTCCTTCCCTCTGAGCCATAGCCCGGAGAGATGGAGCACCTCTTCTACTCATATCTGAGAAATTGATCACAAGGCAACATCAGAATGAAAGGGAGGCTAAGACATTGGATTATTATTTCAGGCAGCCATGTGCACTTTATTATTTCTACTGGTATGAGTGTTATAGGGCAGCCCCGATACAAAATGGGGTGGCTGACTGTGGGTCCTCACCCACGCGCTTAAAAGGACTTATCAATGCTCTACTGCAGGCACACACGAAAGGTTACTAAAAGGTCTATTTACAAGGGAAGGGGAAATGAGGAAATGTACAGCTCAGGGAGAAAAGTGGGAGACAAAGTTTTAAATGTGTCCTACCCGATCCGCCGATCTGGATCCCAAATGGCACTCTGAGAGCTGGCTGCCAGCCAGGAGCCGTGAAACCAGGAGGTGAGCAAGAGAGCGAGACCCCCCAAGGCCCACGTGTTTGGTTTTTATACCCAACCTGGCTGCTTAACTCCACCCTCAGGTCCCAGCCACCTTCCCTTTGGTGGTGATGGGATTTGTCTTTCCCAGTGTCTTGATGGCTTTGGTCTGGAGTGGGGGTGGAGTCCACAAAGCCTGCATGGAATTAGCTCAGGACATCCTTTCCCCCTAGCATGAGGAAAGAGGAGAGCAGATATTCTGCAGTAACTAGAAGCCTCTGCCACACACCTGTCAGTAAAACATTCTTGAGCACATATCCCCCCAAATATGCGTATTTGGGCATAAATCACTGTGTGTCCGTAGGTATATTAGATACCTGTACAGCTTATTTTCTTCCTTTTTAGATAAAAATAAATGTCATTGCCATATTGTCTTCATATACCTCAAGAGATCACCAGCACACACCAACTTGGAGCCCACTCAAGACTAAAGATGTAGGTTTATAAATCAACAGAAAATAGATAGTATCTGAAACTCTAAAGCTGGCAAAGATCACCCAAGGAACCTCCCCGGTGGGCTAGGAGTTAAGTCTCAGCACTATCACTAATACAGCCTGAGTTCGATCCCCAGCCAGGGAGTTAACCAGGTCAACAGACCGGCTCAACAACGCAGAAGTGGTCTCAAACAAAATACATTGCTTAGAGCAACGTGGAAGGAGCTAGAAGGAATTATGCTCAGTGAAATAAGCCAGAAGGAAAAAGAAAAATATTGGATGGTTTCACTTATAACAGAAATATAGGGGAACCAAATAAGACATCAGAGTAAAAAAAAATAGTAACAGTACAAAACACAACAAAGCAAAAACAGACAATTATAAAATCAGAGACATCCTGCAGGGGAGGAGGAGGGAGAGGGATGAGAGGGAGGGAGGTAGGAGCACAGGGGACTGAGGTGATGGTGCACGGGTGCCTTGGGGAAGGAAACTCTATGGGGACTCAATCTGAGGGGGTGGGGGGAGCAAATATTGTTTTAAAAAAAATAAAATAAAGTAAAAAAAAATTTAAAAAAATACATTGCTTAGGAGAAATGCAAATGACCCAGTAGAAATGGAAGTGGCCAATTTGATACAGAGGCCCATAGAGAAGAAAAAGAAACTTGACTCCAAGATTTTGGGCCAGGGCACTGAGAGAGTGGAAGTGGCACTGGCCACTGTTTGGCAAGGGTGTCATTAGTAAGCGGGCTCACCCAGGGATGCTTCCTCAAGAAGGTGCTAAGGACTGCCAATCCCCATCCTGGGCTCCTCCCATACCCCTGGGCAAACAAATCCTCAAGTTCATAGTCCCTGACCCCTTCTCCAGAAGTCCCAGCCATATGGTCACGCCTGGATGGTGAAAGGAACTTGGGAAACTGCTCACTCATGCTGTACCCAGGTGAATCTGGGCACCAGCAATTAGGAACCAGGCTCTCCTGGCCTAGACCTGATGCTCTCCAAGACCAGGAGCTTCAGTGTAACCTGGGGCCTGGGGGAGTCCTCCCTCAGGGGTAAAGAGAGACCCCTGGGCTTGGATGGTGGCTCTTACCAGGAACACTGAGCGGAGAGAGCCACGTTTTCCTTATTAGGAACAAAGGCCACTGACCTGGCTGCCTCTGAATTGCCTCAGGCAAATACTTTAAAGATAAAATAGGAAAACATGGATCTCATTAAGAGGGCTGAACAAGTTCTGATTTGGGCTAAGTAATATTAAAAGGATATATATGTTGTATGGGGACGTGGATACATTGTGAGGTGGATCCTGGATTTCTTGGCCATCGCAGAGGGAGGAATTCACTTAACACTCAGAGACTATCCTGTGAGCATTGGGCCCACCCACTGGATCTTGAAGGATGGAGAGTAAGGATGGCAGGTCCTCCAGGCCAAGGGGTAGAAAGAGAGAGAGAGAGAGAGAGAGAGAGAGAGAGAGAGAGAGAGAGAGAGAGAGAGAGAGAGAGAGAGAGAGAGAGCACTCTATCCAGCACAGTTAAACGCATGGTTAAGTTCTTAAATTCGACATCAGTCTGGACACAGCAGAGAGAGGGAGGAGAGGAAGCCGCCAGCTCTAGCCAGATCATGACGTTCTTCTGTGGTGGGAAGCTTGGGTTTTATCCAAAGGGCCATGGGGAGCCATTGAAAGACTTTAAGCAGAGACGGGACATGATCAGATTTGTTTTCTAAATGCAGCAGGGTGGTTTGTTAAGAATGTAATGTTGCAGAAGAGCCTATTGAGAGACTAGCTGTGTCTTGCTTTCTCCATTGTAGGCTCCTTGGTAAAGAATGAAAGGCATTTCTACCCCTCTTTCTCCTCACTCCCACCCCAGGAGGGCAGCCAAGTCATTGTATCTGTAAGGCCTGGGTTTTCTTTACCCATGGGAGGAAATGACAGCTTTTGTGCTTGTTTTTTTTGTGGTTTTTTTTTTTTTTTCCTTTAATGGCAAAAAAAAAAAAAAGAAGAAGAAGAAGAAGAAGAAGCTGCCAGGTGGGTTTGACTCTTAGTTTTAGGAGGCCCGGGTCCAGTCAGGGAGTGTCAGGTATGCGAGAGGTGATGGGATTTGTGGGGGCTGCCAGAGATTGTGGTCCCTAGTACTTGGTGACTAGTTGGTAATGGGGGAAAAAGGACAGGACAGAATCAAGGCTGTTTCCCAGGATCCCAGAAGACCCAGTGGGAAGATGGGTGGTGGGGCCAGGGCTGAGTAGAGAGGGGAGGTTTAACTCTTAACAAGAGCAGATCCCACTCCCGTTGGGATATGACCACTCTCGGGTGAGAGGAAGTCTCGCGGTTATCATTCTGCCAAGAGTGTTGGTGTCTCCTGCCCAGGCATTGACCAATGAGACCCTGTGGGGTTCGTTTCCCCAAAAGGGACAGTTAAGCTTTTGTTAATATGCCCAGAATAAGCCTCTTCCAGTAAGTGTCAACCTAGATATGGACCAATGGTTGAAGAGATACTATGAGCCTGGAGAAGCCCCGTGCTGTTGCGTCAAGAATGCAGATTATTTCAAGTTAACAGTAGTGGAAGCCAGAGGAGCTTTTTGTCCTTTGCCCTTTTTCCTAATAGAAGAAGCAATCACTTCTCCCCCTTCTATGTCTTAGAAGTGTTACGGAGCAACCCCGATATAAAACGGGTTGCCTGGCACAGAAGGATGTAGTTTGGGGGTGTTATCCAGGTGCAGGTTTATCAGTGCACAGGTCATCTCTGTCTGAGAAGCTCATCTTTACTCACCTTTACTGACGTCACCCCCTTCTTGTCTGTCATGTGAAGTCCCCCCTCTCTCCCCATGATGCCCCAGGCCTCCAGGATCCCTGGTCTGCTCACCTATTCTTTAGAGTTGACAACCATGTAAATTCTCCATACCTATGTTATTACATTTTGGCCTTTTCTCCAGCTAGTCTGTCTGATGTTAATTTGTTCATCTGTCCAGTCTGAGAAGAACCCAGAGGGGATGGGGCCATTTCCCCTGTACCCCAACATCATTCTTTGCACACATGAGAAATACCTACCGAAGATCCACCTGGGACTCACAAGGCCTGGCCCTGCCCCAGGTGCCCCATGAGTGGGAGTTCATCCTGGGGGCCCACAGGCCTCAGTCCCCTCCTTGGTTAAACAAGTGCTTTGGGCTGAGGTTCCACAGACTCCTCCTGGCTCTGGCTTATTCTGTGAGACTCCAAGGACACACTCGAGGGCCTGATGGAGCAGAAAGCATCCTCACACAGCACAGACAGAAGCACAGAGCAGCTAGGGGAGGGGCCAGACCCCAGTAGGTGTCAGGGAACAATTCTTAGAGAGGGGGTGTGTAAGTAAAAGCCTCACTTCCTCTGCTGGGTGCAGGAGGGCCTCCAGGCAAGGTGCAGGCCGTGGCAGGCACTAGTTTCTACTTGTTGAGTGGCCCAGAAAGCAGACCAGCTCCCTGCCCAGACTCCATGAGCATGCTCAGGGCTGCTTCCTGCCCCCTCTCAGGGATGCCTGACAATAAAAAGCACTTTTGTAGAATTAGATCTCTGAAAAGCTCATTTTCCATTCCCTTTCTCCAACCAATTCTCCTCTCCCTCCTGCTCTATTATCTATAAGTCTTTGCTTTTTTGATTGCTGAATTCATCTTTCCCGATTACCTTCCCAGTGACTGGACTCCCCTGAGAGAAAAGAGAATATTTGACCAATGGTCTGAGGTCACAGAGGGATGGGAAAGGAAGCAGTTAATGGCAAGAGAAATGTAGCTAATGTGACGGAGCAGGCTGCGAAGGGGCAGACTATATAATTGCCATCTGAGGGCTAATGACATGAGGAGTGGCTATACCCATTTTACAGATGAGGAAACTGAGTCTTCAAGAGTGAAAGAAGTTGCCCAAGAATGCAAAAGCAGTATAGAGGGGAGTTAAAAAAAAAAAAACATTTTCCTCTCCTCATCTTAATTTTTCCAGCAACCTGTAATTACACTGGCTGGCAAGAAATTAATAAGAGGGGGAAAAAAACAGAAATGTATTAATGTGTGCATCACACCTCGGCACATGGGACCCCCCACCCAATGATGTATGGCCCCAAAGAGGGCTTATAGACCCCCCTGGACAAAGAAAGGGGGCTCAAGGGCTGGGGGAGGCTAGCTAGTGACCATGAAAAATAACACAAACAAAAATTGTTTAGTACGATTTGTTATGCAAATTTAAGTCACTGCCTTCTCTACTAAGAAAAGTTGTTAAGACTTCTCTTTCAGGTACTGGAGAGGAGATACTTTTACAAATGGAAAATTCTGTTATCAATGTAAATTTCCTTTACACGGAAAGCTTGTGCACTTTCAAAAGAGCTCTTTCTGTGCCTGCTGGTTCTCTATGAACTTTAAATAATCCATATGCCAAAGAGGTATATGGGTGGGGGGGAGTCGAGTGGAGGAAGAGGATATGCATATTTCAGTGAGGATTCAAGCCCAAATATCCTTGGTTTTCTGTTTCCCTTCCAGTCTCTCCAAAAATGTTTGACGACCATCTACTTGGTACCAAGCCATGGCCTATGGGCTGGGGAAATGAAAGGGAACTGTTAAGAAAAAGGGTAACTGTTAAGAAAAAACTGCTAAGAAAAGGAAGTCTTCCCCTGTTAAAGAGTCATAGTGTTAGGGGGAAAAGGCTGTCCTAAAGCTAATTCCATACAGGCTTTTTGGACTCCACCCCCACCCCAGGCCAAAGCCAAAGACACTGGAAACTCCAAATCCATCACCACCAAAGGGAAGGTGGCTGGGACCTGAGGGTGGGGTTAAGCAGCCAGGTTGGTATAAAAACAGACACGTGGGCTTTGGAGGGGGTCCCCCATTTTGGCTCTCCGCCAGCTCGCAGCATCTGGCCAGCTCTGAGAGTGACTTTGGGTTTCCAGGTCGTCAGATCGGGTAGGACGCATTAAAGACTTTATTTCCCTATTTTCTCCCTGAGTTGTACATTTTCCTTATTTCCTTTTCCCTTGTAAATAAACCTTTTATTAACCTTTTGTGTGTGTCTGTAGTGGAGTATTAATAAGCCCCTTCCCCTTGTAGCTCGCGAGTGAGGACCCACAGCCAGGCAATCTGCTCAGTATCGGGGCTGCCCTATAACAGTACCACTTGTTCTTCTCTTGCCTGGGTAAGAGGCTAGAATTTATTTCTGCCACAGAACCAAGCACAATGTGTGACACATAAGTGAACTGTGTGACACATACGTGAACTTGGGAGGAATGCCCAAGATTATGAGGGACCTCAGAGCAGGGACAAGCTGAGCAAAGCTTTCCAGAAGTAGTGACATTAGCAGGAGTGTCCCAGAAAAAGAGTTGCAGTCTATCAGGCAAGGAAGGGGTCAGAATAGTTGATAGAAAGGCACAAGGGTGTGAAGGCACACAGTGACATTGACTAAGTGGGTGGGACACCTTCACAGCTCCTGAGCAGGGAGGCTTCCTGCCAGCATCCGAGGATGTCAGGACAGGTGTGAAGTTCATTCCCATCTTCTTGTCCCTTTCCAAGGGACCTAAGCCTTGGGGACTCTGTCCCAAAGCCTGGCTTCCTGGGAGAGGCCCTCTGGGAAGCCACCGGGAAGCCACCATCTCCCTCCCTCAGCTGCTCTTCAGTTTAGCTAAGCGGCTGGATCCCTTTGGGTTTGATACCATCTAATTGGTTGTGGCTAATCCCATATTAACTCTCCCAGCAGAAGCTAGAGGGCCTCTCCCCACTCTCCATCAAGTCCCAGCCCCTACAGAAGCTTCTGTTATCATGTTTATGAGCCTCCACAACCACAGACAGGCAAATTTGCATATAAATAACCTGCCAGCACAGGAGGCTGCAAGTGGCACCTGGTAACGACTCTGTTTATTACTCTGGAGAGAGAAGGGGAGCAAGAAGGCCTTGTGCTCTGGGTGGCCCAGTCGGATGGTTACATTTTCACCCGCTGATTAGCTGAGAAAGAGCCAGTGACCCTCAGGCTGCAGAAGAGGAAGAAACATAAAGCTTCTCAGCTCCTCCCCGTTGGGAAAGCCTGAACGTGGCATCTGAGATGCCAGGACTTAGCATTGTCACCAAGGCTGGCCCAAGCTGAACATGGATTCAAGTAGCCAGCGCAGCACAGGGTGTGGTGCAGCTGGGGGATGTGAAGTGAAGGAGATGAGTCACATCCTCAAAGAATTGCACGTTGCAGAGAACACATCACACTCCCAGGAGGGAGCACTGACCAGACACAATGGTGAGATGAAGGCTGCACAGTGGAGACAGAGGGTACCATGTGAACCCTTTCACCTGAGGAGGCTTCCAGGGGGTTGGGGGACTTGGGCTGGTCCTTGCAGGTTAGATAGACCTTGCCTGGGTGTGTAACAGGGTGGTCCTCAGGAAAGGGGGAGGTACCAGGTTCCCTGCCCCACCCAAGGGAGGGTGGAGCTGAGCAGGGAGAAAAGAAGCTGCAGAGGATACTGAGGAAGGAAGCAGAATGGAGAGCCAGAAGGAGACCTGGAGAAGTTCCATGGAGCCTAGAGACACGTGAAGAAACTGCTCTTGTCTTTTGGTCGTGGACTGGGTGACACAGATGTGGGTGAGACCCGTGGGGAGGTGACCATGGCGGTTTTTGTCTTGATTTTGATTTTGCTCTTTTCCTTCCGGGCTTGTCTGGTTGTTTCTGAGCCTTTTCTGTGGATCCCCACTAGAAGATGCTTTAGACTTGTGGCAGGCTTTGGGGCCTTGCTCTGGGCCAATCCCATTTGGATGGAGTTTTACCCACAAGGGGACGGGTAACTTTGGGTGCTTGATTTAGAAACTAGATTCTTTGCCTTTCCTGTATTGTTCCCTAATTGTATTAAAGTTCCTTCCCATTAAAGTCTCATGTTTTGTGTTAATGAAGCGGATGGCAGAACCTGTTTAGAGCAGGCAGGTTTGCAGGGCCTGGGGTGCCCCTCTCCCTGCCCTGTAACAACAGGTGGAGAGCAGAGAAAACAACCCAAGAAACATCACCTCATCCCAAGTGCAAAGAAAATCACCTCATACCCCTCTGGATTCTTCTAGGATCACAAGTAATGAAACAAGCATCAGACAGATTGATAAGAGCAAAAAAATGAAAAGAAGTTGAATCATAACATGTATTCCTCCTGTGTACATGGAACAAACCCAGCATGACTGAGTAACTCTCGCTCACGTGGCTTCAGACGCCATCTTAAGTAACTTAGCTAAGTCAAGGAGGTCAAGGGGAAGGTTAGAGAGGGAGTTTACCAAAGAAGTCACAGTAAACAAAGGTATGCAGATTTAAGTTTTGCATTTCTCTTGAAAAGAGATAAAGAGATTAGGTCTTCCCGGTACAGTTAAGGAGACACCCTAAGAGAGAGATGCTTGCATATAAATGTCTTTTTTCAAAAGCAATCTCCACCCAGCTTTCAGAACCTCTCCCATGAAATCAACATTTGACAAAAAGACGTATTTTTGGAATGACAGATTTTTGCTTCCTTACATGTCAGTTGAGACTATCACTGAGTGGACTGTCCAGAGAGGCAGGGGCAGGAGGTAAATTGGAAGAGCAGCAGAAGGTACAACTGGAAGGATAGGTTTGAGTCAGCCTGTAGGATTCTCACAAGACTAAGTTGTGACTATTTTCTAGCTCTCGAAGGCTTCACGGGAGGTGACATCAGGGAGGCAGCCCTTGACTAAAACTATAGCTGTTCTTCTATTGAAGCGGGATGGCCTAACCAGAGAGAGCAAGAGGTGGGAAATAGCCTTACTTGTGGTCTGACATCTACTGACACCTGCCAGGGTTAATTGAGAACAGAAACCACACCCCAGAAAACTGGAAACCAGATGTCAGTGGGATTCTGGAGTCTTGCAGGAATTAGGGACGAGAAGGATAGATTCTAAAGTAGGTAAGCTATGCTTGAAAAGGCAACACACGGGACTGTTGGAGAAACACAATTAAACCCAAATCCCTACTGCTCTACAAAGGTAGTAGAATCCAAAAAGGGTTTTCTTATTGAATAAGCACTGAATCAGAATGTGATGCCTATCAGTGACAATCTCCTAAGAGATTGTGAAGAGAACAGGGTCTCACTCCCTTATACAGTGTCAGGGAGGAAAACCTTTTTCTCCCTCTGCCCTCCTAGGTACAGTGAGTGGAATCCGTGAATCAAACTGATAAAAGACAAAGTCACACTTTTAATTACTTAAGCATGGGAGCTCACATAGAAAAATCTGGCTTAAAGATAGGACCAGAATTTAGGGGCTTATATACCATTGTTGGCTAGACAAGAGAAAAGAAGTTTGAGTCTTGGGGGGAGTAATTTATGGGAAGGGAATGAGGGAAAATATGGTAAACAAGGGCTGTTTAGTAAGGTGTGTTATGCAGATTGAAAGCAGAACCTTCCCCTTTATAAGAGCTGTTAAGAGCCTCCTCTTCCTGCTACTGTTACTGTGGGAGATATTTTTACAAATGGAAATTTCCATTATCAATGTAAATTTCTTTCACCCAGGAAAATTTGTTCCCTGTTTTTAGAGCTTTTCCTGCATCAGCTGTTCCACAATAGCCTTCAGTTTAAAATAATCCATACGCCATTTTGGGCTGACATAGTCTGGTCCCCTTGGCTATGCCAGACATACAGCCGAGCCAAGCTCATACACCCACCAAGTACACACCCATTGCTTATACATCAAGGTAAAGAAGTCATTTGTTACACAGTTCATCCTGCCTTTACCTGGTAACTGGGGTGACTACTAGCGTTAGCTTAGTGGTTTTACCCAGAGGAAAAACAAAATCCTCACCATTTATAGAGGTGGTAGTTTTGCAAATTGGAGCGAGACACCCACCTAGGCTACCCTCCCACAGGACCAAGGGAGAGGGTGCTATAGCCCTTGATGTTTCATTTCAGAATGATGCCTCGAGGAAAGGCCTGGGTTGTGAGCCTGGAAGGCGACTCACTTAGCTATTATAAAGATTTATGTACCTTTGAAAAGGACAGAGAAAGAAACTGGGCAGGCGGGGTGTGGGTGCGGAGAAAGGAAGTGAAGGAAGACGTCTTCTCCCTTATTTTCAACAGGGAAAATGAAGTTAATTTATATCCCCATTCCCAACTCAAAAGTAGCTTCCCCAGAGAGCCCTGACCGCAGAGTCACACCTGTTTGAATCCCCCCTCTGCCTTATGCTGGCTGGGGAGACAAGTGGACTCCCCTCTCTGAGTTGGTGTCCTCATCTTTGAAATGAGCATTATTATTGCTGCCTCATAAGGGGGTGATAAATGAGATACTATTTCAAAATACCTGGAGGGAGTACTCTGGAATATTTATCATTGAAATAAAAGTATGTCATATCCTGAGGATTGGAAGGTAGGATGAAGATTCCTACAATCCCCACACTGGGGGATCCTTTTGTTAGGGGGAAAGGATGTTCTGAGCTAATTCCATGCAGGCTTTGTGGACTCCACCCTCACTCCAGACCAAAGCCATCAAGACACTGGGAAAGACAAATCCCATCACCATCAAAGGGAAGGTGGCTGGGACCTGAGGGTGGAGTTAAGCAGCCAGGTTGGGTATAAAAACCAAACACGTGGGCCTTGGGGGGTCTCACTCTCTCTCTGGGTTCCTGGCTTCACCGCTCCTGGCTGAGTAGAACACATTTTAAACTTAGTCTCCCACTTTTCTCCCTGAGCTGTACATTTCCTCATTTCCCCTTCCCGTGTAAATAAACCTTTTAGTAACCTTTCTCATGTGCCTGCAGTAGAGTATTGATAAGTCCTTTTAAGCACGTGGGTGAGGACCCACAGTCAGGCACCCCGTTTTGTATTGGGGCTGCCCTATAACACTTTCAGCACCTATACCAGTTTCGGGGCAGATCAGGGGGGACACGCCCCAAGCAGCCGGGCATGAATTCAGGGAGCTCATTTCCCTAAGAGGAGCCACAGTCTGAAAATATAAATCGGTTACAAAGGGTTTAGGATGCTCGTGAATGTGAGATCCGAATGGCTGCTAAGGCGGTGACAGATGTCGGGGCAGGACCCTAACTCTGAGGATGACAGCTTCCAGGGCAGAGCCTTGCCTGTGAAGTGGTCCTGGTAACACTGTCACAGTCAGGCTTTGGCCAGATAGATGGATCACGGGTTTGGATTTAGGGGATAATTCTTCTATTTCTGTACTTCTCATCCCATGGGCCCCCCAAATCCCCTGGGATGACAGGCTGAATTTGCAGTGATAATGCTGCTCCTGTTTCCTTGCTATTTCTACTAAAAATCAGCACCATCCAGCCTCCCTCTCCACCAGCAGACACCTGCCCACCTGAGCTGCTCAACAACCACTTCCTTGAGATGGAAGGAAGACTCGACCCAGCCACGGTGACCACATTGCACGTCCCTCTTCACTCTCAGCCCCCTCCTCCTGCCTCTGTGGGGGCTGCCTTCTGTTGCTGCAGCAACTGGGCTCCCAGGGAAACAGCCTGTGGGGCCCCAGTCACCATCTTGGGGAGCTCCAGTTTCTTGAGATTGCTCTGTTTCTCTCAAAGACAGTCCCAGGTTGGGGCTACTGGGGTTGGAAAAAGAGTAGCTTATGGTGAGACACCACTTTTTTTGGATTTTTGACTATTTGAGGCTGAGAGAAGGGAGGAGCTCTGGCACCTTCCACCTTGCTTTGGTGAGGTATCCACCTTGGCCAGCACCTGGAGAGAGTCTGGAGGTTGAAGTGACCTCCTGTCCTCTCCCAAAGTCAAAAAACAGCTAGGATAAGTCTAACCAAGCACTGGGGTAGTAAAATCCGATGAGTGTGTATGTTGGGGGATGTGGGCATGGGAGGTGGGAGTAGGGGATGGAGAAAGAGACCAGCAGGAATGACAGTAAGAAGTAGTGTCATTTGGGGTGGCTCTGTCAGGGAGGGTTGGGGGAGCTGGTGGAGCAGATGACAGGATCAGGGCAGGGTGACGGGGTGACAGAGCCTACAGAGATGGCCAGAACAGAGCTAAGCCGGGTGCTGGGGGATGATTGAACTGACGCTTGGGAGGGATTGAAGCGGGAGACAAAGGATTTGCTGCAGAACTGAGCGCCCTGATGAAGCACAGGGGACGCTATGATATAAGAGATAGCCGGCTATGGGCCCGGAGCTGGGGCAGAGGAGTGATTTAGCACCGTGGAAGACTGGACAGGCAGGACCGGTGCTTAGGGGACAGAGCCGCAGGCTGAGCCCATCCATCCCCTTGCTGAAGGTGTGGTGATGGAGGAACCGGGGAGGGAGGGTGTGGAGGAGCTCACAGCTAGCTCTGGAATGCAGCCACAAGCGCATATAACCAACAACATTCAAACAAATTCCAGGGCAGCTTTTCTCCGGGTAAAGGAAGCGTGGTTCAAAGAGAACATAATGAATTGGCTGAAATAAATAGTTAATTAGTTCCAGATAGAATCAGCCACTCGGGGAATACGCTGAGTCGCATGAAGGGCCAGTAGTGCTGGACAGAGCCCTCTTCTGGGCACCGGGCAGCCGCAAAGGGAGCCCCAAGGCCAGCAGCCGCAGACTTCTCCCTAACTGTCCGGAGGGCCCCCAGGGTATTGGCTGAAAGGCCTGACAGCATGAGAGAAGCAACAAGGCAGGTGGGAACAGCACATACATGAGGGACTGTTTCAGGCTGTGTAGCTGCCACCCTGGATACTTTAGATGCCCTGGGTACCTGCTTTCTCCACTGAAAAAGGAGATAAAACCAAACTCGTGCATGGCTGCTCCCAGGGCTTTTCTGAGAATCAAATGAGAAAAGGTTATGATGCAAGCACTGGCCATTGTTATCCATTGTCCACTGACCTCCAGGATGGAAGAGGGTCTGGCTCATTTTTTTGTCCCCTGCTTTTATTATTATTTCTTCCCTGCCTTTAACATTATGCTTGTGAAATATTTGTTCAATGATGTTAAATGAATGTTGATGTTTGATTACTCCAGTGAAACACCCTAGTCATTCCCAGTGGACTAAGATTGGGGGTCCAACCGAGGGGTATTCAGTTGTGAACTTGCCCTAAAGCCAACCTCAAATTGTGTGTGGATTGACCATCATTTTGCATTAACTGTGGCTTTGTCATCCTGGACCACAGAGAGTGGGGAGTTATTTAAAGTTGGATGGAGAGGGGTGGTACATGAGGAGAGGGGTGGTCCCCTCTCCTTGGTCAAGGGGCCCCTGTGTCAAGAACAGAGATGGGGGAGGGACAGGGTCATTTTATCATCTCTATCCTCTATCCAGCCTGATATTTGGAGGCTCTACTATCAATCATCTTAAGCTGCATACACTCTCCACATTAATTATAATTTAGATACAACTAGGCATTAAGTGTCAGTTGACTAGTTGACAAGTTTTGTAGACATGTAATCTAACATTTATTAATTTTGATTTTGTAGTTGTCTATTGACATCAAGGGAACGAGTGTTCTTTTTTCGGGTATCAGCATTCCTGGAGGTCCCAGCAAAGTTCAGAGGACCCAGGCATGCAAGCAGCTTGGAAAATTGGGATCTGGGAGGGGCATTGATGGTCCAGGACACCTCTGCTCTCCAAGAGAGGGGAGATGGAAACTGACCTGTGACTTCCATACTTTTCCAGGAAATAGAAGTCATGTATCAGGGCCCAGCAACAGTCAGCAAATGCTTTGTGAACTTGGGCAAGCTGTGTGACTTGTCTGGGCTTCAACTTGGAAGTGCTTGGTCTGGGGCTTGAGAAACAGGATGGAAGCTGCAGAGAAAGGTGGTCACCAAGCCTTCTCTCCTAACTCAGAAGAAGTGGCTGAGCCTGCATGGTTGCTCAGGGCAGCATGGTCTGGACACCTGGAGGCCAAGCTGAGGGCATGCCTGTCTCCTCCCGGGAGGAGAGACCCTTTGCAACATGGAGTAAGTGAGCCCTGCTTCCCTGCATTCTCTGCAGACCCAGAAGCCCAGTCAGACCCCAACCCCATGAGTTCCCAACCCACTGCTCACAGCCCTTGCTACACAGTGGCTTCCAACCCACCGCTCCCCCACAGGTCAGTAAAAACAACACAACCCTTGCTACACAGTGGCTTCTCCTGAGCACTTTGGGACAAGAAAGAGGAGAGATACAAGAAGAAATCAGGTCCTACCATAGCATTTTACATATCTTAATTAACATGCTTGATTCTTGTAACAGCCCCAAGACATAGGTAATATTATCACCCCTATTTTATAGCTGGAGAAACTGAGCCATAAGAGACACAACTTGCTCACAGTCACGCTGCTGTAAAACAGCAATGTTTCTACTTTAGAGGTGCTCACAATATAATCAATGCCCAAGAGTGAATTGAGCTCCTATGATGTTCTCAGCCCTGTACTAGGTAGTAGGGAGATAGGAAGAAGATAAGATATTGAGCCTGCCTTTGAGGGAAAGTAAAACAACCAGCTCCTAAATTCCACGAAGCAGGACCAGTCCACCCAATGTGTGATCAGGACCCCACATCCCATGCTGGCATGGTTCCCTCAATAAATATTTATTGGGATGAATGTGTATATTAGTTTCATATTGCTATTATAACTGATTATTATAAATTAATTGTTTTAGAACAACCCAATTTTATAAACTTACAGATGTGAGGTTCAGAAGACCAAAGTGGGCCCTATCAAGTTGTCAGGGTGGGCTGTGTTTCCTCTGGAGCCTCCAGGGAAGAGTTTTACTGCCTTGTCCAGCATGTAGAAGCTAACTATGTTCCTTGACAAGTGACTCCTTCCTCCATCTCAAAGGCAGCAGCACAGCACCTTCAAGTCACTCTCTGACCCTGACCTAACTCTCTGAACTTCCCCTTTCACTTATAAAGATCCTGGTGATACGTGGGGTCCACCTTGATTATCCAGGATAATCTCATTTCAGGATCAGCTGGTTAGCAAGCTTAGTTCTGTCTGCAACTTTACTCTCCCTGCCACATAGTTTATTGAATACATCCTGAGACTTAGGACATGGACATCTTTGGCAGCAGGGTAGGGGTGGGGGCAGAATTATTCTGCATGCCATAAAGGGGTTATGACTGCAGCCAGTAACTTCTCTGAGCCTTGGTTTCTTTTTCTGAATCAGGGGTAAATGCACTTTCTCAAATGTACCAACAGGTCTGACATAGCAGCGGCACCTATAATAATATGTCCATCGTCCTCAGCCTCCAGCAAGTCCTGTCAGTTATACCTCCCAGATGACTCCCAAATCATCCTCCTGCTTCTGCGTACAAGTCCTAGATCACCCCTCCTAGCTGCATGCCCCATCAACAGCAGGAACCTGCTAACCGTCTGCCAGCACCCGCCCAAGCCTCTACCCTCCACATCACTCACGCCATCTCCCCCTCACTCACACAACCCCAGGCACACTGACGTGTGTGTATGTTCTTGGACTAACTTCATTTGTACTATGCTCTTGCTGTCCCGTTACCCGGAACTTTCTTATCCTGACCCTGCAGGTGGCCGCTTTCTTCTTTTATTCAGGGTTAGTTCAAATGTCACCAGGTAACCGGAAAATGCTGGGGTCAGGCTACCTGTCGCTGCCAGAAGCCAATTGAGCACAGACAGAAATTGAATCTATAACACGCACTTTATTGTCAGAAAACCGGTGACCTGAGAGAACAAGGAGATTTTACCTCAAAAATCCTTTCTGACATCTCGTCTGAAGCTGGCCTTTTCTAGTGATCTGGCAAGGACAGTTAGCCATAAGTGACCCTCCCTCCACAGCAGCCCATCACAGTCGGTGCCCTGGTCTTTGTCACGTCCCCAGGGTCTGTTGTTGCCTCCTTGTCATCTTGACTTAGGTAGATCTTATTTTCCTGGGCCTGGGAAAAACATCTTGTGTTCCTGATAGCGTCGATGTCCAGTGCTTTCTGATGTCACTGGGGCAGAACTTTCAGTTCAAAACAAGAGTTTTAGTTTGAAGAAAACAGATTATCAATCACACTGTGTTTGCAAGTAGTCTATGTCGTGTGTACGTGCCGGCGCCTATACTAGTATGCTGCCCTTCTCTACCTCCCAGCCCCTATTAACCACATCAGAGGATGTGCCCTCACCACCCTTTTCAGGGGCCCTGACAAGTCATTTTCTGCAAGAATTGCACAGTGCCATGGTAGTCTAGGCACACAGGACCTGTTGGGGGCGGGGAACTGGGGCTCGAGCAATGCAGTGTCTTCATCGTGACCCCAGATGTGTGGGGATTTTCCATACCATGACCAATTCTTCACCTCTCTGACACTCCTGGGGTCTTCTACAATTCAAGCCAGTTCCTGGACTGACTACACAGAGTTAGCGTCAGATCCACGGGGTGAGGGCTCAGCTGCACAAGACAGGCCCCCACTTCAGATGCCAGTTGTTGGTTCTGGGGGCCACCTGTAATTCTGACTGACCGGCTACCAGTCAGCAGGTCTCACACCTGCTCTGAGGCATAATAATTCCACAGAACGACTCACAGAACTCAGGAAAACACTATGTCTACCAATTTAATATAAGAACATAACTCAGGAATAGGCAAACGGGAGAGATGCAAAACACAAGGCCTGGAGGAGCGGGGAGAGCGGCTATGCCCTCTCCAGAGGCCCACCTCCCAGCACGTTGAATGTTCACCAGCCCAGAAAGTCTCCAAGTCCCTCAGTTAGGGTTTTTGTGGCTGTCTCATTACATAGGTATGATTGATTGAATCACTGGAGATTTTAGGCAGGCTCAGCCCTCCTCTCTCTGTGTCTTAGGGGTGGGACTGACTACCCTCTAATCATGACTTGGTCTTTCTGGCAACTAACCCCCATCCTGAAGCTCTCTGGCCGCCCCCCTCCCAACCCAGTTAGAGTCATCACATTACCAGGCAAAAACACTCATCAATCACTCAGGAGATACCAAGTGTTTTGGGGGCTCTTTGCCAGGAATGGGGGACAAAGACCAGTATGTATTTTTTATTATGCCACAGGCAACCCAGCAGCCCTTAAAGGTAGCGCTAAGTGCAGGCTGAGTTTGGATTTCCCAACGATCCCCCCAGTGCTCATTTGCGGGCCTCCTGTGCAGCCCCCTGAATTCCTTTCAGGACATGTTCTAGGCGAGCCTCATCTGTGAGTCACTTGGTAATCAGGCCCCAAAAGAAAGACCTGGAGAGGAAGAGAAGAGGATAGAGAGATTCATGTCCTCAGGGCCCCTTTATTGAGGATGGAAACATCCGTCCCTCACTGTTTGCCAGGCTGAATCTCTGTGTCTGGAATGCAGGAGCCTAGCCCTCTTCAGCAGTAAGGCGCTAGTCTCAGTTCCTCCAGGAGTTCATCTACTCTGGGCTTGATCCATGATGACGAGGACAGGACGTGTCTTCTCCCTCCTCCCAACCTAAGCACAGACTTCCCACGTTCCTGGGGGTGGAGAGAGAGGCCAGAGCAAGCTTCTGAGGGTATGAGGACAGAGGGATGAAAACAGACTTGGCCCTTGGTGATTTTCCTCTCTGCATTTTATAAGCTGATGCAGTTTCTGAGTGAAATTGGATCCATGTGGTCCTGATTCATTTACACACTGGGAAAGGGTTCCGGCATGAAAGAGATGCAGATCCCAGAGGCCGCTTTTAGTTGATTTAACAAATCCCTTTCAAGCTTTTAGTTTTTCATTAGGAAACAGAAGTTAACTTGTTCCCAAGCCACACACACACACACACACACACACACACACACACACACACACACACACACCCCTCTCTGTTTTCAAACTCTATACCTCTCTAAGACCAAAAGACTGGAACATTCTCATGAACAGGAAGTTAGGGGACACTTTTCCATCTCCTCCACTTAACATTTGCTAGGCAATGGCCCCAGAAGGGAGTCTAGGAGGAACTTGCAAAAACTGTGGGGAAGCAGACTGTGTGGAAGGAATCCAGCACCCCTGCAGCATCCCATTTCAGAAGGACCAGATCCACATCTAGAATCTGGGTTTAATTTGGTTTTGAAGAGAGGCCCTGGGCTAAGAATAAGACCCAAAGGGGATGTGGGATCCCTAAGATAGGTCACTGGCTTCTTCTCTCTGTTGGCCTGAACTTTCGAGAGGCATCTAGACAAACCTCATCTACGATGTCAGACATGGCACAAGATAGAGGGGGCCGAAATAGAGTCCAGGGAACTCACTGTGGCCCCAGGTCCCCACTTCATGGCTGTGTGATCTTGGTCAAGTCTTTTAACTGCTGAGCCTCATTTCCTTATCTCTGCAGTGAATGTGAAAAAATCTGCTTGCAGGCCTTCCTGGTGGCACAGGCAGTTGAGCGCCGCACTGTGAAGCTGTCCACAGCCTCTGCAGCGCGGGTTCAATCCCAGCCGGACGGCGAGACTCCCACATGGCGCAGCAGACCTCTCCTGTCTCACCTGCAGCTCCCCTCAGCAGTGTATTTCAGTCAGTCTGCCTGTTCTGCTCCCCACTCTGTCTCTGGTGAATCCTCTCACCCTCCCACCCATCTGGCCTGTACCCCATTCTTGTATAAATAAATAAATCTTAAAAAAAATCTGCTTGCTTGGAAGGATGAGAATGAAGGATATGAGGATGCTTTGTAAACTGCCAAGCCCCATGGGAGGTGATATTAAGAGTACCTGCCTTGAGATGGTGTCAGTAACAGTTTATTTATAAATGTTTTCAGGGTAAGGAATCTTGCCTCTTCTCCTGGTAACTGCTGCCTTTGTCATATAACTGAGCAGAATTCCCAAGCACCCTCTTGAAACATATGTCATATGCAGCCCTGAACATGTTTTCCTGTGACAGTTGAGTTCTTCTTCTTTCTTTTTCCCCTTACCATCAGCCCTTATATCCCCTAGCCCTTCCAAACCCTCTCCCCAACCTTTGGTAACTTCATTTGCTCATCAATGCCCACTCATTTATGTTTATTTTGTTTTCTCAATTTTTCTGCTTTGTTTCCTTATAGGACCCACTTATGTAAAATCATCCAGTATTTGTCTTTATCTTTTGAACTAGCTTTGCATTGTAAATACCCATCAAGTTCCTTCCATTTTGCTGCAAATAACAAAATTTCATAGTATAATATCCTGTTGTATGTTTATACCACATCTTCCTCATGCAGCCCTCTATCAGTGAGCACTTAGGTTGTTTCCAGAGCTTAGCTGTTGTATATAATGCTGTAATAAATATTGTGGAGCACATCATTTTTTGAGTTGATGGTTTTGTAGTCTTCGGCTAGATACCCAGAAGTGGGATTGCTGGGTTGTATGGTATTTCTATTTTTAGTTTTTTAAGAAAGATCCAGACTGCTTTCCAAAACGGCTGTACCAATTCACATTCCCACTGGCAGTAAGGAAGAAGCATTCCTCTTTCTACACAACCTCAACAACACTAGCTGCTAGGAGTCTTTAGCATGGAAGCTGTCCTCACAGGTGTGGTGGTATTTTATTGTAGCTCTGACTTCCATTTCCCTTATGAGAAGTGATGGTGAGAACCAAGTGTTGTCCTTACCGTGTGTGTGTGTGTGTGTGCACGTGTACACACACACCCACGCCCGTGAACACGAGCACATCCCCTCCAGACACATCCCTCCAATAGGAGAATAAAATGAGAAGAAAAAAGCTAGGATTCTGGAAGTTTTTCCGGTCAGAAACCTGGAGCACAAAGTGCTTTGTGAGTAGCCACCCCCTCTGCTGTCCAACAAGTCACAGAGTGAAGCTGGACAGCTAGAAATTTCTCTCCACTTTCCTCATCAGAAGAAAAGTAAATCTGAGCATCTCTGACTGTTTTCAAATCAATGGGTGTGAAAACCTACCCAGAACTTGGGTTATGAAATGTGTCATCTTCATCTGTGAAACTGGCACCCACTGACCTCATATTCTCCCCGAAGATGGGCACTTTCTCACCTCCCACCTCCAGTTGAATCTGCATCTGCCAGGCACGCAGAGCTCAGCCCTACCTGCCTCTCCTGGAGCCATTTCCTTCCATTTAAAGTAAGTGTGGGCTCCTGAGAGCCAGCCTGATGGGAACAGCACTCGCCAGGGTGGGCATCCCTCCTCTCACCCTTTCAGGACCTCTCCTGGCAAACTCCAATGGCTCCAGCTCGCTGAGATTTGCAGCCTCCCTCTGCCAGCACCCACAATTCAATCCTGCGGCCTTGTCTGTGAGCATAGAAATGGATTTCCTCTCTCTTCACTGGGTTGGCAACTGCCCTCATTTGAGGCCCTATAGGTGAGAGTGCAGGGGAAGAACACCCCCTCACCCTGTGCCACATTTCCCTCCCTCTCTTTGAGCAGAGGTGTCCAGATGGTCACATTCCCTGGGGAAGAGGAACAATCAACAGGAGATGGGCTTGTGGTCTCTGCCCCAGCTCTCCCTCTCCTGCCAGCTCCTGCTACTTTAACCTCCCAGCATGCATTGTGTTAATGGGCTGGGAGGACACATCACTCCACTTGTCTGCTTGTCTGCTGAGAGATGGGGCTGCCACTTGTTGCCAACCTCAACATCGACATGGTACAGGGAGGGCAGGACTCGGGACCTAGGTGGGCCCTGGCTGGCTGTCTGGATCCCCAGCTGCCTGACTGCAGGAAGGAGGAGGCAGCCCCCACCCTCTCCACCCCACCCCACTCTAAGGAGACATGACTGGCAGCTGTGAAGGAAAATTCCTCATCTTTGCTTTCCCCTCCATTGATCCTCAGAGCTCCTTCTCAACAGCTAGGGAGACTCAATCATGTAAACTTACAAAGTGCAGGAGAAGAGCCTATGAGTAAGTACCCCTTCTGCTGTTGGATCTCGTGATCCCTTTAAGCGCATGTCAGGAAGGAGAAGCTGCAAGGCAGGGGGAGAAGGAGCTTGGCTGGAGCTCACAGGCTGAGCTGCACTGAGACTTAATCTCTGTTGGTACCTGTGAGGCTGCACCTTGTTGGCAACGCTGGACCTTTCTTCTTGCTACTTTGTATCATGCCATCCCTCAGGGTGGGACAAAGCACAGATCCCCAAGAAAAGGCTGGGGTTCAGCCTCTGGATTAGAACCACATGACCTGGTTAGACATGAGGTGGGCCCCTGACAAGGGCAGCCAGTTTGTAAACTAACCAGGAGCCTGTGAAATGGTCAACTGCAGAAAGCCATTGGCTCAACCAATCAGGCTTCCTCTCTCCATGGAAAAGGAAGGGATAAAGCCACTGGCAGGAGTTGGGGAAATAAGAAGCTACAGAAAAGAAGGCAATAGAGTCTAGAAGGATGTGCCACTGACACTGATTACTGTGGGACCCCGAGAATCCTGTACTGAGAGCTACCCTGGACTGCCCCCCGCCACCTCACCCTGTCTTCTTGTCTAAGACCCATGAGCTCACCCCTCCCCAAGCCACAAATCCTGACCTGAGATGTTATCACTAGTATCTCTGCAATGAATCTCCATGTTCTGGACAGGCTCTGAATAAGCTGGAGAAACAGTCCAGTTTCTTAAATTTGTCTGTTTAAAAATCACCAGGACGGTGTGTGGAACTATAGCTCTGGTGCTCCCAGACTAGTGATTCAGAATCTCTAGCAAGTACTGGGACATGTTGGGTCTGACAGCAAGTTTGGGAAGCCTCCTTCATTCATCCATGTTTCTTAGTTGAATTGAATGTGCAATACTATGTTGCTTTAAAAAGAGGGAAAATGCACAGTTGGAGAATATAGCCAAACAAATAAAGAAAGTTGCATAAGTTTCTCATGCACTGTGTTAATGGGCTGGGAGGACACATCACTCCGCTTATCTTCTCCAGTCCCAAGGCAGGATATTCTAACAATGGGAGCAGTTTTCCTCTGGCTGGAGATGGTCTCAGTGACCCTCCAGGACCATGAATTCCCTGCTGCTGGGTTATCACGTTCAGTCATAGAAATGAAGAAATGCACAAATCTGCATTAACCCTGGTCATCCCCAAATATTTCTTTCCTCTTGTTTTGTGGTAATAGACTATTTCATGGGATCCCAAAATAAAGAATGCCTTTTCCAGCATCCCTTGCAGCTAAATGTGGTCATGTGGCTAAGTTGTGGCCAATGTGATGCGAGCTTGTGATTCATGGATCAGGCCTTATGGAAAAGGTGTATGCCCTGCCTTCCCCCTTATCCCTTCCCACTGGTTGGAATTCAGAGCCAGTTGGACAATTGCACAAAGATATATCTGCCAGGGTTCTGCAGAGAAACAGAATGAACAGGATATGTGTGCATATACGTAGGTATTTATATACACACATACATATTTATAGAGATTTATTATAAGGAATTAACTCATGCAATTATAGCAGTTGGCAAGTCCCAAGAGCTACAATAAGAAAGTTTGAGATCCAGAAGAGACAATGGTGTAATTGCAAACTGAAGACTGGCGAGTTTAAGGTCCAGGAAGAACCAATATTTCCATTCAAGTCCAAAGGTAGGAAAAAGCCAATGTCCTGGCTTGAAGGCAGCAAGCAAGAGGAAAAAAAGAAAATATTCTTTCATTAAACCTCATACATATAATCATCCCAATTAAAAAGATTAAAAATAATATCTTAGGTAAATAATTTTGTAGTAATTAATATGTGAATTTTAATAAAACCCAAATATTTGAAAATAGCATAATTTAGGCAAAACTAAACTGTATCAGTGATGTTATAGTATATCTTTTGGATTCATTCTTTAGCTTTAAAGCTATTAACAATTACTCCTTTTTAAAGAATAATAAGTTCTGATTTTAAAAATATTTCAATTATGCAAAATATTTCACACAAGAAACTAAAATTTGCACTTACCAAGAAAAATGCTATACATCACAGCTTATATTTTGTTTGCTGTTTTAAATTTTAAACAAAACTAAATATGGCAAGTGGCCACACTGAGCAACAGCATGCAAGGAACTCGGTTAGGCAGCTTCTTTAAAATTGCTCTGCTGGCACTGCTGACAGAGCGGGCTACTGTTTGACTGAGGTAATGGTGCATGGGTGCATTGGTGAAGGAAACTCTATGGGGACTACACCTGAGGAGGTGGGGGGAGCAAATATTGTTTAAAAATGAACGATATAAAAATATTAAAAAATTAATTACTAAAAAAATAATTTTAAAAAAATGCAAGAATATGCAGTGCCCAGGGGTGGAGACAAACGCCACCTGCAGCCGACTTAGTTCCAAACAATTACAAACTGACTCCAGAACTGAGTCCATTGAGTTTAAGGGTCTGCTGAACCCCTGGGAACTGTCTGCATTAACTTCCCTGTGCAACCCGTGTCAAGCAAAGAATAAGGAATACCATTGTGCTAGTTTGAAGCTTACCTATATATTAATAACACTCAAAAGTATTGTCACATTTATTTAGAACTTAGATCAACAAAAGACTTTGCAGCAGAATTTTATCATTGATGGCTAGAATTTCCCGTGATGACAGTTGCTGCTGCTGCTAAATTCTCTGCAGTAAGAGCTCCCTGAGCCAGACCCTGGACTGATCCCCCATCCTGCCCCACCCTGCCCTCCCCAGCCTTGGCCCTTATGTACCCTCATTAGATGTGGAGTCTAATTCTTTCTGGCTCAGCTGCTATTTCCATTAAGAAGACAAAAGCTGGGGCTCACTAGAACCCAAAACACTCCAATTTTCAGGTCTTGCCAATCAAAACACATTTGTGAGTTGTGCTTTATTTTAAGTGGTAGTATGTGCTATCATTTTATGAATGAGCTGACATTTCTTTATTGCCCTTTTTTATCTTTTTAAAATTATATTTATTGAGGTGACATTGATTTTGCTTATTAACCAAGGTGAGTAACCACAAGCAACATGCCTGGGAGTAGCTGCACATATTGCATGGCTCCAGAACCTCCCCCCATATTCTTTTTTCATTTTTAAAGATTTTATTTATTTATTTATGCATATAAGAACTGGGGTACAGGCCAGAGGTGTGGGGGGTGAGAGGATTCACCAGAGACAGAGTGGGGAGCAGAACATGTGGATCTACTGCAATACACTGCTGAGGAGAGCAGCGGGTAAGACAGGAGAGTTCGGCTGCACCATGTGGGTCACCTCCCTGGCCGGGGATTGAACTCATGCTGCAGAGGCTGCAGATGGCTTCATAGTGCTGCGTCTTAATCCCTTGCGTCACCAGGGAGGCCCCTCTTTTTATTTTTTAATTGAAGTATAATTGACATTTGATAATACACTAGTTTCAGGTGGCAAAGATAACGATCTGATATTTGCATATATTGTGAAATGAATGATCACACAATAAACCTAGTTAACGTTCATCCACAGACTTAAAAATTTTTTCTTACAATGAGAATTTTTTAAGATCTACTTTCTTAGAAATTTTCAATTATGCATTACAGTATTGTTAATAATAGTCCCCATGGTGTATATCACATCCCCAGAATTTACTTATATCTAGAAGTTTGTAACTTTTGATTGCCCTTCCCCTTTTCTGGAAACCACATTCTATTCTCTGTATCTATGAGTTTAGATTTTTTTGGGGGGGAAGGGGAAGAATTCCACATATGAGTGAAATCATATTTGCCTTTCCCTGTCTATCTGAGTTCTTCCACTTAGCATAATGCCCTCAGTGTCTATCCATCTTGTCAAATGCAAGATTTTATTCTTCTTTATAGCCAAGTTATATTCCATTATATGTGTGTGTGTGTGTATATATATATATGTATATATATATATACACAATATATATATAAAATATAGAGGTCACAATTTTACCAAGTCATCCACCAATGAACACTGGGAGGTCTTGGATATCATACTGGTGCTGCAGTGAACATGGGGTGCATATATTGTTTTGCAGTATTGTTTTTGTTTCAAGAACTCCCTCGTCCAGGGATTTGGCACTGGGCAAAGATAGGAGGAGAGAACTTCAAATCACAGAGGAAATTTGAATAGATTTTTGAAGACAGAGAAGGCTAAATGACTAAATTCTGTTTCAGGCTAAGAAGGCCTAGAAAAATTCACGCAGTTTTCCTGTTGGTATTGTTAGCAGGGCAGGTTTTATTCACGTGGCCCCACCAGTGCTATGGTAGGCGTGGACTGTGAGCAAAACAGAAATCCTGCCTTCACGGACCCCGCTTCTAGTGGGAGAGAGACAATAAAACCCTAATTAGGGGAGTGAAGGTGCTTTGAAGGAAACTGAGTCAGTTAAGTAGATGGATGGTGACATGGGGTGCTGTCTCAATAAGGGACCAGGGAAGGTGTCCATGAGGTGGGGACATAGGAACTGGGTGGCCCTGGTCCTTCCTCCCTGGCTGAGCCCTGCAGTCTAAGACCAGAGGCCATGATCCGAGCACCGGTTACTAGGAGCAACAAGCCAAAGAGGACATGGGAAGCCCAGACCTGACTGACTGAGTTCAGAGGCCTGTTGTGGGGACACAGGGGAAGCGAAGAAACAGCACTGCCCACAGGGGTGTGGCGTGAGCACAGCAGAATGAGCATAAGGCACAAACGCAAGAGCAAAGGAGAAAATGCCAATTGTGAGATGCAAACTGACCCTCTGGCAGAGGCTGCAGAGGCGGGGAGGGGGCAGGCACCAGTGGTTTCTGCAGACATGCCATTTCCAAATACAATCTGAACGTCACAGGCCTCCCCAACCAGGAAGTCAAAAGGTGACCCCATTCACCTGGATACCCAAGTCCCCAGCCATGTGGTAGAGGGAAATCCAGACTTTTAGGGAGTCTTTGCTCCCACAAATTCCTGAGACCCTGCAGGGGGTCCCATGTGAACAAGAGCCATCCTGGCCTTTAGCTTTACTCCTGCCACCCAAGTCCCAGGCCCAGCGGCAACCCCTAAGATATCACTTCTAAGACTCCATTCTGTTGCTGGTATTTTGGACTGCTGAGCCTGAAGAAGTGAAGTCCAAGGTCAGGGACATGTCAGTCCACACTGCCTATTGTTTTGCCAAGGACATTATATTGTTATCAAGAACGCACAACTCCCATCTGATCAAAAAGAAACATCACACAGGCACAAGACGAGAAATATTCTATTACAAGATGGGGGCACTGCATTCTTCAGAAATGTCAGTATCCTACAAGACAAAGCAAGGCTGTGGGAATGATTCAGATTAAAGGAGGCTAAGGAGGTGGAACGCCAAATGCAATGCCTGACCCTAGAGAAGACCCTATACAGGAGGAGGACATGCTACTATAGGTCGTGTGAAAAAACTGTAATATGGATGATCTATTAGACCATGCACATCTATCAAGTGATAACTCTAACGTGGAATGTAGACAAGATCCATATTCTTAGGAAACTAAAGTGTTAAAAAGTCAAAATGTAGGGCCTCCCCAGAGGCGCAGAGGTTAAGTCTCAGCACTAGCAAGTTCTTTCCAGCCACTGTGGCATGAGTTCCATCCTGGCCAGGGAGCTGACCCACATGGCACAGCAGACCTCTCCTGTCTCCCCACTGCTCCCCTCAGCAGTGTATTGCAGTAGATCAGTCTGTTCTGCTCCCCACTCTGTCTCTGGTGAATCCTCTCACCCCCCACCCCTCTGGCCTACACCCCTGTTTCTGTACGCATAAATAAATAAAATAAATCTTTAAAAAAATTTTTTTAAAGAGTCAAAATACATGTAAGTTAACACAAATGGTTCAGAAGAAAGGTATAGAATACACATATATAACTATGTGCGTGTGTATACATGGCTATATAGAGACTATAAACTATTTCGAAGTTTTTCCCAAAAAATGCCTCAAAATGCCTTTACATTTGCCTTGTGCTGAATACCTTTCAGTTTTCAGGCAGATTTCCATGGGTTGTACTTTTGATCCTCCCAGCAACCTGTTTCCCATGAGATGGACTGGACCTCATTGTTTCTTTACTTCCCATTTTACAGATGAGACCCTTGAGGCACAAAGATGCTAAATAACTTCCATCTGGCAAACAGAGCTCGGACCCTCACCTCCAGATGTCAAGTCTAGACTTCTTCCTGCGACATTGAATACATTCTCCAAATCCTATCAGAATCCGTTGACAATTCCTGCTGGACTTGCCCTGGGAGGTAATCAGTTCCATAGTTTTATTGCCATGAGTTTACTACTCAGCCTTTGAAACCCAGCTCAAGAGTCAGTTTTATCTCTGATCCCCTTGCCTCTGTGTCCCTTCCCCAGAGTTACCGCTGTTCCTCATTTGTTCTCTTGGCTTCAGCATATACACATTTACCTCAGAACTGATTGCGTATATTGTCCTTGTGTCCTATTTGTTTCTGTTTGTCTCCCTACAGGGCAGGAACCAAGCATTGTTCCTCTGACCCCCAGTCCCAAGCTCTGTGCCTGCCCGTGAATATTTGATGAATAAATGACGTGAGGCTGAATGAAACCTTCTCTTATTTGACCTCAACTCACCTCAATCAAATCTTGAACTGAGCCTTTCATTGTGGAATTGGAATTAGTAGGATTAAAGTTAACACTGTACTGGCTGGCATGCCTCTCTGGCTCCTTCCCTCCTGCCTCTGCTTCCCAAGGGGTAGCAGATAAGGGGATCCTCCTGCCCCTAAGAAAGTGGTATGGTATTTTTTTCTAATACAATAAGGAAGAGCTTTCTATAGAAAGTGGTCTAGCGCAAGGGCCTCCCTGGTGGCGCAGGCGATTGAGCGCAGTGCTATGAAGCTGTCCGCAGTCTCTGCAGTGCCTGTTCCATCCCCGCCAGCCTCAGAGCAACCCACATGGCGAGCAGACCTCTCCTGTCTCTCCCGCTGCTCCCCTCAGCAGTGTATTTCATCAGTCTGCCTGTTCTGCTCCCTACTCTGTCTCTGGTGAATCCTCTCACCCTCCCGTGCATCTGGCCTGTACCCTGGCTCTTGTATATATAAAAAATTAATCTTAAAAAAAAAGAAAAAGAGAAACATTAATAAGAAAGGTGTAAGAGACCAGTGGATGAAAATCTTAAAAAAAAAAAAAAAAGAAAGTGGTCTAGCGCATAGGGAGGAATCTAGCCAACATGGAGGATCAACAACGAGTCCAAGTTTAGGGGTGGAGGCACAGAGAGTAGAAGTGTGAGGGGAGTAAGCAGGAAGCTACTTACCAAGTCATGAGTTCCCTGTCAGTTCAAGGTCAGCCCTTAGGGAAAGGAAGATTTTGATGGAGTGACTCTGTGAACACAGTGGAGTGACTACCTTGCCATGTAAACAGCCCAGGAAATAACTAAGGCAGGGACATCATCCACACATTTTAGGAAACCTCATTGGCTTGCCATGCTTGGGGGCCTGGGGCTCTGGTCTTTCTAGCTCAGCTCTGCACAGAGTGTGAGAAGCTGGAACTTCCAAATAAACCCTTGGATTTGAGACAAGACTGAAATCTTATTTGAAGGGATTTGCTTTCGATTTCATTTTTTAAATGCATTTTTAATAACAAGCCTATTCAATCAAAGGGGGTATCTGACTGCTTGGAACAGCCGTGGGATCTTCTGCAATGTAATTTGGATCCTTTCCTAAACCCACTTCCTTTGATTCTGCCAGCTCAGATCTCTCCTCGGTCAGTAACTCTCAAAGCCTTGTTGTCAGTGGTGTGGAAGAAACTCAGGAGCATCCCTAAATGCATCTTCAGACTCATCCCTGTACAACAGGAGAATAAGATCCCATTCACAAGACACCAACAAGTGACATCATGCAGATGCATTAAATGTTAGAGCAGGGGTCATGGGGCCAAGCCCCTCTCACAGGCCGATCTGCTGGACCAGCAAGGAGACTGAAAGGCCCACCGCTTGTAAATGACCTGTCCTTCTCTTATAGAGCAGGATGCTGAACAGAAGGCATGACCTTGGTCATAGCACCAACATCCCTGGTTTTCTGGATCGTAGAAGAAGCAATAAGGAACATGCAGTTCTCACTGGTCAGTCCCAGGATTCTCAGGGTTTTGATGCTTCAAGTGGGCATGGAAGCCAGTCTAGATGTTATCAGGCAGGGTAAGGGGTACCCGAGGACCCCCAAACCTGCCTATTCTAAATAGGTTCCGCCATCCACCACATAAAGACAAACATACTCTAGTGCATAAGACCTTCAGTGGAAAGGAACTTTGAAACAACTAGTGTATGATGGATAGAAGAGACAGAGTCTGGTTTAAATTAATCTCCAATTAAATCACCCAAAGTTACCTGTCCCCTCGGAGGTTGGCCCAAAACAGGACCACTGAGCTTGCCACAGCCTAAGGCACCTTCAGGTGGGGACCCATAGAAAAGGAACAGAAGGGGCCAAACAAGTCTGGAAGGAAAGCAGCAAAATCAAAACTCAAGTCAAGATAAAGGCAGCCATTGTCGGCCTCCCCAATGGTCTCTCACCCACATCTCTGTCTCTTTCAAGTGTCTCCTTCCATGTCCTCCAAATCTCCGGTACAAGTCCAAGGCTGAAAAACAAGGGCACTTCTTCACATGTCTCTCTGCCCCATGTGCCTCCTCCAGGTCTTCTTGTCCCCCTGCCTTCCTTCTCCCAGTCTCTCTAGCTTCTCCTCCCGGCTCAGCTCTACTCTTCCTTGGGTGGGGCAAGAAACCTGGAACCTTCCCTTTCTATGGATACCACACTGTTAAAAAAGGGAGCTACTATTCAGAAGAGGACCTGTAACTATGCCTGTTTCACCAAGCAACAGCCCTGAACAAGGCACCCATGGTTGAATGGAGACACTCTGGCAGTACCAGGCAGGGCTAGGGGGCACCCAAGTGCAAAGAGAAACCACAGGGGTTTAGGAGAATCTGTTCAGGGTGGAGACCTGGGTGTCAGAGTCACCGTGGTTGGTACCCCTAATGCCAGGCCATATAGATGAAGCAGGGTCCTGCCTCCATTGGGTCAAGCTGACCTCTCCATAACTTCACTCATAGACACAAATTCATGCTTCATATTCCAATGTTTTCCTGGAAGTGTTCTGATCCTAGTAGTTTAGATAATCAGATGGTAGCCATGGAGGCCTCTCTAGTCCAGAGAAGAGGACAAAGTGAGACCCTCGTCTAAGCAGACGATGTCTAAAATTCAATATATTCTCAACACAGCAGCCAGGAGGATCCTATAAGAACCTATCGACCATCTCCCTCGTCCATCAAACCTCTTCCTAGGCCCCATTGCCTCCGGAAAACCCTCTATGTCTGCTAAGCCCAGCATTATCTGACTCCCTCTTCTTTCTTTCCCTTTATTTTTTTTTTTTAAATATCTTATTTATTTATTTTTGCATAGAAGAACTGGGTGTCGTCCAGAGGTATGGAGGGGATGGTGGTGAGAGGATTCACCAAAGTAAGAGTGGGGAGCAGAACAGGCAGTTCCCCTGAAATATACTGCTGAGGGGAGCAGCGGGCGAGACAGGAGAGGTCTGCTGCGCCATAGGTGGGTTAACTCCTGGCTGGGGATCGAATTCAGGCTGTTGAGTTGGTAGCGCTAAGCCTTAACCTCTAGGCCACCAGGGAGGTCCCCCCTTGTTTCTTGAACCTCACCCCTCTGATCCCCCTTCATCACCCACTCCAGGCACGTAGGCCTCTCTTTTCCTCCAGCCTTTAGGGGCCGTGGCAGTGGCTTGTTGTTCCCTCCGCCTGGGTCTTCTCCTGGCTTAGCCCTCACAACTTTAATTTCCTGATGAGATATCCCCTCTGAAAGGCTTACCCTGACCATTTCATCTTACACTGCGACACTCTCATACCCGCTCTGGCCCTCCCCTAAGGACCCTGCTACATATGAAGTTCTAAGTGTTAAAATGATCTGTTTATTATCTGGCTCTTGCAGTAGAAAGTAAAGGACAATTAGGGTTGGAGCCTTTGTCTGTTCCACTCACTACTCACTTGTGAGGACCTAGAACAGTGCCAGGCACATAGACAATACTCCAAAGAGTTGTGTGGAGTGAACAAAGGTGAAGACGCCTGGCTCCTGGATGGACTGATGCTGCTGACCTAGCCCCCAAATCTGACCACCTTCTCACAGGGTGAGATCCTATAGGAACTTGACTTCCCTACCTGCATGGTGCCCCTTCCCATCCGCCTGGCTCAATTCTGTCACACCCGCCCCCTAAGACTACAGAGGGGCCAGGACAATGGGCCTAACCTTGGTCTTTCCCACAGCAGTGGATGCACCTGTCTCCATAACAACCTTCCTTGATTGGAAGACTTTGAAGTAGCTCCCCCGCATCCCTCCGATTCCTCCTTCAGATTAAGCAATCCCAATGTGTAAAAAAAGAAAAAAAAAATCTGAACTATTCTATTCAGGCAAATAAGCCATCAGTTTGGCCCAAACAGGTGATCCTGTAGCTCAGGGGATCTGCCCCCTGCAAAGGGCTGTCCATAGACAGGATACCTCCTCAGAAGCATGCCTGCTTCCTCACCAGGGCAATAGGCCCACCTTCCTCCCCACGGAGTCATCACCAAGTCAGCGTGAAGAAGAGGCCTTTTGCACTTGCTTCCTAAATGAAAGGAATATCAGCTTTCAGAATCATAAAGTAGGTGAAGACCCAAAAGAAAAATTTAACAGAAGCATGTCCTCTTCTTCCAAGGCTCACTGACGTTCCTTCCAGAGCTGATGTCTAAACAGCCCCACGCAGGCACAGGGATTTCTCAGAGTCATAGAGCAAAACAGAAACACCAGCCATCTGTCTTTTGAAATTTTCAAGAAGGGGGTGCCCCTTCGCAGGGAGACACGGCAAGGCAGGTTTTGCCGTGAGATACTCCACACTACTTGTGGGAGTAGAGCTTCTGCCAGATCTTCCCTCAGAGGCTGCGAGTGTGAAGCAGGCAGATCCCTCCCCCCACACCCAGTGCCCAGCCCCCCCAACCTCAGGTTACCCAGCTCTAATCCCCCAGGAGAAGCCTGACAATGGAGAGAACAAATCCGATGGATGTTCTCAATCACTCTGGGCCAAATTCACTTGAAATGAGACACTTTTCAAAAACAATTTCTGGATAAGTGGTGGAGAAAATAATATCACCCCAACACATGGAAAAAAGAAAGGGGCAGCCGCAGGAGCGCAGAGCGGTCCCACCATCAGGCGCAGCGAGCAGGGTGGAGGCTCTTGCTCACACACCTTCCCACAGAGGCCACCCCGACAATGACTTGTGTGGGTTGTCATGACGATGAAATTGAAACTGGGATAAACAATAGCCACTCAGCCAGCAGCCTAACCTCTGCGCTGACCTGTCATTACGATGGCGGCCTGGCACCGCATCCAGAGAGGAGCATCTTGCAGGGCGCCTTTGATAACAGGTGGCGAAACAGGAGACTGGAAATCAACCAGGCCTTTTGGTCCCTCCTTGAGCTAAAGTAGGGAATGGAGTGGCAGCCTCTGAAAGGTCCCCGGAGCCTGCAAAAGAACAATAAAGTGTGGAGAGTTAATACAATGAACCCAAAGCCCTACCGCACACCCGCAGAAAAGGCTGAGAACTGGTACCCCATCCTAAGTTCAAAATCCTTAGAAATCATTGATCAAGTGTGCTTGGGGGGCTTGGGGGGGTGGGAAGGGAGGTTGGGAGGGAGAGGAGAGGGAGGTGGCACTTCCAAAGCTCAACAGCACTTCCTGGCATTCCTCATCAAATGGACCAGTGCAAAACTGAATCATTTTCTCTGTTAGAACTCAAAAATCCCTTTGCAGTTCCAAGTAAATGTAAATGCCCAGCTCCTCTGGCTCTCTGCTCCCCCCTCCCGTGCACCTCTGCTTGCCACAGACACACAGACTAAGCACCCCCCCAGGTCTGTAGGAGCTCAGCGCCAGGAAAGAGAATAGAACATGCCCCAAAGGGCTCCACTAGGCTTTAAAAAATTGGTATTGTTATTTATATTTAATACAGCTTCAGGAAAAGCTGTGAATCCTAGGGCATGGCAGAAATGTAAATGCTAACTGATTGTTATTCTTACAGAAACTTAGAATTCAAAAGTTTAATCATCCTCATTTGCATAATTTGGGCGACTTCAGTCCACAACGCTACCCTGGAGTTGATTATTTATGGCGCCCTGAACAGAAGTCGAAAATTAACTTTGATTTAATGTAACAATTCCATCCCCGATATAATTCATAATGCAGATACGTTTGTCAAAAATAAATCAGGTTGCTTTGCCCATCTCAGAACAGGAAACCAAGAGATGAATAGAAAGAGAACCCCTAATCTTGGGATTCTCTCTCTATTCCTCTCTTGATTCTTGGTTCCCTAATCTTGGAATTCTCTTTCTATTCCTCTCTTGATTCTTGGATTCCTGCTCTGAGATGGGCAAAGCATCCTGATTTATTTTTGACAAACGTATCTCCATTATGATTTATTTGTTATATTAAATCAAAGGTAATTTTCAGCTTCTGTTCTTGGTTTCTGTAGGTGTTCAGGTGTTCCCTGCTTCCTTTCTCTTGCTACATCTGTGCATGTTCAGGGCCTGGCTTGGGAGCAAGCTGAGGTGGCAGCCTGCAGAGACATCTGCGGGTCAGGATGGACATAGGGCCAGCAGGGAGTGGGGTTCTCCCAGGGTGGACATCTCTCTTCTCCTGCGGGTTTCATCCCATATTCCATCCTAATAAGATAGAATGAGAAAAATTATCGCAGGGAGGTATAGCCTGGTGGAGGGCTGTGTGTGAAAAACAACCTCTAAAGGCTGCCATGTGCATGGGGCTTACCAGTTTATGGCTTGCTGCACTATCTCACTCAAGCTTCACCACCACAGAGAGAGCCATAAGAGACTGGTCCTGTCCCCTGGCTTGTAAAAGGCAGTGCTGGCCCTGGAATCTTGGTCTCCTGGATTCCACATGCAAAGCGTGTAGCACTGCTTCCCATCTGTCACTGGATGAGAGCAAGGGCGCCTGACTCAGCGCTCTGTCCATCAAGGGCTTGTCGTGACAATGGCAACCATGTGCCCAGAGCAGGCAGGAGAAATCCTCAGGTTGTCACCGGCTTACCAGTTTCTAGAGCCCAGAAGTGGCATTTATTATACCTGCAGGGAAAACTCGGAGAATGTAGGTTTCCCATGTAGAGGACAAAAAGTACTCAAAGGAACCTCCCCAGATGATGGGCTCACAGTCACGCTGGCATTATCTGTTGACTTACCTCTGAGAGTTAACAAGCTCTCTGCCAAGGAAGAAATGTCTTTCCCTGGGAGAGCTGAGGAGCTGAACCGGCATTGCTGTGCAGCTCTTCCTCTGCTGATTCTCTGTCTGGACTGCTAAAGCCACCAGACGTGCCAAGTTGTAGTGGCAACAGGTCTGCCTGCCAGCAACCAGCATCCTGTGCCTCCTCCTGCAAGCACCTCCAGGCTGGGCAATGCCAGCTCTCTGTTTCCCATGGCAGGCAGAGCTGATGCTGTCTCACAATGGGCAGCAGAGCAGTGCGCCAACAGCCGGAGCCTTGCCCAGTGGCTGGCAGGAAAGTGACCAGACTCAGACTATGCCATTTGGCTCTTGGCTCCTGCTGTGGAAAAGAACTGGCTGAGAAGAGGTAAAAGCTGTTGGCAAAAGATAAAGTTTGGGTTCTCTTGGTCCCAACCCAGCAGGGATAATCATGAGTTGACTTCACACGTGTGCAGAAGTGGTGTGTGTGTGTGTGTGTGTGTGTGTGTGCTCATGCTTA
Source organism: Talpa europaea (assembly GCF_964194135.1). Taxonomy (NCBI): domain Eukaryota; kingdom Metazoa; phylum Chordata; class Mammalia; order Eulipotyphla; family Talpidae; genus Talpa; species Talpa europaea. Next base: position 20,149,017 of record NC_140079.1, read on the forward strand.
ACCACCTATTTTTAACAGTTAGAAAATTAGAAGGTGAAGCCAGACTAAAGGGTGCATTGTGAAAGGAAAGCACCTCGGGGCCTTGGATAAAATCATGACCAATCTTAGCCTGGGTCACCAGGATGCCATAACAATGAATTGATTCATCCAATTAGAACAACCAATTGGTTCATCTAATTCAAACACCCACCTGATTCCACCAATGGAAAAAAATGTCAGTTGTTAGAGTTTTTGTTGACCCAAAACACAAGAAATTGACTCAAATGGTATTTTACCAAGGTTATGATACTGCATTGATGCCGCATTGGACACAAAGTGACTCTTCCAGGTGTCACTTTGCTGAAAGAATGGTCTCTCTTACTTCCATTTATGGGAATGTAATATTAATATTAACAATAGCAATAATGTACATGCATATCTCTAGATGCATCGACTAGGAACCAAGTATTCTAGTGTACATTTGATATACATTCTTTCAAGTAATCCTCAGAAGCCTATAAAATCAAAATTATTATCATCTTGATTTTAAATATGAGGAAACTGAGGTTCAAAGCAATTGAATAATTTGCCCAAAGTCCTACACTAAGAAGTGACATATGTAAGGCCCAGATCCAGACCTAACCAGTTCTCTCTTCTGTATACTCACTCACATATGTGCAGTTGTGTCCCCAACTGATTGTCAACTTCATGAGTGAGGGACCTAGATTATCTTACTTGTGCCTAGATGCCCACTTCTGAAACAGTGCCAGCACAGAAGTACAGAATGGGCCGTTAATAAATACCTATTGAATAAGGGAACAAAGGAATGAATGAATGAGCCTCACCATGAAACCAAACAGCTCTGTATCCACACCCTGACTGAATTCCTCAGTATGTAGCTTAGCCAAGGAAACACATTGGGGTGTGGCACTACAGGGGGCAAGGGTGAAGTGAGCCCATGTTCTCTGTTGTCAGCAGGGAACAGGAGGCCAGATCCTGCCTGCCTTCCTGGCTCCTGGATATTTACCTTTCCCCACCCTAGTGCAAATTCCCATCAGTCATATGTCTCCTGATAAACCCCTGTGCTGGGAACATCCTGTGTCTCTTAACACTCATGATCATGGCCTAGGAATCCATGCTTCATCTCACCAAACAGCTGGTGGAGCCAGGAGACCTATGCCTGGTGTTTGGCAATGCAGCCAGACAAGTTTCTACCTGAACTTTGGCTCTATTGGGGACTGGATGGAGGAACCAGGAAGGAGATCTGGGAAGCAAAACTGCCTTCTTATTTCTGATTCCCAAGGCCGGGGGAAAGGGATATGATAATGGCGGTGAGGAAATAGCACGAGAACATCCATTCTTTGGGCAGAGAGCTCAGGTTTCTCATTCTCCCCTTGCCAATAGGTACACAATTCACCAGAGACAGACCTGTTCTTCCATGTCTACCAGAGAAAAGGCTTCTCTGGCATTGCATCTGATCTGCCACAGTCAGAGTGTAGCTCCCTCCTGAGGGGCCAGGCCACAAGAGCAGATACCCAACAGTCTGATGACTCCCTTCAGGGCTCCAGATGGAGCAAGAGCCAGTCCTCAACTTAGCCTCACAAACACGTGTTGTTGCTGCTGCTGTTTTCAAAGACCCTTGTCCGACTAATACCTTCCTAGCTCCTCCTCCTGGGATATGAGAAACTGAATAAATAATAAGATAAGCTTACCCCATCCCTTAGCAGAGATAGGAACTTACCAGAAGGGAGTAGAAGTAAGATAACTTGCAAATAAATAACTTGGGCTTGCAAAATGCCTCCTATTTGACAAAGTATTTTCTCATTGGAGCCTTACAGTTGTTAAATGGATAACACTGTTGAGTCCATATTACAGATGAGAAAACTGAGACTAAACAAAGACCACAAAGGTTGTTCTAAACCACTTCCCTCTCTTCACTCCCCAGTTTCAAGGTCCCGGAGAGCAGGAAAAGAACACTAATGCTAGCAGGCCAGGTTGATAACAGCACTGCCCACTTGGTAGAAGATCAAGTGTCACTCAGGTCCACTCTCCCTCTGCTCTGTGAAGGCTGGGACAGGTGAGGGAATCTGGTGCTCAACTTTATGTGTCAGCTTGAATGGGCCATGAGAGGCCCAGGCATTTGGTTGAACATTATTCTGGTTGTGTCTGTGACGATGTTTCTGGAAAAGATTAACATTTGAATCAGATTGCCCTCCTTAGTATGGGTGGGCCTCATCCAATCAGTTGAAGGCCTGAATAGAAAAAATTGCTGAGTAAGAGGGAGCATCTGTGAATAATTGCCTTAAACTGAACTTTGAGTTTTTTCCTGTTTTGGACTTGAACTAAAAATAGGGTCTTCCTTTGTCTTAAGCCTATTGTTACTTGAACTGGTACTATACCATTTTTCTCCTGGGTCTCCATCTTGCTGATTGCAGATCTGTCAGTTTTCATAGTTACATAAATCAATTCCTTATTATGGCCATCTATATTTATATCTATGTCCATGTCTCCATCTCTCTCTATTTTTCCATCTCTATCTCTATGTCTATAGGTCTGTTTCTCTGGAGAATACTGACTAATCAAGGGCCCCAGACAGGTTCTAAGTGGGGAGCTAGAAAGCCAGGCTGAACTGAGGCAGACAGTTCTCCTATTCTGGCATCAATTGAGGAAGGAAGTTCTTTCGGCTCTTTTGCACAGAATCCTCTTCAGAAGCTGCCTTTTCTCCCACAAAGTGTTTCTTCAAAAATATTAATGACACCTACCTTTGTGAAGGCACTATTTTTGGAGGGTGGATATATCAGTACATGAAACAAAGATCTCTGCTCTCATGACATTCAGTTTCCATTGCAAATATATTGTAATAAGGAAATTAGTATATTAGGAAAAGAGAAAGATGGTGAAGAAAGTTACAATTGATCAGGGTAAGGGCGATGGGGTGTATTGGGGTGAGAGGTAACCGATAGTATTGAACAGATAATCAAGAAAGGCCTCAATGAAGAGGTGAGATTTGCATAGATGGGAGAAGGTGAAGGGGTGAAGGATTAAAACAAGAAAATATGTGGAGGAAGAGCATTCCAGCAGAGGGAACAGCCACTGCAAAGGCCCTAAGAGGCGAGGTACCTGGGGGACACAAGGAACAGAGAGGTCACTGTGGTTTGAACAGCGAGAGGGAAGAAGGGCAGAGAGGCAGGGATGTTGTGGCGGGAAGCTGGGTCATGCAGGACCATTGTGAAGACTCAAAAGGGGGCCCATGACAGGGCTTCCGACTTGGGAGGACATGACCTGCTTTAATTTTTCCCAGGGAAAACATAGAGGGAGGGGGCAAGGATAGAAGCAAGGAGACAGGAGTCTCTCGTCAAACCCAGGCCAGACATGATGATATCAGTGGTCAGATTCTGGATGGGGCCCCACAGCAGGTGGATATTTCCCCATTATAGAACAACCAAGTTCCAGGGTCCTGGGTGCTTCTGTTCTCATCCCAAATGTGCCCTGAGGACAGCTTCCTGCTGGGACCCTGGGGGAAATGCCTAGTCACAGCTAGGAACAGTCTTTTTCTGGTGGAGGCTGCAAGCATAGTGCTGGTAGGTGCTAGTAAGTGGCTTTCCAGGAATAAAACTGTGTGTGTGTCATTTTACTGCTCTAAAAGATATTTTACTTTAGATATTTTACTTATATTTTGCTAAACGAGTAATAAAATATACAGTATCCTTTCATGTACATTCCGTAAAGCCAATTGGTTCTCACAGAGTCTTCTGTTGATTTTTACCAAACTCTCCTGTCTATTGCCAACCTCTAACTGCCATTGACAAATGAGTGTCATTCCCACATGAATCTTGGTTGATTTTTGCATTTACATTAATGGGTAGAGAGTGAAACGACAAAGACATTTTCAGGAATTTCTTCATTCACTGATAATGTGAGCAGCTTCTTCACTGCATCCGATAATAGTTTTCAATTACTGCAAGGATATTTCCTCATTTTTTGGACTATTTACAATGAAATAGCTACAGTCACAAGACACTTTTAAGTTTAATTTTCATTATGAAGATTTTCTCCATCACTGTTTTAAATCTAAACAAACAACAAAACAGGAAAGGAAGTCCTGGACTTACAGAGCTTGCCCATCTCCGTGATGGGGGTACTGCCCGGCTGATTTCAGGCTGTGAGGGGACAGCGTGGATGTGGGCCTGGGGAGGCTGCTCAGCAGTGAGCCATTACATCGAATTTCCCACACACAGATACAATCAATGTAAATAACCTCAAGAGCACAGATAATAGTAAATGCAGTAAGATAATTAGGAAGTAATGAGTTTTGAGTATTTATTACCTTTGAATTTAACGTAACTTATTTAATTGTAAGTTTATATAATTTAATTTTTAATAATGACTGCATTTATCAACCAGCTCGCAAAATCACTGAAAGCTTAACAACTAACTATTGTGAGTAGACACAGGGAAACCTAGCACCCCACTGACTATTGTACCTTCTCAACAAGAGATCTGGTAGCTACCTCTACACAAAAAGGGGGACACTGAGTCTCAGGGGTGAGGTGAGTTGCCCCAGGCACCTGGCTCAGATGCCACAAGGGTGGCCTTAGGGGAGTGTGCCTAAGTATGGTGTGAGGGGAGGGTGGTGGACACCCCTGAGAACTGGAGCAACTGCCCTGCATGGGCGGTGAGAGCAGAGAGTCTGTAGGTACATGGGACCCTCAAGCCCATGCTCATATGAACCCCACCCCCCAAAAATAAAACTGCCTGTGTCAGCCCAACAGAACTGGATCTCAGCGGATCTCAGGGGGAGTCAGCCGTGCCCAAGTTGCATGGACTGTGGTTGATTAACAAATTAGCTGCAAATCACACGCCAATCAATGTAAATAGCAAGTTTGTCCACAGGATGGAAGAGCTGCCAATGGCAGCCTCCGCGCTGGGCTGGCCACAGAGCTGGTGTTTGCAGATCAGGCACAGGGGTCAGGCAGAGGATCCAGGCCCTGTTGGTCCAGTGCACTAGAGTTTCATTGTCTCAAAATTTAGGGAAGGGCCAAAAGAACATGAGAGGTGATACCTGAAAACCCAGAAATCACAGCTGCACCTCCCATTTCGTACCTGTTCTGCCAGAAACAGCCCACCACTTTCTCCTAAAGTCTTCAGGGTCCAATTTCAGCTCCACAAGGTCTTCCTCTAGCACCAGTGCCTTCGAAATGCTTACCAGACCCTCTGGGTCCCAGAAATGAGAGCTATGGTAGCAACGCCAGACCTCCCCCAGGCTCCCTACACAGATATGGAGGGAGGAGCCGTGTGTGGTCCTGACTGGGGAGTCAGAGCAATAGCCGTGAGCGTGGTCACTCTGAACTTGACCCAGCTCAGAAGCTGGCGGTAGAGCAGGCCCCTGGAGATTCTGGATGCTCTGAGGGGTGAGGGTGGCAGGGGCAGTATAGCAGGGATTGACCAGAGAGTGGTCCACACCCTAGCCACTGTGCACAAGAGAGCCTCCCAGCCGAGAGCTGTCTGTTCTGTATCTCTTACCTGTGTGACCTTGACTCAGTTAAAAACCCTCTCCGAGTTTCTATTTTCTCCATGTTAAAACGAGTTGTTAACACAATAAATCTTTGGTTTGCATGATTTTCAAATATGGGTGTTTGGTTATTGCTGTTTTTCACTATTTAATGATCTGCCTGTTTGCCAGAGTGCCCCCCAGCCTTGCTTCCTGACCCCCTTTGCTTTCCCTGAAGCCCCAGTTCTGCTGCTTCACCAGCAGATGACATCAGCCTGATGAAAATTTGGGAAGAAAGATCCAGCATCTGCTTCTCCCCTCCTGTCCCCTGACTCCTCAGTCCAAAACCACACTCCCCCAGGACTTCCCTCCCTGGAGGACTTGGAATGTACTTTGCTGCAGCTGGTCCTTGTGACTGGTGACAAAGTACCTAGGCCTCTGCACCAGGCTCCGTGGCCCTGAGCAGGGTGACTGGAGCTCAGAGCTGGTACTGCCCCTAAATAGGTGGCAGGAACACAAGCAGGTGTCTTGGCCTTTCTGCCTGCAGGTCCCCTTCTTGCCATTTTCATAAGGTGCCTCAGGGAAGACACTGAGGACGCCCCCTGCCCAGGACAGGGAAGCTTCTCCATCCTTGCTGTCACCTCCTGCCTGCCTACCCTCCAATTTCCCAGCTGCTAGTGACAGCTCAGTGGGAGTTCTTCAGCTCCAGAAAGGAGCTGAAATCAGACCCAACTCAGCCTTGGGTGAAGGGGAGGGGAGAACCTGCAGGAGGCGGCTGAGAAACAGGGGTGAGGAGCAGATAAAGGGAGGCGGAGAGCAGAGCTGAAGGTAGGAGGGGGAAGCGCTGACACAGCACTCATTCTGCAAATTTCTGCCATAAATCACTCTCCAGAGCTGCCTGGGAGCCCTCACTGTTGCGGAGGGGAAAGAAATCCTGGTTTCTCAGCCCAGAACATTCCCTGGGGGATTGGGGACCTTGGGCAACTCTTTGATTTTTCTCAGCCCCTCAATTTACCCCACTGAAAAATGTGACCCCCTCCCCTGAGACTCTGTGCAGAGTCTGGTGTGTCTGGGGGACACTGAGGTCCCCATGCAGAGGTGTGTTGGGATCATTATTGGTAATTATTATTCCTAACAGTATTAGTAAAAAAAAAGATCACACGGTGCTCAGGAACGTGCCTGCTCAGGGGTGTGGAATAATAACTAATGTTTATGTGAGGCCTCCCAGCATGAAAACCACACTCATATGTATTTTTCTCATTTGATTCCCATAGCAAGGCAGTAAGGCAGGTGAGGCAGAGCTTTCCCCTTGTTTTAAAAACCAAGAATTTCTAGTTCAAAGAGGCAAAGTAACTGCTGCAGGCCACAGACCCAGGAAAGGTTGGGGGAGCAGAAAACTAGAACCCAAGTCTCAGGGTTCATACCCCACCTGCTCTCTGCTCCCTTTCCTCTGCCCTGCACTGAAGAACCCAGGAAGCAGGAACCCCCTGATCACTGGGAAGGTGGGCTGTCACAGGACTTGGAGGTCACATTTGGCTACCCAGTGGCATGATCTCAGCTCTACCCTTGAAACTGAGGAAGTGCCAGCAGAACCCACCCCTGGGTTGTTGGGGTGCATTAAGAGAGAGACTGGATTGAAAGGGCTTAGCAGAGATCCTAGCAAGGGCTCAGTTAGCATGAGCAATTGGGGTGATGGTTCCTAAGATAAGGAAAGGGGGATTTGACCCCTGGTTTGCCTGCCATCTTAGAGGCCAAGAGATGGATGCCCAGTTTCTTCCCAGGAAGTGACCTGCCTGCCCCTTCTGTGCAGCTCTAGGGCTTCCAAGCTCACGTGCCTGGCATCACCAGCAGTCAGAGGACATCACCAAGGCGGCGGGTATCCTGAGCTGAGCCACGGGAAGCGGAGATCTAGACCCTGGGGAGTTTTGAGGCTTCTCCTCTGACCTTGGACTTGGAGCTGACCTGAATCCAAAGCCATGATTCAGCAGAAGCTTGGGGCAGAGTCAAGAGCATGGGCTATGGATCCTGACTGATGTGAAACCTAACTCTGCCTCAGTTTCCTCCCCTATAAAGTGGGGTTATTAGAGTCACAGTGGGGATTGAATGTGGCTACCCCAGTGAAATATTCCCTCCCTCTGTCATTGTGAAGACCAGGGTGAGGCTCAACTGGCCAGACCACTGGGCAGAGCCACCAGAGGACCTAGCTGTTCTTCCAGGGATGGGACTCTCACCCAGCACTGGTGGTGTGGGGGTGCTGCTCCCAGGGGGCTTCGGGGACTTCTCCCAATTCTCCAGACTCTATGTACCTCCTACTACAACACTGAGGCTGCCCTATCCCCTCCATGGCTGCCTGAAGTCCTGTTCCCCAGCCCTCCTCCAGGGCCCCTGACTCCTATGCTGCACACGGGCACCCCACAGGCCCTCCTCCTGCTGTCAGTCCTCACCCCAGTAGTGGGCAAGGGAGCCAGGCGACGTGCTCCGAGGCGCGAGGACTCCACCATTAAGTGGTGTAATTGAGCCCGGGTTCTGTGTTTTGATTTTGCCCAGCTGCGTCTGTGTGCATTTAGATTAATCCTGTTAGCTGGCGGGAGCGGGGCTACCTGCTGTTTGTCAAGAGTGCTTGTGTGATTCCCGTTTGATATGCAGCCTCCTTCCCCTGGCAGAGCAACCTCCCATCTCCTTCATCCTGAAAAAGCAGAGGGGAGAGGCAGAGGAGTGCCCTGAAGGGGTGGTCTGAGCCACCCACACTCTGCCCTGCACACACCCACCCACCAGCCTCATATCTCTTAGCCTCAGATTTGAACACCTAAGTGAGCCCGGCCCTGAGGCCCAGTGAGGGGACCAGCTCTGGAATGAGGCCAGCTTGGGTTCAAATCCACAGTCAGGCGCTGAGTCATAGAGAATGTACTTACCTCCTCCATAGCCTAGAGGTAACAGCACGCGCGCATAATGGGCGTGAGCTCCTTGTGTTCTGGGTGCAAGCTCCTTGTGTTCGGGGAGTATGAAGCACGGAGCTTCACACTCTGCCTATTAATTGTTATTCTCCCCATTGTGCTGGTGAGGTGACTGAGGCACAGACAGCTTCCTAAATACCACAGGGGGCCTCCCTGGTGGCTCAAGGGGTTAAGCATAAGCACTATGAAGCAATCCGCAGCTACTGCAGCATGAGTTTAATCCCCCTGCAGGGAGGTGACATACATGGCGCAGCAGACCTCTCCTGTCTCACCCGCTGCTCCCCTCAGCGGTGTACTTCAGTCAGTCTGCCTGTTCTGTTCCCCACTCTGTCTCTAGTGAATCCCCTCGCCCCCCCCCACCTCTGTCCTGTACCCCAGGTCTTGTATGCATAAATAAATAAAATAAAATAAAAGTAAATAAATACCACAGGGTGCAAAGTGGCAGAACTGGGAGTTGACCTCACAACTGTGGGAGCTGCAAGGATGCACTGCCTTCCAAGGTCAAGGGTCAGTGTGTGTTGAATGAATGAATTCCTGTCCTGAGGGGGTCCCTACCTCACAAAGCACTCTGCTCTACTGCTGGATACTTCTAGTCACTACAAAGTTCTTTCTTTCTTTGAACAAAAATTGCCCATCCCTCATCGTGTCCCATCATCCTGACTCTTCGCTATAGTGAACTCCCATGCCCAGGGCTTTGGGTCCCCGTTGCTGCCCTGGACCCTGATAGACAGGAGGCCCCTGTGTTCCTCCATATGCTCACTCATGCCTAAGCCCCAGTCCTGCTCACCTGATGCCCAGGCTGAGTCTGAGAGCATCCACCTCCCATGAATCCCTCCAGGGCTGGATGTGGAAAGAGCCAAAATCCCTCCCTAGAGATCAGGTGCTGGGGCTTCTACAGGGAGATGAAGCCTTTGTCAGGGATGATGTGAGAGCCGTAGGTACTGGCTTTGTGGGCCCGTCAGCCACCAGGTCCACTTAGGGCAGGGGCAGGACTCAGGTGCCTGCTGGAGGGGCCTGCGGCTGCAGACAAGAAGGGGTGCCCCGGAAGACGCTCCTCACAGCCACCTGCGCAATCCCACGCTTGGTTAGCTTTCTGAGTGACACCGCTCTGGAGCCGACCTCTGTGGCCCCAAGTTGACCCAACACAAAGGCCGTGTGACCCCATCTCAGATGGTGAGAAATACACTGCATTTGGGGAGCATGAGGGTAGAATTCACTGTCTGAGCATCCTAGTAATCAGCCTGTGTGTAGTTGGGGAGGAGAGAGTGCCTGAGACCAGCGCCAGCCCTCCAGACGCAGTGTGGACTTGACCTCTGACTCCAGGAAGCAAGTGCTGACCTCTCTCACCAGGTGGCGGCCCCTTCTGCCTGTCCTTAACAATCAGGCTGGGCAGGGTAGGCTGGGACTGCGCCCTCCTACCTCTGGGACTCTCCGCAACAATCCAGGGCCAGGACCTCTAGCCAAGCTCTGGATGTGGAGAGAGCACCCCAACACAGGGAGAATCCAGGGCCATGGGTGCCCATGCTCCTGGGGCCAGTGCTGTGGTGGAGAGCCGGCTCTGGGGCCAGGGACCCAAGCTCTGATCCTGCCACTGCAAGTCGTTTTGCTGCCCCGGCCTCAACTTGCATTTCTGTAAAATGGGGACACCTCGTGGAGGGTGGGAAGGGTCCATAAGGATTCAATGGGCCATGCAAGTCAGTCCTGAAAGTTACCTGTGCTCTGATTCCACTTGACATTCTTGAAATAACAAAATGATAAACACAGAGAACAGGTAAGTGGTCACCAGGGGTCAGGGCGAGGAGGAAGGGGTGGTGAGGGCACCTCAAAATATCCTCGTGGAGTTGCAAACTCTGGGCCTTGATGGATCTGCTAGGATCTGTGGGGATCTGGTGCTATGGGTACAAGGTGGTTCCATTGGCAGGGGCGGGGGGGCTGGGTAAAGGGGACCTATAGCCTCTCTGCATTATTTCTTACTGCCACATGTGAACCTACAATGGTCTCCAAATTGAAAGCTTACTTTTTAATCAAGAGGTTCGTTTCGTGTCTGGGGAAGAGCAAGCATCGACAATTCTACCTATTCCTGCTCCTCGCTGAGTCCCTGTGAGCTGGGGCTGGGAATTGAGCACCATATAGAGCTGTCAGGGCCAAGGAGGAGGGGCCCAGAGAACATGTTTAGCCTCTTTGATTTCTGTTCCTGCCATGAGCACTTAATAAAAGTGCAAGGAAGTGACTGCCTGAGTGAGTCAATGAGCAAGTGCCTGTTACAAGCCCGCTGGTGACCTCTCAGGAAGTGAAAGGGCCTAAAGCAAGAAAGAGATAGAGGGACAGACATGGGACCAGACTGGCAGTCCATAGGTCAGCCAGTCCAGACAACCCCCCCACTTACCCGGTCCACCCCAGGCTGCCTTGTGGGGTGTGGGGGGCAGGCCGTGTGCCTGCGAGGACAGCCCAGTGACTCACTTTAATTAGTGCAAGAGTAAATTACATTGGACCAAAAAAGCCCAGACTTCTCCCGATGGCGTGGGGAAAATGGAAGCCTAGCATTTTCAATTTAAGGTTTAGTTAGATAATGCCTATTGGTGCCAGTAGATTACAGAGTGGATATTAAATCCTGCAGGATTTGGAATCAGAGCATACAAGTGGAATCCATAAGTAGGGGAAACAGCGGGAAGGAGCCGGCGAGCTGTCCTCAGCTAAAGAGAAAGTGCCTGTGAAGTAGCAGCTGGCATGGCCTGGGTCTTAAAGCTTTCAAGGGCTGCCCAGGAAGGGCGAGAAGAATTGGCAGTCCCTGGAATTCTAGGTGCTGGGATGGCTTTCTTTACTGGCTCCCTAAACAAGCTTTTCCATTTTATGGGTAGGAATGGGGACCCCCCCACCTCCAGTCCCTGGGACCCCCTGGTAGCATTTATCCCTGGTAAATATCTCAGACTTACCTCGTCCTGCTCCCCATAGGAGAGAATGATTTTACTTACTCTCCTGCACCCCACTTCTAGCACATGAGGGTACCCCAAACATGTGCCGCACAAATGGGGTTTTGACATTAAATTTGTATTTATTTTTTGAACAGTTGACGAGTTCTGGAGATGATGCATTCACAGCACTGGAGACTCAGGTACGAAAAGATCTACAGCAAAATCCCCCTCCTCCCTGCTTTGTGGCCTCCTCCTCCCTGGGGGCAGCCAGTCTCCTGTGTATCTTGCAGCCTTTTCTCCAAGCAAATATGTACCTGCGTCTCCCCCTTTCTTAGCAAAACAGTCAGTATAACAAGTTCTTCTCCCCTCGCTATCCTCACTTTACAAGCTGTCTGGGAGTTTTCTTCGGGCCCTCTGCAGGGCATGTCTTCATGCTCCTTGTCACCTTCGAACCAGGCTCTGCTGCTTCAGAACGGGGAGGCTGTGGGGCAGGGGCTTGGGAGGATGGGCACCCCATGTTCCCTTTTTCCCCTGTGTGAGTCTTGCTGGGTGCCCTGAGGTGGCATCTGTGGCTAACCTCAACCAGCAGGCTCAGCAGCATGGACATGAGGCCTCAAGTCTTCGGTCATACCCTCCAGACTGCAGAGAGGACCATGGCCGCCTTCCCTGGGGGTCCGGATGACATCTCTGGTAAGCCCAACACGAAGGCCCTGGGATCCACAGAGGAGGATAGAGAAGCTTATTAGTTTAAGCAGGATGAAATGTGTAAATTAATTACCCCGGCCACCCATGCGTGTAGCTGCTGGCCCCGCGCACAGGAAAGAGAAGCACCAGCCTCCATCCCCGACAGATTGGCTTCCCGGCCTGGACCAGGGTGGCTGCGTGTCCTCACAGGGATGGGGATACCCAGGCTCAGCCTGTCCCTGGGAACCAGAGACTGAATTCTGCCCCCACCTGCCAGCAAAAGCAGGAGTCAGACAAGAACAGGCAAAGGGAGCAAAAACACCCCGCTTCTGTTCTGTTCCCGGCAACTATTTATCTAGTGAAACACGGTGCCAGGCTCTGTGGAGACCCTTTACTCACCGTCTTGCATCTAATCCTCCCTACCAAAAAATCTGGTGGTCCCTATTATTAGCCCCTTTTCACAGATTTCGAGAAGACTGAGGAAGAATAAGTAACATATTCCATTGACCCAGCTGCTAACTGGCCATATAAGGATTCCCAAGACAGCACCCTGCCCCCCCTCCCCGCTCCCTCCCCGTGAGGGCAGACAGGCAAGGACCCTGCGACCCAAAGAGCCTTCCTGCCTCCACAGCCCTTGGCAGAAGCCCCTCCTCCAACCCAACCACCCAGCCCCAGCCCCACTCCCTAGAGCTACCCTACAGCTGGGGCCTGCCCTCCCACCTGCTCCCTGCCCACAGGCCCTCTGCTCTTAGCCTTTCATTTCCCAAGCTGCCCCCCACCTGGACTTTCTGCCTCTATGACTTTGCTTGTTCCTCACCTGAAAAGCCACCTGGATCCCCATCGTCCTGCTTCCAGCTGTCTCTAAACCCTGTCCTGGTTAGCCTGGCCCCCACGCCCACTTCTCAAGCCATTCCAGAACCCTCTTCTTAAAGCACTAGGCTGATCACCCCCACGGAGGGGGCAGCTGTATTTTTAGTGGATCCCAACTCCTCAGATGCCCTCAGCCCCATCCGCCTCTCAACTGTCCACCACCTCCTCCGGGCTGGCCTCCGCCCTCCTCCCACACACAGAGGCCCCTCTCCAAGGCTCCCCTGCTTCTGGGAGCTCCTCACCCCCAGATCTCCTCGCTAGTCCACACAGTGATGCGCTCCCTGAGAGGAGCCCACCTCCCTTCCTTCTCTCACCTTCCCATGTGCTTCTCTGCCCAACACATCCCGCCGACATCAGCTCAAGCTCACAGATGGCGCCTCCCTTTGCCTCCCCAGCAGCTCAAAGTGCCGCAAAGAACACTGAGGTGTCCTCCAGTTTGCCTGAGTTTGGTATGCTATGAATATTTGGGGGTGAATGAATATTTGCCCCTCCTCCAAGAAGCCCTTCCAGGCCCGTGTCCCGGGAATCCTCTGCAGGACACACCTGCGCTCCTCCCTCTCACCTGGGCCAGCGCCTTGGCCACCATCTTGGTGTCCGGGTCATCTAGTCCAGTTCCTTGTTCTAGGCAGGTCTCCGTCAAAGCCACTGAAGACCCGCAACCACACATGTCAGGAGATAAGCACTAGTCCTGTGCGTGACAGCAACTGTCCTCAGCAGCCAGGCTCGTCTGCAGCAGGGTGCCACTCAGCCCTTTGGTCTTACCGTGAGATGGCACCAACCTCAGGGAAAACTGGCGTACTCCCGAGGCCAACTAGAAGGTGGGGGGAAACAAATTATCAGTCCATTTGGGATTAATTTCTTTTGAACCCTGAGCCAGCCAAAGACCTCTCCTCCTCCCTTGCCTGGCTCCCTGACCTCCCTGGGGCTCCTGGGGGAGCCAGGGCATCATTCTCACCCCCTGGGGAGCGAGTTCCCAGCTCCTCCACCTACTGGCACAACCTCATGCAAGAGGGTCTAGTGGTTCCCAAAGTCCTGGCCCCCACTCACCCCTTTCCCTGTGCCTCTTCTTAGCCTCAGTCTTGCAGGGTGATGAATTAGGAACCGGGAGCTGGCACAGCCACCCGGCAATTAGCATTTATCTCCCTTGTTTATGTGGCTGAACAGCAGTTCATTTTCAAACTTAATAGTCAATACTCAGAAAGATGAAACTGCCTGGGTCACTCTTGGGAGGGGAGTTAAGGGTTTGGTTTGGAAGAAGCAGGGTCCACACCTCCGCTTCCAAGTGCCCACCCCTCTGGACAGTTAACCCCCAGGTCCAAACTTGTCTCCTTCTGACCTCCCTACACAGTCAGTCAATCAGGAGAAAAGTACAAATTTCCCCGCATCTAGGTGGACATTGGAGATTGACAAAAGTCAAGGGGCCTTTCAGTCCGCAGCCCCCTATTTTCCTTCCCACGTTGATATCAGGAACCCCTGTTTCTTTCCATCTCACACTTCACTTGGTGATCTGCTCTGTAGTCTCCCAGACCTTCAGGGACTGCAGAACTGAAGCTGATGTGCCCACCCAGCCCCTCCCTCGAGCCTGCCCCCTTGCAGTGAGGGCCCAAAGAGCAGAGCCCTTCTGGAGGCACCAACCCTACCCACCACCCGCGGCCTCCATGCCCATGCCCGGGGGAACAGGGTCTGGTGGGATGAGCAGCAATTCCCTCAGTGTTGCTCAGCCAGGGGCCCGTCAGCTTGTAGTCACATGATCCCACACATCCCACCACCTAGGACCACAAGGCCTATTTAGCTAATGCAGAAGGACAGGAGAGAGGGACTTCTGGAAGGAGCTTCCACCTCTTGGTAGGACAGTGGATCCAGTTCTGACTCTTGGCCTGGTGGAGGGACTTGGTGCCCATTAACTGCAGTAAAATACTGCCACCTGCTGTCAAGCTCCAGAACTGCAGGGAGCCCAGGTTGGGGTTCCAAGGCCTGAGACTCTCCCTCCCAAGCATGGAGGGGTGGCACAAGGGGTTAAGACACAACCTATAAGCTGTCTGGAGCCACTGCAGCATGAGTTCAATCCCCGGCCAGGGAGATACCCACATGGCACAGCAGACCTCTCCTGTCTCCCCCGCTGCTCCCCTCAGCAGTGCTTTCAGTCAGTCTGCCTGTTCTGCTCCCCACTCTGTCTCTGGTGAATCCTCTCACCCCGCACACACCTCTGGTATGTAGCCCAATTCTTATATGCATAAATAAATAAATCTTTTTTAAAAAATAAATAAAATGAACAGGAAAATCAAGCTTGGCCTCAGGTCAGATGTCATTGTTTCTGTTATTGTTTCAACAGAAATAATAATAGTAATATCATGTCCCAATTATTGAACACGTGCTACTCAGGTGCTTGCACGCATTGTTTTGTTGCCAATGATCCTTGAAGATGCTGTTACCTTCTTACAGGCTGGGGAGCTTGCCGCAGGTCACACCTGGTGAGTGGGACAGTCACCTGTCACCTGTCCAAACTAGAAGTCCATGTCTCAGCCCCACCCCCACCCCCACGATGAAACATCCCAGATACCCTGAGAGTTCTTCAACTCCCCTTTCTGGTCCCATCACCTAACCACCAGATAACTGCCCCTTAGCCTCCAGGGCCTGCCCGTACACCTGTGATGTTCCAGAAGAACAAAGCTGACCAATCCCTGTTGTCATGGAATCAGGTGGGTCCTGAAGATCCAGGCCCAGCACAGAATTCACACACTTCCGGAGCCCAAGACTTCCCCTTGGATGAGGGCCCAAGTCCCTGATAGTCAGAGTGCAGTGGGGCAGCTGGGCTGGGTAAGGGGCTGGGGATTTGGGAGTCCAATTTACCTGGCTCTCAACCCAGTCCTGGTCATGGAGCCCCAAACTGGGACCCAGCTCAATTTTCCAGTCCCTCCCAACCACCCTTGCTGTGGTCTTTATGCCACAGACTACCAAGCTGGGAAAGGACATCAGGAATGATCCAGTGAAAACAGCTCTTTTTGCAGGTAGGGAAGGTCAGGCCCAGAGAGGGCGGGCACGTTGGCCAGATCACACAGCCGGGAAGGGTGAGATCAGGAAGAGAACCCTGGACACTCTGGACGTCTCCCTGCTTCCTCCCTCCTCCTCCAGCTCAGATCCTAGTGGGTCCTCCCCCATTAGCCAGTGGGGTACCCACAGCACCCACAGTCCAGAGGTGATAAGCCCAGGACACAGGAGAGCACAGACCAGGACTTTGCTGGGCACTACAGGAACAAGAGTAGAAAATGGGTTTTTGCATCTTCCCTTTCTGCCTGTTCTAGGGAGAGCCGCCTCCCTCCCTCTGAGCCACTTGGGGCCTGCAAATGTCCTGATGTTTTTACGCCTGCTGAGGAGGGAGGCATTCTCATGAAGTGGGAAGAAAGGATTCCCCTGATTGCTTTATAATCACAGCTCTGCAATAATGGAACTGGTGGGCATGAATGGGGTGCGATGTTCCGGGTGGGGGATGTCTGTCCCCAGGCTCCTGAAGACACCCCGCCAATACTGCTGCCCTCCTCTCTCCCCACCTTGCCACCTCCGTGCTGCAGGGGGCAGCTGCAGCTCATGAGTCCAGCAGAGGAGGCCCAGGGTCAAGGACACCCAGCCATCCCCAGCGCTTTCAGCTGGAGGATCTCAATCAACCTGCATCCCTGTGCATCTTTTCCCCTCTGCAGCTGGCGGGCCTGCGGAGGGCCCCAAATATGGAGAGTCAGGGTTTTTCTCAGAGAATTTGGGCCTCCCTGGAGCCTGGGACAGCATCAGGGCCACAGGATGGTGGGTCCTAGAAGTCGGGGAGGCTGCAGGGCACTGGGCGCCACAGGTGGGCCTGCTGGGGGGAGGGACATGGGACTGGGGGCAGCAGCAGCAGCCACACAGGGACACCGGCTGCCAGCTCCCAGGGGCACTGAGGTGGCAGAATGTGAGGCCCTACTCCTTCCTTCCCCACAGCGCTTGATGGTCCTCCATAGATGCACGGGTCCCGTGCCCGCCTCTCGTGTCTCCCCCTCCTATCCCCTCTGGGCACTACAGGTGGGCCTCTGGGTGCCTGTGGCCTCCTTCTTTTACCTGTTTTTCCCTCCCTCCTCCCACCCTGGGAAGCTGGGCAGCTGGATGGAATCCTAAAGCTCCCTGGCCCGGTTGGGTGAGGAGGAAGAGGGTGGAGCACCATGACGGACAGCAGCCAGCTCTTTTTTCAGGGATGGAGAAGGAAGGCAGAGTGGGGTGGGGCTGTTGTCCCGAGGGGGAGCAGAGCAAGGAGAAACTGCAGGAAAGGAGAGGTCTGGGGGACGTAGCTACACCCTCTTTCCCACTGTACAAGTCATGCTTCCTTCTGTCTTGTTGGCTTCTTCCAGGAAGCCTTCTCTGACCACCCCTCCAGGGCTCACAGGGACTGAGGGCCTCATTTGCTTCCTTTGTTCCACAGGCCCAAGACGGCGCTGCCTCAGGAGCCCAGCTAACCTGCTGACCTCAGCTGGGGGTTCCCCTAGCAGGAAGCCCTGACCACTGCTGAGCAGCCCTAGGTCTGAGACCTTTGGGTCTCCACTCCACTCCCAGTCCTACTTCCCTTTGGGGACTCCAGGGGGTCTGGACACACACAGACCCTCTGGGTGCTCAGTGTCTTCCCGACCCCACCTTGCCAACTCCCTTCTGCTCATTGTCACCCAAGGTCTGTGTAGGGTAAGGTAAAAGGTATCAGGCTTTTCTGCCCTCCCGCCATCAGGATAGATGATGGATCCTGGTCCTGAATGCATGCCTGATGGCGGGCACCTGGAGTAGGGTGTGGACCTAGATAGATGGGATTCACCTGGGCTTTTAAGGGCAGCATCACGGGGATGCCAGCAGAAGCCGAGAAAGAAGCAGAGAAGCAGGAGAGTAGAGAAGCAGAGAGAACCTGAAAGAATGCCAGAAAGCCCAGATAGAGTGAAGACTTGCTGGGGGCTTGAAGGCCTGCCAGCCTTCTGGCCCCCCAGCACCCCTGCCTGCTGTGTACCTGGTAAATCCCAGTAAAAACCTGAAAAGCCACTGAGGGCTCCAGGACTCCTCCTTTACCCGGTCTGCTGGATTAGAAAACCTGCACAGTGTCCATTCCTGCCTCGACAGTCTGCCTCAAAAAGGTCGGTCTCCTGCCCTGCACCCCAGGACTCAGATGGGGGGGTGGGCAGAGAGACCTACAGGAGCCACATCTTCTGGAAGGAAGAGGACACACTCTCAGACGGCGTGCTGGGGGGGCAGATATGTGCAGACTGCAGCTGGACCCTCTAGCGACCTCAGGGAAGCATTTGTTTGATTCAAAAGAAGTGGGTGATCCATGGTTTATTAATGGGGGGAAGCCCAGGCTGAATGTCCCGACTCCCGAAAGCTGCCCCCATAGGCCCAGGGATAGGGCTGGGAGGAGAGAGGTTGACCCCACCTTGCTGCTCCTGGTTTGGTCTCCTCTCCAGGCCCTGAGCCCCATGAGGCAATGTTGGGGGCAGTGAGAGGTAAGAAGAAGATGGACAGGGGCTGTGGTGAGGGCGGGGAGCACCTGGAAGGCACCTTGTACGTAACCTCGCACATCCCAGTCGAGGGACGCTATCACCAGCCTCACTCCCCTTGCCCAGGAGGACACAAATGACCAAACTAGAGATGTTCTGCAGGAAAATGAGCCTCCTCCAGGGCCGCTGGGCCAGCAGCTACCTTCAGGTGTGGATGCTATCCCATGAGGGGATCACTTATCTCAGCAGGTGGAGGAGAGGACTATCTCCAGGCCCAAGAACAGAGGAGACACGCAAGGCTGGCAGGAGGATGCCAAGAAACGGGATTTCCCCCTGGCCTCCCAGGGCTGTGGGCTCTGCCAGGCTGGGCACAGGTAGAGCCAGTCTTCTCCTGATGGGCAGGGAAGGAGGAGGCCTAGGAGGGTGGGAGGTGGGCATCTGTCTTGGCCAGGCACCTATTGACATGTCACAGGGCAAGGGACTGTGGAAATGGCCAACAAGCCTGAGGACAGCAGGGCTGAAGCCCATGGGCATAGACTACCACCCCAAAGATGCCACTCTAGGGGAAGAAGGTGGCAGTTCTGGGGGGAGAAGCCCCATTGTCTCCCCCCTGGAATGGCCCACCTCTGAGCACAGGAGAGATGGGGGTCATTAGAAGCCACAGTGGGAGAGAGGCCTGGATGGAGCGTGGCTGATGAGGACACTAGGGAGAGGCTGGGGGGAGGCACAGGGCCAGCCCCCTCCCACCCAGATAAGAACAGTAGCTTAGAAGGCAAGAGCAGCAGGATCAGCTGGGGTGGGGGCAGGGCTGGCAGTGCCTCCCTCAAATCTGCCTGTCTGGAACTCATGGCGCCTCGTTGGATCCAATCCCATTGCCTTTGTTGACGTAGAATGGCCGGTAGTGAGACTGCGGGGGAAACAAGAGGAGTTAGCAGGGGCACCAAGGAGCCAGACCCAGGCTATCCTAACCTCTCCTGGGAAGCAGCAGTGGCCTGAAACCCCAGCAATATCGGGGACCTGAGCCCTCCCTGCAAGCCCTACCTACCCTGTGATGGGGTGGGGCCCAATGTTGTCAGTCTCCAGGGTTACATCCTGATTAGAGGGCAGCCCCGGTAATGGCAACAGGTGGATGAGCTTGAACCTTAGTCCCTCATCAAACTTCCTCTCCCAGTCCCAGGAAGGCCTCCCAGCAGCGCCCATTGGTGGAATGCTCTGCCACTCTGCCATCCCGGGGGCTTTACGCAGACAGGCTCCCTGAGTTCCCACCTTCATCCAGTTACCATGATCATCCCCATTTATAGATGAACAAATGAAAGCACAGAGCAACCTGCCCATGGCTGCTGGGATCTGAACCCCGGCAGTCTGGTCCCAGAGTTCAAACCCCCGGCCCTCACACACACCTCCCATCACTTCAGTCTCAAGGGCTTCAGGCTTGCTTCTGCTTTTTCTGCATGACTCTCCTGATGGGGAGGTGGTGCAGAAAGGTCACACCACCACCCCAGAACAGCCTTACGCATGGCCCACTCCAACCCCGACCCCTTCTCCAGCCTCATCCTGGTCCTCATCAGGATGCAGGGAGCTTCCCGGAACAGAGCCCGTGACAAGTTTCCCACCAGCTCTGTGTGTTTCTGCCGGAGTCACTTCAGGACATCAGTGCTCTGCTCTCTGCCCGACACCTCGGCAGGGCCCTGAGAGCGCGCCCTCCCCTAGAAGGCAGGAGCAGTGTCTAAGGCCAACCCCCAGGGGGCCTCAGGGAGGGGCTGCCCCTCCCACCTCACGTGCCCTGACCCAGCACCAGAGACACCTAGGGTGTCCCACCCTCTGCCCTTGGCCTTGCCCGCCTGGATCTACTGGAAGATGCTTCCGTGCATCTACTGGAAGCTCCTTGCTAGGTCTGGCCCTGAGCAGCACTCAGGGGTGTGGAATGCCAGGGCTGAGAATCCTTAGTTCAGACTTTGGCTAAACCATCTATTAACCAAAGGAAGAGACAGAGACCAGGGCGGGGGAAGGCTGCCAAAGTCACACAACTACTCAGTAGCAAACTGGGTCTCGACACCAGGTCTCCTGACCCCAGTGCCAGCCTGGACCCCAGAGCGGTGAATAAGGCAAAGGGAACAGACCTGGCAATGCCAGGAGCCTTTCTTCAGGGAGGCTAGGTCAATAAAATCTATCACAGATCAGGAAATGGTGTCGTCCTCTTAGGAGCCCGGAGAGGTGGGTAAGAGGAAAGAGACTCCTGGCAACTGGTAGGTGCACCCCGTCCCCCAGTTCCCTCCCTGGCTCAGGGTCACAGCCCCTTGGAAGAGCTGGAAGGCTGTGAAGTCATCCATGCCATCTGATTCATATCACCAATGGGGAAACTGAGGCACGGAGGAAGACTCACATGAGGTCACACAGCCAGTAGGGGGCAAGTGGGGGCCAGATTCCAGGCATCCTGGCCCCCGGCACATCTTCCCCTGACCCCCACCATTTGTGCCCACTAGCCCCTGCCTCCATTTTCCCAGCTTGAGGGGCACAGGCACCCTGTCTAGGCAGGGGTCTCAGGTAGCGATGAGACTTTTCTGCTAGGGCCCTGAAAAGCAGGTAGAGAGGGGGAAGGGCTAAGGGCAGGGACAAAACCCTTTTGTCCCCCCATATCTGTTCTTTGCAGTCCTGCTATTGCAATGCCCCTGGGCTCAGCTCCAAATTACACACACAATCACTTAGCTCCCATCGCTGGCAAATTAAAGATTCTTCCCAATTAAGCCAGCCCCCTGTCATTCTCTGTGGCCCGAAGCAATCACCTCCCCCTGGTCTGACCTCCAAATGCAAAGACAGTGGGGGGCCAGAGCTACAGCTGTGCGCAGCAGAGCCCCCAGTGCCACCCACATTCCAGGCCTGGCCTGACCATCAGCAAAAGAGCACTTGGGGTGGTGGAGACCCCGCACATGAAGGACAGCCCAGGGCAGGGGTCAGGCTTGTTAGGTCAACAGGGTCTCGGGGATCATCTCACCCCAGCACTAAATCATGAAAATGAAGGAACAGTCCCAAAGAGGGGTCTCACTCTCCCAGGACGTGGCAGCTGGCAGGTGGCTGGAGCCCCAGACCACACCTTCCTTTTGTGAGGTTCTTCAACATCCCCAGCCTAAGGTCACTAGATATTGAACCCTAAATGCATCTGTTCTTAACTCTGCAGGCTCTGCGGACCTCACCCCAATGACCTCCATGCTGTCAGAGCTGGAAAACCGGCCCCAGCAAGGGGAAGCCGATGACCATTCCCTGCCTGAGTATTTTATGCTCCCAGAGCTGGTGAGGACCAAGATGTCATTCAACAAGCATAGTCCCCAGAGGCCATCTGCCAACAAAAGACCAGGGCTGCCCATTTACAGACGGGAAAACTGAGGCCCTGAAGGTCCCCCTGTGTGTCAGCCCTGGGTCGCCACCACCTTTCGCTGTGTACAGGGAATTCAGGCCACTGCCACCTGCTCCCTCCACCCTGGGACCCACTGACCCAGGAGCATGCCCCTGGGACTCATTCAGTGCCCATCCTGGACATGCTGGTGCCCAGGCAGGCTCTGCTGGCAGCCCCTCACTCACCAGCATGGTATGCTTGCCAGACTTCCAAGTCTGCGGCTGGGCCTTCGGGCTCTGGCTCCGGAGGAGTGAGGGATAGCCTGGGAGATGAAAGTTCTAGTCAGAGAAAGCATGGGCTGGCAGGGACCTCCGGGGCTGGAGCAGCACAGATGCCATCTCCAAAGTGGCCACCAAGCTCCATCCAGCCCGTTACTAAGTGCAGCCACCCCTGAAAAGGCCTGCAGCAGCCGGGGGGCTGCACTGGAAAATCCTGGGGCAGAAGACCAAGGGGAGGAGGCACCAAGCCAGACAGAAGGAGGAGTAGGCCAAGTGGGGCTGGGCTAGGCATCAGGGAAGTGTCACCCCCAAATCCAGGTCAAGGTTTCAACTTTGCAGGGAATCCCCACACACACACACACACCCTGAAGGTTCCCACCAGTGGCCCTCCCCCCACTGCAGCCCAAGAAAGCAGTTCCTTAGCACCACCTGCCCGGATGCCCCAAGCCGAGTGGAAGGTGCTCCCCACTTTTGCTAAGCTGTGCTGCCACTTGACATACACCTTTGAGTTTTCACCCTGTTTCCATGAGCTTAACGTTCACTCCAAGCTGCGTGACTAATAAGCAGCAGTCAGGACTGAGCCCAGGTTTTACTGCACTCCAGAACCCACCAGCATGGTTCTCTGGCCCTGCCCCAGGGAGGGGTGATCATTTGCCATGTGGCAAACCCGAGGGCCCAGGAGCACCACAGAGCATGTACGCGAGCAATGGGCACTGTGTGGGCATGGTCTTAAAGATGCCAGTCCAAAAGGGGGCTGCCAGACCCCCTCCTAAGCGAAGCACTTGGTGCTCTGCACGCTCAGTGCCAGCCTACAGGGACGGACACAGTGCCTGGGAAGAACAGGCTATACCCTGGACACCAGGGAGCTCAGGAAATGCCAGCAGGGTCTACACTGAGGCAGCCTGGCACCCTAGCCTGGCCGACCCTAAGGCGGAGGTGGGGAGCAGGACAGGCCCAGAAACCTCCTGCGGTGCAGACTGGGGCTGGCCCTTAGCAAGGGGGCAGAGACAGCAGAGAATGGGGGCTCTCCTTGCCCTGGGGAAGGGGGCAGCCTGGGACAGAGAAGCTTCCATGGGTCCTAGGTGGGAGTGTGAGAGAGAAGTAATTCAGATCTCACATCTCAGTTCCCAGAAAGAGCCCATGCGCCTCGAGAGAGGTGAAGATGGGGAAGGGCTGTGGTGGGGGAGACCAGCCTTACAGCAGGCAGAAGGCGGGGCGGGGGCAAGCTGGAGATGGAGGCATGCATCCCTCTTCCAGCAGACTCTGGGGAGGAGGGACCAGGACACCCTAGAAGTGGCAGAGAGCCCCAGAGGCTGTCCCACCTGCCCAGCTGTGGAAGAGAAAAAGGGAGGTTGGAAAGCGGGCAGGTACCGGGATTATTTTTAAACAGCCCACTGACGTCCAATGGTTTGGAAAATTCTGTGGTGGCCTGTCCCAAGGTGGTGAACTGATAGGGGACTTTCCCAGGGCCTGCTGGGAGAGAGAGAGGCATTAGGAGCACAGTGCTGGTCCCAGGAGTGGCCAGAGGGTGTCACACCTTCCCAGGTGCCTCCTTGCTCAGCCCTCTCCCAAAGTTCCAGGCATGCGCTCTGCATCCCCCAGGCCTGGGGCAGGTGGGGACCGTCTTCAGAGACAAGAGGGTTTGGGGGAGGTGACCTTGCACACAGGCAGCCCCTGTCCAGAAGTCCCCTCCCCACTTGTCCTAGCAGCCCCCAGCTCATCTGCAGGACAGTGAGTATCTCTAGGCTGTTCCTGGGGGTGGAGTGGGGGTGGGGACTGGCATCTGAGGAGGGGCCCTCTTAGGGCAAAATCTTCTACAGGGGAGGCTATTTAAGGTGATGGGGAGACACGAGGATGTGCGAGAGCTCCAAACCTTCCCTGCCTGTGATTCAGGTTTGACCAACGAGCAGGTAGGAACCCACTGGAAGTCAGACCAGCTAAGGCGAGTCCTCTGGGAGAGGACCTCCCTGGAGGTTCTACAGGCCCAGACCCTCTGGTCATAGTCCCTTCTCTCTCCCCTCACTGTCCCTTCCAAGAACCCCTGTCCTGAGTATAGGCTGTGACCCCAGCCTGCAATGAACAGCTGGAGGAGAGGGTCTGGCTCAGGAGCCTGCTGCCCCACGCAGCTGACTGCCCTGGCCCACCCAGCCCACTTCCCCTTTCTTCCAAGCCAGATGTCGGTTACCAGAAGGTAATTGGGCTTACTCCCATTCCCGCTAAGGCTGTCCCTGGGGCCTTCCAGAAGAGACAAAAGGACCCGGGGCCCCACTCTGAGGTGGGGTCCTGGCTCCTCCTCCTCAGGATCGCCCTAGCCCAGGGGACAAGAGTCACTGACTGCTCAGCCTTCTCAGAGTTCTGGAAGGAGAGTTGCCTCAGAAGTCCTTCCTCTTTCCCAGCGGAGCTCAGCAGGACTCTGGTAAGCTGCTGCTGTGCAGCCTGGCCACAAGGTTCTAGAATCCCTGCTGCTGGGAGTCACTGGTGAGCAAAGTAAAATAAGCCTCTGCAGTAAGAAGACTCGCCGTGAAGCCTGTGGGACACAGACTGGGGAAGTTTGGGTGGGGGAGTGAGGGCAAGCCTGGGTGGGGGTGTGAGGGCAATATGTGCCCCCACCTTGGCACCAAGGCCTGGCATGGCAGCACCTCCTAGGAATGGTGCATGGGGAGGGGGCCCTGAGAAGCGCTGGTGCCTGGGTCCAGCCTGTGCTGACAGCCGGGGTGCGGAGGGAGGCAACTCTGGCTCTAGGGCTCCTGCTCTGTCCCCTACAAGGTGGGGAGCAGCAGTCACCGGGGCAGGCCTGGGATTGGTGAGGAAGCACAGGACCAGTGGGGCAGAGCTCACCTTTCAGGGAGAAGGAGGAGTTGCCTTGGACAGGGGGCATGTCCTCAGAGCTCTGGACGGTGGAGGAGTATTCCCAGACGCGGGAGGTGTAGTTACCTGGGAGAGCAAAGGCAGGGGCGTCAGACCTGGGCCTCCTGGCCTGGGGAGGAGGGTAGGACTGTGACTCCAGTTCCCATTGCCTCTCAAGCCAGGATTCCACTGCGCCCCACATCATGCCTCTCACCAATCCTTCCTGCCTCCAAGTTGTCCTGCTAAATTATAAAGGCCATTCTGGTCCCAACTCGAGACCCTCTGTCCTCAGATGAAGGTACAAGGCCTTTAACAAGGCCCAAAGATCTTCCAGGAGCTGCTGCCCTACCCGTCCCACTATCTCACTCCAATCTCTGCATCACTGACTCCAGCCAGGCTGCGCTGACTCCCTGATACGCGCCAGGCTTTCTCTTGCCCCAGGCTCTTTTTGCACAGACCAGATTCTCTAGAAGACCCCACCTGCTCCTCCAAGAACAAATTCACATGCTGGGTCTTCAGAGTCAACCTCCATGTCATCTGCCTGTGCCTCAGTCCAGCACCCTGCATCCCCTGCACCCCTGGCCTCCCTCTCCCCTGAAGAGGTTGTAATTGCAGCAGTAATCATCTGTCTCCCCCCTGGGCTCCACAGGCTCAGGGGGGTCCACCTGGCCTGGCATCACCCCAGGACAGGCCCCAAGCGTGGTTCCTAGAAAGTGCTCATTTTCTGGTTGATGGATGAATGAACAAATGAACAAATAAGTACAAACTCAGCTAAAACTTAGGGACAGGGCAGCTGTCACAGCTCCTGAAATTCTGTTGGCCCAGTAAGTCCCTGCAGTCTAGAGGGAAAGGAGGCTTGGGGGAGGGCATGGGAGGGACAACAGGGGTCCCCAAGGGACTGCAGAGCTCCCACAGATAATGCAAGCTATGTCAACCGCTCTGGAGGTCTGGTGTGTTGGGAGCCTTCCTTAGCCGAGCTCTCTCCACAGCAGAGTCCTTGGGGCATCTCCACAGCTGCTGTGAGAGGCCTGGGGCTTACTTTAGGCTCCAGGTCAGAGGTGACCAGGGAGGCCCTCTGGCCTGGTGCAAATCCCCTCCCACAGGGCTCAAGGAAGGTTCTGTAGCCAACCCCCAAGGCGCCTCTCCCCCAGGGCTCTGAGGGCCCACAGGGCCCTTCGCTTTGCCCGTTTATTCATCCAACTTTCCACGTCTGCCTTTCAGCAAATGTTTCCTGCACCCCTCCTCCATCTGGGCCTGGGGTTATGGCAGCAACAAGGCAGACCCAGCAGCTGCCCCCACCTGGAGCTCAGTCCCGCTGTGTGGGGGAAGTATGAATCCAGTCCTGAACCATGGTGCTCCTGACCCTCGAGATCTCAGGGGGGTCTTGTCCTCACTGAAAACCCCCACACTCTTTCCTCAGCTCCTGGAGCCATGTCTGAGGCAGGAGTTCTGGTGGAGCTGGCCTGCACATGGCTGGTACATACCAGGTGCCCCTAGGAAGGGACCAGGGCCTCCCAGAACTGAGGCTTATGGAACAAAGACCCTGCCCACAGCACAGCGGTGCCCAGTGCACCAGGCAGAGGGGACTCAGAATTTGGCAGCTGTCCCCCCAGGAAAGCCACATCTGTACCCCCATTTTACCTCTTCTGGATCTTAAGGCCAAGGCACCCACTCACCCCAGAGCAAAATCTGGGCTGGGCCCAGATTTCCAGGCCCAGCCCTGTTTCACATGGCGCCCTCTTTTCCACTTATAGCCAAACTGGCCTGTTTTAACCTCTTTTCAACTTTCAGTGCAGAAGTTAAACAAATCAGGAAAGGACCTCGGGGAGTCTCGTGACCTGATACTTGCCGAGAGGGGTCTCCACACCTACCCTCAGGTTCCAGGTTCCCCTGACTCTTCAGGGGAAGAGCACATGGGCTCAGGGATTTCCAGTGGGGCTGGATGTTGGCTGCCTCCCCTCAGCCTGAGGAACAATGTCTCACAAGTATGCACAGGCACACGTACACACATGTGCATACACGCACACATGCGTAATACATTCACACATTCTTTAAATCAGCAGGGCCCCTCCCCCACATATCTCCAGGCCCTCAACCTCTTCCTCCTGCCCACAGTCACCCCACATTGAGGAGTCCAGCTCCCCTGTCCACATAGCCTAGCCCTGGTCACCACCCAGTGCCTGCCTGCACTGCCCACACAGGCCCTGCCCAGCCCGGAGTTGAGCCTTCGCCCACCTTTGGTGCCGTAGAGGTTGTTGAAGTTCTTCTGGTTGATCTCCTTCTGGAGGCGGTTGGGGGATGCTGGCTGGTATGAAGACCTGGCTCCAGCTGTGAAGCAAAAAGGCCGTCACCCAGAAAGGTGAGTGTAGCTCAACTCAGGGGCCCATGGCATCTGAATGGGATGTTACACAGATTCCTGGCCCCCACATGGTCCCCAGGGTCTGCCACAGCACCTGGACCTCAGTACTGCACCAGCCCCCTTGGATCTAAAATCAGGGGGGTCACTGAGTCACCCCAATTAGGACATTTTGGAGAGTGAAGTGCACTTCACTAATTGCACGAAGAGCAGAGGGGTCTTGTGTGTACTCAGATTGCCCTACTTGGGGGCCTTAGGTTTCTCTGAAGACCTGAAAGGCCAGCACTGCCCTCCTGCCATCAGCCCCTGCATGTCGGAGACCTCAGAGGCCCAGAGATGGGGTGCCTGTGAGGAAGAAGTGCTTCCCGGGAAGACAGAGCACTGGCCAAGTAAGAGTTTAACACATGAACCTCTTTCAGGTGCCCCCGCCCCCGGGGATGGGCATTCACACTGCACAGGTGCTCCCTCCCCTGCTTGGCTCTCACCCCAGTCTGGAGAAGGCAGAGGCAGGATCCTCGCCCCACTTACAGGAACAACATGCTCCCCATGCATGTCCAGGTCCTTCCCTCAGCTCTTTCCTGCCCTGCCAGATATGCCCCTCCCAGCCTCGCCCACCTGGCCCAGCACCTACTGGCCTTCCCTCTACACGCTGTGCCCGCCATCCCTCTGTCTGTCACAGCTGTCTACTGGTTTACTGAGAGCGCTGCCCCTCTTCAGGGGCCTCCCTGGGAAGTCCCATTGACTCCTCGCACTGACCCCAAAGTCTCAGACCCAAGCCTGGTGGCCCTTCGGCGGCCTTGTTTCCTGAACTCCTGGCTGACTCTCTTGAGCCTTCCCTGCCTCTGCCCTGAGCCTGGGAGCTGCCAAAGGGCAGGTTTCCTCCCCCTCCTGCCCCCGGTGCCGTCCAGGGACACCGGATGAACCCGTTCCTTCCGCCCACAATGCCACTGCCTGACTCACAGTGACAGAGCTGGAATCCATGCTACCATTTAGTTCCAGTCCTGTCTGTCAGGTGGGGACACCGAGGGGCAGCAACCACCCCAGGCACCAGGCCTGCCTCTCAGAGTCACCCCTTGTCACGTTTATACTGTCGCCCTCTTGTTCCTCTGTCCCCTCTCAGTGCCTTCTTCCAAGAGCAGGGGAGCCACACAGGGGCCAGTGGGGGACTCAAGGTCATGTCAGAGTCAGCCCTCACCCTAGGGGGAGCCAGAGGGCTCTGGTCAGGGTGAAGGATGCTGGGGTACACCTCATGCTCTCAGAACCAGAACCAAGGGGCTGTGTCTGGGAGGGAAAAAGGAGTCCACGGGGCCTGGCCCACAGCAGGAATGTGGGGTGGGGGACCTGGGCCTCCAGCTGCCTCCCCAGAAGCCCAGGTGTTGTTTTCACCTGGGTGGGGCACTGGTGGTGGAGGTTCCTATTCACTGAGCTCATCTTCCCAAATCCCTTAAACCCTTCCCAGCGCGCTCTCATATGTGTGTGTGTGTGTGTGTGTGTGTGTGTGTGTGAATCATACCCAGAGCCTCTGGGCTCCCCCTCCCAGCCCCCTGTGCCTTCTCCCATGTCTTCTTTCTCCCCAGACCCAATTCTCCTCCGAGAGAGCTGTGTGGTCTCCCCACACAGCCATGCTTACACCCCTACATGAAGACTGGCACACCTGGCACACCCACCCTTATGTAACGGGTGTTGTGGTTTATTGTTGGTGCCAAAGAATGTGACAGTTTCCTACAGGGCTTGGACAGGCAGGTGCTGGTCTGTACCCCACCCAAGCCGTCACCCCACATGCCAGGAGAGTAGAAAGGAAATTCATAAAAACAACAGCTATCTCTCTCCCTGCCCTTGGATGGTGGAATGCTCTGGAGGATCCCCCACCCTCCACAGGGTCAAGGCCTAGGGACCCTTACTAACCCAAGGAACCAGGGCCTGGTGGACAGGGGCCACAATCAGGGGACCCTCCCCCAGCACAGAGAAGGGAGGGTGTAAACTGGAGGCAATAGCCTGTATCACAGGGGAGGAAGACTCTGAAGATTGGAGTGCCAAACCAGAGGCTTCTGAGAGCAAAAGGAGGTGCTATTAATAATTACACCAGAAGACAGTGCATGCTGGGATTCTCCTGGCAAACACAGACAGACGCTCCACCCAAGAGGAGTGTGTATGGACCACAGGTCCCCAGAGCAGGGGGCAAGCCTTACCCTTGGGCGTGAGGTACATGGAGTATCTCTTCATGGTGTCTGGCGCGCCCCACTCACTCGTGAAGCTGTTGGAGTAGTTGTTCATGTAGCGATGGTCACTCCCTGAGAGGAGAGAGGATGTCAGCCAGGGGCAGGCAGGGAGGAAGAGCCGGTCCCTGGGGCATCCTGGTCTCTGCTCATTCAGCTCTAGCCCCTCTGTCCCCGGGAGAGGTGAGCTTCTGCAAGCTCAGAGAAGGTAATCGTCTGCCCTGAGACCCCTTGCTCCTTGGGGTGCGGGAGGACCTGCGTGAGCCATGCACCCCCTTGGGCAGCGCATAGGAGTAATGGTCTCGGCACAGCTCTACAGAGCGCTGCTGTCCGCTTCTTGTGTGATCTGTGCATCAGTTCTGAGGCTGAAGATCCCGTGTGACAGATAAGAAAGTGGAGATTCAGGTGGGTGAGGTCACTGGTCCAACGTCACATGGTGGATAAGGGCAGAGTTGGGGGTTGATTCCTGGTCCCCACTTCCCAGCTCCGTCTCACCCACAGCTGACAGCCTGAGAGGTGGGACATGGTTCCTCCTTGACCAGGGATCCAGCCAGCTGAGCACAGACTCCCCCACCTTCTGCTTTCCTCTGTACCCACCAGCAGAACCTCAGACCTAAACACATCTGCGGCTCCAAGCTCATCTTTCCCAGCCCATCTCCACCCCATTCCTTTCTCTTGCCACTTTCCCTCTGTCCTTCCTGCTCCCTCTTTCCTGGGCAAGTGAAGAAATGAGACCTTATCTTTGTCCCCTGTCACCTGTGCCTCATGGGTCACTGGCACACAGGGGGCACTCCATGACCAATGAGTGTCCTCTTGGTGATATCCCAGTGCCTTGCCACCCCCAGCCCAGGATAAAGGCAGTCTGGTGCCTCTCAGGCCTGGACCTTTGAGGATGGGCATAAGCCCTGGTCTGGTGGGCGGGGAGGAGAGAATGGTCTCTCCAAAGTCTCCAAAGTCTGACTCACGAACCATCTCCCCACAGTCACCCCCACCTCACACAGCCAGACACATTCCCACGAACAATGCAGCAGCAGCTAAAAAACCAAACCAGCCAGGACCCCAGGCACAAGCACAGGGCCACTAACATCAGCAGCATCCTTCCCTGCTCCTGGGGGCCACCTCCCCGCACACCTTGCTCGGGTGCCGGCCACACCTGCATGAAGGCCACAGTCAACACCACCATGACCTAGAAATGACACTATGGGAGGCTGGGAGTCTGGACAGTCCCTGGGAGGCTCACAGACCACCTCAGCACACTCGAGGCCATTCTCATAGGCCTGACCAGACCTCAGCTGAGGTTTGTGTCCCAGGAGCTGTCATCATTTCATGTCCCAAACCTTCTGCTCGGCCAGCAGCAGCAGCAGCTGTTTCTCAGATGAGAAGACGGGGAGGCTGAAGAACAGTGTTAAAGTCCAATGCACCCCTGTGTGCTCATGAGCTGTGTACCCTCTGAAAAGCTACTTCTCTGAGCCTCAGCCTTCTCATCTGTGAGCTGCACTGCACCCGAAGGGAGACTCAGATAACATGAGTGGAATTCACACCCGGAGTTCTTGGTCAAGGTCAGCCATATCCATTAGTGTAATTGCCATTGCTACAGGAAGAGGATTTCAGGATCCAAATGCCCTCAAAGGCAATGATCGGCTTACTGCAGTGGTTTATTGTTGTCAGGTGTGATTGAAGGTGACAGGGACACTGTGTGATGTCACCAAAATATAGACACCCCCCGGGACCCCAGCACTTCTGTACACTGTTACCCCTTTCTCGGTCCCAAAAGATCACAGACTCCAGCTGGAGGCCAAAGACAGGGTCACCTCTTTTGAAGTGTTTGGACCTAGAAGTCATTGATCGGGCTGTGTCCTCAGGGCCTCCTGTTGGGCCTGGGCCACAGGGTGGGACTTCAGGCCCTAAAGGCACTGGACTGGGATTGATGGGATTGGTTGGAATTAACCGGATAGTGTCTCAGGTTAGGAGGCTTTCTGCTAGATGATTCAATTGGTCCCTGGAGGGGAATAGCATGACTCAGAAAAAAAGCTGACTTCAGGGTGTTGGTAAGTCACCAAGACACTCCACATCCTACTGTCCCCAACCTGGTCCACCAGGCCCAAGTCCAGCCCAAGCCTCTGGGTTCAATGCTGTTCATGGTGACAGGCAATTTCTCACTCCAAGCCTGGAAGCAGTTCAAAGTCAAGTCTACTGGAGTCTACAAACCCACTGGTTTGGCACCTGAACCTTATAAACAATAGTGTCTGCAAGCTACTGGGTTTGGCCCCACCATAAGATGCAAATCTGAAAGAAACCCATCCCTGAGCGGCAGACCACCCACCAAGAGGGGGCGTTTGTGTAGCCTGTGTCCCTGATGCTGCCAGCTCTGGCCCCCCTTGTAATAGCTGCATAATTTTGGCGGCAAGTTCAGTGGGGGTGGGGACAAGAGGGCAATTCTTGAATCCTAGTCCAAGCACTCTTAGGTGGAATGGGTGGCTGGGTACAATGAGGGGCCAGCTGGATTCCAGTAGTCCACACCAGGCGACAGGAAAGGAACCGGGCGAAAAATGCCCACAGCCTTGGGGGCTGGCTGCCAGAGGAGACTTACCGTTCTCCATGTGGTTCCTCTCGATGAAGTTACGGCTCAGGTCCGCCTTGCACATCTTCTCAACGTGGCGCATGCACACATTGAGCAGGTCATCCTTGAAGTTGCCCAGCGACTGTCCCAGGCCCTCCCCCTCCAGCAGAACATGGTAGCTGGGTAGGGCAGGGGGGAGGGAGTAATTGCTCATCAATGCACCAAATTCCTAACAAGAAAGGAAAGAAGCCACTAAATTCCTGGGTCTTTAGGAGTCAAGGGGCCCCCACTTTGCAAAGGGTCCACAGAGTCTAGCTCCATGGAACCATCATGGGATGCCAGGATTAGACCCCTAAAGCAGAGTCCATCACACCTACCTCTAGGTTGTGAGGTCTTGGGGAGCGCTAGAGAAGTGGGCGGAATTAGTTTTGTGTTCTGGGTAGGCCTGGTGGTGTCTCTACCTTTACATGCTCAATCCTGTACCTACCCTTTGTATTCCTCACCTCCCTTCTCCCTCACTGGAAAATCCCTCCTCCTCGAATCCTAATAGGCTTCAAGGTCCAGTTTGAATTCCACCTCCTCCACAAAGCTGTCTCAGATGACTTCAGCCCTCTTGTCCTTCTCAGAGTCTCCATGAGTTCTTATCTCCTGAACCACATGCTTTATCATTTAATTACACCCTCTCCTAGATTGTTCTCTAATTGTGCATGTCTTATCTTCCCAGCCGGTTTGCAGCTCCTTGGGGGCAAAAACCACGTCTCAAAAGCCTCCAGAAGGAAGGCTCCAGAAGGAAGTGACACTTATGTTGGACTTGTAACTTCCAGACTGTGAGATAATCAACGTGTCTTGTTTGAAGTCGCTAAATCTGTGGTCTTTGATGTAGTCGTCATAGGAAGCCAATACCCCACCCTGCACCCTTTCCAGCGTTCTGATAGTGGGAATCTCACGCTTCCCTGTTCTCCCCAGCACCTAATCAAGTAGTGGGCTTGCAGTAGTTCCCAAAAACCCTAGCAGATGGAACCGTGGATGTATACACAGACAGACAACATCAAAGATGACAAATATGCAGCACTCATATGCCACTCCATTCCCATTCCCACAGCAGGCAACACTGATCAATCACAGAAGTCTTTCCTACTAAGCCGGGAGCACTGTTAGCACATACCAGTTGACGTTGGTACAAAGTGATATTTGAGTGCCATCTTTAAAGTAGACAGAAAGACGGCTTGGACAGAAGAATTACGTGGACAGATGGAATGGAGCTTGGATAGATAAATGGGTGAGTGGGTGGGTGGGTGGGTGGATGGATGGGCACAGGGAAGGATGCTGACTGAGGGCCTGGGGAAATGGATAGGACTGAGAGACCGAATGGCTGAGGAACGGCTTCTTACCTGCAGAAACAGCACCGAATCACTGATGCTGTGCAGCTGCTCCCGAGTCTGCTTGTCCTCATGTAGCACCTTGGCCCTCTCATCCAAAGCATCCACAATCACCTTCACTTGGTCCACAGCATCCTGCTCCCGCTGCTCCAATGCAGCCCTCACTTCCTCCTTCTGCTTCTCCAGGTCCCGGACCAGGTCCCGGAAGTTCTGTTCCAGGATGGCCTTCTCATTGGTGGTGAAGCTCTAGGTCCAGAGCAGGGCAGAGGGAGAGGATGGTTTCAGTAATCAGAAAGTCTTCCTAACAAGGAGCCTCTTCAGATCATAGCATAGAGCCAAGGCATTTCTATTGCCCCAACCCAGGAAGCCTATTGTCCAAGAATCTAACTCAAAGGCATCAATGGAGGATGCTGTCTACTAATACCCATGGCCAGCCCACCCTTCCTTATCCATCTATAGCTCTTTCCCCTTGGTGAGTTGACATGAGCCCACATTCCACCCTTAGGTGACTCCCTTCGGGCCCAGAAATTTCCCCTGTGAATCAGGATGTGTCCACTGAAATCTCAACCAGAACCAACTTCAGAAAATGAATTGACAGGTTGTGAAGATGGCCAAGATCAAGAATCAGTGATTTCAGAGTGTGGTTTGTAATTACTCAAACTAGGGCAGACATCCACCTTGCCACACGGGCATCAGCGAATTAGAGAGGGCATGCACGCGGTGGCTGGGCAGTCTGGCAGGCAGAGCAGTCCTGAAGGACATTGGAACACAGAATGGAGGACAGGTCAGTCTAAGGTCTTTATTTCCGGGGATGATGTGAAAAGAGCATTAGGTAGGGAACAAGATCCCCCCTGGATGCCTGGCCCAGGTTTAGCAGGGGAATTAATGGGAAAACCACTGGGATCAGGGAAACCCAGAAGAAATGGGTGTAGGGTGTAAACATAGACCAAGGCATTAGACAGAAGCCAAGGTCAGGCTCCTCCCAGGCACGATGGTGGGATGAGAACCCAGCGGGGCAGTGGCGCACCTTGATGCGGTCCTTCTCCTTCTGCCACTTCTCGGCTTCATCCTCAATCTCAATGATCTTGAGCTGCAGCTGCTCCTTTTGCAGGGACAGTTCTGTCTGCAGGGAAGAGGCCAGGATGGAAGAAAAGTCACAGGGAGGTTGTGGAAGAGAACCAGAGATCCAGGGAGTCGGTCCACCCAGGGAGCAAGCGTGGGCAGAGTTCACCACTCATCCATTCAGGCCTTCACTCAGCAAACGGGCACTGAGACCAAGGCTAGGGCAGGCATCTTGCCAGTCACCAAGCACCCAGCAACGAGTCAAACAGCATCTTGCTGTGAACTTGGGCCTCTGGGACTGGCCATCCCAGCCGTGTCTTTATAAGGGGTCAGCATCCGCAATCTCCTGCACCCAGCCTGAGCAGGAGGGAAGCGCGTTTATGGTGTTCTCACTCTTTTCAGTAGACCTGGGGCTACTGGGGAGAGGGAGGGAGGCTCCTGCCTCTTTCAAGCTAAGGGGAGGAAGAGGACCCAGCCTAGGGAGTGTCCCACGGCAGTAACAGTGTGCAAGGTTTCTATGGCATGACGTGAAGCCTGTGTTGCAAACGGAGCTTGGGTTGCCTCCGGCAGGGACTCCGTCTGGACAGGCACAGCTATAACCTGTTTATAGGGAAGAGAATGCAGTCACCAGCTTGGGTAAAAGAAGGACTTTTATTTAGGGTCCCTTGGCGGGGTCAAAGTGGGGAGTAAGACAGTGAAAGTGAGAGAAGAGAGGAGAGGAGAGGTTTTAGGGGAAGGACATGGGTTTTCGGGGTCCAGGTTGGGTTGGGGAGGGGATCTGTCAGGAGTGCACTGGGCAGTGAGCTCTCACACCCACACTTTCCTTCCATTTGGGAACAGGTCCATCTCTGAAAAGCAGCTACCACAGAGACAAGAGGGGAGGCAGCAAACTGAGGCCAATCCAACTCAGCCCACTCAAGTGCCACCTCTTTTGTTGTGCTGGGCTCCCCTCTAGGCCGTCAAAGACAGGTGGGTGATCACCACCTGAGAGGCTGGGAGACCAAGGCATCTGAGAAAGACTTAGGGGCTCGAGATGTCTCTGCTACAGTGGTTTTGAAGGCAGAGTCCCACCCCTTTCTCCGGTACTCTTTGAAGAACCCACAAGAATAGTCAAGATGCAGAAGCCACAAACCACTAGGAATGTGAGCCCCGTTGGCAGCGAGTCTGGAGCACCGGTCACAGAACTTGGCCAGATGGGATGTTACACCTTCCAAAAGCTCCGCCAGACCAAGGGGGCTGATGGGTGCCACGGGAAATGCCCAGAGAAGTGGGTTGATGCTGGAGAGGATTTCCCTGAATTTTTTGGAAAAGCTGGGCCTGAAGAAGAGAATCATGGAGCAAGTGGAAGGTGGGGGAGCCTGGGGAGAAGTTGCAGAGCCCCTACAGAAAACTCTTGATTCCATTCTGCCTCTGCCACACTCCTGGACTCTCTAGTAAGAAGACACTCCATTCTCAGAAGCATCCAATCTGTCAGTGGAAATCCCACAGCCTGGAAAATGGCCGTTGCTAGAGATGGGAAATTCTTGTCAAGAGGAAAGTGATAAAAGGAAATGAGGAAAGAGATTTGACCTGGTCTCTGCAAAAAAGGCTGGTGAGCAGCCAGTTGTCAAAAGGCACAATGCACAGAGGAAGAAGAATCGGGTTTAGAGCAATGCAGAACCTAGGCCAAGGGCAAGTGGGTCAGCCCCTGGGTGTCTAACCTGTGAGAGGGAGGGAGCAGGGGTGCCAGCAGAGGTGTGGAGAGGAGAGCCAGAGATGTCAGCGTGACCTGGGAGGGGAAGACGGAAGAGGCTGATCTGGGACAGAAAGGGCAGGGTCAAAAGTGGAGCCGAGCTGTCTGCAGCAGTGGGCGGGGGAGAGACTGGGCCTCCTTAACTCTTTGGGGCACTAGAGAAATCGCACTGGCTACGACTGGACAGCTGGGTCTGGCTGGGAGGGGGCCTGGTCCCAAGGCTTGCCTTGCAAGACCAGACTCGCAGGATGCAGCCGGATCTTGGAAAGCACCTTGCACTGGGAACTTTGTGATGCTGGAATGGCCTTTCACACCTGCTAGGAGAATGACCATCAGCATCTATTTAGCTCCTGGCAATTTTTCCCAGCTGGCAGGTTTACTCAAAACTGGAAAAGGCAGGATATAGGAAACAGAGTGTCTCCACAGACACTGGATTCTTTTGCAGCATCAGGAGAAGGAAGGACACTAACCTATATTTTTGAGCATCTACTATGTGCCAGGTATTTTTCCTTTCATCCTCAAAAGCCCCTGTGGAGGTAAGTGGTGCCACCCCCATTTTGCAGATGAAGAAACCAAGGCTTAGAAGGATAATGGAGCTTGTCTGAGTCTTCACAGCTGGAAATTGAGAAGCCCAAGAGGCAACCAAAGGACTCCTATTTCATGGCTTTTTACCCTCATAATGCTCCCTGTACCTCCCCGGTCTTCCCTTCACTCCCATCCAGCTGCCCCTCCCAGCTCCCAAACAGAGCAATTTGTTAATTCCACCTCTTTCCCTGTCACCCTCCCCCCCTCAGTCCCCAAACCCTCCTGGTCACCCCCTGGGACTCCAACTTCCTCTTTCCCTCTCTCCTCTTGGAATCTGATTAAAGCCACCAATGTCTGGTCAGGGTCTCAGCTTTCCACTGCTCCACCCCTGTCTACACCTCCCTCCTGACTTCCTCCTACTCCCAGTTTCAATCCCTTCACCCTGCCCAGGCCTGTTCCTAAATGCCTCCTTTGTTCCCTCTCCCACTCGTCTGGCTGTCTCTCACTCTGCTACCCAGGCCAGGCCCCGCATAGGCCACCCAGCCTGGAAATCCTTCCGGTCTTGGGGGATCAGAGGTTTCCCCTGAGAGAAGAGCATGGCATAGCAACTGGTGGTGGCTCAACCTGGACAGGGCCAGGTGCAGACAGGCCAGAGCACCCCCCAGGACTCATGCACCCAAACTGCCCCCCGGAGAGGAGAGATGGGCGCTGAGCATCCCCAGCCTGAGCGAACCGTTTGGGCCCTTGGCTGTGACATTTGCCAAATGAGCCTGTTAATTGCCAAATTTGTACTCTCAGACAAATGGTAATTATCTGGATAAGAATCTGAAAGGCCAGATAGATTTCTCCATTTCCACCTAGACGTCAAACAGTCCAATTTTAGTCCGCTTGATTAGGGACTAATGTTCCTTCTGCTTCCTCTGGTGTAGGGGCAGGGACGGGGCATGTTGGGGTGGGGAGAGCATGACCAGGCCATCTCCAGACCAGCAGTAGGTCCTTGAAGAAGTCACTCACCTCCCCGAGTGACGTGAAATGGAGCTAGCTCCCCGTTTCCCACCCTGGCTACACACTAGAATACCGGGGAAGGTTTAAAACAGGCCCCAGACCCAGACAACTTGAGACAGAAGCTCCTGAGATAAGGCCTGGAATCACTTTTAACAATTCACCTGGCAACTGGGGCCTGAGGACACGGCTTGGAGCCACTGGACTCAGTGACCTGAGGGAGAGCCTGCCCCTCCCATGGAAGCCAAGTTTAAGATGGAGGCCTCGGCCTCAATGCCAGCACCATACTTTTGGTAAGCTGCTTGGCATCTTTGAGCTGATTTCTTCCTAAAACAGGTGTGGAAACCCCACCCTCAGGGGCTGTTGGAGGACTGACCAGGGCCTGGCATACAGCCTGCTGTAGTGCTCCCTCCCTGCTTCCTCCATCTAAACCTTTCGTTTATTTCTTTCCCTCTTAACATCGCTGAGGCCATCCCACCTCCTTTCTCACACACCCTGTCCAGCCCCCTCTGCCAGACCCCAGGTCTTTTCCAGGTTCCTCTTCTCCAACCCAGTCATCTCTGTCACACAGTGTCTTCCTGCCCAGCCCAGCCCTGTTTGGAAGCTCAAGGCCCAGCAGCCTGGAGCTCAGGCAGCTCCATGGACGAATTGGGCAATGAGATGAGAAAGTCTCGGGGCATGGTGAGAGAAGCCAGCTGAGTCAGACAATGGAAACGGGAGGTTGACCCAGGCACCGGGACTCCATGGTGATGCTTAGCTGAGCGCGGCCCACACTCACCTGGCCAGGCTGCCAACCCAGATCCCAGACAGAGCCCAGCCCGGGCCAGTGGCCGAGGTCCTCCAGCCTGACCCACTGCAGTGGGTAGGACTTAGGAAATAGAAGGGCCACGAGGCACAGAACAGGATGAATATGTGTATTTTGATCTCATCAGCCTAATCCAGACTAGGAAATATCCATGTTGGGGAGGGGGGCGTGGACCAGAGGAAATCTGCAGAACCCCTTAGGACATCTGGAGTGGAACTGGAAACATCCTGACCTGGGTCCCCTAGAAAGTCTGTCCTATTGCCACATCAACTTGTCTTTCTCCCACCCTGCCTCCGCTCGGCATCTCTGGTAGGACTGGGCCCAGGAGAGGAGCACCCACAGCTCTGGGTGTCATCTATAGACTCGCGCAACTCACCAACTCAGGTCTGCAGTTACCTCACCAGTCAGCCTGCAGAACAGGTTCCGGACGGGCTCCTTGCAAAAAGCTGTGTGTGGGCTGATGTTTGGGGTTCAGGGAACACCTCCAGGGGATGCCAAGATTGACACATTTGTTCACTTTGATCCATCAACCCACTCCCCCTGCCATGTGCTAATGCCCCCCACATCTGACATTCCACTGAGCCAGGCTCAGACAAATGCTCCATCTCAGCCTCCTGGCCACCCGGTAACACTCCAGCCTGCCTCCTCTGTGCTGCTGGCACACGCACATGCATGCACACAAATGCACACACACAAACATGCACACATGCATGCTGCACGCAGTTCCTGCTGTTAAGGTTACTTCCGTGGATCAGTTTCCCCTGAAAGCACCATTAAAGCACACGTACCCTCCGCCCCTTTCCTCTCGATGTCCTTCCCCAATGCCCTTCCCCAAATAGATTGCTCATCCCCCATCCAGCCTGAATTCCGTCCTCTCCCATGTGGTGTTTACCTACAGCCACGGAGTAACTGGGTGGATGCTTCCAGGTTGTTTGTGTGTCCGAGCTCTGCCTCTTGACCTACATAGTGTGTCCGCAAAGGCCAGCGCTCTATCGCTGAGTCCTACAGTGGCCCCCAGGATCAGAACATGAACTCTGAGCTCCTGCTGCCCCTGAAGAGGGCTGTCTGAGGGCCTTCTGTATGTCCAGAAGATCAGCCTGGCCTCTGCAGGGGCACTCAGGCTATTCTCAGTGGTAATACACTTGTCTCAGCTGAAACTGGGGGTGAAACCTTGCCTATAGAACAGACTGGTAAGTGTGTTGGTTGCTGTGGAAGTGAGAACTGGAGCCCTGGCCTTCTTGGCATCTTTTGCCCCCTCCTCCTGGAAGGCAATTCAAGAATCCTAGAACTCCAGGAGGGTCATTTGAAACCCCTCAGTGTAGTTCAACCCCTTAGTTTCACATATAGGAAGAACACGGAAAGGACTCTTTGCGAGTCTTATAGCTAAGCTAGCTCAAGACAGAAGCCAGGACTGGAACTCCATTGGGGCTCTTAGAGCCCGGTCTGAGGCTCTGTCATCTCTTGGTGCAGTGGGTGAAGATGATTACTCCTTGTTCTGTTTGGATTTCCCAAGTAAGCTCGCAAAGTCCCTGCCCCATCTCTATCTCCCAGTATTAGGCTTGAAGTAAGGCAGGGGTCGAGGAGTAGCATCTGGGGGCATCACCTTCCTGGGCCAAATGAGGGTTCTGAAAAGAATCTTCAAGAGGCCCCATCTTTAACTTATCCCTCTTTATTTAGGGGTATGGGAATGGGGTACGGGGAGACCACAATCAACAAAGTCCTGGTCGGGAAGGCTAGGTGGGGAGGGGTTCTGCTTGCTCCCCTTCTGAGGAAAGCCAAGTCCCCGAAGGGAAACCACGCATGGTAACCATGGGAGAGAATGTGCCCAGCATCTGTAGGGCAAGGGGCAGCTGCCACAGCTGAGTCTAGAACACCTAGCCCAGGTGTACCCCATTCACAAGCCTCCCCCCACCCCTGCTCCTCCCCAGAGAAGTGCAGCAGCATCACACATACAGGACTTATGCAAACACATGTGTCACCTCTACAGATATATGCAAGCACCCACATACGCACATAAACACCCACATGCATGTAAACGCACACACATACATAGGGGACCTCCCCCCACCCACACACAAAACCAACCTGCACCCAAAGTGTCCTCCTACAGGCACAGGCACGTCCACTCGCAACCACATACCCAGAGCACACTGGGCCCAGCTCAGAGAAGGATAAAGAAGGTCTTTGGAGAGTCAAGAAACCAGTTGGGGCGGGGGGTGGGGGCGGGTGGGTTGTGGGGGAAAGAGAGTCAGTTAGAACAAGGAGCCACCAAACTGCAAATGCAAATTCTGAAGCCAGGAAAAAAAGATTTTGAAAAATAAAAAGAAGAAACATCTCAGTCAGGCACAGCACCTAGGCATGGGTGCCGATTCTCTGATCTGACTTGAATTTATCCTGTGACCTTGGTCTAGCCCATGCTCTCTCCAGGGCCTCTATTTGCTCAATTAGGAAATTCCTCTGTCTCCTGAGGCCTTAGGGGATCGGGGAACCGCGATCTGATCCCCAGCGCAGGGGTGCAAAAGGGCAAGGAGAGGGGAGGAGACTTAAGCCCCCGACACTAGGAAGCCCCAGTGGAGAAGATCAGGTAAGAGGGACATGACTGGACATAAAGGCCTGGGATGCAGCGGGGCCAGTTACCTCCTTCTCGGCCTTGGCCTCCTCCACTGTCACTGTGCTGTGATTCTTGTGCTCCTGGAACATGCACAGGTAGCAGATGCAGGTCTGGTCGGTCTGGCAGAAGAGCTCCATGGTCTTGCCATGCAGGGGGCACTTGCGGGCCTCGAAGTCCCGGATGGGCTCGAGCAGCTGGTGGTCCCTGAAGGCAGCACCCTCCAGGTGGGGCTTGAGGTGCAGGTCACAGAAGGAGGCCTGGCACACCAGGCAGGACTTGACAGCCTTCTGCTTGTTGCCGATGCAGGAGTCGCACAGGACCTCCTCGGAGCCTGACTTGGGGCGCAGGAGGATGCCCCCCGTGTCGGCCCGGGGGTAGCTGTTCCGCCGGGTCTCTCCAGGCTCCACGATGGACACCGTGGGCTTCCGGGACTCTGAGAAGATGGACTTGCGTAGCTCCCCCTTTTCAGCAAAGGTGACGGGCGGCTTCTTGGCAGCGCCCAGCTGGAGCCCAGCGTAGGGTGACCTCTTGCCCTCCCCGGAGTCCATGCTGAAGTAGTTGGAGCTCTTGTCATCCACAGACTCGACAAACTGGATGATGGGCCGCCGCCACTCGTTCCCTGAGAACAGGGCACTCTTGCCCTCCCCAGACTTCAGGGCACTGCCCAGGCTCTTGCCCTCAACTGCCTCCCCTCCATGCCCGTTGGTGGTCTTGGTTTCTTTGACTTCAACCTTGGTCCCATTCTCCAGGCTGCCATTGGAGCCAGGCGGGCTGCGGGCATCCCTGGCTTCCGGGCTGGCCCCGTTGCTCTTGGAGGCGTCTGCAGCTTCCATGGTGGGTCACTGGGCTGGTGGGTTGCGGGCACCGGGGCTGTGCAGTGGGTGACCTCTCCACTGGGTGTCTCGGCAGGGAGTGGGGTAAGCAGCCACCGAGCCCAGAGACACACCTACAGGGAACAGGGAGGAGCCGCAGGAGGAGGGAGAGGAGGGCTGGCAGGCACAGGCCTGACACAACGGGCCCAGGGAGAAGCAGGCGGCTCCCCGAGCCAGCAGAGCGGCTAATTATACAGGGGCCACGCCCTGCACATTCATACCTAACCTGATTTTTTAAAGAAGTGTTTTTTTCTCCCCCAGTTTAATTATTTTCCACAGCTCAGCAACCAGTTGGGCTGCTTCCATCTGACGCACTTTCTTCTGGTCAGGGAGGCGGTGAGCCTCTGTCCTCACCGGTGG
This sequence comes from Talpa europaea, assembly GCF_964194135.1. Classification (NCBI taxonomy): domain Eukaryota; kingdom Metazoa; phylum Chordata; class Mammalia; order Eulipotyphla; family Talpidae; genus Talpa; species Talpa europaea. The sequence goes on from NC_140079.1 coordinate 20,191,338, forward strand.
GCAGGCTTCGCTGACTCCTGAGGCCAACGGTGAGGTGTTCACAGAGGCCTACGGGGCTATTAATTGGGTCACACAAGCCAAATAAGCCTTGTAATTTGTGGGCCTGGGTTTTGGAGGAGAGATTCCCTGTCCCGAGACAGTGCGGCTGCTTGTCACTTAAGGGGAAGAACGAGTCCAGTTAGATTTGGATTTTAGGATTTGGAGTGAAATGGCTACTGATTATTGAAACCCACTTACCAACTTTATATACTGGAGCCCATTTAACCTCATGACAATCAATTATCCCTATTTAATAGAAGGGAAAAGGAAGCTCTAAGAAGACTGCTCCTCAGCCTAGGTCAAAAGGCAAAGCAGTGCTGCAATTTGAACCCCGAGGTCTTTGAAGTGCTCATATTTCCTTTCCAGCTTGGGTGTCAGGGAGCCACTTGAATATCTCACCAGAAGAAGGTTTCTAGAAGTTTTGTCTGTCCCATCGGCCTTCACAAGAGGCACACAGCCTTTAGGTAATCTGTCAGAGCAGGCCAGAACCTGCTTGGATCCAAAGAGCAGAGAAACAGAGGGAGGGGAATCCAAGCAGTGACGGCCCAGGAGGCTGGGCCCTCAGGCTCCAAACACTTCACTCACACCTGCCTCCACAGTAGATTTGCTGTGTGACTCAGAAAAAAACCTGTCCACTCTCTCTGAGCAGGCAACAGTCAATACACCTCCAAAAGACGTTAGTGAAGTGTGGAACTCTGATAATCTCCAAAGTCAGCTGTTCAAGAATGACTGTCGTGTAAATACAAACCTGGGGAGAAAAGTGAGAAAAACTATGCCGGTTGCTTCTTCTCTCTGACCTGCAGGAAATAGGGAGACCCTCAGCTCGTGCAGGACATGCCACCTCCGGGGTGAGCCACTGCTGCAATCCCACAAAGCCAACACCTCCCACCAGGTACAGGGGTAGAACAGAAGGTGTGTGTGACCCGGGTGGCAGGTTCTGGGCTGTGTGTAGGGGAGTGGGTTTCCCTTCCTTGACCTCCAACCCAGGTCCAGGTCTGAGAGCCCCCACCCCTTTGGCTCACCAGGCAAATTCTTGGTAATATCAGCCCCCGGGGAAATGAGCAGACACAAGCTTGGGTCACAAAGCAGACAAAGTTTTAAGAGAAGGTGCATGGGGTGGTGTTGGGGGTGGAGCATGCTGGCTTCAAGTTGGGGGTTCCCTCTTATCTTATTTCTCTGTTCTCAGGCCCCACAGCCCTCTCTTGCTTGAATACACTGGTAAATTGGCTAAGTGTTCACAGGGTCTTCTGTGGGGAGAATCCTTTCTCAGGCCCAGTTTCCCTAGACTCTTGCCTGAGGCCTGGAAGGAGAGGTAGTTTGTCTGTTGGATGGAGACAAGTCCTCCCTCATCTCCTGAGAAGTCTCCCCTAGTCCGTGCAAACCAGCTATGAGGAGATAAAAGCAGGGAGGGCAAGAAAGGGCAGGAGAAGAAAACCAAAGTTTTGGTTATGGATCCAACATCAATGATGGCTGAGGTGCTACACTCTGAGGCCTCTCCTTGTCCTTAAAGCTCATGCACCTACCTTCCAGAAGTCTGGAGAAAAGTCCTGAGCCTTAGGAACTGGCCAACATAGAGTAGATACTCAAAGGAAAACATTAGTGGGTGGGTGGATGGATGGATGGATGGACGGACTGGTGAATGGATGAGTAGGTACTTGGTGAATTGAAGAAAATAATTGAAAAAAGGGGGGGGGAGAGGAGGAAGGAAGAGAAGAAACAAAATAAGTCAGAGGGAAAAAAGGAAGAGAAATGAAGGAAAGAGATGAATAGATGTCAGGTAGATGAGTGAATTGCAAGGGTATGCTGATAAAAGTTTAGCAACTGGATCTTCTGGGATGGAAAAACACTGTTTTGTAGGGTTGGCCAATTTCTCTCACCTGGCCAATTTCCAAGCAGCAGGGAAGAAACACACAATGGGTCCTCCTGAGCCTTGTGAGCCCCCCAGTATGACACAGGGGGTTGGTGCGTGAGCTAGATAGATAAGTAGGTTGTAAGAGTGAAGATAGAGAGATGGGTGCTGGAGAACGCCATGTTTGGTTGTCCTGCCAGAGGCAAACAGGCTCGGGAGATTTCAAGGAAGATGAGGTTAGTTCATCTCTCCCTCTGACATTGCCCGCAGGGGTGGCGCCTCCTCCAGAGCCCCGGAGCACTCATCTGTCCTACTCACCAGCATCTAATTCAGACCACCAGATGTTGTTTCTCACTCATTCACACCTCCTGCTTGACTCTCCTACCCTGTGTCCTGCTTTAACAGTGACTGATCTTGCAGGTTTGAGTAAGCCCCAGATCTCGCCATTGGGGTGCTCATAGTCCACTGGAAAACAGACCAGTGATTCAATCATTTGAACTTGGTGTGAATGGGAGTGAAAGAAATCTGTGTGAGGGGCTTGGGCTGCCCAGAGGAGGGAGAGCCCAGGACCAACTGAGTTCGCCCCACTTCCTGCACAGTAGCATCCTCCCCAGCCAGACCTGACTAGGAAGATAGTTCTGTTGAATTTTCAACTGAAGCTGGTTGACTGGCCTT